>NC_083345.1:97712615-98365663 GCF_019175385.1 Lycium barbarum | reverse complement strand
GTAGTAAGCTAAGCATTTCCATCCTTTATGATTATGAAAAAGGAATGGATAGAGAGAAAGGATCCAGGGTTTCTTTCTCTTGGTGTTAACATAGGAATGGGAGCAATTTGAATGGATGCCTTTTTCCCTTGTTAAATCAGCCATAAGACAAAGCCCATAGCACTGGCGACGTCTCCGGCATAAATGCAAGGAGGATGTATAGCTGATATAGGATCATGTGGAACAGGATTTGATTATGCAAGGGGTTAAGGGGGAGGATGTCAAAACCTTACCCATAAAAAAAAGTACATAGGCCAGCTCACAAAGAGCTACAAGACAGCCAAAAACATTACTGCTAATAAAATGAAAGTGAACAAAGCCAAACCAATATGATATTCAATAAGCCCACTTTGTTTAGAGAAAAAACCAGAATTTGTTGAGGAAGATCAACTACCGGTCTTACTTCTCTTGGTCAGGTCTAAAGGTCTAAGGGGAAGACCTTTTCTTACTCTTCAACTCCCGGTAATTTCTTCCTTTTCTATCGAAAGAGAGGAGTAAAGGGAAGTGTGTACGTTGTCACACTCCCTGCCTTCCAAAGGTGCCTAGAGGACGGGCCAGACGCAGCAGAGCGACGACCGAGGAGCGGGTTCCCCACTGGAAGGGGGACAGGAGACTACCATACAAGCTACAAAAACCTAGCATTCTATAGAAGGTTCTAAAATGGCCTAGCGTGGCCTTGCCCTTGGGCAAAAGGGGCTGCCCAATCCCGTTGAATGGTTGTGGTTCCGGGACTCAAGTCTGGAGTCGCCAGGTGAGACATTCGGTTCACGAACCGGAAACCTATCTCCACAGCACTCCCAAAAGAAAAGAGAGAATTCATTTTAGCCTTTGAGCGAGGATCGGATCACCCTGGGTTACTGAAGAGTCATCCAACTTCTCGGTGACCGAATAAGAGAGTTTTTGAAAAAAGACTTTTCATGTCATTCCCATTTAGGTCCGATTTGGATACCTCGACTCTGACTCTCCCACTCCAGTCGTTTCTTTTCTTTCTGTTACTTCGAAAGTAGCTGCTTCAGCTTCAGCCATTCGAATTTTAAATTGATAGCTTTTGGAAAGGGAGGAAGGCGTTATTTTAATATTCTTTGATTCCAAAAGAACATTATCAATCATCTAAAAATGGAATAAAAAAACAATAGGGAAAATCCGGCTATCGGAATCGAACCGATGAGAGTCACTTAGCCCCTTGACCTCTTCTCTAAAAAAAGACGTTGTGCAGGCAAGTCAATCAAAGTCAGAGCGGGGAGGGAATGTTTATTTACAGTTGTTGTAGTACAACTTTTCATTTCCTGTTCAGTCTTTCAATAAGTAGTCAGCTGCGGGCGTAGTCAGACTTAACATCTCTGATGACTCCGAGCGGACAGTGTCCGAGCACTCCGGCTCCAGCCATTCCGGATAGATTAGGGCCTGTACTTAGCCTTTTGTTATTTTTTGCCTTTGTAGGAGTTTTCAATGTAAAATCCTTCGCTATAAATGGAAGATGTATTTTCCTTGACTCTTCACTTTGCTTGAATGTTTTGTTATGGTTTCCGCCCGAATTGTCGGTTTCGTTTTTAAGGAGTCATTATTTCTCACTATGCCTATATATCGGCATTTTGCCTCATCCGGTACATTTTGTCCGAGAATTTTATTGAGTTTTTGCCTGTGGGACTTATCTTATGCTTTGTGAATAAGGACGTCTCCGAATCACAACGGGCATTTTTAGGGCCGGAATTTTTCGGCTATTTTTACCTTTTAGGGCTGGTATTTTTCGGACACCTGAATCTCAGCCATAGCTGGATTTTGATGTAGAAGTCCCCGTCTGTGGGGCTACCAATTTTGGCTCAGTTCACAATGACCTTGTTGCCTTTGCCGAATTTCGACTGTAGCGCCCGGTATCGGGTATATATGAATGAAGTAGTGCTGAAATACAGCAGTAATCCTCGGGGTAAAGTGTTTTACCAGAAAGACATTTCGAGAATATTATCCAAACTTTCGATAATTTTTGCATTGCAAGTATTTGTATACATGAGAACAAACTTTTTCCTCCTGCCTTTGCCGTAGCAAGTACTAAATGGACACGATTCATTCTGATCGTTTGGTCCTTACATCGGAACCTAATGCAGAAGGTCCGGTTCTTTGTTTTTCCGTAGCAAATATTGCGTGGACACGATTCATTTTGGTCGTTTGGTCCTTACATCGGAACCTAACATTTTTGGTCCGGTTTTGTTTGTTGAGGGCGGCCTCCGGTTTCGGCTAACCGGGGCAAACTACGGAGTGGGTGTGATAGTCCCCTAGCTCTTAGCCGAGCTGCAAGATCGGATGAGTGCTATTAAGTCCCCATTCGTTGGATGTAACCCCGAGAACCCGGACGTTTGTCCTTTATCTTTGTCAAGTAACACGTTGTACTTGTTGCCTCATTAAAAACCTTGTCGGAAAACCCATTTTGGGACAAAACCGCACTAAGAAAAAGAGTGCAACACGTGTTTTCAGAATTAGGTTCTTTTCTTTGCCCAGTACTCGGTTTCCTGCAAAAAGAAAGGGTTAAAACAGAAAAACATGGGGAGTTCATACCTCAGCAGTAGTATCTTTTCAGATGAGCTACGTTCCAATTATTGCGCAACTGTTGCCCGTCCATGGACTCCAGCTGGTATGATCCTTTACCCGTTACCTCGGTTATCTTGTAATGTCCTTCCCAGTTCGGACCCAGTTTTCCTTCGTTGGGATTCTTGGTGTTCAAGATAACTTTTCGGAGCACCAAGCGGAAATGACGAAAATTGGCTCTTCGATTGTAGTACCTTTCCACCCTCTGTTTCTGGGCTGCAATACGGACCAACGCGTTTTCGCGGAGTTCGTCCGTGAGGTCGAGTCTTATGGCCATGGCCTGCTTGTTTGACTTCTCGGTCGTATATCGGAATCGGAGGGTCGGTTCACCAACTTTTACGGGAATAAGGGCTTCAGCCTCGTAGACCATCGGGAAAGGAGTTTCCCCCGTGCTTGATTTCGATGTGGTTCTGTAAGCCCATAATACCTCCGGTAATATTTCTCCCCAATGATGCTTTGATGCTTCAAGTCTCTTCCTCAGATTTTGGATTATTGTCTTGTTCGTGGATTCCGCCTGTCCGTTCGCACAAGGGTGATACGGAGTTGATACAATTTTCTTGATCTTCAACCCTTCGAGGAATTTGTTGACTTTGCCACCCATGAACTGGGGCTCGTTATCACAAGTTATCTCAGCGGGGATGCCGAAACGACAGATGATGTGATCCCATATGAAGTCAATGACTTCTTTTTCTCTGATTTTTTCAAAGGCCTGTGCTTCAACCCATTTGGAGAAATAATCAGTCATAAACAAAATAAAACGGGCTTTACCTGGTGCCCATGGTAATGAACCGACGATGTCCATTCCCCACTTCATGAAAGGCAGGGCGATACCATCGAATGCAACAACTCCCCGGGCTGATGAATCATCGGAGCATGTCTCTGACACCCGTCGCATTTACGGACAAAATTCTTTGAGTCTTCCTCCATCCGGTTCCAATAATAACCGGCCCTGATAATCTTTCGGACCAGAGCATCGGCACCGGAGTGATTGCCGCAGGTTCCTTCGTGCACCTCTCTCATCACATGTTCCGTCTCTCCGGGACCCAAACACTTGGCCAAGGGTCCGAAGAAAGACCGTTGATACAATTGGTCGTCTACCAAGCAAAAACACACAACTTTGGTCCTTAATGACCGTGATTCTTTCGGGTCATTCGGGAGCTTCCCATCACGCAAGTAGTCGATGTACTTGTTGCGCCAATCCCAAGTTAAACCCATTGTGTTTATTTCGGCGTGTCCGTTTTCTATCGCCATTTTTAACAAGTGCACCGTTGTCCCGGGGTTGATTTCCTCCCCTTTGACCGAGGATCCCAAATTTGCTAATGCATCGGCTTCGCTGTTCTGCTCCATCGGTATGTGCTGTATGGTCCATTCTTTAAATCGATGTAGTATCACTTGGATTTTTTCAAGATACCTCTGCATCTGTTCGTCTTTGACCTCGAAGACACCGTTCACCTGGTTTACGACCAAAAGCAAATCACACTTTGCCTCGATTATTTCGGCCCCCATACTTCGGGCCAATTCCAAACCTGCAATCATAGCCTCATACTCGGCTTCATTGTTAGTCAATTTAACAGTTCTAATGGACTGTCGAACAGCATCCCCGGCCGGGGTTCTACGGACGATTCCTAGCCCGGAACCTTTGAGGTTGGAGGCCCCGTCCGTATGTAGCGACCAAATACCCGAGGCCTTTTCCGAGGTCAGCAGAAGTTCTTTCTCGACCTCGGGGACCATAGCCGAGGTGAAATCTGCCACGAAGTCGACCAAGATCAGGGACTTGATGGCCGTTCGAGGTTTGTACTCGATATCATACCCGCTAATTTCTACAGCCCATTTAGTTAGTCTACCTGATAATTCCGGTTTATACATGATGTTTTTTAGGGAGTAAGTAGTTACTATACATATCAGATTGCATTGAAAGTAAGGCTTTGAGCTTTCTAGAAGCTCTTACCAATGCCAATGCCAATGCCAATATTTTCAAGTAGGGATAACGGGTCTTCGCATCCCCCAAAGTTCTACTCACGTAATAGACAGGGAATTGTGTACCTGATTCTTCTCGGACCAAAACGCCACTTACCGCTACTTCGGAGACAGCAAGGTAGAGAAAAAGCGGCTCGTCCGTCTTCGGTGTGTGCAGCAGCGGGGGGCTAGACAAGTACCTCTTCAATTCTTGTAAAGATTTTTGGCACTCCAGTGTCCAAGCGAAGTTCTTCTTCCTTAGTAAGGAGAAGAAACGATGACTCTTGTCCGAGGACCTCGATATGAAGCGACTCAACGCCGCTATCCTTCTAGTGAGCCTCTGTACTCCTTTGACGTTATTCACCACCTCGATATCCTTGATGGCCTTGATCTTGTCCGGGTTGATTTCAATCTCCCGGTTTGACACCATAAAACCCAAAAATTTGCTGGACCTTACCCCGAAGGCACATTTTTCCGGATTGAGCTTCATGTTATACTTGCGGAGCACGTCGAAGGTTTCCTGCAAATGTTTTAAATGGTCCTCTGTTTCCAGGGACTTGACTACCATGTCGTCAATATAAACTTCTATTATTTTTCCTATTTGTTCTTCGAACATCTCATTAACTAGGCGTTGATAAGTTGCACCGACATTTTTTAATCCAAAAGGCATGACATTGTAACAGTAAGTCCCATACCGGGTAATGAAGGGTGTTTTATCTTGATCCTCTGGGTGCATCCGAATTTGGTTATACCCGGAGTAAGCATCGAGAAAACTTAACATCTCATGCCCGGCCATTGCATCGATCATTCTGTCGATGTGAGGCAACGAAAATGAATCCTTCGGGCATGTTTTATTTAAATCCTTGTAATCAACACACATTCGAAATTTATTACCTTTCTTGGGCATCACTACCACATTAGCTAGCCAATCCGGGTACTTTACCTCCCGGATAGAACCTATTTTTAAAAGCTTTGTTACCTCGTCTTTTACGAAGGCGTGTTTTGCTTCCGCCATGGGCCTTCTCTTCTGCTTCACCGAGGGAAACTTCCCGTCCAAGCTAAGCTTGTGAGCTGCTACTTCTAGTGATATACCTGTCATATCTATATGGGACCATGCGAAGCAATCTGCATTAGCTTGAAGAAATTCAATTAACTCGTTCCTGAGCTCCGGGGTTAGCCCTGTGCCCAGGTATACCTTTCTGTCCGGTAGGTACTCGAACAAGATGATCTGCTCCAGCTCCTCTACAGTCGACTTGGTTGCATCCGAGTCATCCGGCATGACAAACGATCTGGGTGCATCGAAATCATCCCCTTCATACCTCGGATCCGACCCGGTGTGCTTTGATTGCTATTTGGTGTCCTCTCCTCCGGTTAGATCTTCTTCCTTCTGAACCGATTCTTTGGGCCGAGGTGTCGCTTCCTCAACTGCGAACATCTCCCTTGCAGCGGGTTGTTCACATCGGATGGTTTTTATCCCTTCCGGGGTGGGGAATTTTAGCAGCTGATGCAGTGTTGAGGGCACGACCCTCATGCTATGTATCCAGGGTCTACCCAGCAATGCATTATACTTCATGTCCCCTTCTGTTACATAGAACACCGTTTGTTGGATAGTGCCATCGATGTTCACAGACAATGAGATCTCCCCTTTTGTGGTTTCGCTCGCTATGTTGAACCCGCTGAGTACCCGGGCTACTGGTACGATCTGATCGAGCAGCCCTAGCTGTTCGACCACGCTCCACCGGATGATGTTGGCCGAGCTACCTAGGTCAATCAAAATACGTTTAACCTTAGTTTTAAAAATAAGTACAGAAATTACCAATGCATCATTATGCGGTTGAATGATGCCCTCTGCGTCCTCGGTTCTGAAAGAGATAGAACCCTCGAGTAAATGATCCCGGCTGCGCTTTTCGCGAACAACAGAAACCTTGGCCCATTTCATCACCAACCCCCGAGGGGCATCGATACCCCCAACTATCATGTTGATTATATGTTGGGGTTCTACTGGCTCGACCCTTCGATGAGCTTACCTTTCCTTGTAGTGACTTTTGGCTCGTTCACTCAGCAGTTCTCGGAGATGACCATTCTTTAGTAACCGGGCTACCTCCTCTCTCAACTGGCGACAATCCTCGGTTCTGTGACCATGGGTTCCATGGTATTCACACACCATGCTCGGGTCCCGTTGGCCCGGATCCGACCTCAGAGGTCTCGGCCATCTTACATCCGGGACACAACCGATGGCCGAGATGAGACCCGAGGTACTGACGTTGAAGTTGTACTCCGATATCTTTGGTGAGTCCTTGTTGCCGGCAGAGCTTCCGGCATCGCTCCTGAATGAGAGACCCCGACTGATCGATGGGCACTCGACCCGTTTACTACCCCGACTGGAGAAACGGCTTGGGCTCACCCTTGATTTTTCCGACCTAAAACTTTGCTTCTCCGAATGGGAGTATGGCCGGTACCTTTCCTTCGACGATTTGGCCTTCATTTCGTAGCCCTTCCTTGGTCTCTCAAAACTTTTATTCACATTTATTAGCCCCGGGGGGAGCTCGAATTGATCATCCTCCACCCGAATCTTCGACTCGTATCGGTTATGGACATCAGCCCATGTCACAGCATCGTACTCCAACAAGCTTTCTATAATTTGAACGAAGCTGTTGAACTCTGAATATTGAGCCCCTTTGTGAAAGCTTGTGCAACCCATTCTTCTGAACCGGGGGGAGTTCCATCCGTTACCTTTGGAATTGGTTGACGAATTCATGCAGTAACTTGTCGTCTCTTTAGGTTATACGGAAAATGTCGGCCTTACGGGCCTGCACCTTTTTAGCACCGACGTGAACTTTGATGAAGGCATCGACGAGCATTTCGAAAGAGGTGATCAAATGTTCGGGTAGATGGTCGTACCATGTCAATGCTCCTTTTGACAAAGTTTCCCCGAATGTTTTCAGCAATACCGATTCAATTTCGTCCTCCTCCATATCATTGCCTTTTACGGCGCATGTGTATGAGGTCACGTGTTCGTGTGGGTCCGTTGTGCCGTCATATTTCTGGATATCCGGCATTTTAAACCTTTTCGGGATTAATTTCGGGGCTGCACTCGGAGAAAAAGGCCTTTGGATGTACCTTTTCGAATCCGGCCCCTTCAGTAAAGGCGGAGCCCCCGGTATTTGATCCACCCGAGAGTTGTATGTTTCGACCCTCTTTTCGGTCGAGTCCACCCGCTTTGCCAAAGTTTCGAGCATTTTTAGAACCTCGGTAGAGGAGCCAGCTCCGGATCCATTGCTCTCAATAACCCGTGCCTCATCCCTTCTGGGTTCAGCAACACCGCTCGTCTTCTCCGGGGTCGTTGTATCCCCTCGAGTTTGCAACTGGGCAATTGCGATCCCTTGTTCGGCAATCGCTGCTCTCTGTTCCTGCAACATTTCAAAGATTAAACGTAAGTCAATATTGCCATTAGGTGTACCCGGTTCTTTCCGGGCCTGCGCCCGGGACAAAGTAACAGAATTGTGGGTATTTAGAGGATCAGTGGCCGGTAAGGTGGCATTCTCTTGGTCCACGGTGTTTTGACGATTGAGGCCCTCCCTCGAATTAACGGGGTTAGGGTCAGCAGGGTTTGGCAATCCTCGTGGCCCGCTGCCTTCGTTTTTGGCCACGATCTCGTTGTTGTTGACGTGACCAGATTGCCCACTGTCAGCCATTTAGTCCGATTTTTCAGAGACGAACAGAAGGTGTTTTTTGATTTAGATGAGTAAGGTAGAGATCAAGATCAAAGACCACTATTATCCTAGCCCCATGGTGGGCGCCAAACTGTTTACCCCGGATTTGGATAATCAATTAAAATTGTAGGTGAGGTATATGATATGTGGCTATATCTTGTACTTATTTGATAGAGAGAAGAAATATAAGAATATGCTATAAAGGAGCAACTGATGATCAATGGTTAGCTATAGACTCGTGTATCTACTAGTACATGAGCGTTATTTGATTTGAGAAACATAAGAAATAAGCATAACAAATATGGATCGAATTTGATATATGAGAGGGAGATTTTGTATATATATTGCTATTACAAGAGTTCTTGGAAATGTAGAAACCAACCCCTTAAGGGGAGGGCAATGTCCCTTATTTATAATAGTGCCCCCATGGACTTCACACAACATGAATCTATATATAATATAAAGCTAGGCATAGACAAGGTGATGTGACACCTCTCTATGGCCTCTATTAGCATTTTTCTTTTTTCTCCTTTTTTTTGGCATTTTTCTCATTTTTATAGTTTTTTTTTTTGTTCATTTCTACTAATAACCTATGGAATAATAAAAGTCTCATACAACAAATATAGCATTCAACCCCGTACGTAGCAGTAAAGTTTCAGTTTTTTTTATAGCTTTGATTACATATTACTTCTCTTACTTAATGAAACCGGTTAACAGTTACAACCACGAACCAAAAGGTGCCAAAAACGGCAGATCCTACATTTCATCATTCATATTCATTAGTCTTTTTCTCATTTTTCCCTTTCACATCCTGTGTTATAAAATTTTAAAAGTCATGATCGTACCAAGAATGGCAAAAGCATAATCGCAAATCTATAGATCCCCTTGTAGCTGGCTGCAATGTTATATTCTTAGCAGAAGTTAGTACACTCGTATGATATTAATCAACGAAATTCTTTTTCCAAATGAAGCAATCAAGCAAAGCTAAGGCACGCAAGTTGCATTCAGAATAAATTACTTAGACAAAGATTCTAATGTACAGTCCAAAAGAGCAGGAATTCAAAATGAAGCATGCTCATTTTCGAACAGATGACGGGGCGACGAATAAGTTGCAAGTGATGTTTGCACAAAAAATTATTGCAGACTTAATAGTAATGTGTTTAAACCATGATGCACAGAGATGTGCCAAAAAGGTGTTAAACACATATTTTTAAATCAAAGAATTACATGGTTAGGGTCACAGACATATGCAGAGGCCCTTCATAAATTCGTCAATCACCCTAGGTAAGATCTCTTTTTATCCTCTCATTCTCTCTGTCTTGAGATCTCAATTTAATTTCTTTTCTTATCCTTTTTATGATATTTAATTAGTTGGAATTTGGGTGCCATGTTTTTGTTTGATTCTTCTTCTTAGGGGTGTTTTGATTTTTGATTGATAATTTTTTTTATCAGCTTTTAGTGATAACGTATTGTATAGAACCAAGAGAATCATTTGGTCTTCAATCTTATGGAAAAGTTTCAAAATTACACAGGTAGAAATTTCAAGTATTTTTCTTTTGGGTATTTCTTCTGTAATGTATTGTTGGATTTGAAGTATTTGATTGAAATTGTCATTAAATTTAATTATGTTGTAGTGAAATTATGGTGAATTTTATGTAAATATCCAATGTGCATGTCTATAGGAATATCATTCCGATTGCATGTGAGTGGATTGTATTTGCAAGAATGAAAAGGGTATCACGCGAACTGTGAGGAGAGGTTTTTTGAAACGAAGACTTGGTGTTGTATGATAAAGAACAGAAATATAATAAAAGCTAAAAAATTTAATTATATATAATAAATTTAAATGTTCATAATAACTCTAGATATTCTAGGACGATTAATACTTAGAAAGATGTATATGTAGATTTAATATTTCCTCCATCTCAATTTATGTGATATAGTTTGATTAGGCACGGAGTTTAAGAAAGAAATGAAAACTTTTGAATTGTGATCTAAAATAATTCATAGATATTTGTGTGGTTTTAAAAGGTAAAAGTGGAATATTTAAATTAATTATTTCTAAATATAGAAATGTATCATTCTTTTTTGATAGATTAAAATGAAAGTGCAATCACATAAATTGAAACAGGGCATATATGTTATAAATCGCACGTTTTCTAATATTTCGGTTCAGGAATTTTACAAAAAGTGATTGTATCATTAACTCGGTTAGAAGTTAAGGAGATTTTTGCTGTGAAAGGATAATATGTAATTAAGAGATTATTACTCTAGCAGAAGTCTTTTTGTTGTATATGGATAGATGGTGGCGTGATTAAGAGGATTAGTGAAGTGATTTTAGAATCTTTAACAAAACACGAAGTGAATGTAAAAGTAGAGAAAAAAATATAAAAGAAAACATGAAAAAGATATTTCTGAATATTGGGTTGCTGGCCAAATAGCCGGCTCTTCCCTGTGTTTTACTGCTAATGTTTAGGTGTATTTGAAAAAAAAAAAAAAAAAAAAACTAGGAACCATTGGAAAATGGTGTATTTTATTGTGATTTAATATAAGTTTAGAAGTTTCTCCAATTGACTGTTATTATAATAACAATTTTAAAATATATTTAAAGATGGTTCTCTTGCTTCCGTATTATACTAGAAAGTTATGTTTTTATCATGCTCGGGATTATTTTGTCCATAATCTACGAATAGTGTTATTCATGAATTTGATGAAACCTCATTATTTATTGATCTACAACAAATAATGAATGCACTTTTTGCGAGTATAATAGAATTTTTTGCGAACTTTCTGAAATCGTTTTGTTTCTGAATATCAAAGTAATGAGACTCGAGGAATTATTTTAATTATTTTTTTTCCCTTACACATTTGATTTCTTTAATATGTACGTCTTACATTATATGTTTTTATTTATAGCTTGTCTCTTTTATAGTAATTTAATTTATAAATGATATGACAGACCGCGCGAAGCGCGGACAAGTTATCTAGTAATAAAATAATAATGAAAAAAGCTCTGAGTTGGGTTAGGTTGGATTAAGTGGACCGTACGATCTAACACCCGTACGATTGGCAGTTGAACATAGCAGGACGCCATCGACGCGTGGCAACCGCGCAACGGATTTCCCGGACCATCGGCCACGATCAAACGGACATACGGCCTCGAACAACCCGGTCATGAAAGGACCGGACCAAATGATGTCCTTCCTTTGCTTCGGTCTAAGCGTTCCCCCGGTTTAGAACGGGAGCCTTCATGCGCGTTCTTGTCCCTTTCTTCCCTCGGCCTTTGGTCTCACCGGTTTAACATATACCCGGTTTTTACCGCATACACACGTGTTCTTAATCACGTACATAAATTCAACTGTAACGATTTCTCGTGTAAACAATCCCACCATTTCAGTATAAATAATAGAATATATTATCTCATATAAAAGGTGTGATAAAATAATCTCATCAAATATTCAACCTATAAGATATTCTTGTATGTCTTATCACACCAACCAAACCAAACGACTAACAAACACTTTCGCTAGCTTCCAATTAGATTTTTGTCGTTTGTCACACGCTGCTAACACTGATTCGTCTTGTCAGGACAGAGCAATAAAAAGGGCGAGAATCCGGAAAGCTCCTCTTCTTCCCCAAATGATGATAATGGTACACAAAGCCTTCTAAAAAAAGTCTTCAAATAAATTCTTCAATAAACAATGTCCTAATAATTTTAAGATTATATACAAAAAATTAAAATGAAGGAGGAATACAATCCACAAGCTTACAAATTTATCTCTAAATTTTATTTAGATATTCGAATTATGATATGTCTTAATTGAACATTTAAACATATATAAAATGTTTCTATTAGATATTTTCACTTCAAATTTTAGAATTTTTTTATTTGTATTATCAAATGTCCATACATAGCCACATAAAATAAATTACCTCATTTAATTATACACATCAACACAAATTAGAATAGGTATAAAATTTTACTATTTATTGAGGATAATGCTTATATTAAAGTAGATTACATATTTTAAGTGATTAACTTTTTACGTAATGGACGCATGAAAATACGTGCAGAAACTTTTTCAAAATTTTAATTAGAAATATCTAATAAAAATACTTTATTATAAGTTCAGATGCTCAATCAAAATATGTCATAATTCTAAGTGTCCAGATCAAATTTAATGATAAATCCAAGAAGCTATCCATGTATCCGGTCTTAATGAGCCAACCAATCAGAGTTTAGAAATGCTGTAAAGGTGAAATAAATCCTCTTTAAGTGAAAACTAGAGGGGTCCTTAAAATCTTTTAGTTCTCTAGAACTAGAAAGGTTAATTCTTATTGTAATAATATATGTCGTCAAATTTAGATGGATTTTGCATATGAAAACAAATCAACCTTTTGAAACATAACAGAGAAAAGGTATAAGGTAGTATATATTATCCAAGATAACACCCACCGTAAACAATTTTTTAATATTACTTTCCACACACCTCTTAACTCCCATAAACAATTTAATAATGGTGGCACGCGGACCTTGGATATCCACAAATCTCCCTTATTAACAAATGACGAAAGATCTTGGTGAATGAGACAGAAGTTGTGATACTAATAAAAACAAACATTAATTAATTATCAAATTCATTTTGCTCCTCTCCCCTGCGCCACCAGCTAAATTATTAAATTTGGAATGTCATTTGGATGTTGCTTATATTTATACTCCTATATATAGTCCATTTATTATAGTTTTCACCCTTTCGATTGGAAATAGGGTTTAGTTTTGTTGATTTAATAATTTGCCATTAATACTTAATCAAAAGCTATTGATGAGGGTAGGTAGCTAGGGTGGAAAATATTTTACTTGATGTACTCATTGTCTATAGGTTAAATGTTCAATTTAAAGAAAATATTCTCTTTTAAAAAATTACTTTCATTTATTGGCGCAAGACATTTTCTTTTATACTAAATCCCTAATTAAACTGCATATATCTGTTTAAACATTTACTTATTCTTAATGACATATTTTAATAATTATAAAAATATGATTATACATTTTAAATCACCAATTAATGATACTTTTCATATAAACCAAAATCTTTTTCCTTTTTATTTTCCTAATTTTTTCCCTTTTACAGTCATATAAAATGGAACAATAATCAGAGCTAGGGTAATCTAGTCATTGTCATTCTAAAGGATACAAACAACACTTCACCTTTTCAGTCTTCTTTAAACTCTGTCCCTAATCTGACACCTATACCACTTTGCTTCCTTATCACCCCTCCTTCTCTCTCTTTCTCTCTTAACTCTTCCAACTTTTTTCAAATTCCCTTCGCCTCTTTCTTTCTTTCTCTGCATTAAAAGAAGTCGACACTGAAATGATAAAGAAAATCAACACACATAACACACACATTATTCCCACGCAATCACTAAGGGATCGTTTGGTTCCTGATTAATAGCCTGTTTGACCAAGCTTATTTTTTTCCCAAAAGTATTTATTTTTGCAATAAGTACTTATTTGAAAAAAAATGAGGTGTTTGGCCAAACTTTTGGGAGAAAATAAGTGCTTCTGGGGAGTAGCAGAAACAGTTTTTCAGAAGCTAAAAAAACAGCTTTTGCCCAAAAGCACTTTTTTGAAAAGTACTTTTGAGAAAAATACAAATAGAAGTATTTTTTAAAAGCTTGGCCAAACACTAATTGTTGCTCAAAAGTACTTTTTTATTTTGGTTTATATTTCTGCTATTTCGCTAAAGTGCTTTTTTGAAAAGTACTTTTAAAAAAAGTATTTTTTAAAATAAGCTAATTTTAGAAGCTTGACCAAACAGATTATAAATCATTTCGAGATTATAGTCCGGGAAAACTAAGTTTTGCTAATTTATTTCATTTCATTTGAGAAATGAGATAAAATAAATTCAAATTTAATGAGATAAAGTGAAATATCTCAAGATTAAATTTTTCATACAATTTATATTGCATTTGCTTGATTGTACCGTCAATCAAACGCCATATAACTTGTGTACGATCAACCAAATGCAATATAAAATATACCGTTAACTAAATACAGTATAAATTATATTTCAAACTTAATTTTAAAATATTCACCTTATCTTGCGTACCAAATGGCTTTATATATAACCCACCACTCCATTTTCCCTTAGAACGGTTACTTTTAATTTCCCAGCTTTCAATGCTCCTTAACAAATAAAAAAAAACCAGGAAAAAACCAACCCAATACAAAAAACCATACAAGGTAGCAGAAATATAAACCAAAAACAGAAAAAAAAAAATTTGAATTTCTAGAGAACCGAAGATGGATTTTCCTTCATTCTTGACATCTTTAGCAACTTCTTTTATTATATTTGTGGTTTTAATGTTGTTATTTACATGGCTTTCAAGAAAACCAGGTAACGCTGAGGTGTATTATCCAAACCGGATCCTTAAAGGTATGAACCCGGTTGAAGGCGGGTATATGGCCCGTAACCCGTTTGCTTGGATCCGAGAAGCTATGTCTTCATCTGAAACTGATATTATCAACATGTCTGGTGTTGATACTGCTGTCTACTTTGTTTTCCTTGGCACTGGTAAATAATTAAATTTATCTTTTTTTTTTATCTTTCAGTTCTATGGTAAATTTTAAGCAATATTATGTTTTTTCAAGTAGATTTAGTGTACCAACAAAGTTGTGGTGGAACGTAAGTACTCGGTCTTAACTAAAGTTTTCGAATTCGAGCCTACTCACGGAGTCGCTTTTGTCAGAGCACTTTACTGTCAGTGGTGTAGGCAGGATTTTTATCGAGGGGTTAAAAAATATAAAAAAGTAAACGCACTAAGAGGTAATAGGTTCGACGTCTATGAAAAAATAATTTTAACCTTGTATTATAGTGTAATTTTTAGCCAAGGGGGTTCGGAACCTCCTCCCCTTACTGGCTCCGCCTCTGTTTACCGTAGAACTTTCTAGCGCGAGTTTAGAGTTAGTCGGGCCGTTGTCGACCACCGGATGAGCAACAAAAAAAATACCCTAATGTTTGTGTATTTTTAAATTTCCAGCATTATTTTTGTAAACTATAGTTTTGGTACTTTTTACATTTGGTAATTTTTGTGGGGTAGAGTGTTTGGTAAGAAGCATAATGAGGAAAGCAAGTGGTTGCTTTCAAAGCGAAACTAATTAAACCGGCTTATTAGGATCTTCTTTTACTACACAGAGGAGGTTTTGGTGAAAAGTACGAGTTAAAAAAAATAGTTTTGGGAAAAATTATTTAACTTATCATACACAAGTGCAAAGAGTCTAATTTACAAGTCCAAGTAAGAAAAATAATTTTTGGGAAAAACTATTTAACTTATCATCATACACTTAGGGCTTGTTTGGTATAAGGGATAAAGATAAATAATTTCGAGATTATATTTGAGATGAATTTATCCCACGTTTGGTTGGGAAAAAATGGTGGTATAACTAATTCCAGAATTAGTTTTTTGGAGATTGTAGTGTTATTTTATCACTGTGGGAGGATGGAATAACTAATCCTGAGATAACTAATCCCAGATTAAGTTATCCTGGGATAACTTGTTTCCAACCAAACTACCCCTTAAGGTGCAAAGAATGTTTACATAATTTAACTTGTTATAATGTCAGCCTTCTTTTCTTTGTAGCCAGTTCCATTTATTAGAGACAGTTATTCGTAGTCATTTTGTAGGCCGACCTACTCATTCTACTACATTTGTACATTTAGATGCTACTACTTAGTAGTGTAAAAACTATTTTATAATGTGATGTAAGTGTATACAAGTTACTAGGGATTTAGTAGCTCAGTTGGTTGACTACTTGAACTTTCCCCGTGTTTGTGAGGGTTCGAATCCCCACATTGTAATCCCTTTTCCTGTTTCCCCTTCCCCTACCCCATGTGTAATTAAAAAAAAAAACGAGTGTATACAGGTTAAACTTGAAAGGAAAAATGGATAACCTTAACTAAGTAAATTACGTTTACCTTTTCTAATATTAGGGGTGCATTTTCAGTTGATTACTGTTTTTTTTTTTTTGGAATAATTCCAATTCTCTAATTTGTTGTTGTTATATGTAGTGGCAGATTTTGTCTGTTGTGGTAAATACTTTTTGGTTCAAAAGTATATTTTTTGAGTCCATTGTTGGTTTGCTCAACCTTTGTCTTTTCTATAAGGTAAAAAAGGGTCAAATTTACCCTCCAAGTATGATCTATAGTTTAAATTTGCCCTCTGTCAAAGTTTGGGATCAAATTTGTCCTCCCGATTAGAATATTTGTTATATTTGCCCTCTTTTGGATGGAAGTGTGACTTGGACTAAAATATTAGCCACGTAGGCTCCACGTAGACTTCCAAACCCAATTATTTTAACCCGTGACCCATTTACCCATCATATAAAATAATAAACCCTAGTCCTTTTATTTTAGAAAATACAAAAGAAAGGGAACGGACAAGGGAATCAACTGCTCTGCTACTGCTGATTACAGTATCACTTCCAGGATTGCTCTTGCTCAATTCATTTGCGTAACCCTCTGACTTGTTGCACTCATCATTATAACTACCATCAAGTTCTTCCAATATCATCCTCTCGGCCCTCTTGCACTTTTGGTGACTAACATTAACATTAAAGGCTACTTTCAATTCTGCCCTCATCTCTTTAACCTTCACTTTTGGATCATTCAGTAGCTTGCTTTGGAAATAGAAAGCTATTGTAATAGAATCTGCTCTTTTGCATGCAAAGGCTGGGTAATGTTAGTCAGCTACTGAATGTTAGTCAGGCTGGGTAATGGATCTACTGAATGTTACCCAAGTCGCTGATTCCCCTGTCCGTTCCCTCTCTTTTGTATTTTCTATTTTCTAAAATAAAAGGATTAGGGTTTATTATGTTATACGATGGGTAAACGGGTCACGGGTTAAAATAATTGGATTTGAAAGTCTACGTGGCTAATTTTTTAGTCCAAGTCACACTTTCATCCAAAAAAGGACAAATATAACAAATATCCTAACGAAGAGGGAAAATTTGATCTCAAACTTTAACGGAGGGCAAATTTAAATTATAAACCATACTTGAAGGGTAAATTTGACCCTTTTCCCTTTCTATAACTACCAAGTATGTCCTTTCCTTTCAAGTAGAGTATGGACAGTTGGGGTGACAAACAAGAAAATTTGAACTGTTTGGATTTTGTTTTTGTTCAATTTTTAATGAAAGTTTTATGGAAAAATCTTCTTGGGATAATTGGAGTTTGATTAGGTTTTGAAGGAAAATATTTTATTGACTAACTTTATGGATCTCTAAAAACTCCACAATATCTTTTATTCTTTCTTGTTTTCTTTTATTATGAAAATAGCTAGTAGCACTCCTATTTAATAGTAAGAAACTTATTTTAACTCAAAACGGGAAAATCTATTCCCATATTAATTTGACTATAAATACTAACTAGACATCAACTGAAATACCATATCCTAATCAAATTTGGTTTCCTACAATTTTGATTTTTATTTTCAACATTCTCCCGTAATTCAAAATTGTATATCAAATTCTTGATCTACTTGTTACCATCTTCAAATTGCTAAGACACTTGTTTCTAACTCATCAATTGTTGAAGCACTTTCTCTTCAACTGTCACTCACCATCTTCCAATTTTTGTTGAAGCACTTGTCTTCAACCTTGTCGATGTACTTGTCACCAACACCAAATTTTGTTGAAGTACTTGTCTTCAACTCCGTCGATGCACTTGTCACCAACACCAAATTTTGTTGAAGCGCTTGTCTCCAACCCCGTTGATGCACTTGTCACCAACCTCGTTGATGCACTTGTCATCTTCCTTCAATTTTTGTTCAAGCACTTGTCTCCAACCCCGTTGATGCACTTGTCACCAACGCTAATTTTGTTGAAACACTTGTCTTCAACCCCGTTGATGCACTTTCTCACCAACACTTAATTTTGTTGTAGCACCCGTCTCCAACCCCATTGATGCACTTTGTCACCAATACTAAATTTTTATTGAAGCACTTTTCTCCAACCCTGTTGATGTACTTGTCTCCAACACCAAATTGTGTTGAAGCACTTGTCTCCAACCCCGTAGATGCAGTTTGTCACCAACACTCAAATTTTGCTTAGCCCACTTCTCCAATTTTTAAAAAAGACAGTTCCTTCCTCTTGTGCATATTTTCTTGCATCTCTTTAAACTTGTAATATTTTTATCAGTACTTCTCAACATGATTGTCTTTCATGCATATCATTGGCCCCGCTGCCAACATAAACTGCCCATCATAATCATTGGCCAGATGTTTGCGTACATAATTCTTGGCCAGACGGGTGACACATATTGGCTAGTGCCGCCCGCCGGCAGCGGAAGCTATTTGATTCTCTACCATAATCGTAGAACCTTTGATACCAATTTAAAGGAAAATATTTTATTGACTAAACTTTATGGATCTCTAAAAACTTCATAATATCTCTTATTCTCTCTTGTTTTATCTTATTATGAAAATAGCTAGTAACAACCCTATTTATAACAGTAAGAAACCTACTTTTACTCAAAACAGGAAAATCTATTTCTATATTAATTTGATTATAAATCCTAACTAGACATGAACTAAAATACCAAATCCTAATCAAATTTGGTTTTCTACAATTTTGAATTATTATTTCCAACAGGTTTTACAAAATGTTTTTGGAAAGTTTATCAATATTAAGGCGTAAAATGTGTTTGGATCACAAGACGGAATGTTTTCCAAAATGCGGGTCTTGAAAATTGTTTTAAGAAATACTTTTTAAAGTCGAGCCATTTTCTAAAACAAAACAAGTTGAGTTTTGATAATGAGAAAAGTTCTCCAAGAGATAACATAATTCAAATACCTCTAAATGCTACAAAATTTGTTGTTATTTGTTTGGGCTCAAGTGTTGTGTTATAGAGAAAAAAGATATAGCATGATTTATACAAGTTAGGGATTCCAAGTAGTCCATTTTCAGTAGTCCACTTGTTGGATTACATTGAGTATGTTGTTGTTGTATTTTAGTGTAGCTAAATTGTTGAAACGTCAAAAAGATTTCATTTGACATAGATTTTTTAATCCTAAACTGAACGTGAGAGTGTAAATTCTTGTACTAACACCATTTGTTTTTCAGCCTTGGGAATATTTGCCTTCTCCGCCCTCGTACTGCTGCCTGTACTTTTACCAGTTGCTTCAACTGATCATAGTATAAGGGCAGTCAACACCACCAGCAACGGGACTTTCACTCAACTTGATAGGTTATCTATGGGGCATGTTGGCGTAAGTTCTTTTGACTTTTCCTTAACAATATCTGTAAATTTATGTAAACCATTGTCCTCAGGGTTTTAAATTAGCCTAATTTGGTTATGCAACATTATTTAGATAGCTAGTGTCTATTTTATGGGCGTCATGTGTAACGGGTTTTTTTCATTTTTGGCCCGTCGGTCGAATTTAATTATGGCCGTCAGCCAAAATATATACATTGATTGTGTATATTCTATGTATATTTATGTATACAGTATGTATATTTATATTTAACATACAAAACCTGTACATTTGCTGGTTATTATTTTTTGAGCAGTCCAAAAAAATTTAATTATCCCTTTTAATTGCTACCATATGGGATGTTATTTACAATAACCAAAAAGGATTCTGATTTGTCGTAGATAACCTGTGCATCCACTGTTATTTTTATTTCTCTTCGTTTTATTGTCGCTCAATGAATTCTTATATTTCCTTTTTTTCCCATTGGTGTTGCAGAAATCAGGTCCGCGGTTGTGGGCATTTATAGTTGCCACATATTGGGTTTCTATTGTTGCTTACTTCTTTTTGTGGAGAGCTTACAAGCATGTTACAGAATTGAGAGCTAAAGCTCTTATGTCTCCAGAAGTCCGAGCCGATCAATTTGCTATTCTTGTCAGGGATATTCCTGCTGTCTCTGACGGTCAAAGTAAAAAAGAGCAGATCGATTCATTCTTTAGACAAATCTACCCTGAAACATTTTATCGATCAATGGTGGTGACGGACAATAAGAAGGTAATATCCCAGATTCCACATTCTCTGTACTTTTTCAGTGTTTTTCCACTTACGCATGCTCATTTCACATAATGAAACATTCTGCATTTTGTTCCGAAAGTCTAAAGTCCTTCGAGTTTTCACCAATTCCGACCTACCTTTATTTATTGGATATTTGAAGGATGCGCTTGTGCTCATTATGCTCGTCATTTGTCATGTGTAATAGGGCTTTTTCATTTTTACCCCGTTGGCTAAAATTAATTACAGGAACTAGCCAAAATATACAAAACATATACACTAATTATGTATTAATATGTATATTATATGTAGTTAAAATGTTTGTTATATGTATATTCATGTATATGATATGTATATACAGCCTCTACCCCACAAAAGTAAGGATAAGGTCTGCGTGCATCCTACCTTCCTCATACCCACAAGTGGGATTACACGGGGTATGTTGTTTTTTGTATGTATACGCTATGTATATTTATACTTAATATACAAAAGATATACATTTTCTGGCTATTAATTTTTAGAGTGGTCTGAACATGTATTTTGCCATGACTTTTTTATACTGCTTTGCATTGCTTGTTCTTGTGCTGAGGGTCTACTGGAAACAACCTCTCTACCTCCCAAGGTAGAAGGTAGAGGTAAGGTCTGTGAGGTCTGTTTACACTCTACCCTCCCAGACCCCACTGTGTGGAATTTTACTGGGTATGTTGTTGTATACAATTTCTGGCTATTATTTTTTAGAGCGGTCCGAGCATGTAATTATTTCCTTAATACTGTGTGGATGCTTGTGTGATTATCAAAGGATATGAGTTTCTATTAGTAGTTCATTAGCTTAAATTTAAAATTTCTTGTAGATTTACAGCGTGATTTTTATCAGGTGAACAAAATTTACGAAGAGTTGGAAGGGTATAAAAAGAAGCTTGAACGTGCTGAAGCCATCTATGCAGAGTCAAAGAAAACAAATCCTGATGCAATAAGACCCTCACACAAAACTGGTTTATTTGGTATGATCGGTGAAAAGGTGGATTCAATTGAATTCTATAATGATAAGATTAAGGAGTTGATCCAACTGTTAGAAGCTGAACAGAAGGCGACTCTCAAAGAGAAACAACAGTCTTCTGCGCTAGTTTTTTTCAACAGCAGGTTAGCTGCAGCTTCAGCATCACAGAATTTACACGCCCCGATAGTTGACACGTGGACTGTTATGGATGCTCCAGAACCCCGGCAGTTGATATGGACTAATCTTTCGAAAAAGTTTTACGAAAGAATGATTCGCCAGTATGTTGTATACACTGTTGTTTTCCTGACCATATTCTTTTACCTGATTCCTATTGGGTTCGTTTCTGCATTGACAACTCTAGACAATTTGATGAAGATCCTCCCGTTTTTGAAACCGGTTGTTAAGCAGAAGGCAATCAAGACAGTGTTAGAAGCGTTTTTGCCTCAACTTGCACTGATCTTATTTTTGGCTTTGTTGCCAAAGTTTCTTCTGTTTCTCTCCAGAGCAGAAGGCATCCCATCGGAAAGCCATGTGACGAGAGCTGCTTCTGGGAAATATTTTTATTTCTCTGTGCTGAATGTATTTATTGGTGTTACTCTCGGTGGAACTCTGTTCACTAACTTCAAGAATGTCGAGAATAATCCCAACTCTATTTTTCTTGTGTTGGCAGAAAGCCTTCCAAAGAATGCAACATTCTTCTTGACCTTTGTGGCTTTGAGGTAAGTTAGTAGCTTGCTTTCACTTTTATACTTCTTCAGCTTCTTTTTTATCGCGCAACTTTCTTCTCGACCCACTACTAAAAAATCACTACTTTCCCACTGAAAAATGTTCAATGGGAATGTGGCTATTCCTACTGAATATCAGTGGGAAAAACTAAATAGTAGTGTTTTTACAAGGAAAAATTAGGAAGTTTCCTGACGTTCCAATGAGAACCTATTTCCTACCGAGCGTTTTTCCAGTGGGAATAAGGTGGGAAAATCATGTTTTATAACATAAATTTCCCACATTCACCTCTGTTTCTAGTAGTGACCTTTGTAGCTGTGAGGTAAGTCTATAGTATGCTTTCCCGTTGATTTTCTCAGCTACCTTTATACCTTTTTTGTAATGGTATGTTGTCTTGAGTCGTCGATGATATTTCTACACATCATATGAACTGTTTGTTTACTTGAGCATACACTGAGAGTGTGTTTGTTATGGGGTGTGTTCGGTATGGAGGAAAATGTTTTTCAATTTTCCCATATTTGGTTGGTCAAAATGTCATGGAAAACATTTTCTCTATAAAACAAGTTCTTTGAAAATGAGAAAAATGACTCCTTAATGGAAGTAGGGAAAACAAGTTCCACAAGTAACATTGCAAGTTCATTGTTTCCTCCCCACCCAGCCAACACCTCCAACCCCTACCCCTCCACCTTCCCACACCCCGCCACCCCGCGAACCCCTATACACTACCCCTACACTACCCAAACTAACCCCCCACCCCACCTGACCCTACCACCAGGATTTTCACCTAGGGGGTTCACATATACGAAGAAGTAAATACACAAAGAAGTGAAGGGGGTTCAACATCTACTATATATACAATGTAATTTTTTGCTGAGGGATGAACCCCCTTGTGCCACCTAGCTCCGCCCTGCCCACTACCCCCACTTCACCACTTAACCACCCCCTCCGACCCCCACGCTTATAACCACCTACCCCAACATTTCCTACCCCCAGCCCCTACCTCTTAACTCCCTACCACCCCCTATCTCTCAACTTTGCAAAACTGGGCACTTTGTGAAAGTAATAACTTTCAAAAATAGCAACTTTAAAAAGTAGGCGCTTTTTAAAAATATTACTTGCGAAAAGTAGCTACTTTTCAAAAGTAGTCGTTTTACACAAGTAGTACTTAAGAAAATAGTCACTTTTACAAAATAGCCACTCTGTGAAAGTAAATAGTTTTTAAAAATAGTCACTTTTTGAAAGTGGCCAATTTTCATAAATAATCATTTTGTGAAAGTAGTTACTTTTAAAAACTAACTACTTGCAAAAGTAGCCATTTTTTAAAATAGCCTCTTTGTGAAAGTATTAAAATAACCATTTTTGCAATGTGCCCTTTCTAAGACAGTGACCACTTTTGTAAAATAGCCATTGTTTTAAAAGTGACACAGAAATGACTACTTTTGTAAAGTGGTCATTTTTTGAAAAATGATAAAAAAGTTGCTACTTTTGCAAATTTCATTTCCAGTCATTTTGCAAGAAATGCATTTTTGCAAAAATAGCCATTTTTATGTCACTTTTCAAATAATGTTCAATTTACAAAAATAGCCATTTTTGTGTTACTTTTTAAAAAGGGCTAGTTTACAAACATAGTCACTTTTTTGCGTCGTTATTGAAAGTACAAAGTAGTCATTTTTTTTTTGTTGTCTTAGAAAAAGGCCACTTGCAAAGGTATGCACATATTTGGTTATCTTATAAAAATAGCCACTTTGTGAAAGTAGCATCTTCTTCAAAATGTGGGGTGGGGGTAGTAGGGAAGGTTGGAATGTATTTAGGGGGGGGGGGGGGTAGGAGGTTAGGGGTAGTGAGTTGGGGTTTGGAGGTGTGTGTGGTTAAGGGGTTGGATTGGTACTTTTGTCAAACCAAAAACTAGAAATGTTTAAAATAAGTAGGAAAATCACCTGTTTTTTAAGAAATCATTTTCCATCATACCAAACACACCCTGAGTTTGACATGGATCAACCGTTCTCCTTTTTAACAGACAGTCCTAAACTATCATCTTTTGTGTTTTTATCAAGACCCATGTGGTGTTAAAACTCGGTTCATAATGGTCATATCTAGTAATTAAAGAGAAAATTCTAATGCTCCTTTAATCTCAAAAAGGGATCGTTGAAGTTTATTTACATTGCACAACTCAAGGTGTTTTATGGTCCTGAATGTTAGTAGTTTGTTTTGTCGGTAGTTTCCATTCTGCTTCTCCATATGATATACTAGTCAGAGAAAGGAACATCATCTTTTTGGTAAGGGAATATTCAAATGATTTTTGTAATTCGTTGATCTCAGGTTCTTTGTCGGCTACGGGCTGGAGCTGTCAAGAATAGTTCCTCTTATCATATTCCATCTCAAGAAGAAGTATATGTGCAAAACTGAAGCTGAGATAAAGGAGGCTTGGGCTCCTGGTGATCTAAGCTATGCAACTCGATTTCCCGGTGATATGCTTATTATGACGATTGTCTTATGTTATTCCGTCATAGCTCCAATAATTATTCCGTTTGGTGTGGTATACTTCGGTCTAGGATGGCTTCTTCTACGGAATCAGGTGATTATTACTCCCGTTGTTCCACATTAAGACCACAAGATCTAAAGGGACTTTTGGTATGGGTCAAAAGTTTTTCTTTCTTAAACACCGTGTTCAATCAGACACAATGTCTTATGAAATGAAACCAGAGAGTACTTATTTCGGTGTCGTAGTGTTTATATATCAATCAAATAAGCTTTATATCTATTTCGATCTATTTAGGTCTAATTAATTTCATACTCCCTCCGTCCCAAAATAATTCACGTTTCGCTTCTCGAAAGTCAATTTGACTGATGTTCGAAACTAAACTAGATTATATTAATTTAATAGTTAAATTAAAATTTAGATAATTCAAAAATTATATGAAAAATGCTTATAGGTTACTATAATTTTTTCATATGCGTATGGTGATTTTTTTTTTGATATGCGTATGGTGAAAAAATACAATCTTAAAATATTGGTCAAGGTTCATGTAGTTTGACTCTCGAGAAGCGAAATGTGATAACTATTTTGGGACGTAGGGAGTATTAAATACCTTAAAAGTAGAGATTTAGGTTCTCTAAGTTCCCCACATATTTATCATAGTGTGTTTATATATCAATCAACATGTGATTCCTTTTTTTTTTTTTTTTTTTTTCTCTTTCTGTTTCCAAACAGGCACTCAAAGTGTATGTTCCCTCATTCGAGAGCTACGGAAGAATGTGGCCCCATATTCACACGCGCATGTTAGCTGCCTTGATTTTGTATCAAGTTACCATGTGTGGCTACTTTGGAGTTAAAATGTTCAAGCCTACTCCAGTTCTTTTTCCACTTCCAATATTCTCCCTCATCTTCGCTTTAATTTGTCAGAAGAGATTCCGTCGGTTCTTTATCTCTCCAGCCCTCGAGGTTGTTTCCCACGAGTTAAAGGAAGTTCCAAACTTGGAAATTGCGTTCAGATCGTTCATTCCACCGTGCTTGAGTGCAGGCAAATCCGATGAGCATCAGTTTGAGGACGCGTTATCTCACGTGTCGAAAACAGGTTCTTCTTCGGTATGATATGGACATTTGCAAGGATATTACCAGTTTTATTCTGTTGTAGATTTGGGACTCTACTTTGGTTGGTCTGTGTTGATAGTTTTTGTACCTAGGCTTTTAGATAGTTGTACTGTGTGTTGAATACTTTATTTTATAGTTGCTCTGTGTTCATAGTTTGTGTGGGATATTTGTTTGTGAAACAAATTTCTGTTTAGAAAGTCAGATTGCTGTATTTATTCTGTAATGATAATGGCATGAATTGCTTCAATTTGCAAGTCACTTAGTGGGAATATTCAATGCATGCAAATTGCAACGGTAAATTTGATATTAACTTGCCTTTAACATTGTCCACCGGTAAAAGTTGACAACAAAAAATAATTGGTAGGCATGTCTAAATTGGGCAGGAAAGTAAGAGTTTGTAATTAAATCGGAAGCTAAATAGAAAAGGTCTGGAAAAAGAGGCATATGGTACTTGTTTTTTAGGGTCACTTACTTGAGCGCTCTATAATTGTTAGAAAACCTTAACCCCCTGTTTGGATGGTTGTTTCCCGTGGTTCATTAATATACAGTGTGGTGTTGTATCGCATTAATGAACACAATGTTTGGATAGACTGTATCGTTTGTTGTGGTTTAATAACATTTGTATTGTTGGTTTGACTGTATGGTACTGTATAATAACTTCTACGTTTACTAAAATATCTTTAACTCTTAATTAGAAAATTAATTTATATATATCAATAAAACTCAGGTAAAGGATAAAATCGGAACTTTAAAAGATAAGTAGGTGGTGGGTTGGGGTGGGTGGTTGTGGGATGAAGGCGAGATAATGGGTGGTAGGGTGGGCGTGAGTGGTTGTGGGGTGGGGTTGGGTGGGGGTGAGGGTAGTAGGTGGGGCTGGGTGGTTGTGGGATGAGAGTGGGGGTAGTGCGTGGTAAGGTGGGGATGAGTGGTTATGGGGTGGGGTAGTTAGGGGGTGGGGGTGGTAGGGTGGGGGTGGGATGGTGGAGGGTAAGGGTATAATGAATAAATGAAATATGTAACCACACAAAAATCACTAAATCTGTGGTTACAAAAATTAAACTTTTTCATGCTTATATAACCACGAAATTACAATGGGTTTACAACACCATACCACATAATTTTAAGAACAATTGATACAAACATGATTTCATAGAAAACTATACATTAATGAACCACGGGAAACAACCATCGAAACAGGGGGTAAAGTGTCATCATGTCGTCGCTCTTTGTTATCACTAGTATTTGTACCCGCGTGATGTACGATCATAATTAAGAAATAGGGGAACTTACACAATTACTAGCAAATAAGAACTAAAATATGTAATTTACCACTATTTTCTAATTTACAGAATCTACCATATATACCCTATAAATGAGTAAAGGAGAAAATCTTTAGATATGGTAATTTTCCTATAAATAAGGTTACTAAATTTGATAGGATATATTTTTTCCCTAAATTTAAGTAATTTGTCCCTACAGCTACCTTTATCATCAAAACCTAGAAAAACTCCATTAAGTAGAATTTGCTCATACACTCCATCTTCTATAAGGTATATTCTAATACTGTGTACTACATATATATTATACAGAAGGTATTATTATGTTATATACTGTATATAATATACAAACTTAAATATATTAATTCTTACTATTATACCCACAAATAATTTATTATTATCTTTTCAATTACATTTACCAATTTGAATAGACTATACATGATATTATAATATTATATATTAGTATATAATATACCCACAAATATTTTACTACCATCTTTTCAATTACACTTATCAATTTGAATATACCATAGTACTTTACCCTTAGAAACAAAAATAGTGTGAAAAAGAGGTAACACATACTTAGAAATAAAAAATAAAAATCTGAAAAGCTTAAGTAAAAAACTACAAATACGAAATACTGAGGCGTAATCCAGATCAGAAGACTTTGAATATGTATATAAAAGCAAAGCTTAAGTGAAAAAGAGGTAACACATGCTTAGAAATTTAAAAAATAATAATATGAAAAGCTTAAGTAAAAAACTACAAATACGAAATACTGAGGCGTAGTGCATATCAGAAGACTTTGAATATGTATATAAAAGCAAAGCTTGAAAAATTGTATTTCTAGGAGCTTGAGGAAATAAATATGGAAGGGAGAGGACATGAAATTGAAAATTAGAGCACCTTTTGATTGATAAGGTAAGTTTTTAGGTGAGAGAATTACATTTTATTGTGTATTTAATTAGGAGAGGTATTTAGGGATATGAAAGATTGTATATAATATAATACAAAGTTAAAATATTAGAATAAATTGTATTAATGTAATTTTTTGAAAGTAGTTGTAACTTTTGAAAATTCCTTTTTTAAATCTTGTATTTGTGTGACTTTCCCTAAGAAATATTAGTACCAAATTGTGATCTTGTTTGTTTAAGTACATTAGTAATATTTATTTAAAACAATTTGTCATCATGTTTCTCAATGTAATACAGTACCTAATAACTAAATCTCATACTTAATTAACATAAAGAAATTTTTTGTTACTCCTCAAATATTTTCTTACTTCTAAACTTTTATCTATTATTCACAAATGTTCAATTGTCTAATTTTATGAATCGTATTTTTTGAGTATTATTTACTTACTTTATTTTATTTTTTGCATTATAAATATCCTACTTTATCTCAATTTTCCTCTTTGAACTTTTTTTCTACTATGGTATTTTAATTAGTTTTCCCATTCAGTATTATAATTGAAATAAAAGTATTTAATACTAATAGTGTTTTTTGAATTCATCAGATAATAGAAGTCTTTTATTATTTTGGGGAAAATTATTTACATTTCCTAACTTTGCTTTAAAAATTAAACTCTTCACTCAACTTTGAACAATAGATCCCCCCCCCCCCCCCCCCCCCCCAACCCAAACTCCCTCTTATCCTATGCAATGTATTTTATCCTTAACATTTTCAATCCTCGACTATGTTACTTTTTTTTTTTTTTTAATTATATATAATTTTTTAATTTTTTAATGTAGGTATATATATAGATTTTTAATTTAGTTCATCAACATTATAAACAGAATAATCCTTTTATGAATTTGATACAAAATCAAATGCTACTTTTTTTTTTTTTGATTGTATCATTTCAAAAAATGTTACGTGCATTAAGTATGTTGGTATGTATGTGCATGCATGCTTGTGGGTATTTAAGTTTCACTTATTTCTTATTCTCTATTGTTGATAGAGTCAATCCCACTTTACCCTCTTAACATTTAAGGGTTGGGAAACGATAAACCCTCCACATATTAAATGAGAACGATAACCCCTTATGAAATATTTTGTTATCAGTAATGATAGAAAAATTACGTGTAAAAAGCAATTACATTTTGATTCTCCTTATAGTTTTGATATAAAATATTGAGTTTTAATTTAATTATAGAATCTTGTTGCGTAGAATTATTCAATTTACTTTTATTTTTAGCTTTATCTATTACTCCCTCCGTCTCAATTTATTTTATATATTTTTTTTAACAGTTAAAAAAAATGATATCTTTTTATATTTAGTAACAATTTAATTTTAGTTTTTTTTCTAAATGAGATAATTTAGTCTCAATAATTTCTATAGCTTGTTTTAAACCATAAATTTTAATAGTTCTCTTTTTCTCTTAAACATCGTGCCAATCACAGATATTCACTTAAATTGAGACAGAGAGAGTAATATTTTTACGTGATCTTATTAACATAGTATGCCTTTTCTTAAATTTTCTATCTTCTTTTTCCTTATCAATAATTATTGTGTTACCCATTACCTTATATTTTAATGTGACTTTTATTAACACTCCCATTTAACGTAATGTGCTTGCATATTACTCTCTTTTAATATAACTAGTCTCTATGAACTCGCCTCGCACGTTATGCCCTATCAATCATAACAAATATCGGATAATGTTTTTTTGAAATTACATAGTAGTATTATTTATTTTATGAGGTACAAAAATATGTGTTGAAAGAAACGAAAGTGATTCTCATAACGAATCATAGGAAATTGATATTAAAAAAAAAAAGAACAAAAAATCATACCATTTAAAAATATTCCAGCATTAATTACGTATCGAAAAAAAGATTTCCAGAAGAAAAAGCATATAAACAAAATCAGCTATCAAAAAGGAGAATTAATACTAATAACAAGAGAAAATTTACGACCTGCTCGGATGCTCCATATATCCAAAATAATGTTAGATCAATGAGCTAGGGTGAATATAGGTGTTTGCTTGCTTATATGCATAACCTTTTGATGACCTTTGCGGCCAGCTAATTAATCACACAGCTTCTATCATAAGACTTCAAAGCTAGCCATGAGTCCAATTCTGATCAATTCCAAACAAATGGTTTTATAGTATAATGACTCATGAATTTGGTAAGGTGTGCTTTAATGAGTTCTTGATCTGGTCCATGTGAAATTGGTACACAGAATCTATAGTTGGAACTTGAATGTGATTAGAATTCCATGCAAATTCATATTAATTAATAGGCAAAGTTTCTAATGTTACAATTTTATCCAACTTAGAAATATATGTTGACCAATAATTTATCTTTCAAAGGGTATGTAGGTCGTTCAACCTCAACCATCGCAAAAAATATTAGCTAATATAATTATAATTACATACGTTTATTGAATAACAAAAATATTACTTATGTATAAGATTATATCCGCTTAACATTTCATTGAAAATGATGTTCTTGGTATATACGTTTTTCTTCTTCCCCCCACACGAGAAACATGTTATGACTAATATAAGTCAATATTTGGAATTAAATGATCATACATTTATTTATTTTCATTACAATATAAAAGTGTTGAAAATTGTTACTAAATAAAATTAGAATATGAGAATATCTTTCAGCTTTAAAAATATTTAGTTACTTATTTTATACAAATTTAAGTTGATCGCAAAAGTAAAAATAATATTTAAAAAAGAAAAATCAAGTTCTCCCGTCGACATAGATTTTTAGGACTTCATGGTAGTTTTCATGATGAGATGTTTAATAAGGAAATAATTTCAATTATTTTATTTTCTTTCAATTAAACATTTATATCTTCCGCTTTGCAAAAGATAATCAATGATTTTATGATAGTTATTCCTGTTTTTTCTCGTCCTCCTATTTTATTTAAGCATATTCATATTGATTCCCACAAAACTTTTCCTAACCAATGGTCATTCAACGTTGAGTTTATCACACAAAAATCACTTTTCTATTTCTTTTACAAAAAAAGTCATCCAACTTAAAGTTTATCACACAAGTAACACTTTTTTATTTTTTGTTACGTAAAAGTTATCCAACTTAAGGTATATTACACAAAATTCTTTTTATCTTTTATTACGTAAAAGTCATTCAACTTTAGCCAAGTTAACTAAAAAGTAAATCTCACCTGAATTCTTATATTTGTATCGAAATATATGACATGACACTCCAAAATAGAAAAGTGACTTTGATGTGATAAACTAAAAGTTAATTAAATAACCACCGGTGAAACTTACTCGTTTATCGTCTATGTCTGAAGTGCCTGTAAGTTGTACTATTTTTGTATTGAACTAAATACTTGAATACGAAAGCAAATATTTTATTTATTTATTATCTATAAATATAAACGCCACAACTACTTTATCAAATATGAATGTAGCCTAATTTAGTGATATTTTATTATTAGTTAATTGCGAATTTAAAGTCCTAGATATTGAATAAAATCTTCAAGATTATAATTCTATTATCTTAAAATAAATACTTTACTTTAATTTAAAGAACTCTTATTCTACCTTTGAAAAACAAACATATGAGTAATATAAAATACCTAAGCCTATTAAAATATGATTTAATAATAACCTAATCATTTTATATGTTACTCCTAGCCTCCTCCTAGGTAAATAAGGCTACTGGTTAGATATCTCCTTATTTAGACGTGATAGTAAAACTCTTTAATTGGATTCAAAACAAAATTCAGAAGTAGTATTTGTTTTAAATTTTAATTTCAATTATGATATTTTTTTGTTTATCGAAATTGCCAATAATAACATGATAAAATTAGACTAAAAGGGTATAAAGGTCGCTCAACATTTGAAGGATATTTTGGTCAACTAATATTTATATTCATGTTTTTTAAAATAGTAGTAGTCTCTATGTTTGTGCTTCGCACGAATATATCTTGCTTCATATGCTACAAAATGCATAAATAAAATCTGAACATTCAACTGCTTCTATATTCTAAAAATAATTGATAATTTGACACAGAGACCTCTAAAGTTGATAATGAGTTTATACCACATAATAGGATTGTGTAATTATCATGAGCCTTAGTTGGTTCTCATTGTTATCAAAACTAATACAAATTCCAATGGCGTAATCCCGCATAAACCGTTGACAATACTTCCACAAAAGTCAAAATTATTATTAGAATCCCCCAACATTAACACCTAAAAAACTACATAAAGTTGGAAAAAATTATAATAACTGAAAGAAATAATACATGGGAAAAAATAATACCTTTCAAGAAATTTATCGAATTTTGTTATCTTCTTTTTGAAGTAGTACTAAAGCTAAGTTTACTATGAGAATGGAAAAATGAGTTTTTATTTTTATTTTTTATAATAGAAGTGCTTGACTCCCATATCCAATTAAAATAGGATACCGTTCAAATTGAAAAAAAAGGAGTTGCTCAAATGTAAAACGTGAGTTAATTTCCTAGTTGAGTTGATCCTTGGGTTCTGTTAGGTAGGTCACGTAGGATTGGACATTAACTTTAGTACTAATAGGATAATGCTTACATTCTGTTAGGTAGTACAATTAGAAATAGGATTAGATATTTACATTCCGTAGGTAGTTCATTTAATAAAAAACAGGATTAGAGCTTATTAAGGGTATAAAAATCGTTTAATATTTGAAAGATATTTTGGTCAGTCAACATTTATATTCATGCTTTTAAAATAATATAGATATATAGATAAATATAATTTGTTTTCTTACACATAAAATTTACTTTTTTATATACATTTATTCAATTGCCCGAAATTATTTCATTACATGAATTTATCAATTAATTTTTTATTCTTATTATTATTTAATTATCTTCTCTATTTTATTTTAAAATTAACTCAAAGTATATAGAACCTCTCACACTCTGTATTATTTAATTTTATCAATTATATTTTCCCATTTAAGTATTGCGTATAGTTCAAATAATATCATATTTATTTTAAATTATACTTTCTAATTAGTCTAGAATATAAGTAGATAATGTCTCTGAATATGTTGTTCTAAAATCTATTTATACTTTTAATAATTGTTTTTTCGGTTATGTACAATAAGAAAATAAATTCTCCTTCCCTTTTGGTTTCAATAATAATTTTGATTTTTAATTTAAGTTTGTAGCTTATACACATTAAAATTTTGAGAAAGGAATAAGATAAGATTATGGTTATAAGTTATAATTGTGGATGATACTACACATTTGAACGACTCCAATTTTCGCGAACACTAACCACATGGTATCAAAAATATCTTTCAATTTAAATTTCAGAACACTTGTATCTTTCAATTTATATTGAAAAAGACTTTATCTTTTTATTCAACAACGTTATATTTGTTTACCCCAAATTTGGATAATCAATTAAATTTATGAGTGAGGTATAGGATATGTGGTTGAACTTTGATCTATTCTTGATTGAGAGAAAATGGAATAGAATCAACTATGAATAATCTAAATAGTAATTGATGGTCTATACTAAATGTATATGCCAATATATTGAATATTGTTTGATTGAACAAATCTAACGATGAACACCATAATCCGGACCAAAATCAGATGTTGAGAGGGAGAGATTTATATATTATTGCTATTACAAATGTTCTAGAAATCAATCAGCCAACCCCTCACAGTAGGGTAATGGCCCCTATTTATAGTTATGCCTCATGGGCTTCATACAACATAAAACCCTTTTCAATAAAGAAAAACCCTAAAATGGATAAGGTTGGTCATACGGTCTGACACCTGTACGATTCACAGTACAAGGTGGCAGAATGGTCTTGACGCGTGGCATTTATGTAACAGATCACCCGGACCAACGGCCACGATCAAATGGACCAACGGCCACGATCAACTCGACTATGGAGAAACCGGACCAAACGACGTCCTTTGCTTTCTTCGGATTAGGCACTCCTCCGGTCCCAAAAGAAAGTCTTCCTGCTTGATCTCCGGACTCACCGGTCTAGCATATATCCGATTTTTACCGTATACAGATAGTCCCCACACTTTCAGGACCGTAGTTTTACTGGAGTAACGGGGAGTGGATGAATCAAGAAACCGGTGGCTCCATTTGTCCGTCGTTATCTTTTCATTTTGGCGGGAACAGTTGCGTCACGTCCCTCTGTCATCGGCCACGTGTCTTATCCCGGATGGTCAGCACTGACAATCGCCGTCACGCACGTCGTTTCAAGTCACTTCTTATTAATTATGGGACACGTGGCACTCCCCGGTTGGCTGGGATCTGTAACCGCCTCGATCCATGTCTATATAACGTCTTCAATAGCTTCATTTGTTCATTTTACGACCCATTTCGTTCTCCATTTCCAGTTCTTCACTTCACCTTTCCATTTCGTTCTTCACTTCTTTTTATTTCTCTTCATTTCATCATCTTTTAACCTGTTTCTTGTTGATTCATTGCTGAAATTACGTGAACGGAAACAGCTTTGCCAACTTCTTCACTTTGCCATTTTTGTTGAGTGTGCTGCTGCTGCTTCTTACCTTACTATTTTGAATTTTTTCTTCACTGCTCCGTTACTCTGTTTTCTTCCTTTTCGAATTCACTAAACCTCCTTCATAACTTTCAAATGTCTGCTAACACCGAAACCACTTCCCATGATGTTCCCTCGGTTTCATCTCAAGGAACCGAGCCAACTTCTCAACCCAAAGGGAAGGTCACCTTCGAACCTACTGCTTCAGACATTGTACCATCCAAACCTAATTACAACAAAGATTTCGAGGTCGAGAAACCTTCTCTGGTTTTCGATAGAGGGTTTGACGTGAGGCGGTATCCCTCGTCCATTACTGATGACAAACTCGATTTAGTCCGGACCGATTGCGGATGGGATAACCGTCCGGTTCACGTTTTCGCCCCCGGACCAGATGAATCAGTCACCGACCATCGGGAGGGCTTTTTGTACGTTTATACTTATCCTTTCACCCTCAAGCTCGACCCCCCGATTGATCCGGTCATTCTAGATATGTGCCGGACTTACAACGTTACCCTGGCCCAGATTGGTCCGATAGTTTGGAGGACCGTGGCCTGCCTCCAGCTGTTGGCCAATAATATGAAAAAGGAGTTCACGCTGGCCCATTTCATACGGCTATATTCCCTGAGGTTGTTCCGGGGCGGTGTAATAAAACTCGTAAAGCGTAGCCGGAATCCGATTTTTTCAAAAATGGATGAAAACAGAGACCGGGGCTGGTTGGAGCGTTATGTCCGGGTGAGGACCGAGGACATTATTACGGCCAGTAACATGCCTTTCCTAGAGCGGTGGAATGATAATCGTAAGTCCCAATTCTTCTAATAATTGCTTTTGAATGTTTTGTCAAACTCCAGTTCTTCCACACTCACTACTTGTCCTCTTATTTATACTAGCCGTGGGTTGGATACCTCCGGCTGTTTGGAATCTCAACGAATGGGTTACTGCTCTCCTCAACCAATATACCCACGACGATCTTTCTCGTGGCCGATGGATTGCTCAAAACCACGGTAATACTTTGCTTCCATTGGTATTCATGACATTTTTCCACCTCTCCTTTGTGTAACATCTTCGGCTTTCAGGTTTGCCTAAGGGTTCGGTGGATCCGAGACCGGAATCAGTAGCTGAACCCGTTACGTTGGCATTCGAGTTCGACTCAGCGGGTGCATCCCGTCTCCTTGCTGCTGCCAACAAAAGAAAAAAGCCCTCGGACAAAGGGCAGAAACTGAAGAAAAGGGCGAGGAGCGTCGTTAGGACTTTAAGGGATGAAGCAGAGCCCGAGCTCCTCATTCGGAGGATCAGTGTGGCCCCTTCTGTGGTGTTATATCCCGCATTTTTCGCATTCGGATAATTTAAGGTAATTGCGGGAGATTAAGAGCAAGATTATAATTTTGATTTTGTTTGGTGTACAAGTGTTTATAAAAATTTAGAAGTAAAAATAATGAGAAAGGTCAAGGGCATAAAAGGAAATTCGCAATATGACTCGTGGAAAGATGGAGGGAGACGAAGGGCAAATTTGGAAGTCGGAAAAATTGTTTTCAAGAATTGCAAGAACTAGCCAAAATACAAAGTGGGCTTGACATTTTTTTTAGGGAAAATCATAGGCCCAACCGGCCATATTGATGGGCTAGGCCCAAAATGGAATATATTGTGAAATAAATAAGATGATAAAGTCATATTTATCACATAAGCTCTCTAGAAAATTCAAGAAGTGGAAGAACAAAAGAGAGAACAAACCCTTAGGGCCTTTCGGCCATAGTGGAAATTCCAAAGAAAAATTGATAAAATTCTTCCAAAAATCATTTCCTACCAAGCTAAAGGTTCTTAACAAGGTGGAGTTGTTGTTGGAGCAAGAACAACTCATAATTCTACAAGTTGCCAAAAGATAGGCAAGTGAGAAGTTGAAGAAGAAAGGTGAGTATTGATCTTGTTTTATGAGTTATGCATGGTTTATATGTGTAGTAGTATGTTAAAATTGATGAAACTCATGAAGGGGAGGAATATGAAGCATGGCCGTATATATATATGTATATATATGTGTGTAGAAAGTATGTTTTAATTATCTTGCCTAGTGTTGGTTGTTATGGTTGTGAATGAAATGTGGAAAATGGAAGTTGAATGATTTTGGAAAGATTGAAGTTGTGTGTAGTTGAAAATGGCCGTGTGTGTATGTTTGATGAATGGATAGTGAGCAAGTCTTAATTGGTATGTCGATCGTCGTGTTGTGGAAGCATAATGAACTTAGTAAAATATTAGTAATTGGAAGTTCGTTTCGGAAGGTTATGTGAATTGAATGTTATGTTCTTGCATGAATGAAATGTCATGATATTAGAATGATGTTTTGGAATGTATATATATGGTTGTTATTGGCTTTATAGATGTTGGAAAGTGTTGAAGAAAGTGGTAAATTGATATAATGTATCGTGAGTCGAATATGTGAATTGCTAGGATGATTGTTGATTATGTTAATAGTTTGGCCGGGTTTGAATTCCCGGATTGTGTGTGTCAAGAATTTGGCTATATTGAATGTTGGGAATGGTGTAATTACAGAGGAAATGCTGCCGAAATTTCGGTAGCCAAGTGTTCCCGTAAGATTCTAACTCAAAGTATACTAATGGAAGTTTTGGTAAAAATGACCAATTCGCAGATTTTGACGAGATTGTGACGCGAATTTGGAGTAGCTAAAGGAGCGAAAAGAGGTATGTAAGGTTTCACCCTTCTTTTTATGGCATGTCTTAACTAAAAGAAGTCGGGTACGAGCCTCGGGGACAACCCTAATCCCCGGAATCCGCACCTAAAGTTTTCAACTTTTCGTTCAATTGAATTGAAGTAGAAAGTGTGCAAAATGATGAAGTGACCTTCTAGACCCCTATAACTTGCCTAAGTGGGACCCGATTACCCTAAGACTCATACAAGTAACGCTATGACACGTAATATGGGTAAATTGTATACGCTACCTCATCCGGCTCGAGGTGGGCCCGATACTCTCGGATTTTCCTATAGTCTTGGTTAACGTACTTGAAGTGAATCAAAAGGGGGCCTTTGATCCCGATTCCGTCACCAAGTAATAAGCGCTCTGACTGCTCCAACGGGAGTGCCCCTATGATGATAATGATAATGACAATGTCGGGCAAGAGAATGTAGCTATGATAAATACGACCGGAATGACCCTATGACTAAGCCAAGTACCTTATGTAAACATTAAATTAATAAACTAATTTTCTAAATTGTATTTATACCTTTTAGTTATAATCTTATTTTCTAAGATTCCAAAACCTATGACTGTCATCTAAAATGCCTGCGATTTCACTTTTGGTTACTGTAACACTATTCTCCGTTAAAAGTCTCACTTTAAAATACTTGTTCCTTCAAGGTGAGACAAAGGTATCACTAGCATTCCGTACTGTAATCGGAGGTTACCGACCTTACGTCACTCCGATGGATACATGATTTTTCTTGGTTCTCTTGTTTGCTTGCAGGATATATGTATATAAAGCGAGTAAACGTGTATGGATATGTATATATATAAGATAAAGTAATTGTGTATGAGACAGGTATATGCATAAAAGATGAGTAAATATATATGTATGTGTATATGGGGAAAAGGGAAGGGCCACTGTGATATCACCACCTGATCAGCTGGATTCCATCCTGGACGCGGGATGCCCGGACGCGGGATATGGGATGAGCCGTACGCGGCGTCTGTATATATATATATATAATGTGTGATACATATGTGATGTACTATGTTGGGTCATCGTTGGGGAGGGGGTTGGGAGAGCCGATTGTATTCGGCGTCTGTAAATGTAAATGAAAGATACCGTCTACTGAATTGTACTGTTTTCTGTATACATGAATAAGGGACACCGAGGGGGGGGGGGGGGGGGGGGGGGTTGGGAGAGCCGATTGTATTCGGTGTCCGTAAACGTGAGCAAATGATACCGTTACTGAAACGTACTGTTTTATTTCTGTACACGAGAATAAGTAATATAAAGATGTGATTCCTATGCCTATGAAAAGAAACGTTTCAAAGACGAAAAGACAAGCCTACATGACAGCAGGCCTAAAGAGGGGCCTTCCTATGTACAGGTTACGTTCTTGCCTCGTTATACGCCCTATGGCTCCGTGATATTATTATTGATCGTACTTCATGTTACTGCTTGTATTGTTTTCCATGCCTTACATACTCGGTACATTATTCGTACTGACGTCCCTTCTTGTGGACGCTGCGTTTCATGCCGCGCAGGTCAGCAGGTATACGGACCAGATTCCTAGTGCACTATCAGCAGCATTCGACAGCGCTCCAGTTGTTCCGGAGCCTTATTTCATCGGTACTATTTTGTGTATGTATTTTCGGGCGCGATAGTACTCGGCCCTTCTTATGTATAAATGTACTATGTCTAGAGGCTCGTAGACAGATATACACAGTCAGCTATGTACAGTTTAATGTATTTTATTCCGAATTGTCCGCGTTCTGGTGTAACGCGATATTAGAAAGTTTACTGCAAATGTTAATGTTTAGGAAAAAAAAAATATGGCACTGTTTGTATAGGATAGCTAAGGGGTGCTCGGTACAAGTATCGGGTACTCGTCACGGCCCCTGGTCGGGTCGTGACAGAAGTGGTATCAGAGCAGTTCGGTCCTAGGGTTTGTCTACGAGCCGTGTCCAGTAGAGTCTTGTCTATGGGTGTGTAGCGCGCCACACTTATAAACAGGAGGCTACAGGGCATTTAGGAAATGTGACCTTCTTTGCATTCTGAAATCGTGCGATAGAGCTAAGTTGCCAGGCTTCCATATTCCTTTTCCTAAACCTGTGTTATGGTTTCAGTAATGCCGCCGAAGAAAAAGGCTACGATGGCCGAGAAAGCCAAGGGGGTGGCGGCCCGCAGAGTTGAACGGGAGCTAGACGAAGAAGAATCTCACAATGAAGCTCCCCCTCAGACTTTTCCTGCTCCCCCTACACCAGCAGAGCAGGAAAGAGTTCCAGCTCCAGTCCCACCGCCAGCAGCTCCGGGCCAACAGATGGCAGAGGCCATCCAGTTATTGACCCAGTTAGTTGCCGCGCAGGCTCAGCGGCAAGATGTAGACCCGGGAGACAGGGCGGTAAGCGCAAGGGCCCGAGACTTTATTACCCTGAAGCCGCCAGAGTTCTATGGATCGAAGCCAGAGGAGGACCCGCAGGGTTTTATAGACGAGATGCTGAGGACTCTGAGGATCATACATGCTTCAGATACGGAGTCCGTAGAGTTGGCTTCATACAGGCTGCGGGATGTGGCAGTCTTGTGGTACGGTAACTGGATATCATCGAGGGGAGCAAATGCACCCCCTCCGGTTTGGCAGGAATTCACTGAGGCTTTCCTACGACATTTCCTACCGCCAGAGGTTCGACGGGCTCGAGCCGATATGTTCTTGAACCTGAGACAGGGAAATATGAGCGTTCGAGAATACAGTCTTCGTTTCATCTCGCTAGCCAGGTATGCCCCCGCCCTGATAGCTGATAGGGGAGACCATGTGCACCGGTTTGTAAGTGGGCTAGGGCCACATTTGGTTAAGGAGTGTTTGACGGCCTCACTCCAGGACGGGATGACTATTACCCGCATCCAGGCCCACGCCCAAAATCTGGAAGAGCAGTATCAGCCACGGAGAGAGGAGAGCTATCCAGAGAGGGGTTCCAGAAAAAGAGGCAGATTTTCCAGGGCTAGAAGCGAGTATAGAGGGGGGCAAGCACAAGAGCAATCCAGGTATTCAGGCCAATCAGCGGCCAGTGCCCCACCTCGATTTGTGGATAGGGGATTTGATCGCCCTACTTATTCAGGATCAGGTCAGGGTGCCAGAGCTTCGGATTCCCAGTACAGAATTGATTCCGGCAGGACGGGGATTCCCCCACCACGATGTGCTCGGTGTGGCAAGCCACACTCTGGGCAGTGCTACTTAGACACCGGTGGTTGTTTTTCCTGTGGTCGGACTGACCATTTTGTACGTGATTGCCCGCTAAAGGATGGAGGAGGCCAAACTCAGCCAGCCGGATCAGCGATCGGTTCGACGTCGACCGTGCGCCCTCGTGGACAGACTTCTCAGGCTCCAGCAGGCCGCGGCCGAGGTAGGGGAGGAGCACCTAGTTCAGCCGGTCCTCCGCACCGCCTATATGCACTGACAGGACGACAGGATCCTGAGCCTTCTGCAGACGCGGCCACAGGTACTTTTCAGTATTTTCTGTGATAGACGTGTGTTAATTAACTCGATTGTTTTTTCCTATACTGTCCTCTGTATTACTGGACACATTAAGAATTTGGAAATTTGGATGAAAGGTGGCCATACGCATAGGTAAACGGCGAATACTGGCAATTGCAAAGGTCGGAATTGTAAATAAAGGAAAAGACGTGTTACGCGGACGTTTCGAAAACTGCCGAGACCCCAACTCGTTCCATATTATGTGACATAAGTAGTACGGGGAAGCGGAAGTAAAAATATTGACGCCGAGACATCCGAATGCATTAAAGTTCCAAGGTTAAGCGTGCTCAGGTGGGAGTAATTCCATGATGGGTGACCCCCTGGGAAATATGCAAAAAAAAAATTTCATAAATGCGGAAACAAGAGACGAGTGTAAAATTAGGCAGCCCAGAGTAAGTTGGGGTGTGAAAAGTGGTTAGAAACCCCATACGAGCCATATAGGCTGAGACAGATTAAACTAACAGAAAAAGAAAAGCCATGACAACAGAAAGCCTTGGGAATGAAGGAGAAAAGTACAGGTGTTGCAGGGTGGGACCAATATTGAGTCCACACTGTCTATGGCAAGGAATTCCTAATATGGCGATATACAGGAACATGTCTAGTGAAGGGATAGACGCGGCAGACTCCACGGAGAAAGGAGCACAACTGTAAAGATCGCAGAGGGCAACCTAAGCCTCTAAGATGGACATGCTAAGTGACATGAGGCATCTACAAAGGAAACCTCCCTGAAATAATATGCTGCGCTATGAGGCAAGTTTAAAATTCGAGGACGAATGTTCTAAAGGGGGGGATGATGTTATATCCCGCATTTTTCGCATTCGGATAATTTAAGGTAATTGCGGGAGATTAAGAGCAAGATTATAATTTTGATTTTGTTTGGTGTACAAGTGTTTATAAAAATTTAGAAGTAAAAATAATGAGAAAGGTCAAGGGCATAAAAGGAAATTCGCAATATGACTCGTGGAAAGATGGAGGGAGACGAAGGGCAAATTTGGAAGTCGGAAAAATTGTTTTCAAGAATTGCAAGAACTAGCCAAAATACAAAGTGGGCTTGACATTTTTTTTAGGGAAAATCATAGGCCCAACCGGCCATATTGATGGGCTAGGCCCAAAATGGAATATATTGTGAAATAAATAAGATGATAAAGTCATATTTATCACATAAGCTCTCTAGAAAATTCAAGAAGTGGAAGAACAAAAGAGAGAACAAACCCTTAGGGCCTTTCGGCCATAGTGGAAATTCCAAAGAAAAATTGATAAAATTCTTCCAAAAATCATTTCCTACCAAGCTAAAGGTTCTTAACAAGGTGGAGTTGTTGTTGGAGCAAGAACAACTCATAATTCTACAAGTTGCCAAAAGATAGGCAAGTGAGAAGTTGAAGAAGAAAGGTGAGTATTGATCTTGTTTTATGAGTTATGCATGGTTTATATGTGTAGTAGTATGTTAAAATTGATGAAACTCATGAAGGGGAGGAATATGAAGCATGGCCGTATATATATATGTATATATATGTGTGTAGAAAGTATGTTTTAATTATCTTGCCTAGTGTTGGTTGTTATGGTTGTGAATGAAATGTGGAAAATGGAAGTTGAATGATTTTGGAAAGATTGAAGTTGTGTGTAGTTGAAAATGGCCGTGTGTGTATGTTTGATGAATGGATAGTGAGCAAGTCTTAATTGGTATGTCGATCGTCGTGTTGTGGAAGCATAATGAACTTAGTAAAATATTAGTAATTGGAAGTTCGTTTCGGAAGGTTATGTGAATTGAATGTTATGTTCTTGCATGAATGAAATGTCATGATATTAGAATGATGTTTTGGAATGTATATATATGGTTGTTATTGGCTTTATAGATGTTGGAAAGTGTTGAAGAAAGTGGTAAATTGATATAATGTATCGTGAGTCGAATATGTGAATTGCTAGGATGATTGTTGATTATGTTAATAGTTTGGCCGGGTTTGAATTCCCGGATTGTGTGTGTCAAGAATTTGGCTATATTGAATGTTGGGAATGGTGTAATTACAGAGGAAATGCTGCCGAAATTTCGGTAGCCAAGTGTTCCCGTAAGATTCTAACTCAAAGTATACTAATGGAAGTTTTGGTAAAAATGACCAATTCGCAGATTTTGACGAGATTGTGACGCGAATTTGGAGTAGCTAAAGGAGCGAAAAGAGGTATGTAAGGTTTCACCCTTCTTTTTATGGCATGTCTTAACTAAAAGAAGTCGGGTACGAGCCTCGGGGACAACCCTAATCCCCGGAATCCGCACCTAAAGTTTTCAACTTTTCGTTCAATTGAATTGAAGTAGAAAGTGTGCAAAATGATGAAGTGACCTTCTAGACCCCTATAACTTGCCTAAGTGGGACCCGATTACCCTAAGACTCATACAAGTAACGCTATGACACGTAATATGGGTAAATTGTATACGCTACCTCATCCGGCTCGAGGTGGGCCTGATACTCTCGGATTTTCCTATAGTCTTGGTTAACGTACTTGAAGTGAATCAAAAGGGGGCCTTTGATCCCGATTCCGTCACCAAGTAATAAGCGCTCTGACTGCTCCAACGGGAGTGCCCCTATGATGATAATGATAATGACAATGTCGGGCAAGAGAATGTAGCTATGATAAATACGACCGGAATGACCCTATGACTAAGCCAAGTACCTTATGTAAACATTAAATTAATAAACTAATTTTCTAAATTGTATTTATACCTTTTAGTTATAATCTTATTTTCTAAGATTCCAAAACCTATGACTGTCATCTAAAATGCCTGCGATTTCACTTTTGGTTACTGTAACACTATTCTCCGTTAAAAGTCTCACTTTAAAATACTTGTTCCTTCAAGGTGAGACAAAGGTATCACTAGCATTCCGTACTGTAATCGGAGGTTACCGACCTTACGTCACTCCGATGGATACATGATTTTTCTTGGTTCTCTTGTTTGCTTGCAGGATATATGTATATAAAGCGAGTAAACGTGTATGGATATCTATATATATAAGATAAAGTAATTGTGTATGAGACAGGTATATGCATAAAAGATGAGTAAATATATATGTATGTGTATATGGGGAAAAGGGAAGGGCCACTGTGATATCACCACCTGATCAGCTGGATTCCATCCTGGACGCGGGATGCCCGGACGCGGGATATGGGATGAGCCGTACGCGGCGTCTGTATATATATATATATAATGTGTGATACATATGTGATGTACTATGTTGGGTCATCGTTGGGGAGGGGGTTGGGAGAGCCGATTGTATTCGGCGTCTGTAAATGTAAATGAAAGATACCGTCTACTGAATTGTACTGTTTTCTGTATACATGAATAAGGGACACCGAGGGGGGGGGGGGGGGGTTGGGAGAGCCGATTGTATTCGGTGTCCGTAAACGTGAGCAAATGATACCGTTACTGAAACGTACTGTTTTATTTCTGTACACGAGAATAAGTAATATAAAGATGTGATTCCTATGCCTATGAAAAGAAACGTTTCAAAGACGAAAAGACAAGCCTACATGACAGCAGGCCTAAAGAGGGGCCTTCCTATGTACAGGTTACGTTCTTGCCTCGTTATACGCCCTATGGCTCCGTGATATTATTATTGATCGTACTTCATGTTACTGCTTGTATTGTTTTCCATGCCTTACATACTCGGTACATTATTCGTACTGACGTCCCTTCTTGTGGACGCTGCGTTTCATGCCGCGCAGGTCAGCAGGTATACGGACCAGATTCCTAGTGCACTATCAGCAGCATTCGACAGCGCTCCAGTTGTTCCGGAGCCTTATTTCATCGGTACTATTTTGTGTATGTATTTTCGGGCGCGATAGTACTCGGCCCTTCTTATGTATAAATGTACTATGTCTAGAGGCTCGTAGACAGATATACACAGTCAGCTATGTACAGTTTAATGTATTTTATTCCGAATTGTCCGCGTTCTGGTGTAACGCGATATTAGAAAGTTTACTGCAAATGTTAATGTTTAGGAAAAAAAAATATGGCACTGTTTGTATAGGATAGCTAAGGGGTGCTCGGTACAAGTATCGGGTACTCGTCACGGCCCCTGGTCGGGTCGTGACATGTGGCTCCCATTCTGAAGGAGGGTATCACCGTTTCACCATTTCCTTCAGCCGGGGAAGGACCCACGGTTCCGACATTACACACAGGTGGGGAAGAAATTCATTACCCGACTCCTCTAAGGTCGATTGAATTCATTGATATTTCAGGTGACGCTTCTTCCGAAGAAACCCTCCTGCAAAGGACAAGGAGACCCGAAAAGGCAGCTGCTGCCGAAGCTGGTCAAAGAACTGAGCCGACCCCCGAGAGTGAAGTTCCAACGGCCGTTGACCCATTGCCCGACTATGAGACTGCTGCAACTTCGGAGATCCCTGCCTTTGCCGAAGCTGCTGAGGCCGGTCCGAGTTCTCCAACTCCGGCTTCAAGGTCGGATGAGTTTGAGGACATGTTCTCGGACACTCCTCCTGCAACCGACGAAGCTGCTGGCTTCGGACATCTCCCGATCCCTCGAGCCATGAGGCCGGCCAGCCGGACCACCGAGACCGGAGCTAGGGATAGCCTTGTGCGTGTCTTCCCAGCCCCAAGCGTGGAACCCGAAGGACCAAATCGGCCGTAATCACCTTTCCGGAAGATTGTAGCTTTTTGTCTCGCCCGGTGAGAGTAGCAAGCTACCTAAGGCCACTCGTGTCCGACTTGGACAAACGGAAGATGAATGGAGTCCCCTGACAGTGTCTCATTAACGAGGGCATGCACGCGGGCAATCGAGTAAGTTAATCACAGTCCATCCTTTGCATAATTCATTGAGAATTTTAGTTTCTCTCTTATCCGAGTTTTAACTTGCTTCTTTTACAGAGTGTGGTGCTTGTTAACGAAGCCTTCGTCTGTGCTCAGAAAGAGGTTGACGATCTCAAGGGCCAACTGGATGCCCAAGGTCGAGAAACGGAGAAGTTTCAGCACCTTTTGCAGCTGAAGGAGGACGAGCTGAACCGATCAGTTAGTCTTTCCAACCTCCAACCTGAGCTCGATGCGACGAAGGTCGAAAACCTTCGATTAAAGGATGAGCTGGCCGAGATGGTTAAAAAGAACTGGCTTTTAGAAGCGGACAAAGTCAGCCTTAGCCAGGACAATGCCCGTTTTTCCTCAAGGCTTGGTGAGCTCGAAACCACCATCTCTCAACTCCGGGGGGAACTGGATTTTGGTCAAGTCCGATGCTACGAGCATGGCCGAGAGGTATCGGTTGCTCGAATCTGAGAGTGCCCGGTACAAAGAGCGGATGAGGGTGTTTGAGGAGAAGGCAGAGAAAAGGGCCCTGATATGTGATGACCTAAAAACCGAGCTCGAGGAGACGGTTGATGCTAATGACCTTCTTAAGGCCGAGCATGAGTCAGCCACTAAAATGCAAAAGGTCCTCGAAGAAGATCGGGATGTTCTGGCGACAAAGCTAGCCCAGGCCGAGGCCGAGGCCGATTTTGAAGAAGCCCTTAAGTGTGTGGAGGCTGCCAAGGCTCATACTACTATTGTTGTTGAGTATGAAAATTGGAAGTCTCGGAGGATCACCCTTGAGCAAGCCGGGCATGGCTTTGTGGATCTTCCGGCCCTGATACTCGAAGCTAAAAGAGTCGGGGAAGAGGCTAAGGGTGCCCTCGGGGCTGACTCCGCCGACTCCGAGCGGACAGTGTTCGAACACTCCGGATCCATCCATACCGGATAGATCAGGGCATGTACTTAGCCTTTTGTTCTTTTGCCTTTGTAGGGGTTTCCGATGTAAAAACCTTTGTATAAATGGAACATGCATTTTTCTTGATTTTCTTTATTCTTTTGTTTGAATGTTAGTTATGACTTTTGCCCAAATTGTCAGTCCGTTTTAAGGACAAGCAGACTCGGGGTCATTATTCCACATTGTGCCTGAATTTTGGCTTTTTCTCTTCGTCCGATACGTTATGTCCGGGAGTTTGATCGAGTTTTTGCCCGTGGGACTCATCTTATGTTTTGTGAATTCAGACGTCTCCGAATCACGATAGGCATTTTTAGGACCGGTATTTTTCGCCTATATTTTAGGGCCGGTGTTTTTCGGCTATTTTTTTGGGCCGGTGTTTTTCGGACACCTGGATCCCAACCTTAGAAAAATATGATATAGCAGTCCCCACTCGAGGGAGTTTAAAGACTTTGGCTTGGTTCATTGTGACCTTGTTGCCTTTGTCAAATTTTGACCGTAGTTCCCGGAATAGGGTATATGAATGAAGTAATGCCGAAATACGGTGATAATCACCGGGGTAGGGTGTTTTAACAAGAAGAGATCCGAGATATCGTTATCCGAACTTTCGATGATTTTTGTATTGCAAGTATTTGTACAAGATATGAGAATTTTGTTTCCTTCTGCTTTTGCCGTAGCAATTACTAAATGGACACGATTCATTCTGATCGTTTGGTCCTTACATCGAAACCTAATGCAGAAGGTCCGGTCTTGGTTTTGCCGTAGCAAATACTGAGTGGACACGATTCATTCTGATCGTTTGGTCCTTACATCTCAGCCTAATATAAAGGGTCCGGTTTTGATTTATTGAGCTCCTCCGTTTTTCACTAACCGAGGTAAACCTCGATGTGAGTATAATAGTCCCCTAGCGCTTATCCGAGCTTCATGATCGGGTAAGCGCTATTAAGTCCCCACTCGTAGGGTGTGACCCTGAGTTTCTGGGCGTTTGTCCTTGTCTTTGTCGAGTAACACATTGTAGTTGTTGCCTCATTAAAAACCTTGTCGGAAAACCCATTTTGGGACAAAACCGTACTAAGGAAAAGAGTGCAACACGTGTTTTCAGACCTAGATTCTAACTTTATCCGGTACTTGACTTCCTGCAAAAAGAAAAAGGTTAATCGAAAAACACGAGATGTCCATACCTTAGCAGTAGTATCTTTTCAAATGAGTCACATTCCAATTATTGCGCAATCGTTGCCCGTCCATGGATTCCAACTTATACGATCCTTTGCCCGTTACCTCGGTTATCTTGTACGGTCCTTCCCATTTGGGACCCAGTTTTCCTTCGTTGGGATTCTTGGTGTTGAGGGTAACTTTCCGAAGCACCAAGTTCCCGGCTTGGAAATGCCGAAAATTGGCTCTCCGATTATAGTACCTTTCCATTCTCTGTTTCTGGGCTGCGATACGGACCAACGCGTTTTCGCGAAGTTCATCCGTGAGGTCGAGTTTTATGGCCATGGCCTCCTCGTTTGACTCCTCGGTAGTGTAGCTGAACCGGAGAGTCGGTTCCCCAACTTCTACGGGAATGAGGGCTTCGGCCCCGTAGACTAACGAGAAAGGAGTTTCTCCTGTGCTTGATTTCGATGTGGTTCTGTAAGCCCACTATACCTCCGGTAATACTTCCCTCCAGTGATGCTTTGATGCTTCAAGTCTTTTCCTCAGATTTTGAATTATTGTTTTGTTCGTGGATTCCGCCTGTCCGTTCACACACGGGTGATATGGAGTTGATACAATTTTCTTGATCTTTACCCCTTCGAGGAAATCGTTGACTTTACCGCCCACGAACTGAGGACCATTATCACAAGTTATCTCGGCAGGGATGCCGAAACGACAGATGATGTGGGCCCATATGAAGTCAATGACCTCCTTTTCTCTAATTTCTTCGAAGGTCTGTGCTTCAACCCATTTGGAGAAACTGTCAGTCATAAACAAAATAAATCGGGCTTTACCTGGTGCCCATGGCAATGGACCAACAATGTCCATTCCCCATTTCATGAAAGGCCAAGGTGACACCACCGAATGCAGCAACTCCCCGGGCTAATGAATCATCGGAGCATGTCTCTGACACCGGTCACATTTTCGGACAAAATTCTTTGAATCTTTCTCCATCCGGTTCCAGTAATAACCGACCCTGATAATCTTTCGGACCAGGGCTTCAGCACCGGAGTGGTTGCCGCAGGTTCCCTCGTACACCTCTCTGATCACATACTCCGTTTCCCCGGGACCCAAACACTTGGCCAGGGGTCCGAAGAAAGACCGTCGATACAATTGGCCGCCTACCAAGCAGAAACGTGCAGCCTTCGTCCTTAATGATCGTCATTCTTTTGGGTCAATCGGGAGTTTTCCATCACCCAAGTAGTCGATGTACTTGTTACGCCAATCCCAAGTTAAACCCATTGTGTTTATTTCGGCATGTCCGTTTTCTATCGCCGTATTCTTCAAGTGCACCGTAGTCCCGGGGTTGATTTCTTCCCCTTCGACCGAAGATCCCAAATTGGCCAATGCATCGGCTTCGTTGTTCTGCTCCCTCGGTACGTGCTGTATGGTCCATTCTTTAAACCGGTGTAGTATCACTTGGATTTTTTCCAGATACCTCTGCATCCGTTCGTCCTTGACCTCGAAGACGCCATTCACCTGGTTAACGACCAAAAGAGAATCGCACTTTGCCTCGATTATTTCGGCCCCCATGCTCCGGGCTAATTCCAAACCTGCAATCATAGCCTCATACTCGGCTTCATTGTTAGTCAATTTAACAGTTCTAATGGATTGTCGAACGGAATCCCCGGCCGCGGTTCTAAGGACGATTCCTAGCCTGGAACCTTTGAGGTTCGAGGCTCCGTCCGTGTGCAGCGACCAAATACCCAGAGCTTTCCCCGAGGTTAGCAGAAGTTCTTTCTTAACCTCGGGGACCATAGCCGGGGTAAAGTCCGCCACAAAATCGGCCAAGATCTGGGACTTGATGGTCGTCCGAGACCTGTATTCGATATTATATGCGCTAATTTCTACGGCCCATGTAGTTAGTCTACCCGATAATTTCGATTTGTGCATGATGTTTTTTAAGGGGTAAGTAGTCACTACACATATCGGGTGGCATTAAAAGTAGGGCTTGAGTTTTCTAGAAGCACTTACCAATGGCAATGCCAATTTTTCCAAGTGGGGATAACGGGTCTCCGCATCCCCTAAAGTTCTACTTACATAGTAAATAGGGAATTGCGTACCTGATTCTTCTCAGACCAAAATGCCATTTACCGCTACCTCGGAGACAGCAAAGTAGAGAAAAAGCTGCTCGTCCGCTTTTGGTGTGTGCAACAGCGGTTGGCTGGACAAGTATCTTTTTAATTCTTGTAAAGCTCTTTGACACTCCGGTGCCTAAACGAAGTCGTTCTTCTTCCTCTGTAAAGAGAAGAAGAGGTGACTCTTGTCCGAGGACCTCGATATGAAACGGCTCAGCGCCGCTATCCTTCCGGTGAGCCTCTACACTCCTTTGACGTTATTCACCACCTCGATATACTCGATGGCCTTGATCTTGTTCGGGTTGATTTCAATCCCCCGGTTCGACACCATGAAACCCAAAAATTTACTAGACCGGACCCTGAAGGCACATTTTTCTGGGTTGAGCTTCATGTTATACTTGCGGAGTACGTCGAAGGTTTCCTGCAAATGCTTTAAATGGTCCTCTATTTCCAGGGACTTGACCACCATGTCGTCAATATAAACTTCTATTGTTTTCCCTATTTGTTCTTCGAACATCCCATTAACTAGGCGTTGGTAAGTTGCACCGGCATTTTTTAATCCAAAAGGCATGACATTGTAACAGTAAGTCCCATATCGGGTAATAAAGGACGTTTTCTCTTGATCCTCCGGGTGCATCCGAATTTGGTTATACCCGGAGTAAGCATCGAGAAAACTTAACATCTCATGCCCGGCCGTCGCATCGATCATTCTATCGATGTGAGGCAACGGAAATGAATCCTTCGGGCATGCTTTGTTTAGATCCTTATAATCAACGCACATTCGAAATTTATTACCTTTTTTCGGCACCACTACTACGTTAGCTAGCCAGTCCGGGTATTTTACCTCCTGGATAGAGCCTATTTTTAAAATCTTTATTACCTCGTCTTTTACGAAGGCGTGTTTTGCCTCTGCCATAGGCCTGCTCTTTTGCTTCACCGGGGGAAACTTCTCGTCTAAGCTGAGCTTGTGAGTTGTTACTTCCGGTGGTACACCTGTCATATCTATATGGGACCATGCAAAGCAATCAGCATTAGCTCAAAGAAATTCAATTAACTTGTTCCTGAGCTCCGAGGTTAACCCCGTGCCCAGGTATACCTTTCTATCCGGTAGATACTCGAACAAGATGATCTGCTCCAGCTCCTCTACTGTTGACTTGGTTGCATCCGAGTCATCGGGCATGACGAATGATCTGGGCACACCGAAATCATCCTCTTCATACCCCGGATTCGACCCCGAGTGATTTGATTGCTATTTGGTGTCCTTTCCCCCGATTGAATCTTCTTTCTGTTGATTCAATTTTTTGGGCTGAGATGTCGCTTGCTCGACCGCGAACATCTCCCTTGCAGCGGGTTGTTCACCTCGGATGGTCTTTATCCCCTTCGGGGTCGGGAACTTTAGTAGCTGATGCAATGTCGACGGCACGACCCTCATGCTATGTATCCAGGGTCTACCCAGTAATGCATTATACTTCATATCTCATTCGATTACATAAAACACCGTTTGCTGGATAGTGCCATCGATGTTTACCGGCAATGAGATCTCCCCCTCTGTGGTTTCACTCGCCATGTTGAACCCGCTGAGTAACCAGGCTACCGGTACAATCTGATCGAGTAGCCTTAGTTGTTCGACCACTCTCCACCGGATGATGTTAGCCGAGCTACCTGGGTCAATCAAAATACGCTTAATTTGAGTTTTAAAAATAAGGATAGAGATTACCAATACATCATTGTGCGGTTGAATGATGCCTTCTACGTCCTCGTTGCTGAAAGAGATGGAACCCTCGGGTATATAATCCCGGCCGCGCTTTTCACGCACAGCAGAAACCTTGGTTCGTTTTATCACCGGCCCTCGTGGGGTATCGGTGCCCCCGATTATCATGTTGATTATATGCTGAGGCTCTACTGGCTCGGCCCTTTTATGAGTCTTTCTTTCCTTGTTGTGTCCTTTGGCTCGTTAACTCAGCAATTCTCGAAGATGGCCATTCTTCAGTAATCGAGCTACCTCCTCTCTTAGCTGGCGACAATCCTCAGTTCTGTGTCCATGGGTTCCATGATATTCACACATCATGTTCGGGTCCCGGTGGCCCGGGTCCGACCTTAGAGGTCTCGGCCATCTTACATCTGGGATACGGCTAATAGCCGAGATGAGGTCCGAAGTGTTGACGTTGAAGTTGTACTCCGATATCCTCGGCAAGTCTTTGTTGCCGGCAGAGCTTCCGGCATCGCTCCTGAATGAGAGACCTCGACTGTTCAACGGGTGCTCGACCCGTTTATCACCCCGACCGGAGAAATGGCTCCGGCCAACCCTGGATTTCTCCGACCTGAAGCTTGGTTTTTCCAAATGAGAATATGGCCGATACCTTTCCCTCGATGATCTGGCCTCCGGTTCGTAATTTTTCCTTGGTATCTCCAAACTTTTGTTCATATTTACTGGCCCCGGGGGAAGCTCGAGTTGGTCATGCTCTACCCGAATCTTTGACTCGTATCGGTTATGGACATCTGCCCATGTCACAGCCTCATATTCCAGCAAGTTTTCCTTTAATTTGAACGAAGCCGTCGAGCTTCGAGGATTGAGCCCCTTTGTGAAAGCTTGTGCAGCCCATTCCTCCGGAACCGGGGGGATTTCCATTCGTTCCCTTTGGAATCGGTTGACAAATTCACGCAGTAACTCATCGTCTCTTTGGGCTATACGAAAAATATCTGCCTTACGAGCCTGCACCTTTTTGGCACCGGCGTGAACTTTTATGAAAGCATCAGCGAGCATTTCGAAAGAAATGATCGAATGCTCGGGCAGATGGTCGTACCAAGTCAGTTCACCCTTTGACAGAGTTTCCCCGAATTTTTTTAGCAACACGGACTCAATTTCATCCTCTTCCACATCGTTGCCTTTTATAGCGCAAGTGTACGAAGTCACGTGTTCCTGAGGGTCCGTTGTGCCGTCATATTTCTGGTTATCCGACATTTTGAACCTCTTTGGGATCAATTTCGGAGGCGCGCTCGGAGAAAAAGCCCTCTGAATATATCTCCTCGAATCTGATCCTTTCAGAATTGGCGGAGCCCCCGGTATTTGATCCACCCGAGAGTTATATGTTTCCACCCTCTTTTCGGTCGAGTCTACCCGCTTCGCGAATGTTTCGACCATTCTCAGTACCTCAGTGGATGAACCAGCTCCGGACCCATTGCTCTCAACCATCCGTGCTTCATCCCTTCTGGGTTCAGCAACACCCTTCGCCTTCTCCGGGGTCGTTTTATCTCTTCTGCTTTGCAACTGGGATATTGTGATTCCTTGTTCGGCAATCGCTGCTCTCTGTTCCTGCAACATTTCAAAAATTAAACGTAAGTCAATATTATCATCCGAGGTATCCGGTTCTTTCCGGCCCTGTGTCCGGGACAAAGTGATTGAATTGTGAGTATTTAAAGGATCGGTGGCCGGCTGGGCGGCATTCTCCTGGTTCACAGTGTTTTGCCGGTTGAGGCCCGCCCTCGAATTAACGGGGTTCGGGTCAACGGGGTTTGGTAATCCTCGTTGCCCGCTGTCTTCATTTTCGGCCACAATCTCGTTGTTGTTGACGTGACCAGATTGTCCACTATTAGCCATTTGGTCCGTTTTTACAGAGACGAACAAAAGATATTTATTGATTCTGACGGGTAACATAGAGATCTAGATCAAAAACCACTATTATCCTAGCCCCACGGTGGGCGCCAAACTGTTTACCCCAAATTTGGATAATCAATTAAATTTATGAGTGAGGTATAGAATATGTGGTTAAACTTTGATCTATTCTTGATTGAGAGAAAATGGAATAGAATCAACTATGAATAATCTAAATAGTAATTGATGGTCTATACTAAATGTATATGCCAATATATTGAATATTGTTTGATTGAACAAATCTAACGATGAACACAATAATCCGGACCAAAATCAGATGTTGAGAGGGAGAGATTTATATATTATTGCTATTACAAATGTTCTAGAACTCAATCAGCCAACCCCTCACAGTAGGGTAATGACCCCTATTTATAGTTATGCCTCATGGGCTTCATACAACATAAAGCCTTTTTCAATAAAGAAAAACCCTAAAATGGATAAGGTTGGTCGTATGGTTTGACACCTGTACGATTCACAGTACAAAGTGGCAGAACGGTCTTGACGCGTGACATTTATGTAACGGATCACCCGGACCAACGGCCAAGATCAACTCGGCTATGGAGAAACCGGACCAAACGACGTCCTTTGCTTTCTTCAGATCAGGCACTCCTCCGGTCCCAAAAGAAAGGCTTCCTGCTTGATCTCCGGACTAACCGGTCTAGCATATATCCGATTTTTACCGTATACAATAGTTGAATTCAAATTTATTGCCAGTTTGTTAGCTACAATTTTTCTAAACAATGTATATTTGAAAAGACATGATTCTACTATACACAAATACTATTTTGCGTATATGAGCGGAGGTCCATGTGAGAGTCAGCTTCCCCTGAGGCTCCTTTTGTTGGTAGTGAAAAAACTTTCTAAATAATATGTATCAAATGCATAATTATCATTTTGAATCCTGTGACAAATTAATACAAAAAGACAGTACATTATTAATGTATATAAGTGCATATAAGTTAAATATATGTGATGTACCTTGCTCTTCTATTATGAAACCAAACTTCCAGTTCTCAAGTTATTGTTTCTACTCTGCATATTAATTAAAGACATTATCATTCAATTGGTTCATTTAAAACTCTTCCACCAAGCTATATAAAGATCCTAACTAATCATAATGTATGTTTCTTACTTAAGCTAATTTGACAAAATTCAAATCGGAGATTTAATATTTTCCTACCATATACAGTCATCACTAACTTCACATCAAGACTTTTCATAGAATTCCTGCAACTTTCATTTTTATGTAAACAATTTCTAATGAAGAAAAAGGAATATACCATTGCATATAGCGCCGTAAGTAGGAACCTAAATGGTCGCCATATCATTTTGGAGAATGTAACTTCACGACCGGATCGAGCGGACACCTACACTAACCTTCCTGGTGGGCGAACCCCTTCCCATATTCATCATCCAATCCAAACATAAGAAAGGTAAATAAAAAGATTAAGCAGTCTCAAAATATAGATAACTACTAAATGCGGAATACTAATACATCCTTCCCGGAATTTGGTCTGAACAGTACAAGAAGAGCTACTAATACATAAGTTTGAAGAATACAAGTCTGAAATACAAATATTGTCTCAGAATATGAAATAAAGACAAGTAAAATAGAAGAATCTCCGGGCAGGGGAATCCATCAGATGCACACCCTGGAAACTCTACAAGTTGAGCCTTGGGATCACTCACGAGGTGCGGAGGAGGAACTTGCTACGAACTATGCACCCAAAAAAAGAGTACAACAAGGTAGTATCAATATAAACACCATGTACTAGTAAGTATAATAGGACGACAACAATTAGATCATATATATACGAAAAAGAAATCTAAAAATAGACATGCAACAGTCGAATATAAGTCACAACACAATCCAAGATCAGGAACAATACTCATGATATAAGTGCCATAGCAGAATTAACGATATAGATGAATGAAACAAATGAGTGCATATGCAATGCAACGAAATGCACTGACCAATTGTTTGTCACCGTACTCACATGCTACGGACCGATATCCTCCACGTCTCGATAGTCATGACACATGGGGGACCCGCGAAGTCCATGTACTAGTCACTCCGCACAGAGCCCAGGGATGACTTCCACAATACTAGCCATTCCGCACACAGCCCAGAGATAGCTTCCATATCAAACCTGTCCACAATCTTCTGCTCCAGTCACAATCTCGAATGTTTCCTTTCTCACTATCATCACCAGTACCAAATCACTGTTCATATCAATGTATCATGTAAAATGTGTATGAATGCTATGCATGATATCAATATCAAGTGTAAATCATAATCTAGATCTCATTCATGCCTCTACATGAGCACACATCACAATACCAATCCTAAATCATTGTTCCTTCCTTTATCGATGATAAGTGTCAAGATAAGTGAGAGATGAATGTATCACAAACACAACACAGTCAAGGGGAAACAAGCCCAATACCACACATATGACGACAAATCAAATTGCAATAACAAGGCGACAAGCCCACAAAGTCATCAACAATACCAACCTAAGAGTATCTATCCCAACTTCATACCTGAAGGCTTAAAAGGCTTTCTCTGTCAATAACCAACTTCTACATACGCTTCACTAATTGAAGTATAACCGAAAGGTAAGCGGTAACCTACCTCGATGCCGAGCTGGTGCCACGAACCGTCAAACGTGAGCCTTGCCCTTTCGAAGAGCCTCTAAATACTCATAGTCTAGTCATTATCGAAATCTAAGTTAGAAACGGAAATTAACGATACCTATATTGCTATACATTCGTTCAAATCGTAAATCAATTTTAGAAAAAGGGGAAATCAGACCCATAAGGATAAAACGGGAAAGAGTGGAAATGGTAATCCAAAGTGCTAGAAGTTAAATTCTACTCTCCAATTGCTAATTAGGCTCAATTAGTGATCAATTTCATCATTTAGAAGGAACCCCCAACTTAGAGATTCAAGCTTATTATCCACTAATCCACAATATTGTATGATTAGAATAGCAAGATACATCAATTAAACTCATATTCATAGCCTCAGATTCAACTATCAAAGTTAAGGTTAAAGCTCATCTTATCCAACTAGCCTCACTAGTTTACAGCATAGATTTCTAGCCTAGGAAGGTAGATTAAACAATATACAAGGTGAAGGAAACTTACCCCAAGATGAAACAACTCTAAAAGCTCTTCAATTCACCATCAAGTCACTTAGAGAATTAATTTTGGGAATGGGAAAAGAGTGGTTCCAAATGGGACATTAATGATTCTGGTTTAGCGATGTTCGCTCCAACGGAAAGGGTTCCGCATCCGCTATCTCGCCTCAGCGGAGAACCATACGCTGAGGCGGATCTCATTAATATGACAGGGTTCGCTCCTGTGGACCAAACCTCACTGGGATTCACTGAGGCGCAGACAGTCTCGCTGGGGCGAGACACCACAAAGCAACAGAATTCTGGTTTTCACCAAGTTTCAACCCTAATCTAACATCCATCCGAGACCTCCCGGATACAAAACAGATATGTACACAGATGTAAAAACACACTACAACTCACTCGTGACCTCGAAATTCCTAACGGAGGTCTATTTGACCGGGGTCAATCCCCAAAGGCCAAAACTAACTTTTCAACCATTGGTACAAAACGCTCCTGAATGCCTTGGGAACCGAACTGCATACCCCACCAAGTCATATTCGACCCTTCGGACCTCACAGAATCGATGAATTTTTGAAAAAGATCCGCAAAGTCCACTATTGGTCAAAGGTTTTCCTCTTTAAGGCTCTAATTCTCATAAATCACAACAAAACTCGCCCGATTACCTCGGAACCGTGTCACCCATCTCCGCGGGTCAAAATCATACTAACAGGATCCTGGGAAGGGTCAACGGGGGTAAATGGGTCAAAAGTTCAATAACGACCAAATAGGTCTTTACAAAAATTAAATGTTATTATAATTCTCATTAACTTTATCTTAAAATTGTCAAGTGGCTTGTTATTAGCTTGTCACTTGGGTTGACCATATTGGTTGCACCTGTCCTATTTTATATATTAGTATTCGTACCTGCGCGATGCTCGAAAAATAATAAAAAATTTAATTATGAGAAAATGTAATCTTGCTTGTTTAACTATATTAGATTATATTACTTTAACAGAATTTTAATTGTCATCTTATTTCTTAATGCAATGTACTTAGTAACAAAATCTCAATAAAAATTAAAAAGATGAAAGATATATAGTGCTAGAATATCTTGTCAGATTCTTAAATAGATATAAAATTTCTTTTACTCTTTTAATAATACTTTTCTTATTTTTATTTAAGTGATTGCTCAAAATTATATCATAATTTTTATGGTGAAAATCAGTTTTTTTTTCCCCCTCCAACTTTGCTTAAGCACCTTCCCCCAACTTTCAACAATATATTGACATTCTGTTACCCCCCCCCCCCTCCCCCCCTACCCCACCACAAAAAAAAAAAAAAAAGCAACCCCCTAAATCTCAATTGAACTGTTTGACTACCTTTTATTTTGAGTTTTCTTTTCTCTATTAACATATATTCCTTAACGATTCACGTCTAGTGTTTATCAATAAAGTCGTTAAGCATTTTTATTTACATTATTTTTAAAAAAAAAATCAAATTATGAATACCCTCATATTATTTACCCCTCCCAGCAGGAGCTCCCCCTTTTGCTCCCCTAGTGACTCTAATCCACAATTCACGGTGGAGAGTGCTTACTGCTTACCCTCTGAGCAACCCCTCTTGTCATTATTCAATATTTTTGTATTTAGCTAATTTATTAAAAATTTAGTAATATGATCTTATCCACGATATGGATCTTTTTTAATAATGCAAAAATCATCCAAATGCAAACAAATAAAGATTAATCATATACAGTTTAAATTCAAATCCATACATTAACCACAACTATTCAATATTTTTTATGAATTGTGTTAAGCTAGCCATTAAAAAAAAATAAAAAAAAATAAAGGAGAACTACTCCAAAATGTCTACAATCTAATAAATTATGTTTGTCAATTGAGATACTCAAGTGGTCACAAGTATATTATCTGATTTAGATACTTAATGTTGATACACGTCAAACATATTATTTCGTGAATTCAAACAATTGACTGGCTATGAAGAATTGGGATAGTTAGGATCGAAATCATATTCATTGAATATTACTTCCATGTTATCTTATTTTACATATAAAATTTTGTTATTTATTACAATTAAATGTAGCGGTTAGAAGCGAATGAACAACTAGATGAGGGATAATAACTCTCACAGCCTCATAAAACTAAATTGGGGTTGTCCTATTAAATTTCTTCTACATCTAACTAACTTCATTTATTTACGACTAATTGATTTTCAACTTTATTTTATTCTCTAAAATAAAAAAAAATTACAGTCTAAATAGCCGAGTGAAGCAACTTGGACCTATATTTTCATAGATTCAATCTCTTCCAAAAATCATTATACTCAATCTTTGTATTTATTCGTATCCCCTCTCCATGTGTTTTGACTCTGCCTCACTTGTTGTAAGTTAGGTAAATTTGCAATTAAAATATAAAAAATACAAATAAGAGACAAATAAAATTAAGAATAATTGATTAAATATCAGAATAAAAAGAAACTTGCCAGTACTCATTTTATAAAATAGATCATGTCAAATAAATTAAGCACTCCTCAAAATGTTAGAGAGAAACAAAATATAACATGCGACATTTTAAGGACAATCAATATTTGAGAAAACTTGAGCTATTTGAGAAGAGAGATATGATTGGCCTTTTGCTAAGTTATTTATATAAATTTAAAAATCAAATAATTTATATCTGTATCTGTAAAATAACATTAAAGGTCATGGAATATCTAAATCTAACCATTGAAAGTGAAAAATTAAAAGACCATCATAATCCAAAGCAACAGTGTTTCAAGTTAAGAAGCTAAATAACAACTTAAAACTCTCAAACTAAGCAAAGAAGTTAACTATTTTAACCCTAATACCTGTTGAGACACTGGAGCATGAAAAAGTTCAACATGTTGTGCACTTAATCATATTGAAGCTGAGTCTGCAAAATAATTGTTGACGCGCTAAACCAACAATTAAAGAACCTAAAAAACAAAAAAGAAGCGGAAAAGAAAATTAGTAAAGCAGATAGGAAGGAATCAAGTTCATTTTACTATCTATGCATAATCACAACAAACTGAAAAATGTGAACAATACATCAAGTGAATCATCCCATTCATATTGGAGTGTAAAGGAAATGCGACAAATAATCGAACTTTGGAACTTTGTACAAAGACTTAGCATTGCAATTTTCATGAATTGTTACAGAAGAATAAGTCAAAAAAATTATAAATAAACTAATTACAACCATAATTCAGAACAACAAGAGTCACTAATCCACAATTTCACTCAGTCAATGATCATATATATACCACAACAGCCGTTTCGACAAACCATACCAAAATCAGAAATAAACGAGCCATATAATAATGCAGAATAAAATGTAATGAAGTGCAATGCAAAATATAATGATGTGCAATGCAATGCACTGGCCAAATACTCCAAACATGTTCACACATGCTAAATGGTAATGTTTTTCCCAAATAGTCATGACCTGTAGGAGACCCATGGTGTCTATGTACCACTCGTTCCGGGACGAACCTCGGATTATGAGCTCACAATTAAGCCACATCGTCATCCCCTATCAAATGTGCCTTAATAGATGTACATGTTCCATCTCAAAATCTCATCAACAATGCCTCATAATCGAATGTCACGACCCAACCTGTCATGACTGTCACCCACACTAACTCCTAGTGGGCGAATCAATACGTAAGCCATCTATTCATTCAAGTCCATTTTTATATTAACCATTTCAATCAGTTATTAACCATTCATGCACAAGATAAATCAAAATTAAGTCATGCCATAAAATAATAACGTAAATGCGGAAGTGCTAACTATTACAACCCCAAAATCCGAAAGACACCATACAAGGACTCTAATCCAAAACATGTCTAAGGAATGTATGATGTCTAACTAAATAACCTATAATGTCTGGAATGAAAATAGACATCAGAAAAGAAGATCTTCGGGCAGCCTAGCATGGATAGAAGCTCACCCTAAATCTGTCAGCAAACAGCCTCAACGCTAGATATGAGGTCGGGTAGCAGTCTCTGGATCACAATCTGCACTCAAAAGAATGTAGCAAGGTAGTATTAGTACAAACACTATGTACCGGTAGTTATCATAGGACGACTAAGATTAGTATTATGCACACATCATAAAATTAATAAAATAGGCAAGCCAGCCAACAACACGTAATCAATTAACCCAATCAACAAGACATCCAAGGATATTAATAATCAAGTCACCCAATGATATCAAGAGTCAAATCAACGGAAACAAGCAATGGAAATAAGTCTACCAACAATAACCATATACACGTTGTACACACATGCTATCTGATGTCATTGCTTAGTAGTCATGACCTGCGGGGGACCCATGGTGTCCATGTACCACTCATTCCGGACTCACTCCTCGGACCCGAGCTCATAACTAGGCCACATCCTCACCCCCGGTCAAATGTGCCTGTTCATATCTAGGCCTCATCCTCACCCACGGCCAAATGAGCCTTTTCATATATGTATATATATTCGTATCTAGTGTCACATTATTTTCAATAATCAAATTATCATTCGTATCTCAATTCCACCAAGAAGATCATATTAATTTCTCACCACAACACCATCCACCTATAAGTCCCAACACAATGAATAGTGGCACGAAGCCCACATAATCACTCAAACAACAACATATAGGAAGTTCAACCACACACAATCATGTTTGAAGACTAGGCATGCTTTCTCCTATCAATTTCACAACACATACAATCAATTAATCAAAGTCTAACTCAAGTAGACCGTAACCTACCTCGAACGTAGAGCTGGAACAATGCAGATTACTCCGCTTTAGGCTTTCCCTTTCGTAAAGCCTCGGAACGCTCAAAGTCTAGCAATTAGAATGCTCAATAAGTCATAATTACTCTAATCACGAAATCAATTCAAGAACACCCTTCCCTTTAGCCCCATTTCAATGGGTGAATGATTTCTAGGTGTAAATCAACTTAACATTTGCCTTAGCAACCACCAATTATCAATTTATAAGGTTATTTAATCAAAACATCTATTACAAGCAGTTTTCATGGTCAAGCTACCATTTTTATGAAACCCTAAGTCTCAATTTATTTAGTTCATGACTCTAATGGTTCAATTCTTGATTAAAAGGTGATAACCCGAGCCACTAGATGATAAACACATGTCATAATGTCCAAATCCACTCCTCAAAGAGAAATCGTACGCGGTCCTATGCAATATAATTTACCCAACTACGAGTTGGGGTCGATCCCATAGGGAACAATATAATAGGCGATTTAAACAAATAAGAAATTATCACCAACTAAACTAAGCCAAACACTTTTTCAATATTTGATTTTTGGTTTAACAACTAACAAAGATAAAACTAACTAGAAAGTGGGTAAAATGATCAATAGCAACAAGTATGGATACAAAGGGAATTACGCTCAAGTAACGATCCAATGTATTTCACGATTTTACAACTATGAGTGAGTTTATGCTAATTAGATAATGATTTCTAAAATCTCATCAAAAGTCTCTCGACCAAATCATTGAATTTCACTCTAAGCTTTCTCAAGCCTTAGAGTGTGATATTAAGCACAATCAATACAATCTCAAGTAACTTTCCTTTCTCTAGCTCAAGTTATTGGATGGGTTTTACAGCCCCAAATTCTTGTTACTTAATCTTTCCCAACTTCAATCTTCCTCTCTCGAGCTCAAATCATAGTAAATGGTCGAGTCTTAGGGTTAGCTAATCCCTTAAGAAACATTAAAGAACACGATTAATTAAAACAACATTAACTCACTTCATTAGCAATAAAAATCATTCAATACATAAGCAAAACAAGAGATTTCATCCAACTTTGCAAATGAATATTTTCATAAACAAGATTAAAGTGATGAAATAAAATACTACACACTTACATATTCAATACATAAAAGGGAATTGAAGAAATGAGTAAAAGACTAAGAAATATCTCATCTAAGTCTTCAAATCTTCTCTTCCAAAGTGTGAGTTGATGAACCCTAGTATCCAAAACTTGTGTTGAAAATGGCCAAGGATGATAAGAAAATATCTCAAGTGTTGCTTTTTTAGTTGCCCCATATTTCCAAGTCCACAAATGACAAAATATATCCCAAGTTTTCAGTTTTTCCATTTCTGCCCCGTTTTTGCAAAACTGTCAACTGGACAGTTTTGCACAGGTTTTTGCAAAACTGTCTAGTTTTTTCCATTTCTTCAATTTGGCCTCTTTTTGACTTGTTTTTTTTCCACTTGGTTTCTTTCAAAGCTCTTCTCAATCATATGAACCAGCTTATCAGAAAATTCTAGCAGGGTATTAATAAGAGGGAGACAAAAAGTGCAAAAGTGGCTTTTAATGACGCTTTGCGGACCAAGTATGCGGTCGCAACTGGAGTATGCGACCACATAGTCTGAATTCTCTCTGCAACTTCGATCTTCTTGCCAGTCGATGTGCAGCCGCAGAATGAGTTTGCGGAGCCACATAGTCTTCGCATCCTTGCGCATTTAGCTCTACTCACTGGTCATTCTGAGACTGAGTATGCGACCGTATACCAGAGTTTGCGGTGCCGCATATTGAACGTATATTCAGCTCTTTTCCTACTTTTTACATCATTTTGTCCTTTTTGTTCCCTAGACTCAATGCACCTGAAATAATAGAAATACACACCAAGAATAGCCTCATATTATAGATTAAGAACACAAAAATCAAAGCAAAGAGACTAAAATAAGTGGTAAAATCAACACCCCTAACTTAAAGTCTTTGCTTGTCCTTAAGCAAATCAAAACCAAAAGCTCAATGAGGACCTATCAATTCACGCTTAAGTATAATCACTATTATTCCTCAATTAAGCACAAAACTCATGACTTTGGTTGGTACAAATAATTAGGCTACAAGCATGTGAATCTTTAACCAAATAACTCCTTCATTTTCAAATACAAATTCAAGAATGCAATGGAGTTTCAAAACAATCAAGTAACAACAACCAAGCCTCAAGAAGTGACTCAAAACCACTAGTTTACTAGATATGCTCATTTGACTCAACTTGAAATTTTTCAACATCACCAATCTATCGTAATCCATATGCCCTCACAAGAAAGAAAGACTCAAAATCACTATATTCACAAAAACAACAACACAAGGGACATATACACAAAGTCACTCACACTCAACAAAAAAATTCTAGTGCCAACAAATATCACACCATAAGCTTGGCCTTATCTTCAATCATCACTAACTCAAGAACATTCGGTTGGAGATCACATAGGGACTTTTTTTAAGATTGTAATGTTGGCTTAGGGAAGGGTAGGATAAGTATTTGGGCTACAAGTGGCTACGCCTTCCTTGAACACTACACAATACTTTTTGTCCACTTTGCTCTTCATTTCAAATATCACTCCTTCCTTTGCAAACTAGTTTCCTCAATTATTCCAACTTCTTTTTGTGCAACCATTTTCTTGATTTCTAATGTTTTTGTTCTTTTACAATTCTTTTTTTTTTTTCACAAAGATACATTTTTTTTTAATTTTTTTTTTTTGCACAAAAAATTTGCAACCGTTTTGTATTTTTTCAACTTTTCTTCATTTCTTTCGACTTTTCCACAACACCAATCTTCACCACTTCTCAAGCAACACTCACACCCCCAACTTAGGCTTTTGGCCTCAAATTAACAATTTAATGTTCAAGGAGGGAAAGGTTCAAAAGAGAGAATTTCATCAAGAAGGGTAAAGGCATGTAATGTGAAAATCAAAGAAAAGGTCATAGGCTCAAATGAGGTTACTAGTGATATTATTTATGCAATGGTAGGCTAGAAAGGCTAAAGAAGTTTTTTCAAAAATCACAAAGATAGACCAAGGTCATCTCTCCAACCAACATAATCAAAATTTAGCATTGAAAGACTAACCGGGCAAGTTCTAGATGATAAAAGTAAGCTCAAGAATTATTCAACAAACACTCACTACACATGGCATATGAAATGGTTAAGATGGAACAATTTCATTTCCTAAGCAAGAACAACTAGAGAAATATCTTATAATCCAAATTAAACCCAACTAGTAGGTAAAGAGTCACCAAATGAGCCAAAAAGTTGTCACAAAGGTATTCTTTCCTATGCACCTTGCTTTTTAACTTTCACAAAAAATTTGGAGGGGTATTCGCATTTCAACATTTCATATGCAAGAGACTAACTTTATTATTACCAAACAAGCCAAGAGTTTCACATTTTTCCTCAAAGGAGCACCTACACTTAAAATTTTGAAAACGATGGGTTGCCTCCCACCATGCGCTTGATTTAACGTCGTGGCATGACGGTTACCTTTACCACTTTTTCCTCCACTTGGAGGATATGAATTTTCGTCCCAACTTTAAATCAAGATTCCGGTGATGCTTGTGAGACGGTGGTAGGAAAGCATGGAGGCCAACTCTCAAGTATCGCATTTTGCACTTTTTGGCCTTTAAGTGAGGCATGTCATTTTGTCTTCTTGGCATAGCAAACTTCAAAATAAAAACACATTGGTCTTCATCTCCAGAATCCTCCATATTCTTGGTTAGTTCAACTTCCATGTCATCAACCAAGCATAACATTGAAAAATGATTGGAATGTGGTCCAATACGCCCAAATTCCAAACTTGCATGAACTTTGACATCCTCACCCACAAATGAACTAGAGTCCTCAAAAATTATTTTATGAAACTCTAGTATCATTTCTTCAATTTCGGCATCATTCACTATTTTTGGGTTGGTCGGTTGGCAATTCACCATTAGCTCTTTAAAATCAATCTTGACCCCATCTTCAATTGAAGTCAACTCAAAATTACTCTCCACGACCCTTTGATATTGAGCATCACATTCCTCAACATGAATTTTTAAAAATTCATCCATCATCCGTGAAAAGCTTTCACGGCGATTCCCATAGACTTCAAGTTGTTGAGCTTGATTCATTAGCTAATCTTGGCTCAAAATTTTCACTTTGTCAAGTTTTGTTTTTCATTGTGAGAGTCGTCCAAATCTTGTAAAAATTCTTCCATGGTGAGAAACACATTTTGGATAGTTTCATCATCTACATGTTGAACTTCTTCCCACAATTTGGTCAAGACTTACCCATATTCTTCATTCCTCCCCATTATGCTCTTCAAAATTTCATCAACTTCTTCTTTTTGAGAATTGGAGATTTCTTCTTCAAGATTTTGCTCTTCTTTTTCAAGTTGAACCACTTCTTCAATTCCACAACTCTCGTCATAGTCACAAGAATTTTCGGGCTCATCTTTTAAATTTGAAATCTCTTCTTCAACCAATTCATATTGAGGAGTCGACACTTCCATGACATTTTAGGAATTGGCATCCTCAAATGAATCATTCATTCTTTTCATAGCTTCTCCATTTTCTGAAATGGATTCTTGGACGAGTTTTCGCTCTTCCTCCATTTTAGCTTCCCGATCTAAGTATGTTTGGAGCATTGCCATAATGCCTTCAAATCTGACACTTTGTCCTTCACTTGCCATGTCATTGTCCCTATCAAACTCAAAAGCACAACTAGCATTTTCGTTAGAACAACTTGGGGGAGGGTGAGCAACATAATTGGGACAATCACCCCAATGTCCACCTTGACCACCACATATATCGCAAATATTCCCATCATATAATTGAGATGGTGTACACTGTTGACACCTAATTTTCACCGCATAGGGCCCGTATTTTAATTCTCAAAATTTCTGAGTCAAAGACGGAGCGAGGATGCACCTTCAAAATTAAAAATTCAAAAATCCCGAGAAAATTACAAAAATTTGCGTTTAATTTTTTTTTCATAAAAATTAACAATTACAAGAAGTTACGAGTTATTTACTGTCACAAACGTGATTTGAGAAGAAGATACATATCCCGCTCCGCTCGACTCGGAAAAATCGTTAATTAAAGACGACGTATGAATCACCGCTCATTTTTACCTCATTTATTTCCATTCTTAAATATTGCTCGAAAGTATATCAATATTGGGCTCGTTTCGAAGCTCGTATTTTAAAACGACATATTACGATTTTTATCTTGCCAAAATATTATTTTACAAGGGCATTTTGGGTTAAATTAATTTTTAACTATATACTATTTAAAAAAAATGTGTATTATATTTAAAAAAAAAAGGGGGGGGGGGAGTAAATAATATACTTACCCCCCCCCCCCCCCCCAATTTGTTTTCCTTGAACCCGTCATTTTGTTACCCCTAAAGTACTCTTCATCTCTTTCTCTTTTGAGAGAAACAGATGGCAGCTAGGGTTTCAACCAGGCGGTGCCACTGCTATCCCACCGTTCATCCACCATTTTTGATCCTATATGGGTATTTCCCCACCATTTCCCGTGGTGTGGGATGCCATGGGTGAGCCTAAAAGGATCTAGCCCACTTGTGCCACCACACCACAATAGGGAAATGGTGTGTGGTGATTTTCCCAGGGATTAACACCCTCCTCGTACTGTTATATTGACGTGTAAGATTTTTTCCAACGGTCCTTTTGGATCGATTCTAGTACGATTTTTGTCTTTGTGTGTGACTAGGTGCGCTCGTGGTTTCTTTTATGTAACGATTGGGAATCATTTTGTCCTTGGGTGTACTATTTTCATGTGATTTTAGATTATTTTTTCTGTGCCATTAGTACGATTAGGATAAAATCCCTTTTTGTTTTACTCGATTTTGAATTCTGATTTGTGCATGGGGGGAAATTCATTTAGAAGGGTCTAGAATCTTTCATTTTGGTCCTTAGGGTAGATTCTTCCATGCTATAAATAGATATTGTATGTGACATTAAAAGGAACTTTTTTCTTTTTCTTGAAAAAAAAGAGGGGGCTGCTACTAGTATTCAACTATGAGGGTTTGAATCTTTTGATAGTTTACCTAAAATATACTACATATATACATACATTACCAAAATAGATATAGAGATATTACTTTGATATAGAAGAAATTACTCTGAAAAACAGTGCATTACACTTGAAAAAAAAGAGAAGAAGGCTTGCAAAAGGTTTTTTGAATTGTTGTTGTTGAAGGCTTGATTCAATCTCCTCATTTGATCTTTAGGTTGCCTTTACAAGAGGCAATATCCCTATCCTACTGTTTAAATCAGTTTCAATTTTTTATGTATGAGTTTAAATGATTATATTATTGCCTAAATGTGTGTTTGAAGTGTTTTTTCACTAGTTTGGATACATTTCTTCCTAGTTTAGTTAATAATGAAGTGTTGATGTTGTTTAAGACTAATATAATGTGATTGAGCCTGTTTTTGAATCATGTTCAAGGTTTGTTTTGTTGTTTCCCCTTCTGGGATTTAAAACTAAGAAATGGGATTTGGAGGGTGTTGTTTGGAGCTCAATATCATTTATATGAAGTATTTAAAGTTCTAGTTTCTTTGTTGTATGATATTGTTCATTAGTTTTGAGTATTTAGTTTTTTATTGTAACTTTTGTTCCTTATGATGTGAATATGGTCCTGTTAACAGTAATGGACCAACCTTGTCTGTTAGTTTAATTGTTTGCTGTGGTTTTGATCCTAGATATGGTCTCAAGTTGACTCTGCTATAAAAAGTTTAAATTTCTTCCTTTAGAAACCTGTTAAAGTCTAAGTGTTGGAGGTCAAAGTAGGTCCTTTTCAGCACTTGTTAATTTTGAATCACCTCTTAAATTAAGGTTCTGAAATTTCCCTGTTAGTGGAATCTTTGAAATCTTAAAACTCACTTTTGAATTTGTTTGTATTGCCAATGCTTACCTGGAATCTCTTATAAAAGGAAAGAAGGAGGCTGTTGTTTTTTTGCTTAACTATTATGTATGTATCTCTTTTTGTGATTACAAGTCTCCTTTTCTCTTGTTGGCCAGTTACATAGGTCTGTTGTTGTATTATGTGAATCTAGTGTTGGCTTTGAAACCAAGGTTAGGAATTTGATGTGTGTTTGAACTTGGAATACCCTTTAAAGGCTGTTGTGAACTTAAAAGTGGTTTTAAAACTTGGGATTATTTTTGTTGAGATTCTGTGTTTCTTTGCCTGTTTGAATTGTTTCAAACCTATGCTTGACATGCTCATGCTGAACTCATCTTCATAATCTAAGGTTGGTGTTTTCCATATTTGCAATATGAACTAGAAAAATGGTTTCAAACTCTTTAAAAATTGGTATGTTGAAGATTCTTTCTTTTTTTATATATAAAAAAAAAACTGTTTGCTTGGACCTTGAATGTTGGTATGGGAACTTTGCCAGTTTTAAGAATCTTTAGAAGGTGTTTTGACTTCTCTGTTCTTGAATCTGTGGCTTTAAAGGATTTAGGAAAGGAGTTTATTGTCTTGGGTTGTTACTTGTTTGGCTTGCATAGTAAATCACCTTTTTTTTTTTTTTTTTAAAGTCCTGCCGGTTACTAAAAGTCTAAAAATTACTCCTTGAACTTACCTAGTTGAATTATAAGACTAATAAGTGGAATATTTGTTTAAAATAAGGGCCTTAAAGACTTTGACTTGTCCTGTTAGTTTTTTTTTAGGGAATCTAAAGTGTGAACATTGAATGGATGTTGATCCTATTACTTTTGAGAATTTTTCAAGAGGAATAAAGAATAGGAAGTGTGGGGATGTTGTCTTTCTTGACTGGTTTGTGATTTGAATTTGATAGTAGTATTGCTCATAGTTTGCTTGGTTTTCTCGATCTAACATTGTCATCTAAATGGACTAAGTACAGAAAGCATGAAACTAAATCTAATGATAGCTCAGGATTCTTTTTCCCTTCCTTTCTATGTGTCTGATTTTTGAAACTTGTTTCCCATGTCCCTTGCTTACTGTTGAACTATTCTATGCTTTAACAAACCAAGACTAAGCTAAAAGAGATTAACATGAGCTTTCTGTGTTCACCATATGGATACTTAGCCATTTATGTGCTTTGTCCTTAGCTGTGTGCTCATTATAGACTGTCCATTGCTATTTGCTAGTATGACTCCTACCCTTGCTTTCATTGTTTGAACTAAGACATGTCTGAGGGGATTTTGAGCTTAGAACAGTGCCATAAACCTATCCTATCCATGGTTTAAACCCTTGTGGGATCTATAATTGCTTCATATGAGTTTTTCCTATCATTTGTGACATGCCATGATCACTCTTTATGGCTTAATGAGACTTTGTTTGCTCCTATAGTTGTACTGGACCAGTTTGTTTTAGTTGTAAGAACAAGACTGAGTATAAACCATTAGACCCTGTCAGTGTCTTCCATGAGGCTATTCACATGCTAAGATGATTCTTGTGTTGAATTGAGACTTTTGTGACCTATGATTGAACCTAAGCTAGAATTTGAGAACCTGGGAAGTATTTTAAATTTGTGACTTATGTTGCTTGATATGTGGACCTGTTGAGTTAACATTGACTTAGAAAATAACTTTAGACCTTGAACTTGCTTCTATGATATCTTATTTTCATACAAAAATAGAATTGAAATGTCTCCTACCACTAGTTTGATTTGTCAACTGTCTAAGTGAATTTTCAAAATCTGATTGACTGTATTTTCAAAATCTGATTGACTGTAACTTGAAAATTTGGAAATTGAAGAATATTGAGACTAAACCAGTCTTTTCTCAATTTTACTTGACATGTGTTATTTTCTTACTTTTATTTTAATTAATTAATTATTAATTCTTAAAGTTTGCTTTATACTCATGTATTTACTGCATATCCTTTTTCTTTTTAACCACGATTTTTATTTTTAAACTCTTGCCTTTCTTTTTTGTTTTTTTCTCTTCAGATTTCTAAGAATTTGTTGGATATAATTAGGTTTAGAAGATCTTCTCGATATACTAATTAATTCATGAGGTCGATCCTTAGAGTTCAACCATTGACCTTTTTATCATCTTTAACGCTCTTAAAAAGTTAGCACTAAAATCATCTTCTTAACAAGACAACAATAAAGAAGAGTTTGAACAATAAGAAAATCTTTTATTTTTGGCAAAAAATAAAAGGACACCATCATAGAAGAAGAAATATACACTTCCTCTCAAAGATATACGGGCAAATAATGAGAGAACCGGTACTGAATAGTACTATAGGAGTTAGGAATTAAAGAAATCACAGGTGTAATATACAAGGAAAGAAATTAAAGACTGGACAAAAACTTACAATAATTTAATAATGGATACGTAAATATTTCTTACTTTTTTTCAGTGCAAGTTCAGTCATTTGAGTTTCATAATTATGGTCCTCTTTGATTTTTGTCTAAGGGAAGGGACCAACATTATTTGGACTCAAAATAATAATAATTAATGATAGATGAAGTTTGTTTTTTGGTGAATATATATGATAACGGACTTCAACATACTTTCGGTGTGCTAACACATAAATAAATTACTAAAATTAATTAGTATATATTATCTATGTAATTTGTGTTTATTTCTCTCTAAGAGTTAGAAAGAATATAGGTTCAATTTTTCTAATTACAGGTTCTAATTAATTAGCTTAAAAATATTTCTCTTCTAATAATTTGGAAAGCCTTAAATATTAGAATAGATCCTTTGAAAGAATATGAATATGTATTGGAACGGGTAAACAATCAAAAAGAGTATTTGTCAAAGAAAGTAGCTATAAAAATTGGATTTTAAACTTCTTTTTCTAACTTAAGAGCCCGTTAAAGAATCACTTTAACAACCTTTAATTATTCTTCATGTGTAGGAGGAGTATTACTTGACCAGGGGAAAAAAAAAGAGAAGTATTAGAAATTTACTTATCAAGATAAAATAAATGGTCTCCATAAAAATGTCAGTTTAAATATTGAAGTAACTAGAGACATATTGTAAATAGGATTTGAGTAATAATCTGTTACAATTAATTTTATTTGACATTGATCGCGCAACACGCGGGTACTAAAACTAGTTATAATAAAAAGAGGGTGGTGTAGCTTAATATTAAGCCAAGTGACATAATATGAACAAGCCACTTGACAACAAATTCTATTTGTATCAATTTAAAAAAGAAATTAATTGACATTATTAAATGAACTCACCTAATTTAGTTTTCTTGATTGGAGAAATATAATTAATTAATATTTTCGGATCTAATTTATAGTAAAAAATAGTCCTTTAAATGGTAAGATATAATACTACATGATATAATTAATAAAAAAACTTTAAAAACGGTACAAAATTGAAATGTACAGTACTACTTTGGCAATACAATAACAACAATTAATAGTAATAAATGCATTAAATCATATTAAACATACTCACCTAATTGGGTGTATGTGAAATGAAAAAATATAGTTAATTGATATTATTGGATCTAATTTATAGTCAAGAATACTCCTATAAATGGTAATATATAACATTATCCTTTGTTACTTTCTGCAATTAAGGGAAATTCAAACTCATATGAAGAGTACATGGTATTACTAGTAATAAATGCATTAAATCTTATTAAATATACTCAAGTAATTTGTTGAATTTGATTGGAGAATTATAATTAATAGATATTTTTGGATCTAATTTATAGTCAAGAATACTCTTTTAAATGGTAATACATGATATAATTCCAAAAAACACAAATTTAATGAAAATTCTTAATAAAAATATTAGAATACTGGCAGATATCAATTACACGATATGCTTATTATTCTATACCATATTTAATAAGATTTTAGTGTGAAGGATTTTCATTTGTTAATAATTATTATACATTAATTTTTTAACTGAAAATAATAGTTTAAATATTGACTTTAAAGCTAATGGTACTAATCCTTATTTAGCAATTGAACTGCATACGGATTACGTATTGCTAAGATAAATGTGATATTAACCAATTATCACAATTAATTCAAATTAAAAGTGAAAGAAGAAAACTTAAACGAACATTCATTATTTAAATTTGAAACGACCAATTCCTATATGTATCTTGGTTTAATATTTTAATTGAAAGATAAAAGTATAGGAATTGAAATGATATAACCCTTATATGGTAATTTTTGTAAAGAACTAATTATTTTTAGGTAACAAAAGAACGAGGGAATAAAATTATGCCAATCCAAATTGATCACTTCCTTATTTTAGCTTATAAATATTCTACTATTTCTACCTAAACAATTTTTTTCCTAATTTTTCGCTGAAGAATCGTAATTTCCTAACAAATTATAATTCCTATTGATTCCCTTCCATACGTGGACTCTTTTGAATTGAAAATTAGAGTACTCCAATTTTTTAACCATATGGTAAAACTTTTGAATTAAGAAAACTCCCATAATGTCCTGCCTATATATATTTAAAGTTTCTAATTATACCATTAGCCATTATCGCACAAATCAGTTTGGTAGAGGTAATTTTTTTTTTTTATTACAGATTCACTCTCAAAGATTTAGTTTGTGTCTGTTTCAATGAAAACAAAATTATGTGATCAGTGATTTTTGCTTTAGTCATATACAAAGTCGCTTTCAAGAAAAAATGACCCATCTGAATGAAATATATTTAATAACATCTTCGGTTATGTTGTTTCATTGTGTTCCTTAAGAATAGGTTTTACTAGTCATTGAAGCACGGATGATGTATCAACTTTTCTAAAGGTAATTTAATTCTCTTCATGTATGTTATTTCTATTAGTTTTGTTCCTTACTCGATTCCAACTTTTGTTTAAATAGATGAACTCTTCTATATATGCTCCATATGTTTTCTTCATTAATACAATTTTTTGTTCTATGTCTGTAGGATCAGGAGAATATCATACCTCTATCTATCTCTAGGTTTAATGTATGAACTTTCTGCATATTGTGTTCTATTTTACTTAATCTTATGAAGTTGTAGTATTGAGATTTTTTTTTTTTTTTCAGTACAAGCTTCGTGCATACTCACACAAATTTAAGTTACCTAACATAAGGTATATTAATTTCTTCGCATGAACTTCTATTGAGTTATAAAATTATATCATGAAGTCCATTAATATGATAAGGATTCATTTCACAAAAAAAAAAGTATTTAAATGTATTTTCACACATGATCTCTATTATTCTTATAGATCAGATGCAGTAGTCTTAGACACAAGATGACATGGAAGCAGACAAGCTGGAAAAACGAAATTCAAATGCATACTTTGTTTGAATTCAAGTCATAGTTTAGTTTTAAATATTATATTAGTTTGAATAAATAAAATTTGAAATTTAAAATACAAAATGATTTTTTTTGGATTATAGGTAAAACGCTAAATGAGAAAAGCTAATTAGAATATTATTGTAGAAAATAGAATGTAAAACATAAAATTAAAAAAATTAAAAATAAAAACAGAATAGAGTTATAGTGTGAAAGCTTATACTTGAGCTAATTTTTTTAAAATAATAATACCAAAAAAGTTTGATTGATAAATTTAAACAATGAATGAATTATGGGCAATGGAATAAGAGAGTCTAGACACAAATTAAATTCCAAGAGTAAAAAAAATAAAAAAATTATCTACATTATATTAATTGGTGAATAATAATTAAGACCTTTAGATAAAGTGGCAAGCTATTGAAAAGTCATGTAATAATGTAAAAATATTAAGTAATGCATCCTACAATGTCTATAAGCAAGGACAAAAGGAGGAAAAAATTATAAATTATAGTGTTAAAATATAGAAGGGCACGACTTTTTTTTAGGTGAGAAAGTATTTTTAGTTGCGACAACAAAAGTTGTAAAATGAATAATATCATGTAAGTAAAATTCCAATAAAATTAAGAGTGATTTAAGGGGAAGTTAATGAAGAGAGATTTGAGTGGAAGTTACAAAAATGATGATGCGACACATAAATAAGGTATGAAATAATAGAACATCAATCAATAATGATACATAATTATGGTATATTTATTTTTGTGCAGATTATTGAGCAAAAAAGAGTGATAAATGTTTGAAGTCGCTTTGTTTATGCCATCAACTAATTCTGCAACATCCTCCTTGCTTTTGCTTTTCATTCCTTAAAATTTTCAGTGTTATAATTTGTATTACATGTGTAGTTTCTTGATTTTATGTTCTTTTGCATAATTATGATATAAAGGTGATTGCCTTTCTCTATCTTTTTTTTTTTTTTTTTTAAATCCTCTTAACACCAGGTTTCGATATAGTAGGAGATCAAGCATGTTGTGAGATGTTTTCTCAAGGACATCATTAATTCAAAATGAGAGCTAATGGAGGTTGAACGCTAAATTCACAACGTATGTTTGGAACAAGAAAATTATTTGTCGGAAACGATTTGAATTATTCACAGTGTTGAAGTTGGTAAGATTGGTGAATGCTTAATTTAGATACAAAAGTTTATACTCCATCTGTCCCAATTTATATATACTTTTCGCTTTTTGAGATTCAAACTGCATGAATTTTGACCATCATTTTAAGATGATTTTTTTCACCAAATTGATATGATAAAAGTTACAACTTATAATATTTTCATGTAGTTTTCAAATATATAAATTTAAATTTTAAATATACAAAAGTTAATCTAATCCAATTTAGCTTCAGAGTTTAGTCAAATTTATCACATAAATTGGCATGGGGGAAGTAACTGACATGCTAGGCAATTTTATTCTCAGAAAGTAATTATATTGATCAGACAAACATGTCAAAATCGTGTAATTACAAATATAATTAAATTTATGAAGTAGGAAATTTCATAATAACTTATTGCGTGTAATACAAAATTAATAATTATTAAATTATTGATGTATTTTATAATAAAAGAATAAAAGAAATTAAGTTTATAGTAAATGAAAAAACTAACTAAAATATGATATTAGAAAAATAATGTATAAATAAAAGGACTAAAGACGTTTGTTCTTTGAATTTATTTAAAAGTTAAAACAAAGTAGCACTACTCAATATTATTATTATTGACAAATTCATATACTAATGGAATTATGAGAAATAGAACAAAAGTGTACAATCAAATAAAATTTCAGGAGTAAGAAAAATCATATTTATCTTTATATATATTATTACAAGTGAAGTAATAAATAATAATATAAATCAAATGACAAGCTAATATAAAGTTATTGGGTAAAGTAATAACACCGGAGATATAATGCAATAGTGATAAATAAGGAATAAAAAAACATATCTTAAAATAAAAAATTCAATGTAGAATATAAATGAATAAGAATTTTTATATATGAAATATTTTAGTGTAAAAATAATTAACACCCTCTGCGGATCGCGTGGGTACAAATACTAATAAAAGTGAATGGAAGGAGTACAATATTACCGTCCCAAAAGGCATCAATACATTTACTGGCTGGTTTGGCCTGGGGAGTTTGGAGCAGAGATCTGAGTTGCCCATTTTATTATCATATTTAAAGGGGAAATTTACACACTGCAGCCAATGGAATGAAAAATAAAATTAGGGATATTGATATTTATATACATTCCTCAGTATATTAGCCTAAAAGATTGGTATTGTACAGCAAACAACAGACTTTACCGTGTATTTTAATAGGAAAGTAAAAATTCTCCTTTATTTTATGCTCCATAATATGTATCAATTAATAACCCTCCTAATATAAATACAATACGTTTCTCTAGTGATACTTGCCGTGAAATTTGTCTCCCGTTCTCTAGATTGCTCTCAATTCCCAACCCCCCCCCCCCCCCCCCCCCTGTTCGTGATGCTCTCTATGTATAAGTTAAAATTTCTCTCTATCAATCTATTTAGCTAATGCCTCTTAAGAAATATTCTCTCAAATGAGATCCAAAAGTGTATTCCCCCATCTATTCTCTCTATCTCAAAGTGACCTAGCGTGTGCAAAAAAAAAAGTGCAAAAACGTGTGGTCCCTTCCCCTTCTAATGTGATGTGTTATATGTATGTACCAAAAGGTGGGGTACCCTGTCTTGCATCATTTGTATATCACCGTGTATAACACAATAATAATGTATATATCACAACTTTATTTTCCTTCTTTGTTTATATCAACTTAGTTGTGTATAATTTATTGTTTTTTTTTTTTTAATAAAGTCCACTAGGCTTGTGAGCCTAGGGCTGATTTTATAAATTTTCTCAGAAGCAAATAAATAAAGAGTCTTTACAATGTAGCCAAATTGGCTAATAAAATTTAAGACTTGAACTAATGACCAACTTAGGACTTATATCATATCCTAAAATTATGCAACGTAAATAGTAAGGCAAAGCTGCATCCGTCCATTTCCCTGTTGTATTGTGTCTTCCATGCAATGTTCTTGAATTTTCCAGTTTGTACCAAACATGAGGTAGAACTATAGAAACGTTGTTGCTTCTAGTGATATCACCATTAGTAGCATAGCAGGAACTGAACCATATTCCTACACTTGCACCATCTTTAAATAATTGAGACCATGTATTGATGGTGCACAAAGGGTTGCATTGAAGCTCAAAGCACTTTCTATGTATTGTCAATCTCACAGTAGGCTGAGTACAAAGTACTAATACCACACACTGTAACAAAGTCAATATATAGATCATGTATGAACTTGCTGCATCAAATATAAAAAACAAACCTGTTGAATTTTGAAATCCTGCAAAAAACCTGTTACCACTTGCTGCATTTAGTAGATACCAAATTGCACACATTGAGGTGGTGTCATGTTTGGTTCTACCATAGCAGCAGCATAGCCTAATCCCTGATACTTCACAGAAATTCCCATTCGTATCTTGATTGATTTTTTTTAATTTTTTAAAAAAAAAAAAAAAAACCAGCAACTTAGTGACTGCTCAATGTTGTCCTTTAACTGATTTTTTGAATGTAGTCCTTGAGAGCAAAATCTATTCCCTTTTGATGCAAACCAACCAGGTCTGCATAACCAAGTTGATACACAGAATTGCCGTATCCCAATTTGTATAGCACCACTTCTATATCTTGCATGTTGTGATCTGCTAAAAGGCCAATCCCACCAGTAGCAAAGTATGATTTCCATGTGACTCCATAAGTACAACACGCTTTCTATGTATTGTCACTCCATCAACAGAATGAGCAACAATTGCTAATACCACACACTGATATATAGTCAATACACAGATTTGCATTTGATTCTTGCTTGTTTTGTAATCTCCATTGTTCTGTCTTCTCTATGTTTCGATTGAAAAGCTTGGCTGAGCAAATATGTATCTTCCTCTTTGTGATTTAACCCATATAAAATTGACTTTTGTCCATTCGATTGAGCACAACTTGGTGCTAATACCACGAATTGAACATCCATCAAACTTATATTAATTAAACTCCCCTTTGAGGCTTTCCTGAGTTGGATCTTGATCATATTTGGTATGCATCTGTATTCTCTCCCTTCTTTTTTTTTTTTCTTCTTTATCCTGATTACACTATGTTTCGCTGCTTGTTGGTATTCCTTCACTGTGGTTGTTCTGTGGTACCTGTTTAATTAAAAATCCTCCATTTATGTTAGATTGTGTACCTGCAACCATTAGCAAACAGTTAGTGTAAACCAAATCCTTCACATTCTCCTCCCAATGGATTTGAGTGTGAGGACCTCCTTTTCTCCCACCTTCCCCTATATTCAGTCTCCTTAACATAATCTGATTCTTAGATAGGGCAACTGTAATTTGTCACTGTTCACAATTCTTTTACAGTGGCTCTCCATGTCATAAAAGGAATTGAATTGTATGTCCCCTGTGTCCAAAGCTAAATTAGCCAGGTGATCTGCTAATTTGTTTCCTTCCCTATAAGTATGCTCTATCACCACCACTTTTTCCTCAATTATTCTCCAAATTTCTTCCACCATATTAATGATTTGCCAGGGAATTTCCCATGTCCTTTGGATAATGTTTTTCAGCAATAGTGAATCTGTCTCTATCATTATTTGATCCCATTGATTGTCTTTTAAATACCTGAGAGCCTGTAAAATGGCCAGGGCCTCTGCCTCGGTGTTGGTGCTTTGAAGATCCTCTATTTCTCTGGCTTGTGCTTGTATCACATCTCCCCTTTCATCTCTTACACAAAAGGCCCATGAACTCCTACCCGGGGTTCCTCTTGAGGCTCCATCAGTATTGACTTTTATCCATCCAATATCTGGAGTTCTCCAAGTCACTGGTGTTACTCTTATCTTTGGAGAATATCTCTGTAATGACTCCACAATCACACTCCAATTATATGGTGCATATCTAAAAAAAATTCTTCTCACCTTCATGAATTGAATCAAAGTATGCATCACCTGGTAAATGAGTTTTGTGATTGACACCTTCCCTTCATGTCTCATAGTGTTTCTTCTCTTCCAAATTTCCCAAATAATAATAGCAGGGACAGCTTGGTTGATGCATTTGACATGTCGTCTACTAGGCATATCCCACCATCTGTTAATTATTTGGGTAACTTGCAAATTCTCAATATTTATTCCCACTGGTCCGCAAAAATACTTCCAGATGGCTTGAGCTGTTGGTGAGTGTAAAAAGACATGGGAGGTATCTTCCACTTCTGGATGTTGACAACAATAGCATCTGGAAGGGAATTGGTGTCCCCATTTCTTCAACTTATCATCCAGTGGTAGGTTGAACTTCCAAAATCTCCACATAAAAAAAGATATCTTTATTGGTAGTCCTTTAATCCACATCTGCTTATACAAATTACTGGGTTCTTTTCTTTGTCTGAGCAATTGAAATGCAGAGCCAACTGTGAATTTCCCCCTCGAATCTAACTTCCAGAAAGCCTTATCTGCTTGGCCATTTTCATTTGGTGGATTAATGTGCTGCACAATATGGTTTGCTAAATCCTCAGGAAGGATTCTTCTTAACAACTGTTCATCCCATTGCCCCACTTCTGCAGTTTCTTTTACAAGGATGATTGTGGGATCACACTCAAAATCTGGTGGAGTAATATGGTATAGGGCTCCCAGTCCTGTCCAATTATCAAACCAAAAATAAGAATTACCTTGTTGAAGCTTCCACCATATCTCATGTTCCATCTCATCTCTATGTTTAATCATCTTCTTCCACACATAAGTACCTGATCTACTAGGGGCTATCATAGCATGAAACTTCTTTAAGTACTTATTACTCATGAAAGTTCTCCATAAGGATTGTTTGGTTCTCATGTTCCACCACAGTTTAGCAAAGAGGGCTTTAGATATATCTTGTAGGCTTCTGAACCCCATGCCACCTTCTTCTTGTGGATGACATAAGGTTGTCCAAGTTGCCTAGTGCTTACTTGAGTTTCCCACAGAGTTGCTCCAAAAGAACTTAGCAAACAATCTATGAATCTGAGCAAGTACACCACTAGGAGGGTCACAAGCGGATAGTAGGTGTATAGGCATGCTCTGTAAAACATGTTTAATCAGTGTTGTCCTTCCTCCAATAGATAACAGCTTACCAGTCCATGAGCTCAGTCTATTCTGAATCTTTTCTATTATCTCCTTGTAGTGAATGTTCATTCTTCTCTCATAGTAAATTGGTACACCCAAATATGTGAATGGAAAATCCCTTTCAGGAATCTGAGTGACAGAAAATACCAACTCCTTAATGTTATGAGATGTCAAATGATGCATATAAACAACACTTTTCTGTTTGTTGATCTTCTGACCACTCACCTTCTCATAATTACTCAAAGTCTTCATCACTAATCTCACAGACTGTTCATTAGCAGAGGTGAAAATGATAGTATCATCTGCATATGCCAAATGATTGACATATGGACTCCATTTTGGCATCCCATATTCCTTGTAATCAGCCTCAGTATGCAGTGCATTCAGAGCCCTAGACAAACATTCTGCAGCCAAAATGAATAAAGTAGGGGACAGTGGATCTCCTTGTTTTACTCCTCTAGATGATTTGAAAAAACCATGAGGTTGCCCATTAATCAGAATGGAATACCAATTATTTGAGATAACTCTAAACACCAGATCAATAGTAAATTCACCAAACCCCATTCTCCTCAGGACTTTAGTTAGAAATAACCATGATACCCTGTCATAAGCCTTTGCCATGTCAAGCTTAATGACAACATTTGTAGGCTTTCCTCTAATCCTAATATCATGTACAATTTCCTGAGCCAACAGAATGTTTTCTGCAATACTCCTGCCTTTAACAAATCCTGATTGCTGAGGTGAAATGATCTCAGGCAACAGATATATCAGCCTTTCATGAATGATTCTTGAGATAACTTTGCTAGTGATGTTACTCAAGCTGATTGGCCTCATATCAGAAAATGTATTAATTTCTTTCTTTTTTGGTATCAAAACCAAATGGGTGCAAGTTATATACCTTGGGAGTTCATGCCCACAGAAGAAAGATCTCACCATGTTCACCAAGTCATTTGCAATAATTTCCCAACAAGCTTGGAAAAATCTTCCTGTGAAACCATCAGGACCCGCTGCACTGTCTCCATTTAGGCCAAAAACTGCTCTTTTCACCTCTGCTTCATCAGGCATTTCATAGAGCTGTTGATTTTGTTCTTCTGTAACCATTTTAGGAATCTTATCAAGCATAGAGAAATCTGTAGGAATATTTTCCTCTTTGAATTGGTCTGAGAAAAAAATGATTGCTTCCTGTGCAATCTCCTCTTCAGTGTCCAGCCATGTACCTGTATGATCTTGAATTCTCTGTAACTGTAGCTTTCTTCTCTTTCCATTGACATGAGCATGAAAGAATTTTGTATTCCTATCTCCATCCTGAAACCACTGCATCCCTGCTTTTTGTCTCCAAAATTTTTCTTCAATAGCATAAAACCTGATCAGATCAGCTTGTACCCTTTGTAACCTTTCCCTGTTAAGCCCTGTAGGATTTTGTTCAAATTCCTGCTCATGCACCTGCACCACTTCCTCCAGAGTTGCAATTTGCTTGAAGATATCACCATAAGTGTCCCTACTCCACTTAGAGAGAGCTCTTCCCACTTTTTTTAACTTATTATGAAAGTTAAAGAAGGGGTCTGAGCCATAAGATTCCACCCAATTTTCTTTGACTACATCTAGAAAAGATTCATGCTCCACCCAAAAATTAAGAAACCTGAAAGATTTCCTAATTGGTCTACTGTCTGCTCTCATATTTACCAGCAAAGGAGAGTGGTCGGAACCTTGTTTAATGAGATGCTCTACCTCCAAATTAGGAAAACAGTTCTGCAAAGCCTGATTTCCCAAACATCTGTCCAATCTTTTAAATATACAAGCCTCATCAGATCTCCCATTCCACCATGTGAACATGCTTCCAGTAAAACCAAGATCCATCAGTTGGCAAATGTCTATACATTGTCTAAAATCCTCTGTTTCTGCAAACTGTACAGGAAGACCCCCAAATTTCTCAATGTCATCTGTAATGACATTAAAATCCCCACCCACAAGCCATGGGATGGTGATGTGTGAAGACATGTCATATAGATCCTCCCATAGAGTTATTCTCCCACTTCTATCAGTATTCGCATAAACAACTGTAAGCACCAACTCTTGCCCATCACCCAAATGAGTGAATCTACAAGATAATAGTTGTTCTGTATCTCTCATTATTTCTACTTGAATTTCTGCATCCACAAAAATCCAAATCTTCCCATTCACATTATGCCATGTTGTCCCCATATTTAACCACAATTTGTACATGTCAATATGTCTAACATGCTGGAAAGGCTCCAGTAAGGCAACATAATTAAAATGTTTCTGTCTATGCAGTAGTACTACCCTCTCAAAGGCCTGTTGAGTGTTTACAGACCTTATATTCCATATTAATGAGCTATTCATTGAGAAACTCCTTTAGAATAGGCCTTCCTTGTTTGTACTCCTCTCACTGTCTTGGGAGGAACACTTTTATCCCTTGCCTTGTGACCCTTTTTTGTTTTTGTCAAGTGTTTAGGGGAAATATCTCCTTTATTGTTGCCCTCCATTAAATCAGAGCTAATAGTTTTACCTGCTTCCTCCTCTCCAATATCTATTTTATTCTGATTCACTTCTTCTTGTGCTGTATTTTCATGATCTTTGGCTACCAGTTGAGACTTATGATTTCCTGAACTTGCCTGCTTTTTTATGTCTGTATCTTTGCTGTTTTGATCTCTCTGATCCCTTGCTTGTGTTGCCCTTTCATTATTTTGTGTCCTGGCTTCATTATTTTGTTCCTTATTTGCAGATGATGTTGTATCTCCTTCACCCATATTGTTTGCATCAGGTGGCTCTTCAGGTAAGTCCTTCATTTGACCCACTTGTTGTCCAGCTGATTCCACTTGCTGATATGAGCTTGAATTAACACTGTCTTGTACTTCTATGGGTTGAGGTACGTCTTGACCTTCAGGAATCTGTTTGTTATCATCTTCTTTTTTGTTATCATTTTCCACGATATCTGTAATTGTTCTTTCTGAATCTTGTATGGCTATCTCCTCTGACTGATTATCCTCTACCCCTTTCTCCTTCTTATTATCTTGCTCTTGTCTGCTATCTATATTTCCCTGCTCCTTCATAGCTTTGTTATTTTCTGTTTGTTTCCCAAAGGCAGCATCCACCCATGGCCTAGCTGTCTCTTTATCAGGATTGCTACTATGTGTGCTTCCTTCTTGTGTTTCATTTTGATTTTCTTGTTCCTCCTCCAAGTCCACCAAAGTGTTAAATTTGTTGCATGTAGCAATGACTGTTGTCTCTTTCTGTTTGCTATGATTTGCACTTCCCTTCTCAGCATTGAAGTTTCTGTTGTCTTTGATGGGATTCCAATTTCCCGAATTTCCTAACACTCTTCCACTTGCCAACACTCTAGCAGAATAATTGTACAAATTATTGTATCTTGTAGAATTGTATTTCCCATAATTCTTTTTCCCTTCATATCCTTGTTGGTTTTCCTCCTCTTGCTTTTGTTTGCCTTTGTCATTAGCCTGTTTTTTATTATGTTGCTCCTCTGCTTGTAATCTCTTGGACTTTTTTGCTTCAGTTTCTTTATCCTCTTGGAGATCTTTATTGCTTTCCTTACTATTGTGTACTTCATCAGAGCTTTTCTGGAGTTTTGTCTTGTCATTCTCCTTTGGCATTTCCTCCCTTTCATTGTCATACTGAGCAAGCTCTGGATTTATGATTCTACAATCATACTCATCATGTCCCTGTAATTTACATTCCTTGCAATACTTAGGAAGGTAATCATAATGAATCTGAACATTAACAGTCCTTATTGCTCCTGTTTTTTCATTTTCAATATCCATTCTCACTGTTTTGGGTAAATTTGCTAACAAATCTACTAAAACCTTGACCCTAGCACAACTAGGTCTAGTTTTGTTGATCGTAGCCATATCCAATTGTATAGGAATACCCACTGCAGATGCAATTGAAAAAAGAGTTTCCTTCACAAAGTATGTAGGCAATAAATTTGGGAAGGAAATCCATGCCATTGTCTTTGATGTTTCTTCATCAACCTTGAAATTCGAATCATAGATCAATGGTCTCATTTGGTACGAGTATCCCTCTCTATCTTGAATGTAGTATACAGGCTTTGATGTGAAATTCACAAAGTCTTCAAAAAGACTTAATCTGATAAGCACGTGACGGTTTCTTAGAAAACCTGTTCTACACTCACCTTTTATTCCACATTGTGCAGGGATTATCAAACAAAGTTGTTCAATATCTGGCTGGCCATATGAGAACTTCCCTACCACAGCATACTGAAGATTTTCAATGATATTCATCTGATCAACTTCTGCTTCAGTGTATTTAATGTGTGGCACCCCATGTAGAAAAGTTACTGGTTTCATTGGAATTTGGGACAGTGATTGTGTCTGACTATGTAATGAATCATTCAAGGTTTTTGGTTTGACCAGATCTACATAATGTAATGGATTAGGATTGGTTTTTGGAACAGTCATAATTAGTGAGGGTTGACCAGCCTCCATCGTGGATTGGCCACCGGCCATCACATATTCCACAATCAAATCTTCCGTTTGACTACAAATCGGCAACCGGAGAAGATGATCGGATTTGAATCTAGTTTTTTCTGTTCAGTTGTACTTGGATGTTTTTCTATTCTTGAGATGTTCCAATCCGGCGTGTTGATTTAAACGAAACAATTTGTAGTGATGAATAGATAATATAATATGTGGTTTTGCTTCTTGCTAGGCTTAAAGTAATGCCACTTTTAATGGAGTATATATATCTACAAGTTTCTATATTTCAACCTGTCGCCGCCGTGTATAGATCGGAGCTACGTGGCTGAACCACCAGACTCCGAGCAAAGTACACTGGTTTTTCACAAAGCTGATAGAAAATCTTAATTTAATTGTTGATATATGATGCAATTGTGAATCTTACCAGTTGAGTGAGGTGATGATGAAAGCCTATCTCCATGAGCACATTTTGTTTTCCGGCGAACTGGTGGTGGTCGGAGGTTGGCCGTGCTCCACCAATATTTCTCTGCCAGTTTGTTCAGCAATCCATCGTCGGGGCCCCTCCAGACCTCTTTCCGTCACAACTTTTCAAATTCTTCGGTCCAAGTTCTCAGCTTAAACTCAACAATTAACAACTTGAAAGTTTTCACCAACCAAAACCTACGTGTATAATTTATTGTTGTCTATATATCCAAATGTATATAGCACAAAAATAATTGTATTTTTTTTTATATCACAGTGTATAACACATCAATAATGTGTATACCAAAATGTATATCCCAATTTTATTTTCCTTCTTTGTGTCATTGTGTGTAAAAAATGTATATTAAAAAATTACTTTTCATCTTTGTATATCTTAGTGTATAACATATAATTACTTGTGGATATACACTAATATATATAGAGCTACACTGATATATAAAATGAGATTTAGAATCATTTGTTCAATAAAAAAAGAAGAAAAGAGCTTCTTTAACGGAGCTTTGATTTTCTTCCTTGATCAAACCACCTCTACACTACTCCAAATCATCCCAAATTTGATATATGTACTATCAAAAAAGATTTCCAATCGTTTGGCAAAACAACCCCTCGAAATTGAATCCAATTTCGAAAAATCAAATTTTGAAATCGAAGCTTCTAATCTTCTTATGGAGTTTCTGGTGAAAGCTTCTGCTGCACTCGACAAAATGTTTTTCCTTACACTGCGGATCAAGGCAAAGATTTCGCAAAGGCAGCAAGAAGAAAATTGCATGGATAAAATTTAGCCGAGAAACTATGGAAGTGAGAGAGTATGGTATAATGGGGAGACTACAAAGGGGGTACCTTTTTAATTGGAGAGAAAACATTAATTGACTGTACAATGCTAAAAATTAAGAAGGAATTTTGTATCTAGGATATCATCTGCCAAAAGCTAAAACCTGGGTTGTTCTGCGCCGATGTATCTCGTCACTGAGACATCATTTTTTTTCTTATTCTTATTCTATATCCCCCTCTTTTCCTACAAGGGCTTCACTGGGAATAACAGGAATGACTCATCACTCCTCAATTCATGCCTTCAAGCAGCCTTCACCTTTACATAAAGCCACTCATATCTTTCTTTACAATCACCTCAGTTACTTCAAATTCTAAAATCAAGACGAGAATCATATTCATCTCAATCGTTCAATCTCAACCTTTGACAATAATATAGGCCCAACACAGTTGCACCTCTCATGTGGCACTCTGCCGTAGCCCTTTACTAATAGGTAGAATTTACGATTATATTGGTACATGTAGTTTGATGGCAACAATCAGAATTTATTAGAAGCGCCAATCTCGCTAAACACAAGCAACTCTCAAATATTTAAATATTTTAAAAATAAATTCGTGGCCTAATAGCTTTAGAAGATTTCTTCTTATAAAATGACGGTGTTCATAGCCAATCCAAACTATTTGATTAAAACTTAATTATAAATTTTTTATCAAATATATTAAAATATTTATCAAATGTGAATTTAAGACTCAAAGTATCTAACAAGTAATATTTCAAAGCATTTAGCTTTCAAACGCTTAACTACTAATGAATAAAATTATCCAAATCAAATAGCACTCGATACTTTATCAAGACAATTGGAAATCTTGATTCATATTCCTTTTTGTGTCTTTAACGTCAATATAAGTTTTCATAAACTTATGAAATTTCACTTAACGTGCTATTTAAACAATTAGCTTCAAGGCTAAATTTTCATGTGAGCATATAGTTTATAAATCAATGGTACGTCATATGCAGTCGGATTTATAAACATACAAGTGTGCACTGTATCTTGTGTGTGGGTGTCTTGTATGTGTCATCTATGCCAATGCTGTGGAAATCATTAAAGAGCATCCCGGCGAAAAAGAAAACTCCGTTGAAGAAAAAAGCAACATGATTTTTCGGTGAAGTGCCCCTTGATCTTCCGGCGGAGCAGCCGCGATGGTGCAGTGGGAACATCGACGGCTAGGGTTTATAGAAGAGAAGATAAGAAGAAAGAGAAAATCTCTAAAATCACTAATTTTGTGGGTCTTGTGGGAGGTCGTATATATTTTGTAAAGAAACTATTGTTATGTTTTGAACATATAATAATATTATTAAGAGATAATACATAAACCCGGCTAAGCTATCACTGTTTTGCAAGTGTCACTAATTTTGTGGGTCTTGTGGGAGCAATGGCGATCACTTTTTTCTTTTACTACTTTGAACTATAATTTCTTAAAGTCAAAACTCCTTGTAAGAATATCGCTCAATGCGCCTAGGGGCCATACATGTTACATATATTTTCCGCCCCAAATTAAACTCTTGTAATTAATACATACTAAATAAACTAGTGAAAAGTAAAAGCTAAATAAAAAATGAAAAATGAAAAATAGAAAGAGATCGGTCATTGATTTTGTTGTAAAGGTTTAGGAGCACCAATTCTTTCATTATATACTCTCTAATTTTGGTTGAAACTAGGGATTACTTGTCACGATCCAATTTGCGGGTCATGATGACACCTACACTGTTTCACTAGTAGGCGAACCATCCCCAAAAGTTGCCAACTCATTTGGAAAGAAAGAATGAAAAATAAATACACCAAGAACAATATTCAATAGTTTCAATATAAATAAAAGGAAATGCAGAAATGTAAATAGTCTTTACAACCCAAAATATGGTCTAAATGGTACAAGAGCGCTAATGAGTCTGATACAAACCCAAAAGATAAATAACACTATCTGTGGGAATCAATAGAAAGTAAATCGAGAGGAGAAGTCTAGGGGCCACGAATCGGCCATGTAGCTCACCATGAAACTCGTAGATGTTATGCTTTGGGATAAGCCACGAGGTCTCAAACTGGAACAGGGATCAGTATCTACACCAAAAAGTGCAGAAGTGTTGTATGAGTACAACAACTAGTACTCCGTAGGTATCATAGACAGACAACGAAGGAATCACGCATAAAGTATATAAAGATTGAAAACAACAATTAATGGAACACTAAAGCTAGCATTCCTTAGTCTTAACTATTTAGTCATGCTTCCTCTACTCCAACAAGTAATCATGTATCACATAGTAAATAAAATGAATGAATGAATGCAATGCACTGTTCAATCTCATACCTGGTACACACATGCTATAGGCCATGCCTTATAGTCATGATCTATGGGGGAATCGCGAGGTCCATATACCCCTCAACTCCATTCGGCATACCCTCGAACTGGGTGAGAATCATATCATATCATGTCTTATCATACTCGGAACCATTTCTCTTCGGGCTCTAAGAACGTCATTCTTACCTCTTTCTCGGCCTCGTCGGACCATCTCGTATCTCATTCAAAGTCTCACTCCAATGAATATATACATGTATGCATGGATAAGTACAACATGCATGGTATTATGTGCCAACAATGTCATGACGTATGAAATAAGTGTGTACACCACGAAATTACATAATATCACTCAATATCAAGAATGATTTCTCTTTCATGACTTATATGAAATATGGAGTGATGAATGCAAAATGAATCAATATTTACACCTATTAACCAAACATGGTTATCCTAGCCCAAATAAGCAACAACCATACCAACCTAATGGATATATCACCACAACCTATGCCCGTAGGCTTAACATGCTTTCCCCGTCACAATAATCTACTTACATTAATTATCCGAACAAATACATTGGTACCCACCCAAGTGTTCATCACAATCACTAAGGTGGGACCCTTTTTCACGCCCAATACCCCTTCAACATTTATTAACTATATACATTCTCCAATCGGAGTCTAAAAGAGTAAACCGCAACCTACCTCGAAAGCCGAGTAGGAGCCACGAACCCTCAAACTTGAGCATTCCCACTCTGAAGCCCATCTAAACGAGCAAAATCTATCAAATACGAATTCTACATTAACACACGAGTCTGTAGACATCCATATTGCTTAATAATTCGGGTCCAAAAAAGTCACTCTAAAAGCCAATCCCGAGCCCCAAAGGTCAAAATCATAATTTTCTTGCTAAATCGGGTTCAATATAGTGAAAATACTATTCTACGAGGTTAAATGAATTCAATGGTACCCATGTGCTATACTTCTACTCGTAACTAAAAAACAGTCCCAAAATAACTAAATGCGAGCCCTAAGAGTAAAATTGGAAATTTAACTTAAATTCATCTTACCCATAGTCTAAATAGTCATAATCCTAAAAATCATGAAATTCTAATCACAAATGAACCATGAATTTCATTGATTTCTCTTAAACCCAATTTATGGGAAAACCCTTATTCTACAATCCTAAACCATGAATGGAATTAGTAAATAATGGATGGAATCATGATTACGTATAAGATGGTTAGGAACTTACCCCAAAGAAGAATCTTGAACTTAACACTTGATTTCACCCAAAACCAAGCTCTAGAACTTGAGTTATGTGAAAATGAGGTTTAATCTCGAACTTGGGTATAAGCTTCTGCCCAGTTAATTCCTTCTACACGACCGCAAGAGTTGTCTCGCGATTGCGACCCAGATCCGGCCCAACCATCGCGAACACGACGGTGGCCTCGCGATCGTGATGCCCAGGCATGGCCCAGTACCCCATCCCCACTTCGTGAACGTGATAGGGCCCCCCGAACGCGAGGAGCGCAATCGTGGTCCCTCCCTCGCGAATTTGGTTTTGACACCCAAAACACACCCAGAACACCCCAGACACATAACCAAATGCATTTCAGTCATATAACACGCTAAGAACTCATTCGCGCATTCAGAATTTCCAAAAGAGGTCATCTTGACCCGATGTTGATCAAGGTCAACTCCAAAATCATGAATTGTCATAATCACAACCAACAATCCAAAACACACCCGAACACCTCGAGACCCGAACCAACTACTCTACTAAGTCAAAAATCACGTTCCGGACCTATCGGAATCATCGGAATTTAATTCCGGATACGTTTACCAAAAGTCAACTATTTGTCAAAAAAATTCCAAAATTGAACTTAAAAACTCAAAACCAAGATTTCCTCTCTGATACTAATCTGATTGTCTCGATAACTGCGCCACTTATCTCGACAAGTCAAATATGCCAAAATAAAGCTAAGGAAAGAGTAGTTTGGACAAACAAAAAACAAATCATCAAAACGACCTAACGTGTCGTTACACTGCCAAAATATTAGGGCTTTATTTTGGAATTTTCTCTCTCAAAAGGTAGTATTTTCTTGGATTTTATGCCGGTTGTCCACAACTTCCTAAAATGATCATTTTCAACCTCAAGAAAGTATCTACTAAAAAAGATAGGATGAAATCAAGAAAAAGGTAATTGAAGAAGGTATTATTTCAATAATGCAGGGGAAAGTAAAAGAAGAAAGAGATAGGTAATTTAAGATGTAACCCAAATATATAAAAGCAAATTAATTCGGTTACAGAGGAAAGTGAACCAGATGAAGAAAAACTACAAAAAAAAATATAAAGGAAAGAAAGAAGAGAAAAAAATTAAAACAATATTAATTCTCGACTTATAGCCTTTTTCACCAAGCTTATAAAATCAGTTTATTTTAAAAAATATATTTTTCAAAAGTGCTTTTCAAAAGAGTATTTTTTGTAAGAAACCGTTTGTGTTTGACTAATTAATCTAAAAAACACTTTTGGGCAGCAATTAGTGTTTGACCAATCTTTAAAAAGTGTTTAGAAGTGTATTTTTCTCAAAAGTGCTTTTGAAGAAAAACTATTTTTTTTTAGATTCTGCTACTCCCCAGAAGTACTTATTTTCTCCCAAAAGCTTGATCAAACACCTCACTTTTTTTTTTAAAAAAAGAGCACTTTTTGAAGAAAAGAAATAAGTGCTTTTGGCCTGCTAAAAACTTGGAGTAAATATCTCAAAAGGTCACTCAACTATGAGAAATTATGTAACAAAGGCATTCAACTCTGTTTTGTATCAATAAAATCACTCAACTAAGGGTAGTTCTCTTAGAAAGTCACTCAATTTTGTTTTTTAACTTAAAAGTCACTCAATTATTGATATTTCACTTACAAAGTCAGTCAACCTATCTAAGTACTAAATTTTTGTTAATTTTTGTTGATATGAAATTTATATTATTTTTTAATAAATAAAAATATAGCCATGTTAACCATTTTATTAATCCGCCCCACTTGACCTAACCCGCTCTATTTTTAACCATTTTATTGACCCAACCCACTTGATATTTGAGTGTATCATTTATTAAACAGTAGTAAGAAATTTTTCGTTATTTCTTTTTTGTAATGCTATGAATTGCTTGTTCTTGAGCTAAGGATCTACCAGAAACAACCTCTCTATTCCAAGGTAGGAATAAGGTGAGTACACTCTACACTCTATCCTCCCCAGACCCCACTTTGTGAGATTTCACTGGGTATATTATTGTAATAGTAGTAGTAAGAAATTAGCAGATGCATTAAAATTTCAAAATTCATAATTATATTGTCACGTGAGAAGATGCATTAAAATTTCAAAATTCATAATTGTCACGTGAGAACACAACTTGTCATTCAGTCCCATGATAATGTTATCCCGCAAAAGCTAACTATTCCAACCGTATGTCAGCTACGAATTCAAGTGTTAATTGTTATCGCCTAATTTATTAAACCTTTGCATAAGATTTGGATAATTAATATGCTAAGAAAAATTAGAACCCAGTTTAGCCAAATCATGTGTAGATAATCATTTTAAAAAAATTGATAAAAGTTTGGCAACAGAAGCAGATACACCCTACAAATGATTTGAAATAGAATATAGATATACATATAAAAAGTTACTAAAATATTAACAAATATTTAATTTTAAATCATAATTTCAAAAGTGCTATGTTTTCGGTGATAAGAAAATAAAAGTTAAATAATTTAGAAATTCATAATGAGATAAGGTTAAAAATGATGGTAAAAAAAAAAAAAAGGTCTTGGTCAATATATTTTTAGCGGATCGGGTGTTAGTGGAGCGGGTCAATAAAATGGTTAAAATGAGTATCTTTTTATTTCTTAAAAAATTAGCTTTAAATATAAATTTCATGTTAGAAAAATTTAATTAAAAAAATTAGTACTTAAATAGGTTGAATGACTTTCTAAGTGAAATACCAATAGTTGAGTGACTTTTGAGTTAAAAAACAAAGTTGAGTGACTTTCTAAGAGAATTACCTTTAGTTGAGTGATTTTATTGATATAAAACAAATTTGAATGATTTTGCTACGTAATTCCTCATAATTAAGTGACCTTTAAAGATATTTACTCCAAAAATTTAAATAAACAGGCTATTAAGCTAGCCACGTCTCTAAAAATGTATCAACAAACAAGTTACCATATATTCAAGTCAGGAGAATTGAATCCTGTAAAGTTATAGTTCCAGAGGACTGCGAAAACAAGACATAGTTTTAAGTATACAACTTACAAAAACGTAATAGTTTAGGATAATCTTTTGAGCCATCAACTTTATTATTAATTAGGATAAATATAAATTTATTTTAGTATACTAGTAAAATCCCAAAAATTTCCCTTTTCTTGCTGCTCCTGCATTCCAGAAACTTCTGGTGCGTTCCCCTGTGAGCGTGGGCTCACAAGCCCATCCTTTCAGCATTGGCCAGTTACTCTCAAATTCAATTTAAGTGAAACTTTCTCTGAATTTTTTAAAATTTTAATATAGGTAAAATGTAATTAATTTATAATCGGAGAAGGGCCAAATACACCCCTGTACTATCGGAAAAGGGTCAAATATATCCCTCGTTATACTCTGGGTCTAAATATACCCCTGCCGTTATACTTTGGGTCCAAAAATACCCCTGACATTATACTTTAGCACAAATATACCGATTTTAACGGAGAGACACGTGTCATCATCTTATTGGTCTATTTTAAACTATTTCTTAATTAATTTTAATTCAATCTATAATCCGGTATCCACTTAAACGACCCATACCCATACATTTTTTATTTTGATGTACCTTTAAAACCTGTAAACTTGTCAAAATGTTTACATACAATAGATCTAATTTTCGTGGTTTTCCTTTTCTTTGAATTAGTTCCATTAGTAGTTGCATGAGGTGTACTTTCACCTGCATGCAATTCTGCCATCTATGAGAACAAACAATAAATCTATATCAGTTACACATTAGATCACTTAGATAACCAGCCACAGAACCAGAATGAATCATGATAAATAGTGTAAATATGTAGTAAAAGAATATTTTGTAAATCTTCTATTTTAGGTTAGTATATCCTAATAGGACATTGTAACTATGGTATATTTACCAACTCAATCAATGAGAATAATCACGGAATTAATCTCTTTCATGGTATCAGATACTAGGGTTTCTTTTCCTTCTCTTCCGCTGCCCTAATTCTCCGACGTCCTCTACCCACTTTTCCGACGTCTTCTTCTTCGATTTCCGTCCATTTTTCTTCCCTTCCATCAATGGCAGGCACCAAGTTCCATCCTGCTTTGGCTGTCTCCAACATCAAGAATCACATCCCAATCATTCTTGAGATGGAAACGGATCATTATTCGGCTTGGGCCGAATTATTCAAACTTCATGCCCGGTCTCACCGTGTCCTTTCCCACATTCTACCAACCGGAAAGGAGAAGGATCCTACCACCGACGACGAAAAGGAGTTGTGGTCCACTTTGGATGCCACGGTACTTCAATGGGTATATGCAACCATCTCCACGGACTTATTGCATACAATCATCGAAGAAGACCTATCGGCAAAGGAGGCCTGGGATCGCCTCCGTAATCTTTTTCAAGACAACAAAAACTCCCGTGCCGTTGTTTTGGAACATGATTTCTCTCATGTCAAGATGCGGGATTTTCCAAACGCTTCGGCGTATTGCCAACGCCTCAAGACCTTAGCCGATCAACTTAAGAGTGTGGGGGCTCCGGTGACCGACAACCGCCTCGTTCTCCAACTAGTGGTTGGACTCCCAGAGGCATACAAGAATTTGGGTACCTACATCCGCCAAAGTAAGCCTCTTCCACCATTCTCTGAAGCTCGGTCAAGTTTGTGCCTTGAGGAAAAGGCGTTGGCTAAAATGCACGATGACTCGCCCGCGGCTATGGTGGCTAATTCCAAACGTGATTTTGATGACTTTTCTCATCTAGAAAATTCTGGTCGTTCTCACCATCATCGGGGCAAAAATAACAACAAAAATCGCGGCTCTAGCGGCGGGAATAATAACGGCGGTGGCCGTGGTTCGGGCGGCGACAGTGGCAGCCGACGCCGTGGAGGACGCCCCTCAGGTGACCAGCAGCAGTGGAAACAACCCTCCTCACCGTGGCAGTGGGGTTGGATGCCTCAGTGGGCTCCCCCTTGCCCGTATCCTACCACGCAGTGGGCTCGGCCACAGCAGTAGTGGCAGCCGCCATCTTCTTCGTCTGGCCCGAGGTCGCTGGCCCAGCCTGGCATTTTGGGCTCGCGACCATAGCAGCAGGCATATGCAGCCGCGGGCCCCCCGACGCAATGGACTCCGACGGATATTGAATCGGCCATGCACACGATGACGTTGAACCAACCCGATTCGAATTGGTATATGGATACCGGCGCCACGTCCCATATGACATCCACAAAAGGTACTCTCTCATCTTATTTTAATTTGAGCAATCGTAATACTGGCATTGTTGTTGGTAATGGTAATTCAATTCCAATTCGAGGTTGTGGTCATGCTAAATTGCCTCCCCCGAACCCTCCTTTATTGTTAAACAATGTCCTTCATGCGCCAAAACTCATAAAGATTTTGATATCGGTTCGTAAATTTACTACTGATAACTATGTGAGTGTTGAATTTGATCCTTATGGGTTTTCTGTGAAGGATTTCCGGACGGGGATGGCTCTCATGAGATGTAATAGTAGGGGTGCTCTCTATCCATTGTCCACCTTCAAATTTTCCACCAATTCACCGTCGACTTTTGCTGCCTTGTCTTCTACCCGTTGACATGATCGTTTGGGCCACCCGGGAGCTTCTATTTTGGATTTTCTTAGGCGTAATAAAAGCATTGAATGTAATAGTTCTAGTTCATCTAGTATTTGTCATTCTTGCGTTCTTGGTAAACATGTTAAGTTTCCATTTGCTAGCTCTATTTCCGAAACTTTGTTTCCCTTTGACATTATTCATAGTGATTTGTGGACTTCTCCAATTTAGAGTTCTATGGGTCATCGTTATTATGTTCTGTTTTTGGATGATTTTACCAACTATTTGTGGATTTTCCCTTTGGCTAGAAAATCTGATGTTTACTCAAAATTCATGGATTTTAAGACCCATATTCTTACTCAATTTGAACGTCCTATCAAGAATGTCCAATGTGATAATGGGAGGGAATATACTAATAGTCAATTCGGAAAATTTTGTGCATCCAATGGGATGTCTTTCCGTCTTTCGTGTCCTCATACATCCTCTCAAAATGGGAAAGCAGAAAGAAAAATTTGTTCACTAAATAATGTCATCCGGACTCTTCTTGCTCATGCCTCCATTCCTCCGTCTTTTTGGCATCATGCATTGCAAATGGCGATGGATCTCATTAATATTTTACCAAGTAAGCTATTGGGTCACAAATCACCTTTAGAGGTCCTTTACCAACGGAAACCATCTTATTCTCATCTCCAAGTCTTTGGGTGTTTATGTTATCCCCTTTTTCCGTCTACTACTATTCACAAGTTGCACCCTCGGTCAACTCCATGTGTTTTTTTGGGATATCCACCAAACCATCGTGGCTACAAATGTTTTGATTTATCCTCAAATAAAATCATTATTTGTCGTCACGTTTTATTTGATGAGACTCAATTTCCGTTTTCCAAAATCCATACTCCGGCTCCCACCTTTTATGACTTCCTTGATAATGGCCTCTCTCCTTACTTGATCCATCATATAGCCGCCAGCCCTCCACCGCTGCCCTGTCCCCCTCCGTCGCTGCCCGTGACTCAGGACCACGCCGACCCCTCCCCACCTGGGCAGCAGCCTCCATCGTCCTCTATGCAGGACCAGTCCGCCCCTCTCCCCCACCAGCTTCCCACCACCCCGCAAAACTCGACCATTTCTCCACCTGTCCAGCCCAATACCCACACACGCATGGTCACTCGTAGTCAGCGCGGGATTTTCAAACCCAAGCACCCATTTAATCTACATGCGGCGGTTACCAAGTCCCCATACCTCGTAAACCGTTGGATGCGCTACGTGACCCGAATTGAAAATTGGCCATGGATGATGAATATGATGCTCTTATTAAAAATAAGACGTGGGAGTTGGTACCCCGTCCACCTAATGTGAATGTTATTCGGTCTATGTGGATTTTTACTCATAAAGAAAAGTCTAATGGTGATTTTGAGAGGCATAAAGCCCGTCTTGTAGGTGATGTCAAAACACAGCAGGTTGGCATTGATTATGGTGAGACTTTCAGTCCGGTCGTGAAGCCAGCAACGATCCGCATTGTCTTAAGTCTAGCTCTATCTAAACATTGGCCCATTCATCAGTTGGATGTCAAAAATGCATTTCTTCATGGCGAGCTCAAGGAGACGGTTTATATGCATCAGCCTATGGGTTTTAGAGACCCATCTCGTCCCGATTATGTGTGTTTGTTGCGCAAGTCCTTATATGGGCTTAAACAGGCACCGAGAGCTTGGTATAAAAGATTTGCTGACTTTGTTTCTTCCATTGGTTTTGCTAATAGCAGGTCTGACCACTCCTTGTTCATCTATCGCAAAGGGCATCACTTGGCTTACATTTTACTATATGTGGATGATATTATTCTTACTGCTTCTTCAGATGCTCTCCGCTGTTCTATTATGGGCCTTCTTGGCTCAGAATTTGCTATGAAGGACTTAGGTCCTTTGAACTATTTTCTTGGCATTGCGGTGACCCGTCACAAGGGTGGTATGTTTCTATCACAACGAAGTTATGCTACGGACATTATTGAACGTGCAGGAATGTCCTCGTGTAATCCTTCTTCCACTCCGGTGACACTAAACCGAAGGTCAGTGCCTCTTCTGGCGATCTATGTGACGATCGCACTCATTTCCGGAGCCTTGCAGGTGCTCTTCAGTATCTTACCTTCACCAGACTGGATATTTCTTATGCCATACAACAGATTTGTCTTCATATGCATGCTCCACGAGATACGCATATGCTTGCTCTTAAGCGGATTATTCGGTATATTCAGGGTACTCTTGATCATAGTTTGCATCTCTACTCATCTTCAGTTATTGATTTGGTTTCATACACTGATGCTGATTGGAGAGGATGTCCAGACACCAGACGCTCGACATCGGGTTATTGCGTGTTTTTGGGAGATAATTTGATATCCTGGTCATCTAAGCGCCAACCTACTCTTTCCCGCTCTAGTGCGGAAGCAGAATATAGGGGGGTTGCTAATGTTGTCTCTGAATCATGCTGGATACGTAACCTCCTCTTGGAACTACATTGTCCGATCCCTAAGGATACTTTAGTTTATTGTGATAATGTCAGTGCCATTTACCTGTCAGGAAATCCAGTCCAACATCAGCGCACCAAGCACATTGAGATGGATATACATTTTGTTCGTGAAAAGGTGGCGCGCGGCCACGTCCGTGTCCTTCATGTTCCGTCCCGATATCAGCTCGCCGATATTTTCACTAAAGGACTGCCACAGGTCTTATTTGAAGATTTTCGGGACAGTCTCAGCGTTCGTAAACCTCCCGTTTCGACTGCGGGGGTGTGATAAATAGTGTAAATATGTAGTAAAAGAATATTTTTTAAATCTTCTATTTTAGGTTAGTATAGTTTGTATCCTAATAGGACATTGTAACTATGGTATATTTACCAACTCAATCAATGAGAATAATCACGGAATTAATCTCTTTCAAATCAGATAAATTTCGAGTCAGTCCATACAAGAAATCCTCTAAATACAATCGAAAATGGATTTGATAAAATTCAACAGAATCTAAGAAATGATCAAATTCAAAAATCATTTCTTTTTTGATTCTATAAAAATTCAAGTTTCATTTTTCAGAAGTGTCTGGCTATGTAAGGCACATAAATTAAAACAGCTTATATTGAACCATTGCTGGTCGTCGGCGTTGGACTCGATTGCCAGTGTACCAGAGACGACACATGTCCAACAAATCAAAGTATTCTTGAAGAACTGCACTACTCAGTCACAGAGAAGGTTAGAGAAGACGGGTTTCATTAAGAAGAAGGGAGCAAAGCGTTGATTTTAATTGAACCGGGTATGGGTATGGGTCGTTTAAGTGGATACCGGATTATGGATTGAATTAAAATTAATTAAGGAATAGTTTAAAATAAACCAATAGAACGATGACACGTGTCTCTCCGTTAAAATGAGGGGTATATTTGTGCCAAAGTATAATGTCAGGGGTATTTTTGGACCCAAAGTATAACGGCAGGGGTATATTTGGACCCAAAGTATAACGAGGGGTATATTTAACCCTTTTCCGATAGTACAGGGGTATATTTGGCCCTTCTCCGATTTATAATACTTCATTTGTGGTTTTGGAAAGTCAAAGTCAAAATTTAAAAATGTGAATTACTTTAATTTGATTTAGCGTCTCAAAATTGCAAAAAATATCAAACGTATTCGGATGAATGATGTATAATACTATAGTTCTGTTTATCATTTCAAGGATATTAGGGTAATGTCAATTTTCACGGCCCTGAATGAAGGAAGACTAATGCCTACGCGTCGAGGGAAAAAGGGGTTTAAAGGAGCTTTTGGCAAAGTGAAATAATCCCCTATCACTTAAAGAAAAGAATCTTATACCCCACTACTTTTCTTTAAATATTTTCAACTTTCCTCAAAACATTAAATCATTCATCATATTTGATATCTTCATTCTTCTCTTTACTACTACTACTAGCATCAGTTTGGAAGATTGTTTGGTAGCTGCATATTGAGAAGCTTTGAAACGTAGCAACTACAATGGCCAATGTTAGTACACCTCAAAACCATTCGTCTAGCAGGTTTTTTAAATCAAACTTCCAATATTTCTGTTGAAACAATACTTTTGAGATTTGCTTTTCATCTTTACATTAGGTTGTGGAGCTTAAAGTAGGTCTGCACTGTGACGAATGCATCAAGAAAATCTTGAAGGCAATCAAGAAAATTGAAGGTATGACAAGTCTTCTTACATCTTCAAATTCCTAAAATTTTCTTCAACCACCCCTAGAAATGATCTACGAAATTCTATATTTTTAATTTTTTTTTCCAATTGGATGTGTGGCAGATATTGAAACGTATGATGTGGATACACAACTAAATAAAGTGACAGTAACTGGAAATGTGACAACTGAAGAGGTCATCAAAGTTCTTCACAAGATAGGGAAACAAGCAATCAACTGGGATCAACAATCAAGTTAATAGTTAATAAGCCAGTGAGCCACTGCTTTATTGGAGAGTGTAAGACGACCTTGCAATTTCATATTATAAGAGTATCAACTTATTACAAGTTGTCCTGGTTTGATCTTTATGTATTCTTATTATATTGCTCCTGTCGCGGAGATTTTGGAAGTACTTCTACATTCTAAATCCCGACTGATCAACCAAAATCTGATATCTAAGGTACTAATCACAGTATTTGTATTAGAGTTTTGTATTTTTACTATTTTACCTTTATCTCTCTCCAACAATATAGATTATAAAAACACGTAATATAAGGATAAAATGAGATAAAATAATTAATTTTATCTTGATTTTGTAAAATACTCCCTCTGGATAAAAAAAAGTGGAAGGTCCACTTAGGGCATCTCCAACCCATTGCACCATTTTTTGCACTAAAATGGTGCAAATTAACTCCAACTCATTGCACCATTTTTTGCACAAAAAAAAAATATTCTTTTTATATTCTTCTCTCTTTTATATTATATCATTTTTTTTACTTAAATTTTATTTTTAATTTCATAAAAAAATCCTTTTTTTTCTTTTTTACATATTCATCCCATGTAATTCATAATCCTTTGTTATATAATCATTTAATATAAAATTATTTTATATCATAAAATTTTAAATAATATAAATTGTAAGCAAATATTATACGCTATACATATTAATGGATAATTCAAATAAAAGTGAAATCATTGATAAAATATAATTAAATAAATACTATTACATTAAGGTAGAATTTATTTTAATTTCTACATAAATATTCAACTTCCATGATTAGTACGTTGCTCCCATAAACGCTCTATTAATGCATTACGAAGTGCAAAATGAGCATCTTTGTTCTTAATTTTTTTGTGTCGAGCTAAAAATTATTCAAATCGATAATTTTCATCTACTACCATTTCTATTGTTGGAGTTGCACCTTCCCAAGCATCTTGAATTGGTGCATTAAGATCACGCTCATCCTCGATTATCATGTTGTGCAGTATAATACATGATGTCAATATATCATGTAGCACTTCTTTTCTCCAAAAACGCGACAGCCCTGCAATAATTGCAAAACTCCGAATGCACGTTCAACATCTTTTCGACATGATTCTTGTTTCGTCGTCGAAATATTTCTTCTTTTGAGATTGTGGCTCATGAATGGTTTGCACAATTGTAGACCATTTTGGATATATACAGTCAGCTAAATAATAACTCACATCATATTCATTTCCTTGAATAACATAATGGGTGAGAGGAGCAATACCTTTAGCAAGATTGGAAAACAGATGTGACGATTCTAAAACATTAATGTCATTATTGGTGCCGGGCATACCAAAATATGCCTGCCATATCCAAAGGTCATAATCAACTACAGCTTCAAGAATTGTTGTTGGGGATCCGCTTCAAGAATTGTTGTTGGGGATCCACTACGACCTGCATATTGTCCAGCCCATGCTGTTGGACAATTTTTCCATCTCCAATGCATGCAATCTAGACTACCTAGCATTCCTGGGAAACCACGTTGCTCTCCGATGTGAAGAAGCCTTGCAACATCGTTACCTGTTGGTGATCATATTCGTTAACTTACAATTTTATATAAAATAATATATACGAAAATTAATTTATAAAACTTACACTCCAAAATTAAGATGTAAAATTAATATTATAAGATATTACATAAAAAATAATTAGGTATATTAGGAATCTAAAATTATAAATTAAAATTTATAATATATTAAATTAAAAGTGTTATATAATAAAAAAAAATATTAATGAATAGTAATGGTGTAGATGAATAGGTATATTAGGAATCTAAATGTAAAAATTAAAATTTATAATATGTTAAATTAAAAGTGTTATATAATAAAAAAATAATAATAAATTATTAATGCATAATAATGGTGCAATGAATAGTGTTGCACCAAATTTGGTGCAATATTATTCATGCACCAAAATAGTGCAAGGTTGGAGCTTCAAAACACTATTGTTTACACCAAAATAGCATTTGGTGCAAAAAATGATGCAAGATTGGAGGTGGCCTTAGCCTATTTTTTTGAATCAAAAAGAGAATTCACTTGTAAGAAAATTTTCTAAATTTTTTCTATTAAATGCTATGTGATCAAATTTTAATACCTATTTAATTAAAAAAAATTAGACAAATTGACAGTTTAGACAAATTACCTATATTTTTTTTTCTAGGAATTAATATTTTGTTAAGGATTGTGCAAATAATTAAGTGGACACTCTTTTTAATCTAGAGGGAGTAAGTAATTTTAATGACTGTGACAACTAATACGGGGCTCAGGGAGTAACATTTGCTCCATTGTGCATATTTTTCTGCTATGTTCTGGCATTTATTGGAAAAGCAAGGTAGAAACTAGAAAGTGCAAGATATAAAACAAAGTTTTGATGCTAAAATAAACCTCAAAAGGCCCACTGAAAACTTAAACAAGCTACTAACGGGAAAATAAAGCTACATGTCACTGTGAGCCTGTTTGGATGCGCTTATGTTTATAAGCTACAAACAGCTTATAAGCTAAAAAAAAAAAATTGAGATGATCTAACTTATTTTTTTTTATTGCTTTAGATAAGCTAAGTCAAACGGACTCAATTATTTTTTTGAACTTATTTTAAGCACAAAATAACTTTAAGCTGACCAGCCAAACACTCAAAAAAGCTGAAAACAGCTTATAAGCAACTTATAAGTCAATCCAAATGAGCTCTATGTACACCAACTGGCTAGCTAATTAACTCAGTGAGTGAGGTGCTTCCGAGATGTGATTAATTGCTCTTATCTTGGCTGCTGAATATGCCTAGGGCTTACCTTAACGTTCACGATTTTGGGCACCTGCTTCCCGTACCTTGGAATTTCAGCAGCAATTCGTGACTTGTTCCATTTCAACACCCCCAAAGTGATCAACTCCTCCTTATTCTCATCTTCTAATCACACAAACAAAAATATCATCAGAATCTATTAGGTAAATTTGTAAGAAGACTGTTTTAGTAGTTATTTGCTCGTTCACTTTTACTTGTCCGGTTGATAAATCAAACCAAAATTTATTACTTAATTCGTAATTTATTTTTATTATTAACTATAAATCTTTCTCAAAATATTGAATTTATTATTTTCCAAGAGTGATATACTCTCTCCGTCTCATATCAGTTTCAACATTACTAAAAATATTCATCCTACAATATTTGTCAATTTACAAAATCAAAATAAAATTAACTAAATTTTTTTCATTTTGTTCATGACATTTATTATGTTTAAAGGTAATTAATACATATAAGACACATAAATAGAGTGTATATTTATTAAAGAGAATTAAGGGTAAATCAGTGAAAACTTAAAAGACGGTGTAAAAGAAAAATATGACAAGTAACATAAGAAGAAGGAATAATAAACTTATCATATTAGAATTAATTACTTGGTCAAAAATGAACAGAGGGAATAATAATAATAATGAGGAAGAACTTAGAGTCTGGTTGGATGGGCTTATGCCTATAAACTGCAAATAACTTATAAGCTAAAAAAAATAAGTTGAGATTAACTTTTTTTTTTTTGTTTAACCGCTTATAGGCTGCTTAGATAAACTAAATCAGATGGACCCAATTATTTTTTTTAACTTATTTTAAACACAAAATGATTTTAAACTGGTCAGCCAAACACTCAAAAAAACTGAAAACAACTTATAAATAACTTATAAGCCAATCCAAACGGACTCGTACTCTTGAAATCGTTGGAGACAAAATCGATATGAGGGAGAAGAGGATCATAAGTGTCGATGTCGGGATCGGAGAAGCATTCACGAAGCCAGTAAAGTCGGAACCATGGAGAAGTGTGGACTAGGTCCCACCAGTGGTCAGAAAAGTCCTCCACTTCACGATATTCTGAGGGAATGAAGATCGGAGCATTGGGATTTAGGGTTGAAGTCCCCATTGTTTTGATGAACAAGATTGGTGATGGTAAAGTGTGATGGATATTATGAGCAGGTTCTGCGCACTTGGTTTCCAGGAGTGGGATAACGCATTAATTTTATTTCTCGGGTTAATCCACTTTGTTTTTCCTTTTTCTTTTAATTACCAAACATTGCTAGAATGTGCAATAGGTAGGTAAAGGCAGTGAAATGGATAAGAACAATGACGCGTAAGCCAATCAATGGATACATGTCTTCGAGCCAATGGATTGAAACAACAGTCACGTGCTCCCTCAACGCTCCATTGGATTACACGCTGTAGGTGCCCCCTCCCCATTGGTTTGCTATGAAAACTTACACACGCGGCTCTGTCTGCCAAAGCAAATTAATTTGACTTTACAAGAATAAAATTTCACTTGACCACTCAAAAAAGTTCTAATACTAACTTGTTTTATATTTTCCATTAATAGTTATTATTGAAGAAATAGCAGTTTATATCTAAGAAAATCACAGTATTAACAAATCTAACTATACTTAATCACATATTATCCTTGAGACATTTATAAAATAAGGAAAAGTTCAAATTTACCCTCCAAGTATGGTTTATAGTTTAAATTTGCTCTTCATTAAAGTTTGGGATCAAATTTGTTCTCTCCATCAAAATTTGGGATCAAATTTGCCCTCCCCGTTAGGATACTTGATAAATTTACCCTTATATGGATTGAAGTCTGACTTGGACTCCATAACACAAAAAAATTAGCCACGTCGGATCCACATAAGCTCCACGTTAGAATTTCAAACCCAATTCTCTTTTTAACCCGTTCTCCAATCTCAATTCTCTTAACCCGTCTAGACTATTGCTGTAGGGCTAGGCATAAACACCGAAAATCGAAAAATCAGACCGAACCGAATTAATTCAATTTTTTATTTCGATTTTTCGGTTAGATTTCGATTTTTTTATATAACAAATTCGGTGTTCGGTTCACCGATTCTTCGGTTTAACCGAAGAATTACTACATAATACAATTTTTTTTTATAACACTCGGAATCTCAGGCGCTATGTTGTGATGATTTCATGATTTTCTAGATAATGATTGAATTCTTTTTAACTGCTCTTCCTTGTTCACGTTCTTAAATATATATCATACGCTGTGATGAATTCATGATTTTCTTGATAAGATGCAAGTCCATCAGGTGTGCATCTGATAAATGTTTAACAGGCCTTTAGTGATATACTCATTTGTGCCACATATTTATATTGAACCGAAATAGTCTGTGGAGCCGAAAGAGATGGTGCAGGGGTGTACTGTGTAGCACTGCTAGGTTTAATGAAGCGACAACTAAAATGATATGTTCTATTTAAATCTCCGATGAATTGAAAGAGCCCATTTTGAATCAAAAAAACATAAAATATTTCATTTTTTTATTGAAAAGAAACAACATTTTACAAGCTGAAAATAGCCAAAAGAACCGAATTAGAAAATCGAAATCGAACTGAATTAGTTCGGTTCGGTGTACGGTGTCTACTTTCAAAAATTCGAAACCAAAAAAATCGAACCGAAGAACCGAACGCCCACCCCTAATTGCTGATACTAAGGCACCATTTAGTAATGTGAAAAGACGGAGTTTTAATCGCATCGAGGTGCACACATAATGCATGTGATAAGATAGGAGGCATGTAAGAAAAATTTATGCAGCAGCAACAACAAATGTTTAATACGACTAAGGATTCGTTGTTCTCTCCAGAAACATAGAATTTATCTGACCGGCAAAACTTTCTTGAACATGACATCTATCTTAAGTGAACTTCGAAGGAGCTAACTTAACTCAGGTGTCGTTTGACCATAAAAATTATTCACTTTTTTCTAGAAATCTTTTTCACTTTTTTCCGGAATCAGCGTTTGGCCATGAAAATTTTGAATATAACTTGAAGCTGTGTTATGGAATACCAAAAACTCAAAAAACTTATTTTTTTAAAAAAAATCACTTTTTTTACTTTTTTACAACTACATTTCACCAAAAACTACAATTTCAAAAATTATGGCCAAACACAACTCCAACTCCCAAATTCCAAAAAAAGTGTTTTTTTTTTTTTTTGTATCTATGGACAAATGGGGCCTCATTGTTGTCGCCTCCTTATCAAAACCTCTCAAAAACTATTGAAGAGAACTGAAAATGGATTTTTGTTGAAGAGAACTGAAAATGAATTTTCAAAGCTTAACTGCACAAATTTATTTTTATGTCTTGTTATCACTTTTGCAGGATCATAGCTTTTCTGATCTTACTTTCGGTATACGTTTAGGAATGTATTATGAGAAAAAATATTTTCCTCTGTTCAAAAATGCTCTGAAGAGTTCATGAAGAAACCTTCACTATGACAAAACAAATGTTGCAGGGGCATTTTCAAAAGAGAATTGGGATTGGGAGTCTACGTGAAGCCTATGTGGATCCGACGTAGCTAATTTTTTTGTGTTGTGGAGTCCAAGTCAGACTTTCATCCATATAAGGGCAAATTTATTAAGTATCCTAAAGTAGAGGGCAAATTTGATCTCAAATTTTGACGGAGAGGACAAATTTAAACTATAAATCATACTTGAAGGTACATTTGACCCGTTTCCCTATAAAATATGGTAAATAATATAATACATTATTTATGTAAATGTATCAAACATTCTGGAGTAATGGGTGTGGTATACTATCCTATACTGATATATTCCCAAGTTTAGAAATATAGAAAGAAAATAAAGTTTCTCATCTCTGTATCAAAATCATGATTCTCGGCTTGCAATACACAAGAATCTCGTAACTCTCGTCTGGGCTATTATTGGTTAAGCAAAGAACTCAGCGAGTCCACTTAACTAGGACTCTGCGATTTAAATGACTCAAAAAGTGAGTTTGTGGATCAAAACAACGGCAAAAAAAAAAGTGATAAAAGTATCTTTAGCGCACTAAATTAGTGCACAAAAGGCATTTAATAGAACGGCCCACCATCTTCCCCACCTGATCGGTCCCCCACCATTTTTTTAAAGAGAAAACCGCCATTAACAAGAAAAGGCCGAGGTCCCACCTTCCAAAAACGTCGTTTTCGTGTTATTTTTTAACCCGAAAGTCAATATTCTTGATATATTTAAGTCAAGGAACAAGTTTCGAAGCTGGGATTTCCTAATAAAGCGGCGTAGAACTCGATTTCAAAAACTCAAAAGCAACCTTTAATCTAGGTATTTTACTATGAATTTTCTATTACATTGTTAAATATATTATTATCCTCAGCATGATTAATGTTTGATAGTTGCGGATTTGGAAAAAACAAAATATTACGCCAAAAAACAGCGCGCAATAGGGTTGTCCAGTGCATTTTTTCGTTTTTTTTTTTAAATTTGTTAATTTTTTGATTAGCTAATTTAATTATTTATTAATGATATGTTAATATTTAATTATTTGTTAATTGTTTGATTAGCTAATTGTTAATTATTCGATAATGATATGTTAATCTTTATTTTTTTTTATTGTTTGATTATAGGAAAATATACTAATCTCCTAATAATATCTTTATTTGTTAATTATTTATTTGTTAATTTATTTATTTGTAAAATTGTTAATCCATGTTAATTAATTTGCTAATTAGTTATCTAATTTTATGTGTTAATCTAATTTTATTTGCTAATTAGTTTTATAATGTTATGTGCTAATTAGTTATCTAATTTTATGTGTTAATGTGCTAATTAGCGGTCTAATTAATTATCAATTGTTAATTAGAAATAGTTAAACCTTAATATCCTTAATATTATATTTGTTAGTTAATTATAGTTAATCCTTAGTATAGGATTGAACATTCTTAGTTTAAGATTAAAAATATCATTAATATAATATTAATTAGTTAATTGTAGTTAGTATAATAATTAATTACAATTATTAATTCGAAAATTTAGATAGTTAATATAATTTTCCGTTAAAGGATTACATAATTAATATGACATGTTAATCAATAATTAAAAATTATTAATACAGATACGACGACTCCATGGATCCCAACCCTCTTCATCCGGAGCCTTCGATGCATTAGTACTTTATCTACAGGCTATTCATAGGTCTCAGCTATTAAGGGATGATAAGATAGATCCCAGTACGTTGTTCCGTCCCCGTAGGGTGGAACATGCGTAGGATCCTTTAGGGGCTCGGCCCCCACATTATTGCGCATTAGATATACTTTATCAGGGTGGTATCTACCATTGAGTCGCTGTTGGGCGGGTACAGTACGATAGGGCTCTTGTGACGGCCATGATTGAGCGATGGTGACCGGAGACCCACACATTTCATCTTCGTACTGGTAAGGCCACTATCAAGCTTGAGGATATGGAGGTCATCTATGGTCTACAGGTAGATGGACGCCCATTATATATTGAGGAGCCTCAGCAGCTCAAATGGTATCGACAGGAGTTGACTAGGCTCACTGATTTCGTGCCGGAGGAGCGTGATTTCTGGGGACAGATTCGGATGTCGCTGGTTGCCCTTTGTACTCACTTGCGCCTCATAGACATCAAGCATCCTATTACAGAGGACACACCTCAGGTGGAGGTCGATCGTCATGCCCGTCTATACTTACTCATCATATTCGGGGGCATCTTGTTCCCGAACACATCGGGTTCCCATGTGAGCTTACGGTATTTGCTATATATTGAGGATCTGGGTGAGTTGAGATGTTATAGTTGGGGAGCTGCTGTTCTGGCCTACCTGTATCGATCCCATGCGGATGTCGGCGGATTTCACGCGCTCCTCCAGGTAATATATTTAAGTATGTGTAATTTTATTCTAAATATAGCTTTTTGAAACGACGACTAATAAAACATTTTTTTTAATAACCCTTTAAGATATGGGTGTCGTCTAGGATGAGGCCTTTTCAGCCCATAGCTGTGCACTCTCAGCCTGACTTCATTGCTGAGGGCATGCCCTACGCGAGGAGATGGACGGGACGCGTAATCCGAGATGTGCATACGCATCACAGACTTCTTCCGTTCAGGGATCAGCTAGATCTTATGACGGCTGACATGGCAGGTTATTATTATTATTTTTTTTACTATTTTTGTCTTGTATTGTTTACTAATTCATTTTTTTTTACAGTTTTTTATATAGAGGCCATATGATCAGATTTTATATCAGTTGCCGGTGTTTTGTAGGGCTGGTGAGCACATGGTGAGGTCGCGGTGTCCGTTGATACACATGGATATCGTTGAGGATCATGCGCCCCACCGCGTCTTACGACAGTTCGGGCATGTACATAATATATCTGCGCCAGTTGTTTGGGAGCACGACCACTATACGTGGGATGAGCGTGCGGTCGTCGATGCTGCATTTCGGGCCTTTATGCAGGAGCGGCTCCATCGTTGGGATCATTGGATGGGGTCGCTAGCGGTGGTCAGACATACCACTCTGATCCTCGAGTATAGGGAGTGGTACCGGCAGATCACATGCAGCTTGCTTGACAACCCCGGGACGCGTCACGCAGAGGACAGAGGATATGTAGCACTCGCGGGACAGTATGAGGCATTGGTAAGTTTACCCCACTTAAACTTAATTAATCGTCTTATATATTACGTTACAAATTTATTCAATCATTAATATTTGCAAATAAATGCAGCTGGAGGGGCGACCGTACGTTAAACTACCAAAGATCGGACTGTACAGACGATGCGCTGGGAGAGCATGGGCCATATGCATTCACCCGAGACAGTAGGATACGTAACCCGGATGGTTCAGCTAGCCGATAGTGGTATGCAAAAATCACAAGAGTTCGGACGTATCCATGAGCATGTTCCAGATATCCCGTATCAGGCCCCTCTAGCACTTGGTCGTGGTCGTACTCGTGGAGGCAGTGGTGATAAAGGTGGGGGTGTCAGAGGTGGTGCTAGAGGTGGTAGGGACAGAGGGGGTGGGGCTACGGGGCTGGTGGCCGAGGGGGTAGGGACAGAGGGGGTGGGGCTAGAGGAGCTGGAGGCCGAGGGGATGGTGGCCGAGGTGGTGGCAGTGGAGGCCTCCGTCTAGTAGATGAGCCTGACGATCATGCTACCGTTCCCGCTTCAGCCTAGCAGCATCCGTTGACTTCAGAGAGCCCGTCGACTTCTTACCGACCGTCGACACCTCTATATACGCCGGCAGAGCTATTTTCAGAGCACATAGAGTGGCCATCATTAGAGGCATACCATGCGCAACCACCAGTTCGTCATCCACAGGGTGAACAGCCAGTTCGTGATATATAGGGTGGCAGGCAGCTAGAGTACGACTACACATTCCTGGACTTCGACAGCTGGAGCCAAAATGTAAGTGTTTGAAATAATTATTTTAAAAAATTAAAATACTTATACTAATTATTATATAATTTTCCATTTCTTAGGATCCAGATCTGGCACCATCTACATCTTCGGCTCCGGGGCTCGATCGGGAGACCGTTGAGGAGCTAGCTCAAAAGCCCTCTCATCATCTATCTCAGGAGCCCGTCGACACACATGTTTGATTTTTTACAAAAATAATGTATTAATTAAATCTAAATTATAATTATGTTCATACTTTTTAATTGTTTATATGTTATTTCAGGTTCATTCTTCTGCGCCTGTGGACCTGTCTCCTGTTGAGACCTCAGAGGAGCCAGCTCAGGAGCCCTCTCATCATCCATCTCAGGAGCCCGTCGACACACAGGTTTGATTTTTTACAAAAAGATAATGTATTAATTAAATCTAAATTATAATTAAATTCATCCTTTTTAATTATTTATATGTTATTTTAGGTTTAGTTTAGAATAAATCTAAGCTAAATTGTTTATAAGTTATTTCAGTTCATTCTTCTGCGCCTGTGGACCCGTCTCCTGCTGAGATTGACCCATCTCCTGATGCTGATGAGGTTTTGACCATACAAAACCCACCCGTTCCCTATATGAAGCATATTATTGTCAAGGGCGCAAGGAAGGGAAGGAAGGATGATCATGACATAGATCATCCTATTATTAAGAGGAAGAAGAGGGATGGACATGATGGTAAAGGTGGTGGGGGATCGCCTTAGGCCTAGGGTTACTGTAAAGGCTCCCACATGTGGGACCTAAGGAAGAAGGGGGATGGAGATTGTGTATATGTAAATAAATTTTACATTTTATGTTAATATTATATTTTTACTGGTATTATTTTCTTAATGATAATTAGTTATCTTAGTCTTTATTATCGTTTATTAATAATTTGTGCGACGTCCTAAATTAATTATGAAAAAAATCTCGGCATATTCGAAATAAAGTAATGCCTTGACTAAATAATAAAAAGCTTAAATCAAAACCTTATAAAATAAAACACTTAAACCAAAAGAAAACAAGTTGTCAAACAAACAAAACTTACTTCGGGCACTTTACAACCCCTAAAACGACGATCCAAACGTTTAGATATACTTGATGTATTGAGCCTACATTATTATTCGCAGCAAAAGATATCGGGTTCTATATAAAATATTGATATTCTGGCGTTTTGAAACATGACTAATCTTTGGTCAAAGTATGAAAAAAAACGTGAAATTTCAAAACTTTGAAATTACACAAAGTGTTGTGAAAATGGAAATAACCCCTATTGCGTACAAAATTAGTGCGCGATAGGACTTAACGGTGGCTGTTATGGTTAAGTCCTATTGCGCACTAATTTAGTGCGCAAAAAGGTACTTTTGTAACTTTTTTTTTATGGATTATTTTGGTCCAAAAGCAAAAAACCTGGGTCATTTAAGTTGCGGTCTCCTTTACTAGTATTAGACTGGCCAAGTGTAAATGAAGCAATTGGTGTTCCAAAAAAAAAAAAAAAAACAGCAATTGGTGTTCCCTTCAAATGGGCTGGTCTTTAATTTTTGTCCCCCAAAATAGAATTTATGTTTAGCAAAGCATAAATTTTTTAAGAGTGCGAGGCGTAATTTGTGAGATATCATGACGCAAAAATATAATTTTATGCCCCGAGAAAAAGTTATTTGCATTGAAGGGCAAACATTAAAGACCGGCACAATACAGGGAAAAAAGTCAAACCGAATCAAACCAACCCGACATTACATGTATAAAATTTCAAAAATATTTCTTAAACTTTTTCATAATTTTTTGTCTTTTAGCATATTATTTCAAGCTTGAAATTAAAATTTTGAATGGTATAATAAGTTTTATAGCCCATAGATATTAGTAACTCAAATAAAAACCAACAAAAATCAAATCAATACTAATGCTAACAAAAAAAAATCAATTCTAACATAGGAATGACAATAATGTTGTATATCTATTCTTTAGTTTTATATTGGCTTAGACAGTGAAAATAAATAACTTAATTTTATTTTTGGTTTAATATTTAGTCATGTAATTAATATTTATTAGCCGTACTTATTTTAGCATGACTTAGTACTTTTAGATTATGATCATTTTTTATATGCCTTATAAATTAGCCGTATTTATTATAGCATGACTTAGTACTTTTAGATTATGATCATTTTATTTTATACGATTTCATTACTTTTTTTTGTTGAATATTTTAATAGAATGACATCTCTCATCTCACATTTTGTGTTATTTTCTTAAAAATATGTTACGGTAATTAGATAGTCGTATGTTATTTGGACTAAAGAAATATTTGAAGTACAAGTTATATTTTGTATGAAGACTTTACCGGAAAATAACCCGAAAAAACCGAGAATACCCGAGGTTGAAAAACCCAACTGTTGTTGGTTTGGTTTGATTTATAGATTTAAAAACCCGATCCAGTTGGTTTAGTTTGGTATTTGAAAAGCCTGAACTAACCCGGTCCATGTACACCCCTAGGGTGAACATATCAATTGTACGTGTGATTAACTGGATCCAATGCATATGTTTTTTGTTGGGTTCGAAATAACGGGTCATCATGCGGAAGCTAACAATTGCAATCCTTCAACGTCGATAAATCAGATAACAAAAAGAACTATATTAAAATAAGCGTAATATTCTTATATGATTTGGTCAATTGACCTACATATGAGAAGACTAATAGGAAAGCATAAAAACTATAGGGAGAATAATTTCCCCCTAAGCAAAACTCTCTAAAGGACTACATTGTAGATGCTATTGTGTTGTTTATGAAAAAAAAAGATCTCGTATTCCTAGAAGTCCGAAAATTCTCCTCCAAGAAAAGGATAGATATGGTAGAATCCTTTTCCACAAAGAAAACATTTTCCACAAAGAAAACCTTTTTAAAGCAAAACACTATTATGGTAGAATCCAAATAAGGTAGAAAATTCAAGGTAAACCCTAACAAATCTCCCATTGACCTGACTTTTCTGGAAAAATAACCTTGATTCTTCTACATATAATCTTCATCACGGATGCTTGTCATGGTTAAAAATAAGGTTAAGAATATTATGGATTAAAAATTGGTTTAAATTTTTTCTTGCTTTATTTTAAAGATGCAGCAGCAAGGATATTGAAAATATGGTTGAAAATTCATTTCCACATGTAGTAGTCGGACAAAATCTTCATTATCCTGAAAATGTTTGTAGCTTAATTTGAACCCACCTTAAACCTGTCTTGAATCTCCCCGAAACATTGGCTCTGATATCACTTGTTGGATTCGAAATAAAAGGGCATCATACAGAAGCTAACAATTGCAAACCTTAAATGACAATAAATCAGACAACACAAAGAACTATACTATGATAAGCGTAATATTCTTGTATGGTTTGGTTAATTGACCTACATATGAGAAGACTAATAATAAAGCATATAAAATATTGGGAAAATAATCTCCCCCAAAACAAATCTCTCTAAAGGATTACATTGTGGATGCTATTGTGTTGTTTATGAAAAGAAAGGATCTCCTAATTATAGAAGTCTAAATTTTCTCCTCCAAGAAAAGGATAGATATGATAGAATCATTTTCCACAGAGAAAACCTTTTTGAAATAAAACACAATTATGGTAGAATGCAAATTGGGTAGAAAATTCAAGGCAAACCCTAACATTTTCATAATGTATGTACACAACATTGGCCAACTCTATGGGACAACTTCGACGAACCAGTTTCAATTTTCCCAACGAAGCAACTGAAACGCTGACAAATCGATGACGACGAATGGGTAAGGTTGAGGTGGGCTGTGATGGCTCAATTTTCGTAGAAACCTTCAAAGGTGGAAATCTCCTGTTACACCTTCCGTTTTGTTGCAAGGAGATTTTGGCTTATTAGCGGTATGTACCTTCGGTTCGGTAATCCACACCAGAGTTTTGGACATGAGATATTTTACCTTGTATGTGTAGAGGAGTATAAGCATGCATTCTTGACATTTTGAGGCGATTAGAAGTGAAACGAATCGAATCGGAGCAAAATGGAGCAGTTCAGAAAAACTGCTGAAACCAGTCAGCGTCGACGACCCAAAGGACGACCGTCGACGAGCCGTCGTCTGGCACCATGACAGGGTTCTGCAACCAGGCATCTCAGGCGGCGGTTCGACGAGGCATGTCGATGGACCGTCAACCCTGCTCGTCGACCCGCGGATCTGGAAGTTTCCAGCCCTGATTATAAATATAAGATCCCACGTTTTTATTTCATTATTCTCCCACAAACAGATCCTATATCTCTCTAGAACTCTCCAAAACCCTTCCTCTATTTCTACAACAAATCTATACCAAAAGCCAAGATCAAAAGTAAAGATTAAGAGATTCATGTGCTAGGAAGCCTACTAGGGTTTGTGAAGAGTAAGAATTTCTTTGGCATTCAAGTGGGGGAATTTTATTCTAAGGGAGTAGATTGGCTCAAGGCTTGTTCCCAAGTGATTATGGTGAGTTTTATGTTATTTCATGTTGAGGGGTTGAAAGACTTGGATTATGGAAGGAAGTAGAATATGAGCTTAAATATAGAAATAATGGTATGTTGGGTAGTAAGTTAATGTGAATCATGATTCTTGTGAATCATGATTCTTAGTATGAGATAAGTATAATCTTGTTATAGATGATGTTAATAACATTGAGGAAATATTATGTGAGGAATAAATATGATGTGGTATTATAATTACGGTTATGGATACCCTTGAAGGGGGATTTGTGAGAATTGAATAATGATTAGCTTAAAGAGGTTATTGATTATGATATTGTGGGTGTTATTGTCAATGTTTGGGAGTTGTTCATTATGTGGAAGAAGTTGTGATACAAGGGGGATATTGCCCAATTTCCGTTAGCTCCTAGTCGCTCTAGCTTGAAGCTTAAGTATGTCTTCAATTATCTAATCTTAGTACGAATTCCCTTGAAGGTAGAATCACAAGCTTGAGAGGCACGCAATTAGATGATAGAGTTGAAAAGATACGAAGGTATGTGAGGCTATTCCTTTCTCTTCCAAAGGCATGATTCTTATGTATATGGTGATTTCTTCCCGGTAATTTCCATGACCTTCTTACATTCCAAAAGATGAAAGCTAAAGAGTATTAACAGTTCCCACGAGATAGAGATGAGATATGTTCCATGGTAATGATATGATGTTATTGTGATGCTAATGACCTTGACATGATTCCTTGATGCTATTCATTGTTGTTAGACTCACCTTAAAATGATAGTTCCTTCAAGGTGAGGCATGATGATCATAACTACTCCATAATGGAATCGGGGGTTCTCGACCTTACGTCACCCCAATAGAGTTGTAGCTTTAATTGATTTCTAATGCATGCTTTATAATAAGTACATGATGATGATGATTACACCATGCCTAGATGGTCGGGCATGATACCGCGAAGGCGGGCGGCTTATGACTACACCATGCCTAGATGGCCGGGCATGACACCGCTAAGGGCGGGCGGCTTGAGATAACGCCGAGCCTAGATGGCCAGACATGACACCACTAGTGGGCGGCGTGCTATAGTTACCCGGACGCGGGTTAACGATGATGGTATAGGTGATATGCATAATATGTGTTTTCCTTTAAAAGTTAAGTAGGTTATATCTTCGCCTTATGTTTCATTGTTTCTTTATTATGCTAGTATTATTCATGCCTTACATACTCAGTACATTTTTCGTAGTGACGTCCTTTTCTTTTTGGACGCTGTGTTCATGCCCACAGGTAAACAGGGAGACGGTGCAAACCCGTAGGAGCTTACCTTATCAGCAGATTCACATGAGCACTCCACTACTCCGGAGGTGCTACTTATGGTCATAGTATTTTGTATATATACATATACATTTTGGGTATGACGGGGTCCTGTCCCGTCCTTATGTCATAGTGCTCTAGTAGAGCCTCGTAGATACGTATGTGTGGGTAGTAGACGCCCCATGATGACTACATTGTATTTTGTATATCATTTTTGCAGCCGTGAGGGCCTATATATATATATATATATATATATATATATATGCATGCATTGCCTTCGAGATTAAATGTGTTCAGGATGAGTATGATGACTAGCATAATGAGTGGTGCTCGGTAGTAAGCTCCGGGTACCCGTCATGGCCCCCTAGTCGAGTCGCGATATCTCCGGCGAAGCATCCTCAATTTTCCAACGGCCAAACGAAAGGCCGACGAATACCGACGACAACGAACAAGTGAGGTTGAGGTGAGTAGTGGCAAGTGCGATTTTTAGATACACAAATATGTGTATAAGTGTATATATGCTATAAAATTACATAATTTCGCTATGTTTTGTAATTATTTAAAAGTACCACTATAAAGAGTAATAAGGCAGTAGAATACGCTACATCAGGTAATTTTTTCTAGTTAGTATGCACTCTGTTATTTAAGTTATGTATCTTTTTAATCCATTTAACTTGTAGTCAGTATTAAACAAACAACAAAAGGTTAATTGCTCCATCAAACTCATCATATTTTAAACTTAGCTGTGATCTATGTTGCTCGGACCCTTCACTTTTGCTGCCGTACCCGTGTCCGACACGACACGATACCGACACCAACACCGGATTCGTGTCGGATCTGGTCAAACGACATTGGATACTTTGACCAAATCCATGGACCAATCTGAGAAAAAAATTGAGGCTAAATTGAAAGAAACGGAGAGCTCTTGAAGAGTGGACACTTATTGTATCTAGAAGAGTTTCAAGTTAATTAAAAATTAAAATTTAATTATAAATGAAACATAACTATAAAAAATTATTTTTGTTTTTTATTTCTAGGCATAGATTTAGTTATTTTTCATATAATTTTAAATTATTTTAGCCGAATCCCCGCACCCGTATCCGCACCTAGATCCGTACCCCCGAATCTTAAAATTTAGATTATGCCGAATCCGACCTCTAGATCCGTACCCGTATCCGACACTCGACACCGAGTCCGAGCAACATAGGCTGTGATATAGCTGCAAATTTCTAGGTGGAAATTTTCTACCATCAAATTGCGATTTTCGAATCCAAGTCGTCTTCCTGGAGTGTTGTTGTAAAGAATATTACTGCATCACTAGATGTGCATTTATGTTTATTGGAACTATGCCATTCATTTGTTTAAGCTGTTTGGTGCTTTAATTTACTTTGATATTTTGACGAGGGTATGATTTGTGAATCTCCCAAGGTTTCGACCATTCACTTGATGAGCATAGCCTTTTACACAATTTGCTTGTGGAATCACGGTGAATTTACGTGTATTTTTGGGTACTTGAATTCATGATCTTTCCTCAAAAACTAAATATTTTATGCACATATTTTTAAAAATTGGTCTAATATTACCTGTTGACATCCATGTTACAAAAGGCTTAATGATGCACTTGGTTAAAAGCTTCGGTATTTACCAAAAGGAACAAGGATCAATTCCTACTTAGATGCATTTTTTTTTTTGTTGTTTTCTTTAGTAGGGCACCATGTTCTAGAAATCTTAGATTCGTCTTTGCGTGGAATCAGGTAGCCATTTGCATTTCATTGTTAGTGGCAGGTCTAAATTGAGCATTTTCGAATGTAGGGTCGTTTGATTTTGTGTGGACATAAAATGAAGACCAGTCGTCATTCTTGTTGTTTCATGTTCCAGGGAAATTGATGGCTATAATCTTATGATAAGAGTAGATATTTCATCTAAAATTTGAGTTTGAACTTAAACATAAATGTCTAAGCTCAAGCATAAAAATCTGAAGTTTGGCTTTATCGTGGATGTCAGAAATTCAAACAAACATTTGAAGTTTACTTGCACAAGTGATATGCAAATTTCGGACGCGAATTTTTACAATTCCAATCGCGTATGTCTGAAATTGATTCTGAAACGACTATACGTACCGTTACAGTGATGGATCTAGGATTTTAAGGTTGTGAATGTGACGAGGCAAAAGTGTATAGAATTATTTGCTCGTACTCTGTCAAATTCTAGTATAGGTTATGATATCGTCCCACAGAGATTGGAAAATCTAAACTACAAAATTGTAGTATTTTAACTACTATTTGAGAGAAACATATTGATGAAAACAGGATAGTGCCTTATATTTGTAAACTTCTTAAACAAAAGAAAAACATCTTCCGAAAAACATACAAGCTAAAAAGAGTTGAGAATCGTTGAATTCACTTGATATTATTATTATTATAACACAATCTCAATTTCTACATGTATCTCACTTAAAGAATAATTGCTTATTACTAATACAATTATATATTGTTCACTTGAAAATCATCAATTAATAACACTCCTTGAGGTTTTACATATTAATTGATTGATAACTAGTGAAGATGAAAACCGAAATAATCTTGCCCGATTTGTGCCAAAGAATAGTAAACCTCTTGAGATTTTTTTTTTACCGAAGATCTATAATATTGCCTACGACAATTTCATCTTGAGAATTAAAACTGAAAAAAGCAATATTATGAATTTTTTAATGGTACATAGCTAAAAACTACTTTTCCTCTACATATTCATTCATTAGTTATAATATATTAATTTTACTTCGTGCGAATTAGAAAATTAATATATAAATAACTAAGATTAAAGTAGATAGAGGTGATAACAATTAATTGAATTGTACCATTCTAGCACAAACGAGATATGAATATGAAGGACAAGCATGTATTACAATTGAGATAAGTAATATAACAATATATCAAGCTTCTTCAATTATCCCAACTGTTATACCCTATTTTAACCGAAGTCAAAATAGTTTACAACATTCCGGTATTTCCGGGGTTAATTAAAGTTAAGGAGTTGCCACCTAATTATTTACGGTGAATTAGGACACCTAAAGTTCATTAAAGTTATTTTCTAAAGTTAACTCCGTTTTAAGGTCTACTAACTTAAGATTCTAGGTAAGGGTTCAACTAATCTAGAGGGAAGGTATTAGACATCCTCTAAGATCCATTAACAATGGTTAACCGACCGGACTTATGTTAATTAATTAAGGCTAAAAATGCAGATACAATATTTTTAAATATTTAAGAAAAATATCTTGTAAGTATTGCTAAAGTTATAGATAGAAACAGAATGCTATTTAAAATAAAACTTGTAGGAAAGTAATAATCGCATAAAAGAGTTTAGTCATGAATAACTGAAGAAAGCGCGGGATGGTGCAGCGTTTTATAAATATTTGGAGAAAATAAGTTATGCCGACTAACAAATTTAAAGTGTCATTGTAAGATTAATATTAATAAAATTATAAAGGTTTTATAGAAAGACTATTAGTTCAATATAAACTATGCAAAAGGGTTATTTTAACAAATACGTATTTCAAATGTTGGAAAGGAGCTAAAGTGGAACAGTTATCCATGAAAACTAGTTCGTTTTTTTTTTTATTTCTCGAAACAAACTAACGTTAGTGCGTAAAAATTTATGATGCTTTGGAAGTCTATCTTTCTTTCTAAAAATGCCAAAACTTATGAGGAACAATTAAACTCACTTGATTTAAGACCTAAATTTGCTAATTAAGACATCCTAATATAAAATAGGCTCGGTTAAACATAAGCCGCTAAGTATTTATTATAATCACACAGCTAGGTAAAATGTTAGTCACACCAACATTTAAACAAGCATCAGAGAATAAAATAAGATGACTAAAGCCATATTTGGCTTCCATAGAAGAGTAGAGTTCTCAGCGGTTCGCCGTTTGGCTAGCCAATATCTTTGTTTTCTGTTCGGATAAAGGTCGAGAGAACGAGAGCTGAATAGGAAGACGCATGCAAAGTCCAAATGCCGCATAGTCTCAAAATGAGACTGTTCGGATAATGAATCTTTATGAAGATTCCATTTCGCTCCGAAGTATACATGTAAAAAAAAGAGATAAAGATTAATGATATCATCTAACAGTTCTATTGGAATACACAACTAGTTGAAGATAAAACAAGAATGCAAGGCATGACAATGACAATGAGGCAGATCGTGTTTGGATCTGCCCTCTGATCTCCAAACGTAATCAGATAGAGGACCAAATGAATTAAAATTTCGGATGTGAAATAGGCCAGCTCAAGAAATGGAAAGTCAGAAGATGTCTTGTCTCCTAGTCACTATGGGTTTGAATATTTTTGAAATATTCTATACTCTGAATAAGGAGTCATTATTAGGCTTCTTAAATTACAAGTTGTATCAAACCATTCAACCACCAGCAGATGTTACAAATTGTGGCACAACCCGAAATGCATCATGTGGAAATAAGCTTGTATGCGTGGATGTATAAATTCTATAATAATTCAATCTAAAATGTTTAGATGCTGAACTTTCCAATAATCCAGAATCTAAGTAACACTATGCATATGATTTTACCATCCTTAACACAAGTGGCAGCAAACTAGAATCTATATTCATGACATGGAAACAACATTCATGCAACCCAAATACACTTGAAGAAACGCAGGACATAGAGGGGTGAAGTTTCATTTCCAGTTTTAAGAACTAATTAATTAATTATTACTACCAGACTGGTTGTGTCATCCACTGTATGAATCACTTACATCTATTTTGCCCGCAGATTTAAATAACACAAGGCATGACCTATCTTTCTTATTTATCTTAGTTATTAGACTGAAATCAGTAACAGAGCATTTAAGCATAATAAACTATATGAGTCAATGATAGAAGCAGGTATCCAAACACCACACCAACCGAACAGCCCACTGAGATCAAGCATATCAAAAGAAGTGGGATTTCGTCTCTTTTCAAAGATACAAGATCAAATAGCATTCAAATTTTGTAAAGATCTAGTATGCTGCCTGCATAACCTAGCCTTAGCTATTTATTTAGGCAGCCAACAAAAACACGACACAAGGGCAAAGATAAAGCCAAATATCCTTAAACTTTCTACCACGGGCAAATTTGTTATAAGACAGAGAACAACTTCACTTTAAAAAACCAAATGATGGATGACAGAACACATAAGGTCTTCGAATGCATTTCAAGAGAAGAAAAGAACAGTGGGGTTGAGATCAAGAAAAACTAATTCCCTTAAAGGTCACTTTTTAAAACTATAATATGAGCAGCCAGCCCTTGGAACAGGTTTTAATGTTTAGAAACATATCAAGTCAAGTTCTTCAAACACCAACTGAGATTAAATGAAACCAATTGCAACCCGGGACTTAAAAAAAACAGAATATGTTCACTGAAAATATAGAAGTTGAACAGAGGATGACACTTTGTGTTTGAAAGACAAATGATTTAACACTTTGCAACAGAAAAACACCTTCGAGTAGTAATCTATTCAAAGCAGAGGTTCTTCGTTTCCATTCGAATAACTCAGAAATCAGGCTTCGACAAGTTGTAGGGAGAGATTAATTTTAAAGTACTACCAAACATCACTTCCGAATAGAAGACTAGTAAGGAATCAATAACTTCAATTGCTCTAAGCCGAATAGAAGACTAGTAAGGAATCCATAATTTCACTTTCAAGATTGATTAGGAAAAAGACCAGATATTTTAACAGCACCAGTTGTTTTAACAGCAGCCTAACACAGAATAAGGACTTAAGACCAAATGAAGCCAATAACCAACACAGACATACCATATAATCATTTCACTACATCTAAACCAAACAGAGGAATCCTTACTTAAACTTCATACCACGACACAAGTATCGACAAGGGGAATGCTCGACGTCTCTTTTCACAATACATCAACGCAACAAATATCAAAAGTATCGACACAAGCATCAAATATACAACATTAACATGCTCCGAAGGCATGATTTTATACTAGAGAACTCTAATTCATGCTTTTATTTCAAACGGGCAGATTCATTACACACTACCAGTGAAAGAAAACAGAGCAAAGATTAAAGCTTAAGATTCACCGACCTTTTGTGGGTGCAGTGAACGGGGTGCGAGGTCGTGAATCCACACTAGACTGTTAATATCTCCGAGCTTGCATATACTCGGATTCAAAATAATAATAGAGTGAAAGAGAGTAAAAAATGTTTGGTATTTTAAAATCGATGTCAAGAAGCAAAGTGAGACTGTTTTTGTATTTTTCAGAGAATTGGAGCTGCTAAAGAAAAGAACCTCTCCTCCTCAGATTTTCAAAATGTATTTATAGAATATGGGTGCTAGGGTTAGGGTTCGAGTGAGCGGGAATTCGAAATCCAAAATTCGAAAATCGAGTCAAAACCCGTGATAATCTGAACGTTGAAACCCTTTCACGTGTTTTGATTCGGATTTTACTCCAAAATGGCTAAACCTTCTCTGATCCTTGAAGGTTTTAACACGTCTATATTCGCCAAAAAAGATTCTCTGAGAATTGAGACGTTCAAAGAAAAGGTTTGCACTAAAATGGAGCAACCATACCGTGTTTAGAGAAAAGGTTTGATGGAATTTTATCAAAAATGGAAAGGGGAAGATGGAGGGAGAAAGAGGCGTCTGATTAGGTTTTTTCCTTTTCCTTAAGTTGTAGAAGCCGGATGGGTCTTAAAAGAAGGTGGGCTGGGTCATTGGCTTTTGGGGAATTAATTGGGCTGGACTGGGTAGAATAGTGGGCTGGTCGGGTGTTGTTGGATTGGGTTGATGAGATTTTAAAACGTGGGCTGAGTAAGTTGGGCCACTTATTTGGCTGAAATTCCTCTTCCATGTAAATTCATTTGGTTTCTAATTTAATGGCAAATGCAACATATTATTGTGTGACAGCAATCGACGATCAATACGTAGAAAATAAAGTACTAATATTATAACCCCACCATGTATGTAGATACTAATAAAATATGGATTTATAATTAATTTAACAAGTCGAATCTGTCACACCCCATTTTAACCGGATCGGATTTAGGAGTATGACGTATTGGTGATTCCTGTTTATTTTGTTTTAAGGAGTCGCCACCTAATTAATTTAACGGTGAATTAGGACACCTAAATACTAACTAAGGTAAAGTTGAAACTAAACCTTCGTTGATAGTCTGCTTAACCAGTGTGATTCTAGGTAAGGGCTCTATATTATCCTAAAGGGAAGGGGTTAGGCATCCTTTAGAATCCGTTAACTTACGGTTATCCGACCAAACTTAGATTAATTAATTAAATTAAATGCGGATATGATATTTGAGAAAATAATTTTGTAAATTATTACTAAGGTTTAAAAAGGATAAAACTATAGTAATGCTATTTAAAATAATGCTTATAGATATTATTAAGGTTTTAAATGAGAAATATTAGCTAGAATAAGACGAATAGAAAATATGATAATTTATATAGAAAGGGAAATTTCAAATGCCGTTTATCAAAGAGGGTTTGAAATGCTACGTAACACTTAAAGGTGTGTTGATATGATTTTAAATGTTGATACTATTTAAAATAAAACTTTGTAAAAGATAATTTGCATATGAGTAATAATTTTAATAGAAGATTTCGCAAATTTGAACTTTGAATAAGATAGTGTGATATAAATATGACTATGTAGAAAAATCTAGGCTATTCTTTAAATGGAGAGCAGAAAGAAGTGAGTTTTCTTTTAATTATCTTTTATTGACTATGTTTAATTAAATGCATGATGGATTCGAACTTGGAAGGTTATCTATAAATTATACTTATAATTGCGTACTAGTTGCGTTTTGAAACGTTTTATGATAAAAAAAATATAATTTCCTTTTACTTAAAATATATAATCATGTCATTTTACAAATTGATTATTTCAAATAAGATAAAAGCATGAGAAGAAAAGCATAACTTATGAGATTAATTGTTAGTCTTCCTTAAACTAAACTACCCAATATTAAAACTAAACCTATTAATTCATTAGGACTTATCTAAATTAAGAAAACAAAACAAAGTAGAGGGTTAGTTGCATAATACAAATTAATATGCATAAAATAAAATAAAAGAGGTAAATAACTATCGAATGGGCCAGCCCATTTTTTTTGGGAACTGTCCACTATTGGGCCTTGGCCCGAAATTTCCATCTTTTCTTTCTTCGGGTTTTTTTTTTTTTTTTGCTGCGGATTGGGCTGATCAGGGAGCTGACACGAGAGCTGAGTTGGGCTTTTAGCCCAACAGCGAATGCAGGAATGACGAATCCCTTGGACTCGTACGCGATGGTCATGCACAATAACGAAAGAAAAGGATTAGTACATAACAAAAAAAAAACTAAGGCTTAAATAAAGGGACTAAGTACACAGCTTGAATTAGCACAAGACACAATGAAAGGACACTTAGAGAAGATGTTCAAACCCAAAAACAAGATAATAATAAAGAAGCATTGCAGCCTATGTGATCTATTTCATATCAACGAGTGAACTTAGGCCCAATAGAGCCATATTCCAAACATTTTGGACAGGGGGCCTACTAATAATAAAAAAAATGGAATTCCCAAAAGACAAACATTTGATAGTAGAACTAAGTGTCTAGGCCGATACATCCAATATACGTTTGATATACCATTATATATATATTAGGACAGATGTGCAGAGTTGGATATACTATGTATATATGAATATATACCTCATATATGCTACCCATCCAATCATACAAGAGAAGAAAATGGGAAAAAGAAATCATGCTAAATCATTTAACATATGGAGGAACCTATGCGAGCATCATAAAAAAAATGAAATGAAAAACAAACAACCACCGGGTCAGTGCATAGCAATGTAAACTGCATCAATATACTTTGGCATTCTGTTCAATCAGTCCAGAGAAAACATAATGGTCTCAACCTTTAAGAGTGGACTTTACTCAGTTTTCTTCTCTTCGAAAATGCATATCAGCGATACCATTTATCGGATCATATCAAATAAGCAAACAAATAAACCCAGTTCTAATTAATCTTTGTAGGGAAAGAGTTGACCATAGCAGGTTTCAGGAGAGAACTTCAAATTATGGTCTCCTTCAGTTCAAAATAATAAATTCAGTCCTTATTTGATCATGTTTCAATATTTTTAATGCAGAACCAGCTAGATGATATAAGACACCATTCGAACTTCAAATTAATAATAGAACTATACTTAAATTTTGAAGAAAATAGGATGACATCCTTATTCCTTTGTTCCTTTAAATCATTAAGATATTACTAGGACACATGTAGCTATTTTTTAATGACATTCAAACTAACGTCATCATATTTGATCTCGACTCAATCATACAGTTGAACAAACATGTTTTGGACAGAATCATGACTCAAAAGTTCACGGAAAAGGAATTGAACATACGTCCTTACAATAAAAGGTTCAGATTCTAAAACCATAATTGAAAAAAATAGCGCTCAATTATTCAAACATCCCATCCAACAAAGGGAGTCAAGGAATCCTAACACTAACAAGATCAACAAACTCATAATAAGCTTAGTTCTTCTCAATGAAGATGGAAAAGTTATGAAACAAATTATCTAACTTATCTTACTACTTGAAATGTTCTGAAAATGTAATAGGAATCTAAAAAGGGGAGAAAGGGATTGTTGATAGTGAATAGTCTTGCTATAACAACTCAAGCAAACGAGTACTTAAAACTAAAAACCAGAATTTTGGCAGCTTTATTGTCGAATTTAGCAAAAGGTTGAGTTTTCAACAATTTTAAACACAAAGAGAGACAAAAGGGAATCCCAAACAAAATATTAACTAATCTTAAAACAGAGCTTTTGGTACAGGAAAACATTTTATCAGTGAACCAGAGGAAACTAGGATTAAATTTAGATTTTGGAGAGAAAGAAAAAAAAAATGGCTCAAGACCAAAGTCTTAACAGAAATGACAGCAGGCCAACTTAACACATATTGAAATCTGAACACAAATTAACAATCGCTGAAAGAAAAGCTAGATCTTATAAAATCATGTTAACATACTGGTCATTTTAAATAAGAATGTCTTAAATGAGTTTATTAACTAACTCGTTAGATAGGCACAGAATCTGCACAGTTGGACTAAACCAATTCAATGAATATAGTTACTAAAAGAGGGAAAGAAATGGAAACAAACACCATAAACAACCCAACATTAAACAATAAGCACACTGATCATTACGTCGATATTGAAAACAGGAAATTCAAAAAGAAAAAAAAAAAAACATACATGTGAAAGAATTAAAAGAAGGGATTTTGTTGTGATCTGGCCCTTCCCCAGACCCCGCGCATAGCGGAAGCTTAATGCACCGCGCTGCCCTAGATTTCGTTAACGTACAAAAAACTACCAACTTAAGTCATAATCTTGAAAGCAGTAAACTCGACAAATAAACTAATATATCTCATAACAGTGGTTTAAGACCAAACGCAGGCTTAATGAAAATTTAAGAATAATAACATCTAACCCATGCCGTATCGTAGCTGAACTAACTTAAAATATGCTAAACTACATCATCACGTAAAAAAAAACATGTTTAGCCACGCAAACAGAACTAAATCAAACCAAATCCAATTGACTAAACTGGCATGCCTTAATCACAAAAATGACATAATACAGAGCGAACAAAGAATGTGAAATAAGCAACAAAAGAAATAAAATGGAGAATCACCTTTTTTTAGGTGCAACGAAATGAGGTGCGGGGCTTCAGATCTACACTCGAACTTATCGATTCTGAGCTTGTATATCTCGGATTCAATGCAATATCAGGGGAAAATAAAACGGAAAAGAAACTGATTTTAATATGCCAAATCGATATCAAGAATATTCGACTGCTGCAAAACTCGATATTTTTTAGGGGGTTTCTCGATTTCCAGGCCTCAATTCTTTGGGGGGGGGGGGGGTTCAAGAACTGTCTTTTTTTTTTTTTTTTTTTGATTCTAACCCTGCTATTTATGGGGATTTGGGGGGTTCTTTTGTGTTGAAGAAAAAACAGGGGGAGAGGAGCGGGGGAAAAAGGAAGAGGAGCGTGGTGGGGTAGCGGTGTGGGGGTCGTCGGCGAGGTGGGGACGAGGTGATGAAAAGGAGCGGCGGTGGTGGGGTAAAGGGAACGGCGGGGTGGGGGATGGAGATGATGAAGATGATGAAGATGATGAATGAGAAGAGAGAGAGAGGAAGGGAGCGGCGGAGGAAAAAAAATGAAGGGGAACCCTTTTAGGGTTTCCCTTATTTCGTCTGAAAATGGGTCGGACCCAGTCCATAAATGGACTGGGTTGATTTTTTAGACCGGATATTAAAAGAATGGGTTAGTGAATTAAACATGGATTGATCAAAAAATTGAGATAAGAAATATGGTTTAGTCTAAAAAAAACATTAGGAATTAATCGGACTTTGATTTGGGGTCCGGTAAGTCAAAATACGGACCGAGTGCAAGAAATAGTTTGGCTTCTAAATTTGAATAAGAGACCTATTTAAATAACTTGTGTTAAAATATTGCTCAACATGAAATATGCAAACATTAATGCTCAGATAAAAAATGGCGTCGTAATAGTCGTGCAATAATATTTCAAAAATCCACAGTAAGATAAATACTATTATTTAATTATGCAAAGATAAATGTGATGCGTGTGCGTAAGCTGGTAAAGTACTGAAATGATAAAAATTGTGAACTGTAATAATAATAATAATAATAATAATAATAATAATAAGAGTAACTGCAACAGAATAATAAAGTGCCGGTATTGATGAGAAGTTGATAATTTAGTAAAAAATGACTATATATATATTTTAATTTTTCTAAAAATATTAGAGGCGTAAATAGGTATTTTGGAAGAGAGGCGGGACAAAATTGGGTGTCAACAACTTGTCCCTCTTTGCCCGGTAATGATGAAAGAGTTGTCGGGCAAAGACGTTGACTCAGTAGCCTATTTTGTCCCGGCTAAAGGAAACTTGAGAGGATTATGACCGAACTCCGGCCTCTGAGTTGCCTACATATCTCGGGCTGTACGAGAATCAGGTCGAGTGTAGTTCTGGGATACTTACGACACTTGAACCCCGATTGGCGCGAAGCTTGCAAAATATTGTCCCAGTGTTGAATTATGATAACACTGGGTATTATGATAGAAACTTGAGAATTCTTAAAAAATTTGAATTGATAGAATGCAAGAGAATACTTGTAATTAGAGACGAGTGTTCGAGGTAGATCTTTGACCCGTGTCGGAAAGTCTGATTATCCTTCCCGACAAATTGCCCCAGTTCGCTGCCGAAGAAATAGTTCCACGAGTTGATGTGTGATGCCAACTTCGATATTGCCAAAAAGCCAACAGCTAAAAACAATTGTTAGCAATAAAGAAATATATGTGTAAATAAGACGAGGTTGGAGAAGTTACACTTGCAACCCCTGTTTTGAAAGTTGAATCCACATTCGGAGGTGGGTGCCTGAACTGAAATATAAAATACCCGCATTCGGAGGTGGGTGCCTGAACTGAAATATAAAATACCCGCATTCGGAGGTGGGCGCCTGAACTTGAATATAAAATACCCGCATTCGGAGGTGGGTGCCTGAACTTAAATATAAAATTCCCGCATTCGGAGGTGGGTGCCTGGACTTGAATATAAAATACCCGCATTCGGAGGTGGGTGCCTGAACTGAAATATAAAATACCCGCATTCGGAGGTGGGTGCCTGCACTGAAATATAAAATTCCCGCATTCGGAGGTGGGTGCCTGAACTGAAATATAAGATTCCCGCATTCGGAGGTGGGTGCCTGAACTTTGAATATAAAATACCCGCATTCGGAGGTGGGTGCCTGAACTGAAATATAAAATACCCGCATTCGGAGGTGGGTGCCTGCAAACCCTTTGTTGAGAAGATAAATTCGTGTCCACTGCTGCGATCGGGATTTCATAACGAGTGGTACGACGTCCACCGTTCATCATAAGCTACCTTTGCATCCAAGTTGAACAATATTTGCATTTTAAAGGAAGCTAACTCTTGGATCATGTCTATAATTTAAAATATGCACCACGTTCATGTTAGTTGAACCTGTCTCATCAAAGAAAAATTGTGAGTTTAAAAGAAAATTGGTTGACTTGTGCATGTTGGGGAACTTGGCCCTTGACTTGATTTTTGTCTCGGTCGCGTCCACGTTCTTCGATGTCTCACCACATATCTTGCTTTGCCGGGGAGTTTCAGTTATAAAACATATTTTGCAAAACATGAGTAACGAGATTTGTATGACTCTGAGGGGCAATATCTAAAAAATGATTGTGAAGACTTGATTTTTTTGAATTTATTAGAAATATAGATGGACTTTTATTAAAAAAACGGTTAAATATTTAAGACAACTTTTATGCTATTTCTAAAATTTTGTCCCAGTTTAAGTCCTGGAGACGCTTGATTCTGGACAATTGAAAAGTAAGAACTTATAATGAAAGCTTTTGAAAGTGATTTGACCGACTTCAAGATTTTGTCCCAGTTTCCAGTCCTGGAGGCACTTGATTCTAAACAAATCGAAAAGTGAGAAAGTTGTAATATTTGGCCGATTTCAAAAATTTGTCCCAGTTTCAAGATACTAAGACACATGAATTTAAACGGTGGGAAGACCAAAATCTTATATAAAAAATCCTTATGTATGTTATAGGAATTAAAATGTTTGGACAAACTGAAAAACTTTAAAATAGAAGGGCCGAACCCGCCTCGGGTTGCCTACGTATCCCAAAGGAATCAGGCCAGACGTAGTTCGTGATAAAAATAAAGACTTTTGAAATTTTTTTTTAATAAAGGGGGGGCCGAACCCGATATGGGTTGCCTACGTATCCAAAAGGAAATCAGGCCACACGTAGTTCCACCCATACAACAAAACACTGAAATATTTTGAAAAAGTGGCCGAACCCGATGTGGGCTGCCTACGTATCCAACAGGAAGTCAGGCCAAACGTAGTTCCAACCATAAACAAAGATACTGGAAATGATTTTAAAAGAGTGGCCGAACCCGACATGGGCTGCCTACGTATCCAACAGGAAGTCAGGCCAAACGTAGTTCCAACCACAAACAAAGATACTGAAATGATTTGAAAAGAGTGGCCGAACCCGATGTGGGTTGCCTACGTATCCGACAGGAAGTCAGGCCAAACGTAGTTCGTTACATAACAAAAATGACAAACTCCGAATTCAAAAAGGCCGTAACAAAACATAGAGGCAGCATGACAAAAGGAACTAAATGTTCTAGTTGATGCCTCCGGCCTATTACAAAAGGAAATTTAAACTTAAATTACTGAAACTCCCGGCGGGCTGGGGCTAAGATAGAGGTCCAATTCTGCAACTCAGGTCCTGGCTCAACAACCTATAAAGTCAATATTTCAGCAAAGTCTTTGATTATCACAGCATGATCATCTTCATCTTCCACGAACAGGTTCTTGATTCCCTCCATGATATCATCATAGGCAACCTCAATAATTAGATCTGAAGGTTTTGAGAAAGTTTGATCAATGGTAGGAATAGGTTTTGGCAATGGAACCTCCTTCCTTTTATTCTTTCGTGCTTTCTTCACTTCTTCCTCAGTTGGCTCATATCCCAAACCGAATGTAAACTGTTGCGTAGGGAGAACGACTGGCTCAACCCGCCCATTTAGTGTTTTCCCTAGCCCAAATCCAGGTTGGTACCCATTTCTCAGCATTTCTTTTGCAACCATAATCGCGGCGCATGACCTTTTAAACTCTTGAGTTTGACAGACTTCACCCACTTTAGTGACATTCACAACCTCCCAAGCGTGGTAAGCTGCTCCGTCGAACCCTCCTTCTGCCTCAATGAATGGGATGGATTGCTCTCGATAGAAAGACGTATCCCCTTCTCCATGTATACATATTTGTTGCTGATCCCACTCGAATTTGACAGTTTGGTGCAAGGTAGATGGTACAGCCCCAGCCAGATGTATCCACGGTCTTCCTAACAGCATGTTGTATGTCGTGGAAATATCCAGTACTTGAAAATCCATAATGAATTCCACAGGACCAATCAACACTTTCAACTCTATTTCTCCAATAGGGCGCCTTTGAGCCCCATCAAATGCTCGAATATTCACATCACTTGTCTTGAGCTCACTAACATTATATCCGATCTTCTTCAGACTTGTTAATGGACAGATGTTAAGTCCAGAACCCCCATCAATCAACACTTTAGCCACAAACATGTTACGACACTTGACAGTTATATAGAGCGCTTTGTTATGCATGCATCCTTCTGGCGGCAGTTCTTCATTATCGAAACTGATTCGATGACTGTCAAGCACGCGCTCGATCATCCCAGCTAACGCCTCACTAGTTGTTTCACCTGGAACATATGCTTCATTCAAAATCTTCAAGAGTGCATTTCTGTGCACATCCGAACTCAAAAGCAAAGAGAGAATAGGAATTTGGGCATTGGTCTTTTTCAACTGATCCACAACTGAGTACTCACTAGCTTTAATTTTCCTCAGAAATTCTTCTGCTTCGAATTCAGTCACGACCCTTTTGGGAGGTACGTTGGTTTCCTTAAGTTGCCCCAATCTAACTAGTTCTTCTGGAGAATAGCACCTCCCAGACCTTGTCATTCCTGACGTCTTAACCTTGTCAGTGATCGTGTCCTTTCCTCGACACTCCATCACAGTTTGTTGATAATTCCATGGTACGGCTTTTGTATCGAGCACTGGCAACTGATTTGGTGCTCGAGCTACTTCCACAGGTATTGATGAAGCTCCTAATATCTCGACAGGCACACAACCCCTTATCACTACAGCCGGAGAAGCAACGGCTACAAAATCATGATCCTCCACACGATCCACAGGCACTATAAATTCGGCTGGGTCGTCAACATTTTCATCTATTCCAATCATATTTATCGTGGCCCCATCATGGGTCGGGAGTGGATTGTTAACCACATTTGGTGTTGGTGGTTTGACCGTGATCTGTTTTGCTTCAATAAGATCCTCAACCTTATGCTTCAATGCGTAACAACGATCAGTGGAATGGCCTTTTACCCCCGAATGATATGCACATGTTTTAGTGGGATCAAAGCTTCTGGGTAATGGATCTGGAATTCTACCTTCCACAGGATATACTAATCCTGAAGCTTGCAGTCTTTCAAAAACAACGCTCAGTGGCTCTCCTAATGGTGTGAAATGGCGAAACGGTTTATTTGGGCGAGGTGCGGATGCATTGTTTGGATGATGAGTTTGTGATGGTGGAGTTGGATATGTTGGTGGTCGTGGAGCTCGATATGCTGGTTGTGTGTTGTAAACAGGGTAGGATATTTGTGGTGATTGAGGTTGGTAAGATGACAAAGCTTGGTCGTAGGGATGTGGAGAATATTGGAAATATTGTGAGTGGTGAGCGTTAGGCTGGTATCGCGGGGGTTGTTGATGGTGGTATGATGTGTTTCCCAAAGCCATTACCGATGCTGCTTCTTTCTCTTTTTTCTTTCCGTTCCCGAGAGTACCTGTTTGTATGGCCCTACTAGTAGACTGTAAAGCCGCAAGACTTGTTATTCTCCCTGTCTTAATGCCATCTTCAATCATGTCCCCGGCTTTGATCACCTCTGCAAAAGTTTTTCCACCCATTGTCACCAAACGTTCATAGTATTCCGGCTCTAGCGCTTGAATGAAGAAAGTAACCATTTCTGTCTCCTCCATGGGTGGGTGTACTCTAGATGCTTCTTCCCTCCACCGTATAGCATATTCTCGAAATGATTCGGTGAACTTCTTCTTCAACTTTGTAATTGAGATTCTGTCAGGAGCGATCTCAACATGAAACTTGTAGTGATCCACAAAAGCATTTGCCAAATCATCCCAAGTACGCCATTTGGTTGTATCTTGCTTAGAATACCACTCCAAGGCTTTTCCACTCAAACTCTGATTGAATAGTTTGACTCTTATCCCTTCATTCTTCCCCACACCAATCAACTTTTCACAATAGACTTTCAAATGGAAGAAAGGGTTCCCCGACCCATCAAACTTCTCAAATTTTGGAATCTTGTAACCTGGTGGCAATTCTACCTCAGGAAATGCACATAATTCTTCATATCTCACGCTTTGGTTACTACCAAGTCCACGCAAACTTCTCATGGCATCCTCCAAACTTTTGAGCTTTCTATTTATCATTTCATCATTAATTGACCGTGCCTCATTTTCAACTTCGACATAATGATCAACATCTGTGCGACATTGTCCCTGGATTTGTGTCATGGGTGGAGCTGTGGTGTAAGTATATATGGGTGGAACTTGATGCGTATTGGTAACATCATGTGTCGGCGGTATGAACTGAGCTTTTGAAGAGGTGGCTGTAAATAAAAGGGGAGCATTTTGAGTGAGGGGTTCGGAACGAACCGGCTGGGAGGTGGTAAAATAATTTGCTTGGTTAAATTCGTCCAAATTTGGGAATGGAGGTGGCATAGGCAAAGTCTGACGAACCCCATGAGATGGAGTCATATGTGGTGGCGTTTGAGAAAATGACCGGTTGTGAAGTACCATGTGACTTAATTCAGTAACTCGTCGCTCCAAACGAGCAATGATCTCCAAATGTGTTTCTGGTTGATTAGAAGATGTGGGATCACTCGTGATCGGTAAACTAAGAGATGGCTCAGATGAAGTGGTTGCACTGATCAAACTTTGATCCATTTTAGAACGAGTCTTTTTAGTTAACCAGATGATTAGTGATGAGTCAGAGTCTGATTTCTTGGCTCTAGACCGTGTGAAATATGGATGCTCCGCCAGTTCCCTTTTAGCACAAGTCAACCTTTTTATTTTGAAAAATAAATTTTAAAAAGAAAAAAAAAAAAAAAAAAAAAAAAAAAAAAAAAAAATGAGTCAGTATACGGTAAGAACATATTATTGCATATAAACACATTATTGCACATAATACATCACGTTCTATAATGCAAGGGACCTCTTTATGCCAGAGGTAGGCCTAACGAACATTTGAAGGACAAACATGTTTTTTGATGTGTCATTCCATAACTCTTTCTAAAACTAGTTTACAAGAGTAATAAAAATTTATTACATGCCAGTCAATAATACAATTCAAAGTTAATCTAAGATATCTAATACTTCAACTCCACTAATTTTCTTTGGCTGTCTTCAAACCTCCGGCATTAATTTTGGATGCTCCACAACAACCTGCAACAAAAGGTTAGTTTCCTTGAAATATTTATCTATAGAGTATTAGGTCCACATAATCCACATATTTGTCCTCCAAATAATGCGCATAGATAGTGAGTAGTGTCACTTAGAGTCATAGACTCATTTGGACATTTGGTAAGGTTGACTAATGGACTTAATACACCAAGGGTATTAAGCCTCCTAGGTTTAAAATGATGCATGTTCTTACAAGGTTTTGGCTTCGCTCTACCCTAGGTAGACTAAGAGTGGTTTTCCTATGACACAAGGCTCCCCCAAGCGGACAACTTGGGAGTGGAAAGTCCGTGGCCGTCGACTGCACCGCCGATCGACTAAATCCACAAGATCAATCCAACTAAAAGGGTAATTTAGTAGTGCACGGCCGCGACCCGCGAAACCGCTTTAAGTGTGTGAATTGTGTGAATTTTCCAGGAGTGGAAGAAATATGAACGGAATGACAGTTTTATCAAAGCGGTAACATACATATTACATAGAAAAATGCACATAAGAAATGGAATACAAAATATTTAAAAGCATATAAAACAATAATATGGGCAAAATAAAATAAAACAAACAAAATATCCTGCAAATTATTTATTAACCTAAGTTGTTATGGTTAGAGCCTAAAGTCCCCAGCGGAGTCGCCAAGCTGTCACACCCCATTTTAACCGGATCGGATTTAGGAGTATGACGTATTGGTGATTCCTGTTTATTTTGTTTTAAGGAGTCGCCACCTAATTAATTTAACGGTGAATTAGGACACCTAAATACTAACTAAGGTAAAGTTGAAACTAAACCTTCGTTGATAGTCTGCTTAACCAGTGTGATTCTAGGTAAGGGCTCTATATTATCCTAAAGGGAAGGGGTTAGGCATCCTTTAGAATCCGTTAACTTACGGTTATCCGACCAAACTTAGATTAATTAATTAAATTAAATGCGGATATGATATTTGAGAAAATAATTTTGTAAATTATTACTAAGGTTTAAAAAGGATAAAACTATAGTAATGCTATTTAAAATAATGCTTATAGATATTATTAAGGTTTTAAATGAGAAATATTAGCTAGAATAAGACGAATAGAAAATATGATAATTTATATAGAAAGGGAAATTTCAAATGCCGTTTATCAAAGAGGGTTTGAAATGCTACGTAACACTTAAAGGTGTGTTGATATGATTTTAAATGTTGATACTATTTAAAATAAAACTTTGTAAAAGATAATTTGCATATGAGTAATAATTTTAATAGAAGATTTCGCAAATTTGAACTTTGAATAAGATAGTGTGATATAAATATGACTATGTAGAAAAATCTAGGCTATTCTTTAAATGGAGAGCAGAAAGAAGTGAGTTTTCTTTTAATTATCTTTTATTGACTATGTTTAATTAAATGCATGATGGATTCGAACTTGGAAGGTTATCTATAAATTATACTTATAATTGCGTACTAGTTGCGTTTTGAAACGTTTTATGATAAAAAAAATATAATTTCCTTTTACTTAAAATATATAATCATGTCATTTTACAAATTGATTATTTCAAATAAGATAAAAGCATGAGAAGAAAAGCATAACTTATGAGATTAATTGTTAGTCTTCCTTAAACTAAACTACCCAATATTAAAACTAAACCTATTAATTCATTAGGACTTATCTAAATTAAGAAAACAAAACAAAGTAGAGGGTTAGTTGCATAATACAAATTAATATGCATAAAATAAAATAAAAGAGGTAAATAACTATCGAATGGGCCAGCCCATTTTTTTTGGGAACTGTCCACTATTGGGCCTTGGCCCGAAATTTCCATCTTTTCTTTCTTCGGGTTTTTTTTTTTTTTTTGCTGCGGATTGGGCTGATCAGGGAGCTGACACGAGAGCTGAGTTGGGCTTTTAGCCCAACAGCGAATGCAGGAATGACGAATCCCTTGGACTCGTACGCGATGGTCATGCACAATAACGAAAGAAAAGGATTAGTACATAACAAAAAAAAAACTAAGGCTTAAATAAAGGGACTAAGTACACAGCTTGAATTAGCACAAGACACAATGAAAGGACACTTAGAGAAGATGTTCAAACCCAAAAACAAGATAATAATAAAGAAGCATTGCAGCCTATGTGATCTATTTCATATCAACGAGTGAACTTAGGCCCAATAGAGCCATATTCCAAACATTTTGGACAGGGGGCCTACTAATAATAAAAAAAATGGAATTCCCAAAAGACAAACATTTGATAGTAGAACTAAGTGTCTAGGCCGATACATCCAATATACGTTTGATATACCATTATATATATATTAGGACAGATGTGCAGAGTTGGATATACTATGTATATATGAATATATACCTCATATATGCTACCCATCCAATCATACAAGAGAAGAAAATGGGAAAAAGAAATCATGCTAAATCATTTAACATATGGAGGAACCTATGCGAGCATCATAAAAAAAATGAAATGAAAAACAAACAACCACCGGGTCAGTGCATAGCAATGTAAACTGCATCAATATACTTTGGCATTCTGTTCAATCAGTCCAGAGAAAACATAATGGTCTCAACCTTTAAGAGTGGACTTTACTCAGTTTTCTTCTCTTCGAAAATGCATATCAGCGATACCATTTATCGGATCATATCAAATAAGCAAACAAATAAACCCAGTTCTAATTAATCTTTGTAGGGAAAGAGTTGACCATAGCAGGTTTCAGGAGAGAACTTCAAATTATGGTCTCCTTCAGTTCAAAATAATAAATTCAGTCCTTATTTGATCATGTTTCAATATTTTTAATGCAGAACCAGCTAGATGATATAAGACACCATTCGAACTTCAAATTAATAATAGAACTATACTTAAATTTTGAAGAAAATAGGATGACATCCTTATTCCTTTGTTCCTTTAAATCATTAAGATATTACTAGGACACATGTAGCTATTTTTTAATGACATTCAAACTAACGTCATCATATTTGATCTCGACTCAATCATACAGTTGAACAAACATGTTTTGGACAGAATCATGACTCAAAAGTTCACGGAAAAGGAATTGAACATACGTCCTTACAATAAAAGGTTCAGATTCTAAAACCATAATTGAAAAAAATAGCGCTCAATTATTCAAACATCCCATCCAACAAAGGGAGTCAAGGAATCCTAACACTAACAAGATCAACAAACTCATAATAAGCTTAGTTCTTCTCAATGAAGATGGAAAAGTTATGAAACAAATTATCTAACTTATCTTACTACTTGAAATGTTCTGAAAATGTAATAGGAATCTAAAAAGGGGAGAAAGGGATTGTTGATAGTGAATAGTCTTGCTATAACAACTCAAGCAAACGAGTACTTAAAACTAAAAACCAGAATTTTGGCAGCTTTATTGTCGAATTTAGCAAAAGGTTGAGTTTTCAACAATTTTAAACACAAAGAGAGACAAAAGGGAATCCCAAACAAAATATTAACTAATCTTAAAACAGAGCTTTTGGTACAGGAAAACATTTTATCAGTGAACCAGAGGAAACTAGGATTAAATTTAGATTTTGGAGAGAAAGAAAAAAAAAATGGCTCAAGACCAAAGTCTTAACAGAAATGACAGCAGGCCAACTTAACACATATTGAAATCTGAACACAAATTAACAATCGCTGAAAGAAAAGCTAGATCTTATAAAATCATGTTAACATACTGGTCATTTTAAATAAGAATGTCTTAAATGAGTTTATTAACTAACTCGTTAGATAGGCACAGAATCTGCACAGTTGGACTAAACCAATTCAATGAATATAGTTACTAAAAGAGGGAAAGAAATGGAAACAAACACCATAAACAACCCAACATTAAACAATAAGCACACTGATCATTACGTCGATATTGAAAACAGGAAATTCAAAAAGAAAAAAAAAAAACATACATGTGAAAGAATTAAAAGAAGGGATTTTGTTGTGATCTGGCCCTTCCCCAGACCCCGCGCATAGCGGAAGCTTAATGCACCGCGCTGCCCTAGATTTCGTTAACGTACAAAAAACTACCAACTTAAGTCATAATCTTGAAAGCAGTAAACTCGACAAATAAACTAATATATCTCATAACAGTGGTTTAAGACCAAACGCAGGCTTAATGAAAATTTAAGAATAATAACATCTAACCCATGCCGTATCGTAGCTGAACTAACTTAAAATATGCTAAACTACATCATCACGTAAAAAAAAACATGTTTAGCCACGCAAACAGAACTAAATCAAACCAAATCCAATTGACTAAACTGGCATGCCTTAATCACAAAAATGACATAATACAGAGCGAACAAAGAATGTGAAATAAGCAACAAAAGAAATAAAATGGAGAATCACCTTTTTTTAGGTGCAACGAAATGAGGTGCGGGGCTTCAGATCTACACTCGAACTTATCGATTCTGAGCTTGTATATCTCGGATTCAATGCAATATCAGGGGAAAATAAAACGGAAAAGAAACTGATTTTAATATGCCAAATCGATATCAAGAATATTCGACTGCTGCAAAACTCGATATTTTTTAGGGGGTTTCTCGATTTCCAGGCCTCAATTCTTTGGGGGGGGGGGGGGGTTCAAGAACTGTCTTTTTTTTTTTTTTTTTTGATTCTAACCCTGCTATTTATGGGGATTTGGGGGGTTCTTTTGTGTTGAAGAAAAAACAGGGGGAGAGGAGCGGGGGAAAAAGGAAGAGGAGCGTGGTGGGGTAGCGGTGTGGGGGTCGTCGGCGAGGTGGGGACGAGGTGATGAAAAGGAGCGGCGGTGGTGGGGTAAAGGGAACGGCGGGGTGGGGGATGGAGATGATGAAGATGATGAAGATGATGAATGAGAAGAGAGAGAGAGGAAGGGAGCGGCGGAGGAAAAAAAATGAAGGGGAACCCTTTTAGGGTTTCCCTTATTTCGTCTGAAAATGGGTCGGACCCAGTCCATAAATGGACTGGGTTGATTTTTTAGACCGGATATTAAAAGAATGGGTTAGTGAATTAAACATGGATTGATCAAAAAATTGAGATAAGAAATATGGTTTAGTCTAAAAAAAACATTAGGAATTAATCGGACTTTGATTTGGGGTCCGGTAAGTCAAAATACGGACCGAGTGCAAGAAATAGTTTGGCTTCTAAATTTGAATAAGAGACCTATTTAAATAACTTGTGTTAAAATATTGCTCAACATGAAATATGCAAACATTAATGCTCAGATAAAAAATGGCGTCGTAATAGTCGTGCAATAATATTTCAAAAATCCACAGTAAGATAAATACTATTATTTAATTATGCAAAGATAAATGTGATGCGTGTGCGTAAGCTGGTAAAGTACTGAAATGATAAAAATTGTGAACTGTAATAATAATAATAATAATAATAATAATAATAATAATAATAATAATAATAATAAGAGTAACTGCAACAGAATAATAAAGTGCCGGTATTGATGAGAAGTTGATAATTTAGTAAAAAATGACTATATATATATTTTAATTTTTCTAAAAATATTAGAGGCGTAAATAGGTATTTTGGAAGAGAGGCGGGACAAAATTGGGTGTCAACAGAATCTTGATATGAAATAACCACAATCTATTAAAATGGTGATAAAATAATACTATTGTCGTTGATAATAAAATAGTCAAGATGACAATAAAAAGAATAATAGTATTAATAGTAGTAGCGTTAAAATAGTGATGAAAATAAAGTATTTAGCTCGTTAATAAATTTGGAAACCCAAGAAAATAAATTGGAAAGGAGGGATGAAATTGGGTGTCAACACCAACAACAAAAGATTACTCCACGAGGTGGAGTATTCCAATCCCAATATAGAAGAGAAAAAGTAACTCTAATAATTAAAAATACTAGAACAAGCTAAAATAGAGAGAGAGAGAGAGACTGAGATGTGTGTTTCTTCCGGATTGATTGATGTCTTCTTACAAACTTTGTCATCTTTCTTATTTATAGACATGAAAGTCTAGATGGATCTAAGATCAGTTGTAGTAGTATCTTTCAAAGTGAAAACTAGATGCATCTAGCTTTTGATCTTGTGTCATCTTTCCTTCAATTCATTATTCTTTCTCTACTTTTTTCTTCTTATTGTCTTGTTATCCGATCATTCTTCTTCATGCAAGTTTTGTTAGAAATACGTGGGAATTGAATATACTATTCATGTGATTTTGTGAAAATAATATATTATTAGTTATGAAAATACATGAATAATTTATACTCGTCAAATTCCCCACACTTGAATTTTTGCTCGTCCTCGAGAAAAATATATATACTTTTTTTTTAGAAATAACAAAAGGTAGGATGATTCTTTTAAAATTATTACTTCTATTGTAAAATGAAAATGTAATCAACTAAAATCTATCATAGTCCCTGACTTTATATATTTTATATACTGACCATATTTGTACCTTGTTTCTACTCTTATTTTTGTTCAACCAAAACTGCACCTTCTTACTCTTTGGGACCTTCTCTAAAATTGATAACTTATGATCATCTGTACTTAGTATTCTTGTATCTTTTGTCCATAGGCTTGCCCTGTATGTCTATCTCCACTAATATAGACTAAACACCAATCTCCGAAATCATTTTAGGACTTTTTTAGGCTTGTAATGTCAGCTTTAAACTGGTAGGGCAAAGGATATTTTGTAGTGACTATCATTCTCTAGGGATCCAACTCTTCTCCATTTCTCTTCTCTCCATTTTTTTTAAGTTCTAGTTTGGATTAGGGACACATGTCATAGGTTATAATTAATGGCTAAGATTTAATTGACTAAAACAAAGCCCTAACCATGAATTAGATAATTAATAACTTGTCCATAAGTATATTAAAATCTTTTCTCTCTCTTCCTAAAGATTTCTTTCCTGCTCAGGATTCATCTTTCAAATAATTGAGTTAATCTTTCGCGTGTTGAGTTAATCTTTTAATTTTATTTTTTCTTTGAATCGTTCTCTTTAAGATTAGCTATTGACGAGATGATTTTATAAATAAATATTTAAATGAAAATAAACAATTTCAATATAGAAGTCGCTCAGTTCTAAAAAATTCTCAAGGCAATTCATACTATTAACATTTGACAAACAGAATTGGTCAGATACACAACTTAACTACTTCACAGATCAGTTGTGCAGAGATTTCCAGATATAATAAATTGGAATAATTAACTAAAGCAAAAGATAAATACTGGAGAAAATTAATTTTCTATTATTTGGACAGGAAAAAGTAGTTAAATTAATGGGAAAAAAACACAAATAATCCCCCAATATAACTTTAAACTCTAAATAGCCATAAATTTACAAATGATGGCCAGTCTAACTTTAAACTCTCAATAGCCATAAATATTATGCCAATCAGATTAGTTAGTATTATCACTCCACGTCATCTAAGATACCATACTTTTAAGATATCATCTTTAAAGCTTCATATGGTGCTCATTTTTCGTTTTTTTCATCGATTCTAGCAACACACCCCAATTCACACATTTCATAGTAGTACCAACAACACTCTTATTTTACTATTATTATCCTTACTTGAAAAGTAAATTAGAGAGATTGACTTTTTATCAATCAAATAGAGTCGAAAGAGCAAAGTGCACCAGGTAAATTCTTCTGCCAAGGCCTGAGGTGTAAGTGGGGTCATTGTTGCAGTAAACAAAATCGAATAGATGAAGAATTCAGTGTTATTCAGGTTTATTCATGTATAACACTGATTATACATTAAATTTATAGAGGTACAACTCAATGTATACTCTTCTATAAGGGATGTATAATTCGTGTATAATATTATATATCGAATATAATTCAATTATACATCAATTATACATTTTGAGAATACACCATCCGACGTATAATTCGCGTATAAATATTATACACAAATTATGCACTGATTAAACGTTAATTATACATCGATTATGCACTTTGAGAATACACCATCCAACCCCATGGTCACCGTCGTCCACCATCCTTTTCCTTAATGAATCACCATAATTTTCTCCATTTCAATATATAAGAATCGATACTCACATCCATATACTTCTTCCGGAACCAATTTAATTTAACCGTTGAATGGAAAGAGTTTCAACAATAAATAGATGATAGATTTTGAGCAAATCAATGAAAACCAATCTGAAATTAGTGTTCCCAGCTTTATTCAAAATAAGAAAAAAATCTGCATAGAGGAGGAAATCTCAAGAACCGCCATAGACACCGCCCGTAAGACGAAGAATCATCGAAAAATCAAGCAAGAATTTTCCAGAAAATCAACTAAAACTTCTAAGAAACGACTAAATCAAAGCAACTACCTAGTAATCTAGTGAGGACAACACCAATCAAATTGATTTCGCTACACCTGGTCCAATAATCTAAGAAGAGTTAGAGGAAAATAATTGACACCACGCTGATTTTGGATAAGGATCATAAGAGAATTAAGGGAAAGAGAAGTATGTATATGCTCTCCAGACTCAAATATGGTGTATTTAGGTTTACGGCTAAAATTAGTGAAGTACGCGTGTTAAATGTTTAAAGCCAGTTCGTTTTTAAAAAATAGGGTTATTTTAAGTTTTGGGCTTATTTGGGCCGCTAGTCTAGTTAATTATACTAAATTAATTGAAATAGCTAATTTTAAAGAAAAAAATCCAAAGAAAAAATACAATTAAAAGATTACTCAACATGGCAAAAGATTAACTTAATTATTTGAAAGATGGACACGGAGATCCAAAGAAAAAATACAGTTAAAAGATTAACTCAATTGTTTGAAAGTTTTTTACTGCGTAAAGGAAAAAAATCTTTAGGAAGAGAGAACAGATTTTAATATATTTATGACCAAGTTATTAATTATCGAAATCATGGTTAGGCTCTTGCTTTAGTCAATTAAATCTTAGTCATTGATTCTAATATATGACATGTGTCCCTAATCCAAGCTAGAACTTGGGGAAAATGAAGAGAAGAGAAATGGAGAGGACCCGGATCCATTGTCTAGCTTGATTTGCGAGCGAAAGTTTCAAAACCTACATGTTTGCAGGTGTACAGATATATATTTCATTACACACATACGTATGCTTCTTTTTTTCATTTTTTCTATTTTTTTATCATCAAAACTATCGAATTTTGTTGGATTTTTTTGTTGTGATTATTCCAATTGTTTTTCTTTTCCAGCCCAACTTGCTTCACTATAGCTGGAGGGAGATATATATATAATAGCTATATTATAGATTAAAGTGGTGTGTATCCAGAAATAATAGTAATTGAGATTTAAGGCTTCAAACAAGGGAACTAAAATAATAAAAGAAAGCCTAATTATATTTTTCAGAGATCACTATTGCTTAGAATTTCGCTTCGAGAGACATTCAGGGTAAGTTCTAGTATAATGAATTTGAATTTTATATATATATATATATATATATATATATATATATATATATATATTATTAAAGTGAAAATCTTTTTTGGCTTTCAAAATTACAACTCCAGAAGAAAGCTTGAAAGAAACTGTTAAGCTTGTAAATAAAGCACAGTTGATTAACCAGTTATTCAGGCATGCCGACCACTGTGGAGTTGCTCCCTTATAAGTGACACCTCACTGGACTTATAAGGTTCCATTGGTTCACCCTCAATGACGTCATGACACGAAATGTGAGATATGCAAAACGATCAGCTTCTAAGCGAGTACCTTTTTTTGAATATTTTAAGATTGTGCCTGCAAACTAAAATTACAAGTTAAAAGGAGTAACTTGTACACCATCAGCTAAAACCATAGCTAACTTGTACACAATAGTAAAAACAATAGTACAAGCTAAAAATACAACAAAATTACATAAGATATATTATATTAGAAATTCAGTTTTTCAGTTCTTACAATATCATCGCTGGCAGTAACCACAAAACCCCAAAAAAAAAGATCACACAGCTTCAAACCTATAAGTTCAAGCCAGCTACTACCCGCACTTAGATAGAACTAGATCATTACGTATTTACAATATTCGAAACTATATAAGAGAACACCCTATCCTCATTGGTTGAAACGAAAATAACTAAAAATCATAATACTACCTCCCCCACACTTAAAACGTTTCATCCTCCAGGATGAAAACGCCATATGAGGAAGAATCCTGCTTCTTAAATTGCCCACTACTCACCTTGTCTTTTTCCTTTTTTCCACACATCAACCTGTTGTCATTCTTCATCCGATTCAGACATGGTCTCTTCGTCATCCATAATAGCTTTTCCTTTTCCTTTTCTAGTCACCTTTTTTTGCGTCTTTGCACTTTTTCTTGGAGGATCCCCCTCCCGAATTGTCAAATTGTCTGTGGTTGATGGATATATTTGAGAGAAGTCAACTGCACCAATGTATCCATTTCTGGTAGATTACTATAAAAGTTACTACAACCGGTTGACAGAGGATCAGTCCCGACAGATGCCAATGGTTGTGGCTGTGTATTTTATGGTTGAACATCAGTGGGAACACAATAGCTTGGAATTGGTGTAGTCTCCCAATCTGTCCAATAAATTGAAGAAAAATTCGGATATCCAGTAAAGTTCCAAATTTCAACCATTTGTTGAATCATATTAGAAAACTTCCAGATCGTGAAGGAGTTGTACATCATGTCTTGCATTTGTATATGTTCCACTCTCCTTAAGCCTCGATCAATCTTTTTCTCTAAACTCCCAATATTAATTTTCTTACATTTATAATCCCTGGTAGCAAGCTACGCATTCATCCTTCCAAGTTGTTTTGTTAGCTTTTCAACTTGTTGCTTTCCAGTTCCTCCGAATTGACTTGTTGATCCATCTGGCAGTGGCTCCATCCCTCTCAGTCCTTCTGTACACTCAATTCTTTCCCAACATGAACTGTCAATGAACTTAGAATATTTGTAAACAATCATGTTTGAGGTATGACTAATACCACAAAGTTTACATAGTAGAGTTATCGTGAAGGGGTACCATAAGCTTCTCACAGATTCATTTCGACACTCAACTATGTTGGCATTAATCATCTTTCCAACATTCAAATCCTTTTTTCTTCTTGGAGTGTATATTTCACAGGAATTTGAGTTCGGCAATAATCTACTTCAGATAAAGGCGAAAAGTGATCTGCCAGTATTGTATATGTTTTCATGAAGTAGTTTACTCACCTTTTTATCAGCATTGTAGCTCCAATTTGCTCCTTTAGGACATAACTCAGCTTCTATCATCTCCCAATTTGAGTTTTTGAGAAAATTCATTGTTTCTTCATCATTAATATTATCAAGATGGAACAGAGAATTAATGGCCATTGGAGAAAAATTAACAACTTTGCCTCTTACCACAGATGTATTAGTTACCCTGTTGAGATTTTGATAGGACTCTAACACTATTTCAAGACAATAACTACCCGGTGAAAATAATCCCCATATATAGTGTCGGATAATATCAGCAATGAACATGTCTCGAGGCCCATCTTCATCTCTAAAAAAAATTCCTTTTTCAGAGATGATTTTGCGATTCAAATTTCTTTTGAAGGGGATCCTTCATTTGATTGATTTCTTTTAGGAGGCATTGAGTGATGTTCTTTTAATGTCAAGAGAAGTGGAAAAAAAGGAAGAAAAATCAACCAGAGCTGATTTTCTAACTTCTTAGATCGGTGAAAAGAGTTTTCTTGACATTTTTTCCAAAGAGAAATTCCCTTTCTCTTTACAGACCAACAATAAGGGCTGCAGATCATTAAGAATAGATGCATCTGGTGAGTCATCTCCTCTCAAGATGTATCTGGTGAGTCACAACCAAATGTTTTCTGCACTAAAGATTTTGAGGTACGGATGAGTATTCAAATACTGTAGATGATTCTTATTTTGCCATGCCTCAATATTCCTAGGGGTACTTGCTCAGGGATTCGGTATTTACAGTTTTTTTTCTTTTTCTTTTTAGATATATTTTAAATGATTGGCTATTGAAAGAGTTTGTTCCGGGTAGTAGGAAAAGTTAGAAACTTAGAAACTTTTTGGTTTTGTACTACGTAACTTTTTATACTGAAAGTATCCCTTTTTTTTAATTAGTACTTCCAAACTTAACTTTACCAATCCACCTAAATCAACCAGTCCCCTTCGTTCCTTTTTTTGTTTTTCTTTTTTTCTTTTTTGGGTATAAAGCTGAACACTAAAACATAGTTACTATTCTTAGTGATATGTAAACATAGTTATGTAATGACTCGCTAGGTCGTTAGGAGCGTTTTGACCATTTTACCCCTGGCAGTTCATTTTCGAGACTAGGAGCAAGTCTAGTGAGAACTTAAAGATTTTGAATTTCAAAGCAAAGGCTTGCGATAGTATTTTATGCACTTGTTTATTTCTGCTGGGGTTGACTTAGTGAATTAGACCTACAATGGGGATTTCGAGCCCACAGGTGAGTCCGTAGTGGATTTTTACTTATGTGTACATGTTTGGTTTGTGTGTGTAGGGCCTCGGATTGATGTCGGGATTTTGGGTGGAAACTTGGTGAAAAACTAGAGTTTTTGTTCTGATGCGAGCGCTGCAGCGGACGGGGTCTGCTACAGGGAGTCTGCCATAGCGGGGCACCAGTCGTCGCCGTGGGGATTAGGAGTGAATAAGGTCCGTCGTAGCGGTGGGTTTGACCGCTACAGTGAGACCGCTGCAGCGGTTGATGGGAGGCAGAAATCCACTTTTTTATTGACAATTTCGAGTCATTGGTCCCATAGCTCAAAAAAACAGTTTCCAAGAGAGAAAGAGGCAAATATTCTATAGCTTTGGTGGATTCTCTTTGAGGGTAAGTCTTAACCATTACTTGTTCCTTTACCTTCCTTCCTTAAGTTTTCATGGTTAGTTTTAAGGTCCATTAATGGTGGGTGAAAGCTCTAGAACCCTAAATTCATGAAACCCTTATTGGAAATTATGAAATATGGTTTATATTACTGTTTATATCATCTAGAAGTGTAGGTTATCATCTTTCATGATGGGAATTTCGTAATCACTGTGTAAATTATATATTGAGACTTAGGGTTTCACCCAAATTGGGGGTTTTGCCTAAAATTTGATTTGAAGGGTCTAAAGTGATTAGAAACTTATAAATTGGAGGATTATGATTGCTGGGACTGAGGGTAGGATAAATTCGTCCTTAAATTCTAGTTTCGTCCATTCGGATGATTAGGGGTATTTTGGGCACTATTGTCCTAAATGTGGATTTTTGTTTGATTAGATGGTCTGTTGCTTACTTACCATTATGGTCTATTGTTATTTACTAGACTACCATCATTCTGGGGCGTTTCGGAAACATAAGGCTCGTGTGGAGTAGTTCATGGCTCATGTTCTGCATTCGAGGTCGGTTACGGCTTACTTTAGTTAGACTTTGATTAGCGAAACGTATATATTGTGTAGAATTGATGAGAGAAAGCATGGTTAAGTCTTTGGACATGGTGTTTGGTTGGATATTATCTAGGTTGGTATGACTTCTGATTATGTGGGCTTGTCGCCGTTATTTACGCATTGTAATGGTGTATTTGTATTCATACTGTGGTGATTCGGGATGGAGTTCTATTAGGTTGGTTATTGTTGATGGTGGCTTGTTGCCATGTTATTGTGATTAGACTTGTTACCTGAATTGTTGTGTTGTGATATGTGTTGCACTAAACTCATGGTGTCATATATCATCGGAGAAAGGAAGGATAATGAGATTAGACCTGAATCGTGATTGTTGACACCTAATTTTTGACCTTCCGGAATCTATTTTAAGTGCTCGAAGTCCTTGGACAATAAATAAAATCAATTGTACACCCCAAAGGGATCCAGGTAATTTTTTATGAAATTATTTGGGACAATATGTCACCCTTTTGAGTTGATAAAGAAACATCTGAGGTATTTTAATTTTTTGTGGAAATTGATTTTGAAGAAAATTTTATTAATCGAAGGGGCAAGAAAACCCTTTTTGGATAATTATTTGCTTAGTTAATTAAATTAGGAAAATTAGATTAATGAGCAATTTTATTCCAGTTTTATCGTCCAGGGCATTTTGAGTAATTAAAAGGAATGACCATTTTACCCTTTAAATCCTGATTCTGCGTGCGTTTGAGTAATCGATTAATTTTCTTAACTCAAAAGAAACCGGTATCTGCAAAATGAGTTTAGGGATTGCTTTCTTAAATTATTTAAGTCCTAATGGATTAACAAGTAGTTTTTTCGTTATTTATTTATGTGTTAATTAGTTTTTTCAGACCTTCTATATATATGTATGTATATACACACATGTATATATATACATGGGGACTAGGCCTTTTAAAAAACGGATGGACCAGGCCCAGTCCAAAAGGACCATGACCCGATTCATTTAACAACTAAAAGGAAGGGGGGAGTCTTATACTCATCCCCGCTCATTTTATTTTCTTGCCCTAGGGGCCTCAGTGCAAATGAGAGAAAAGGAAGGCGGCTAGGGGCAACCGTAGCGCCGCTCCTGCACGCCACTACCTACCTGCCCCTATTTCTAGTTGTGTCCTATCAATTTGAAGCGGGGAGGAGGCAAAACATTCAATGCTTTGTCCTTCTCTCCCCCAAAATCAGGCCAAACATGCCTTAAAGGTATACCTACCCCCATATTATATATTTTGTTGGATTTGAGTTGTTTTGAACCTTTGATTTTGTTTTTGCTTTAGATCTGAGCCGTTAATTTAGGCTTGTGAGTGAGACTTGCACAAAACTTGCAAGTCCCACATCGACCGATTGTAGTTCAAGCATTTCTTAGGGTTTCTATCAATAGAAACCCCCAGTCACGAAAAAAGAGGGGGTTATAAAGAAATATTAAGGATTTGAGATATTAGTCCTAATAAGTTAAATCTTGTTCAAAGTTTTAAGGTTTCTTCGATTTGCTCGAAAACCTAGTTTCTAATTTTTTGTTGTTGTTATTTCTTGGCATTTCTGGGCTTGAGTCTTGGAGGAGGTACTATCCAAGTTCAATTTTGGTCTAAGCCGTGCCAACAAAAGGTAATACTCATTCTTGCTGTTTCTTTATTTTAATTTCAGTCCTTTAATGCTTGTTTTAGTTATGTCCTAGAGTTATTGTGATCTTTGCTAGTTAATTATGATTATAGTGGTAGCTTATTTAGGCTTAGAGCTTGGTGTTTAATCGTTTGGTGACACTGTTAATTGATTTCTGCTTTGTGTCCTTACAGTTCAGTCTAGTCTAAATTGATATAGATATTGGAAGAACCTGTTTGAATCTAGTCTATTATGTCCCCTAGATTTGATCTTGTTTTCTTCATAGACAAAAAATGGATTTTCATAAAAAAATGATTCAGTTTGTGGCACACATTGCTTTTTTTGAATTAGTGCCCATTGGGACTTTATATTAAGCTTAGCTAGGAGAGTAGTTTAGTGGTGTCTTTCTATTGCTATTTGTTTAGTCTTGTTTGCTTTTACTTGACTGAAGTTTGGATTTGAAGTAGGTTCATTTTTAACTTGAGGTATCCATTAAGTTCTTTTTTTGTTTTTGTCTTTAAACTTAATGGTTGATGGCTGGAGTAGTTGTTGTTATAGTTCAAGTTCTGTCTAGTAATTAGCCCCTAGGAAATGGTTCTTTTGTTAATTAACCTAGTCTAAATCCATGTGTGTCAAGTTTAGTCTACTTGATTGGTCACTGGTGATGATACTAAGCCTCCTATCCAGTTTGGTATAATGTGATCTATGTGAGGTTGGTTTTGGTTGAGTTGAGATTGGTTTTGTCTAATGCAGGGGTTGTCTTTTTGCCTTCTCCTTTTCTTCTTTCTTTCAAACTGTATTTGCACTTATCTGTTTCCTTTTCTTTTGAGTTTTGTCTGTTCATGATGGCATTCTGGTCCCTTCCTCTTGAATTTGTTGATCATATTGAGTGGATTTTGGGAATTTACTTAATGTAGGACTGTAATTTGACATGGTTAGTTGCACTTCTAATTAACATACTTCCTGATTCTCTTTGTTGCCTAATAACTACTGCTTTTTTCCTGAAATAACTTACTTAGAATTTTCTTAAGTGTAGGTGATTCATTCCTGACTTGTTTGGATTCTTCTAAGTGGCCTGGAGTGTTTTGCTTATAATAGGGACTGTTTTTCTATATAAATTTACTCCACCTAGACATAGGACAAGATAAAACTGAGGAAAAGGATTTGAAATATAGACTGAACTCTATTTGGCGTCTGTTTTACCTATTTGACTGAACTACTCTTCCTGGCCGAAGGGTGAAGAGTCAAAGCTGTTTCTTGAATCGTCTTCTTTACTAAGTGTTGAGGTTTCAACAAAAGTTGGCACAAATTTGGTACTTAGTCCTTTTTATTAGGTCAAACCAGTAGTATAAAGTGGCAGTTGACTTTAAAAGAGGAAGATCTTTGTTCATATGTGCCGTGATCACTTAAGACAGACAATTCTTCTTCAAAGGATCAAGTTATGTGTGTGGTCTGGGCTGCTGCTCTGATGGTGTCTTGCTTGTACCCCCCCCCCCCCCCCCCCCCTTCCAATTTGTCTGAATTTGATAAAGTCTCTCATTTGGATACAACCACCTAGTATACTGAAAATCTGTAAGTAATTCAGAATTAAGTGAGGTTCTATTTCACTTTTCCTAGTTTTTTTTTAGTGATCATCTAAGCTAATACTAGAAGTCAAGAGAATTGGTTTTATGCCTTGACTGTTTCACTGTCTATTCTTGTCCTCCCCTTTTATTCTGCACTCATAACATGATCATATTTTGAGTCAAAAGTTTTGATCAAGTTTGGAAAATTACCAAAACCAGTCCTAGATACCAGCTTTGTTACTGAACTTTGAAAAGAATTTGTTTTTCTTTAAACTTATGTCTGGTTGACAGACCCTTTTGTGATGTATGTGTTCGTTGAACCTACATGTAGATTGATGTTAAGTTACAAAACTGTTTTACTTCAAACCTCCCTTTCTTGATAAGTTTTTGATAAAAAATAAATAATTCCTCATTGTCCTAGGCTTAACATAGACCATGAGTTCTCCTTTTCTCTGAAAACCTGCAAGTCTTGCAGCTTGTAATTTGGTTCAAGTTTGGTTTTGTGCCATGGGAGTTTAGTGTTCTTTCTGTGTACTTGTTTGACCTTACTGTGTCATCAACTAGCCAATTAGGCTGAGGTCTCCTGAAGATTTATCTTGTTTGGAATTTGGTGAAGTCCCATGGATATGTTTGTATGTGCATCTTAGACTTGAAAGCCATTTGGCCTCAGAAAAGGGTGTGTTGATCCTTACATTTCCTGGGAATGCAACTGTGTGTTTTGACCTGTGCTTTTCTCCTACTTTAATTGTTTTCAATTTGAAACTTCCCTTTGTGTTACATGGATTTACATTCTTCAAACTGAGAGTTCCCTTTTTCTTTGTTTGACTTCTTTTGCTTTCAAAATCCCCTTCAATTGTTTTGTGGCCTCCATGTTTCCCTTGGTGTTGGATTTTGTCTTCCTTGTGTGGTTTGATTCTGATAAACAAAAGGCGTGTCCTTTCTTTTGAATTCTGGTGTGATTAAAAACAAGAGTCTCTCGCCCTGTTTTCTTGGCTCAGTTTAGAGATGCTAAGATTGCTTAGTTTCTTCCCACCTATTGTGTGTCTATGAAAATGCCTGTGCCCAGTATTTGCATTTGGATTTGATGTCAAAGGGTCTCTGAAACCTGTACCTCGTCCTCATAAAATAACTAGTTGCTACTGTTTGATGTGTGCCTCTGAGAGACTTGTTCCGAGCATTTACCACTAACTTCAATCATCAGGAGCCTTTAGACCTGGACCACTGAGCCTGTTTAAGTAGGAAGGAGTGACAGGATTGAATGTATGTAAGTCTGCCTAAGGCCTCTAGTGTTGTCACTGGATGATTAGGGTGAGGACATTAAGATGGGGAAAGGGTTTTAGGAGAGGAAAAGGTGAGCCTGGGCATGAACTAGAGGTAGTGACCAGTGGAGCCCAGGATCCTTTTTTGATGAAAGGAGACTCAGGAGAAGGAGATGGGCAGGTGATGACCCCACCCTATCCTGTTTCACTTTTAGGGGCTTGAAACTTTTACTTCCATTTTCTTGGACCTTCCCCTCATGATCCTGGGACTCACAAAGGCTTCAGGTAGGGAAGAGTAGTTTAACTATGCCTAAAAGAGAAGGAAAGATGTGCCTGGAACTAAATCAACTAGCAAATGTTAATCCAGGCTGAGTGCTATGTGATCCCTTTTGCTCTTTTCTATCTTAAAAAGCTTTGGTCTGCACGGTCTATAGGCTCCTGAGCTTTGTTTTGTTTGGAATTAGTCTAAAGTATTGTTTGAATCTCTACTTGTCCATGGCTGTGTATGTTGCTTCTTTGCTAGTATCTTGTCTTGGCCCCTTCCCTTGCATAGAATTCGAACCAAGCTGTCATGAGTTATTTGAATGTCCTCAGCTTTGTGTCTTACTCATCCCCATACCTATGTGACATTGCCATTCAAACTTTCCTATTTTACATATGTGAAGTGAAACCTTTTCTTTACAATCATGTTTTGATTTTGTCTTGGCTGCTGCATTTGTTTGTGTTATTCCTGGACCTAGGACCTACATCTGTTTTTTGCCTGTCAGCTTCTCTTATGGCCTTGCTCTTGTTCTCTTTCATCCCTAGTGTCATGAGCTGCCTCCTACACCACTCTGTGCCATTGTTTTCCTATGTGTTTTGCAAGACATTCCTGTTTACTTTTGACTTGTTTCTTCTTTGTGTGCTTCTCTCCTCTTCTGCTTCTTTTCCTTTTTGGTTGAAACAACCTTGTGTGCTTGCTTATATGTGATCATATAACCTTTAAGGTATTCAATTTTTCCCAGCATTGTTGCTTACATTTGATCTTGTACACCTCCCTCCATTTTAATATGCCTGCTGGACATGCCAGCTTAAGTGTAGTCTTGTTGAGGTTGAGATTAATGGTCCCCTACTGGACATGAGATGCTTGTAAATATTTTGAGGTTGGCTATCATCTGGCTAGGCTGTTTGATCCTATATAAGCATTTGGGTTTGTTGTACTTGCCCTTGGCAATTGTTATGTTTCCTTCCCCTTTGCCTCTGTTCACAACTGCTGGTGTTGCTTGCCTTTCTCCTTTCAAAAGAAATCGTATTTGATTCGGTCAAGTGTTATTTTGTGATATCTAATTTTCTCTAGGAGGATTGTCTCAGTGTATATGCTTGTGCAGTGTCCATGACTGCTCATTAAAACTACTGGCAGATTACTTGTGTATCCATAGCATTTTGATTCTGTACTCTCTCTGTCCACTCTTAATAAGGCCTAAATAAATCTAAGGCCAAGTGTGGTAATTCGAGGTTGTCTTAATCTCCTGGTGTTAGCCATGCCTGGGGTTCCTCTAAACCCTTTAGAACTTGTGCAACATCGGATATACGGGATCCAGACCTAGTCCCCATGCCATGCCTAAGTCTTAGGATAACTTGAGCTTTGTTTAGAGTAGGCACAAGCGGTAAGTATGGATCAAGTGTGGGCTGCCTTATATATATGTATATGTGTGCATACTCTATATCATACATGTGTGTGTATTTATAATTTTAGTTATTTACCTTAGTGATAAGTTTAACGATTATAAACTAACCGGTGTTCTTTTTCTTTTTCCCCCCTCCTCCTCCTATCACACGACCACTCGGGTCACAAATGCATGAAACCACCCTCTTGGGCCTAAGGCCCAAGTAGGAATACTACTTCAAAATAGAGTCTGCGAAGACAAAGGGAAGACAGTGAGGCGCGCAGAAGGCCCAGTCATGGGTGAAAATGACCAACTAGGGGCCTGGTACGCCCCTAGTCTAATTTAGTCTCTCTATATTTGGTTAATTTATTTTCAACTTGATGTACCTGTAAAGATGTGAATTCAAACTCATATTATAGTGGAAAATCCTTTTGATTGGAATTAGACGTCTTAGGATAACGGTTCTTACGCCGTTTAGTCGACTTTAGGTCCCCATACGCATTTTCAAAAACCACCGACTTGAATAACGTTTTTTTTTATAATGATTAAGTATGTAAATGGGATAACTCAATTTTTTTACATATATATAAATTAAGGATAAAGTTTTTCTCTAAACCTAAAACAAGGATATCGGCTTTTTTTGACAAAAGAATTTCAAGAAGCAAGTTTCTTTTTAAGGTCAAAATGCGAACGGGCTTTCTTTTTAAACCAAATTTTTTGATAAAATGGGCTCACACAGGAGGATGGGCTCTTAACCTTACAAACTTTCCTTTACACAAAAATGGTAACGCCCTCCTTTTTTACAAAATAGGCACAAAACAGATTTGGATAAAAGGTAGATTTTTTCAAGTTATAACACTTTTTCCTTAAAAGGTTTTAAAACAAATTAAAGGATTTTACTTGTGATGTTGTCTCGACTCAGAATAGGCCTAACTTAAAGCATATTTTCATGCGAGATACACTGGTTCAAATATAAAAATGCCCTTATAAACAAGTAAAGAACCTACGCATAATATAAAGTTCCGGATAAGCCTGAAACGTACCAATACGAGTCGACCCGAACCCCGGTGTATGAGTATAAAAATAACTTATAAACAACGTTTACTTCACAACTTATACTTATTCCTTATACATAAAAGGAAAATATTTATACTCGGATAATAAATCCAAAGTGATGATAGCTCTATAAATAAAGGGGATATATTCTTCCAAAGAATACATGATATGAATGATAGTTCTTTTTAAGGGAAAATAAACACGAAATAAGCAGTTTAAACAAATATTCATACACTGGAATTCGAAGGTCAACCGTATAGTACGGATCCTTAATACTGGGGTGCCTAACACCTTCCCCAGGGGATCATCAGAACCCTCACCTAGAACTCTGGATTACAAAGGTTTTTTCATTGCATTTGAATAAACCGTTCAAAATCGATTTTTCTAATTTCCTAAAAATTAAGTGGCAACTCTTTTCAAATAAGTCCGAAAGAGCACCAACGAGTTCGTAGTAGCCTTTTTACGCCCTAAACCCGTGCAAAAAAGCGAACCGTGACTGTGATATGTACTTATGATAATACACAAATGAAAACGTGACGTATGATTTACTATTGATGATAATAACATGCATGGCATACATTCTCATTTCATACATATGGTGTTATTAAATTATGATTTGGTACTGATGATGAGGCATGAGAAAAGGGAGCACCTTGGTGACACAAGACCTAGTTGTGAGGTGTACTTGCTACAATCGGAAGTAAAGGGTGTCATAGACTCATTATGTTGACTGAGATGGTTTGTATGATACATTCCATGGTGGAGCTGACTTATATAAGTTCTGGTATGGTTTATAGCATTGTGACTTGCACTTCCATTTGCATTTGATTTCATTGATTGATCATGCTTACTTTTGAGTTAATATTTCATCTTGGGGTTCCAGACTTAAACCATAGTTTGAATACTCATCTTGCATAAAATATATGTTAAAAGTTCACATCTGACAGGGGGTGAGGATGTGGCCTATCTTGATATATATATATATATATATATATATATATATATATATATATATATATATATATATATATATATATATATATATATATATATAAGGCACATCTGATAGGGGGTGAGGATGTGGCCTGTTTGTGAACTCGTGATCCGAGGTCTATTCAGGAGCGAGGGGTACATGGACTTCGCGGGTCACCCATGGGTCATGACTATTGGGAAAACAATACCATTAGAATGTATGTACAAGTTTGAGGTATTTGGCCAGTGTATTGCATTTCATTGCATTGCACATCATTACATATTATCATGCATCATCATACGACTCTTTATTTCTGATTTGGTATGGTTGGTTCGTATTATTATAGTGACATGGATCAGATTATGGACTAGGTTAGATTGCTGGGTAATGACTCTGCCTAGTTCAGAACTTGGGTTGTGATTATCGATTGAGATTATTGTGATAAGACAGACTTGTGGTTTAGAAGCTTTATCTTAGGCGGTGATTTGGTTATGGGATATTCTGTCACTTGGTTTGAGTATTATATGTTTACCTGTTTATCTGGTTGATTTTATGCTTATATGCATGAACTAATCTTAGTCGGCCTATGATGCTTACTCAGTACGCGTTGTTTGCTACTCTTGCTGTACTCTTATTTTGAGTGCAGAGTTTCTTACTAGTTCCAGCTCCTGTCGTCGATAGTGATCCGAGTCTACTTGACAGAGATTCTAGGGTGAGCTTTGGCTAAATCCGCAACCAAACTCTTCATTTGTACATAACTGTCTATTTTGTATTCTTGAGACAGTATTGTTATACTTGAGATTTGTTTTGCTTCATATCAGACTTGTATATCGAAATAGTGACTCTTGTACTACTCCAGACCAGATTTTGGGGTTGTTATTACTTCTGTATTTATTACCTATATGATTCGAATCTGTTACCTAAATTATTGTCTATTTTCGCATAATTCTTATAAATGATTAAAATAATTTTGGAATGGTTCGCCTACCTGGAGGGACAGTGTAGGTGCCATCACGATTCACGAATTGGGTCGTGACAACTTGGTATCAGAGCCCTAGGTTACCGGTCTTACCAGTACAAGAGCATGTCTAGTAGAGTCTTGCGAATCGGTACGATGAGCTCCGTACTTATCTGCAAAGGCTATAGGACATTTAGGAAACTTCCACTTCGTTCTTTATTTTGTGCTTCATTCAAATTGGTATCTAGTCGATTCCAATTAGTATCTAAACTTCCTTGTCTTATTCTCCCACGAATGGTGGAAACTCATTCCTAAACTCTTATGCGAACGGTTTGTATGTGACGTGTTGTGGTAGGGTACGAGATAGGTCGTCTTGATTCGGATGCGTCACCCAATTCAGTTTCCAATTATGACTAGAAGTTTCAGTTGCTTAGGTTGTGATTTAGACCCGGTTATTTTTCCATATTCTTGGAAAGATGGAAGTGATAATGCAGGGGACTGCATGATCCCCGTGGTTGCAGTGATTAGTTACTCGAAAGTCGCAGAAATGCATTTATGACTTAACAAGTACGATTTGTTAGAGATATGATTGGTGTTGGGAATAAGTTTCAACTTCGTCAGGGTATTAGGATGGCGTTCGTGGCACGAATGTATGTTCAGAAAGAATCATAGGATTTGGGCAAAAGAGTAGTGACAACGAGTAATAAAGAAGACAAATTGAGAATAAGGACATGAAGGAAGACTTTGTGTGAAACGCGTAGCAAGTGAGATTCTTTGGATATTGGGGTATAAGTACTTCCGTGTTAATGGGACAAAGGTGTAAGAAGAAGGATTTGAATAGATTAATCTCCGCATTAAGAAGGGAACAATTGGTATCTGACGTGCTCTTTGGGTAAGGTTGCAAGTTGTATGAGAGTGGATTGCGTATTTGGTTATGAAAAGTTAAGTGGTTTGTGGGTTCTTTCAGGAAGGTGGTTATCGGTTTTAGATCGGGAAGCAACGTTACTTGTGACGAGTGGAGACTTAAGATTTTGGGCAGCTGTGGTCCTAGTCCTTCAGTAAAGGGTATGTTCACTGGTTCTTCGTGTTTTGAGGAATGATAAGGATATTGTGGAATCGATAGCTAGTTGATTTGAGGATTATGTTGCGGGCATACACGGTAGAATAGACATAAGGGGTCAGTGCTGAGTTGATATGTTTGGTTATGCTGTGAGCCAGTGGTTGATTAATAAAATGACTCTAGTATTGGTCAAGTATAAAGCTTTAGTGCTTAAGGAATTATCGGGTGTTGCATATAATAATGAATTAGGGTTGAGAGCCTTGTACCTATTATGTAAGTTCGACTAGTTCCTACTACTACTGGTGTTACTACTCGGTTGAGTTAATCGAATGAAAGGGATAATCGTGCGAATGGTTAAGGGTGTTCCGGTTCAACAAGTAAGGCATCGAAGTGGTAAATTAATAATGAGTTTTGCATTAATTCGAGTTGTAGAGAACATTTCGAAATTTGAGTTAAGGGAATTTGAGCAAAGGTACCTTGGTAAAGGTACGTGGGAACATTAGTAGGATGGTGTATGTGATACGCTGTATCTAGAAAGTATTCAGTTTTAGAGTTGAATGTGTTAAGAGAACTCTAGGGTGTAAAGTGTGTGACATGCTACTATCTCCAGGATTGACTCGGTTAGTTGGCAAGACATATGATTTTGCGGAGTTCTATCGAGTGGGTTCGAGAATGGCTAGACGGTGATGATGATTATGATTTGATTGGAACTGGGAATTGAAAAGTCAAGAAAAGGCATAGTTGATCGAGAATCAGTAAGGATGAGGCACATCTTCGGAATTACTTGGGTCAGTATGGATTGTGGTGCCATTTTCTTGCATATTTCAGGTGGGTTGTGGTTGTTGAGTACGCTTAAGGAAAGGAGTCTAGGACTAAGTGATATGACATAGTTTCGTGAGGTTTCGTGACCAGCAACTAGTGAGAAGAAAATTTCGAGTAACCGACATGTTAAGACTTATGGGAAGTGGCTTGTGTGGTACCCACTTAGGTAATTTCATGGCACCCTTCTATGGAGGAGTTTGTGTGATTTAAAGGAAAGAAAATCTGGAAACCCTATAACGTGAAAACTAGAGTTATATTTTGGGGGATGAGATGGTATTCGTGGTAGTGTGTTATACTGTGGGTATTACTACTCGGATAGCTCGAGTGGGCATTTTCAGAATATTAAAGGACTAGAATTAGTCTCCCCAGATGGGTGATAGGACTGTGATTGGTTTCGAAAATTTGGGTCGGCTCGAGTGACTATTAGTGGTATTTGAGAAGATGTGCATTTACTTCCAGGGGTCAGTTATTCAGACAGTTTTAACGGTTTATGTCGGGGCTTAGTAATGATTTGAGGAGGTACTATGGTTGTGAGCAGTCTTTAGAGTAGTCAGGTGGTTCCTTACGGGTTTGGACTCGGCAAGGTAATCAGTTAGTATGCTTTCAGTATGGCAATTAAGGGTTGGAGAAGGTCTAAGCTACAGTTTTGGTTAAATGGGTTCAACACCGGGTTAGAAATTAACGAACTTGGAATTAGTGAAGTCGGCTTTGAGCAAGATCAGTTTTGATAAAATTGCGTAGAGTTCTCAGATGGAGCGAAGATTCTTTTCTGGCAAAAGTAAGTCATGGTTTCGGGCTTGTGGTGTGTGCTTATGTGTTGCTAGAAAATCGTGGTGCGAAGAACGACTTTAGAGGTGTGAAAGAAGGGTTAGCGGAATCAAAGTATGCTACTGGTTTCGAGTGCGCTGTGATTGTGTATATATTTAAAGGTTTGTATTGTTTTGAGAAATGTTTGTGGGACCTATTGATCACGTTCAGAGGTATGATTCATAGAATCAGAGAATTCCAGCAGAAACTATCCTTATATTCGGGAATCAGTGGGGAAAGAAATTCGAGTATGGGAAATATGGAAAATTGGATCTTTGAGCTAAATTAAAGAAGCCTGAGTGATAAGGTGATCGGGAAGTGTTTTGTCCCACTTATTGCCGTAGTGGGTTCCGGGTGGTTATAATACAGGTTCTTGGGTTACCGTCAGCCTTCGTACTCCCCTTCTTTGTTCGAGGACGAACGATTACTTAATTGGTATCTGATGTAACGACCCGCTAGGTTGTTTGGAGCATTTTGACCATTTTACCCCTAGCAGTTCATTTTCGAGACTAGGAGCGAGTCTAGTGAGAACTTAAAGATTTAGAATTTCAAAGCAAAGGCTTGCGATATGTCACAACCCATTTTAGGCTCGTGCGGGCACCTACCTTCCCACCTTGGTAGGCGAACCCTCTCGTTTATAAAACATTTCGATCACACCACATTCCATTTAAAAGCATTTGATAATTAAGAAATACAGCGGAATTCTATTTATAAATATTCAATAAACACAAGTTTTTATATGCTACAATAACACCAATTTACAGACTCGATACGACTTCTCATGACCTAGTCTAGACTAGCACAAGAGCGACTATTGACTCAAATTACCATTACATTCTACGATGCATCCCCCGTCCCGAATGAAGTGGGAGGAGGCCTTCCAGATAGGCACCGTGAGTTCCTCTTCACATCAACAAATACCTGAAACAATCTACACCCAAAAAAAAGTGTAGCAGGTGCAATGTCATTACAAAACACGCGTACTGAGTAAGTATCATAGGCCGACAATGGTTAGTAATACATATTGGTAAGGAATTCACGAATAATGATGATAATCACTAAATCAAATCACATATCCCAAAACAGCAGGTCACAACGTCAATATAACTTAAGTCACAACTACTCTTCAATGAATTATAAGTTGGTCAACACCTATACAGGTTCTCAACATCTTTGCAATTCCCAAGTCGCTCGCGGGTGTTTTAGGGGCGAGCTCATCGTTACAGCACCCTTTTATCCTACCTTGCTTAAACAATTTACTACTAGTTTTAGGTTAATTAATAGGCACAGGTCAACAATATAGTTCACGATCATCGAGTCCAAATGTTCGTCATTGCCTATGTATAGCATCTAAACCCAAATAGGATAAGTCTGAGTTTATCCGATCCAATCCAATCACCATAATAGATTCGTTACAATCCAATCATCGCTACAACATCATCACTATTCAATCATGACAACAACCCAAACCAAGTCATAATGTAATGCGGTGCAATAATGGTATGAATGCGATGCCATGCGATGAAAATGAGGTGTACACATGTACTCCGGACGGAAATATCGACGTCTCGGTAGCACGACCTAACGTGACTCGCGAAGTCTAAATGCCACCCATCCCGAATCTTTGCCCAACACACAGACGGGACCCTGGCTAATTGCTCACAGAGGGAGTCTCACCGGCACCACCCTGGGGGAACCCGCGGAGCCCATGCACTAACAACGATTCTGGGATAGCATCGGAATTGGCCATACAACAACGATGCCTGAATATAACCATCAGACATCGGCCTCCTTACAATCACTCAAAAGAGTCTGTCAAATATTAGTTTCACAAATCAACGATTACGGAATGGATCTTCGGACATCGGCCTTCTCACAATCACTCAAGTAGAGAGTTCATCAAATATCAATTTCATAAAATCAATGATTCCGAAATGGATCTTCGGACATCGGCCTTTTCACAATCACTCAAGTAAAAGAGTTTAACAAATATCAGTTTCGCTCAATCAACGATACCGGACTATGACCAGGTATCGGCCATGCATGATAAATATAAGAAATGCATGCAATGCATAAGTCAATCATCAACAATCAAGTTCAATATCACAAGTACCTCAACGGGATATGTTAACAACGCATCACATTACAATACCAACAGTGGGTATGCTAATATATATCAAGTCATGTACCAACAGGGGGTACTCTAATATGTATCTATAACTCAAATACCACTATGGGTACGCCAACATAGATCGAGCACAAATACCAGTAACGGTATGTCAATTCTATCCAAATCAGGACGACACAACAGAACTCGATATCTACCAACTACAAAGGGCATCAAACCATTACAATTAAACAATCAGGCACACATAACGGGTAGCTAGTCCCAACACACATCAAGTCAATCATTTTTCATACGGTATTACCATTTTCCTAAATCAACATATTTGCTTAGGATAAGAATCTTACCCTACACTCGAGTCATTCGTCACCATTTAACTAGGACATCATTCACTACCATGATGCATTTTATATTCCCATCTAGCGTTTAGATTCACTACAAATAATTTCATCAATAGGCACGATTAAATTCCTTCCGCTACTCCGAAGTCACATAAATCCACCGATAATCAACAAGGTCACATCAATACCTAAGGAGTCTACAGGACACAAGCCCGAACAACAAGTCACACACAACAATACCATCCTAAAGTTCCATCCCAGATCTCCGATTTCCTATACATGCATTATCCGTTTCTTCTACACAACAATACGGAAAACTAACCGGAGTCTACCGAAAGGAAAGACGTAAACTACCTCATGGCCGAGCGGGTTCCACGAACATGCATTGATTACTTTAATTTGATCACCACATCGTAATTCACGTGAAATAGTTTGGAGACAACCATGTTACCCAAGATTTAGGCTTTCGGCTTGAACCCCTCAGAAGGGATTTGGACTAATATGGAGGTTTGGGCTCTTAAACCATCTCTAGTTTTCTTCTATATCAATGCTAAGAGGTTTTCCCATTTTCAAGCTTATATTTGGGAAGAACCCATTTCCAAGATCCATACAAGAATCTATTTTTTTTAAAGGAAAAGAGTGTAACAATCTAGGTTATTAGTTTATTTCTTCGGTGAGGAACATGGGAGGTGTCTTAGAAGGAATTTAGGAAGAAAATGTTGCTACCTCATCACTCTTCCAATTCTAGATCACTTGAAACCCACTTGATAATTCTCTAGGTGAGTATGTTTAGGAGTAATTTCTTAGGTGGAAGGAGGGTTGGATGGTGTTAGAAGGACTTATTTAGACTAAAAATCTCATTTTTGAGCTCTCCCGCCGAGCTGGGTGGCTGGAATTTAGGGTTATAAAAAATGGGACAATTCCCGAAATGATCCCTTAAATTGGGAAATTCACTATGTGAAACCGTCCCGGCGGTAAGTGTACCGCTGCAGCGGTACCGCCAAGGCCGCCAATACGTCGCTATGGCGGTTACGCAGTCATAGGCGGTTACCGCTACGGCGGTTAGTATACCACCACAACATCACCGTTGTAGCGTCTAAGTGATCGCTGTGGCGGTCTGGCTCTATCTGTTTGCTCACGCTTCTATTGCTTACGCGATGCGCACGACGATCTTGGTTTGGCTCGAACGGTTTCCAGGACGTGAATAGGTGGAGACACTGTTACGGGCCATAGTTGTTGTCTTCTTTCGAATTTCACAGTAACGACGAAATGGGTCGTTACACGATAGTATTTTGTGCACTTGTTTGAAAACACATTTATTTCTATTGGGGGTTGACTTAGTGAATTAGACTTCCATTAGGGGTTCCGAGGCCACGGGTGAGTCCGTAGCGGATTTTTACTTATGGGTACATGTCTGGTTTGTGTGTAGGGCCTCAGATTGATGTTGGGATTTTGGGTGGAAACTTGGTGAAAAACCAGAGTTTTTGGTTCTGATGCGACCCCTACAGCGGACGAGGTCCGCCACAGCGGGGCGCCAGTCACTTTAGCAGGGATTGGGAGTTAATGAGGTCCACCGTAGCGGTGGGTCAGACCACTACAACAAGTTACTGCAGCGAACATAATGACAGCTGCAGCGGTCGATGGGAGGCAGAAACCCACTTTTATATTGACAATTTTGAGTCATTGGTCTCATAACTCCAAAAGAATAGTTTCCAGGAGAGAAAAAGGCGAATATTCTATAGCTTTGGTGGATTCTACTTGAGGGTAAGTCTTAACCATTACTTGTTCCTTTAACTTCCTTCTTTGAGTTTCCATGGTTAGTTTTAAGGTCCATTAATGGTGGGTGAAAGCTCTAGAACACTAAATTCATGAAACCCTTATTGAAAATTATGGAATATGGTTTATATTACTGTTTATATCATCTAGAAGTGTAGGTTATCACCTTTTAGGATGGGAATTTAGTAATCATTGTGAAAATTATATATTGAGACTTAGGGTTTCACCCAAATTGGGGATTTTGCCTAAAATCTGATTTGAAGGGTCTAAAGTGATTAGAAACCTATAAATTGGAGGATTACGATTGTTGGGACTGAGGGTAGGATAAATTCACCCTGAAATTCTAGTTTCGTCCATTCGGATGGTTAGGGGTATTTTGGGCACTATTGTCCCAAATGTGGATTTTTGTTTGATTAGATGGTCTGTTGCTTACTTACCATTATGATCTGTTGTTATTTACTAGACTACCATTGTTCTAGGGCGTTTAAAAAATAGAAGGCTCGTGTGGAGTAGTTCGTGGCTCCTGTTCTACATTCGAGGTAGGTTACGACTTAGTTTAGTTAGACTTTGATTAGCGAAACGTATATATTGTGTAGAATTGACGGGAGAAAGCATGATTAGGTCTTCAGACATAGTGTTTGCTTTGGATATTATCTAGGTTGGTATGAATTCTGATTATATGGAATTGTCGTCGTTATTTACGTATTGTGATGGTGTATTTGTATTCATACTGTGGTGATTCGGGATGGAGTTCTATTAGGTTGGTTATTGTTGATGGTGGCTTGTTGCCCTATTCTTGTGATTAGACTTGTTACCTGAATTGTTGTGTTGTGATACGTGTTGCACTAAACTCATGGTGTCATATGTCATCGAAGAAAGGAAGGATAATGAGATTAGACCTAAATCGTGATATGTACTTATGATAATACACAAATGAAAACGTGATGTATGATTTACTGTTATTGATGATAACATGCACGGTATACATTCTCATTTCGTACGTATGGTGTTATTAAATTATGACTTGGTACTGATAATGAGACAAGAGAAAAGTGAGCACCTTGGTGACACAAGACCTAGTTGTGAGGTGTACTTGCTATAATCGAAAGTAAAGGGTGTCATAGACTCTTTATGTTGACCGGGATGGTTTGTATGATTCATTCCATGGTTGAGCTGACTTATATAAGTTCTGGTATGGCTTATATGGCTTATAGCATTGTGACTTGCACTTCCATTTGCATTTGATTTCATTGATTGATCATGCTTACTTTTGAGTTGATATTTCATCTTGGGGTTCCAGACTTGAACCATAGTTTGACTACTCATCTTGCATACACTAAATGTTTAAAAAGCACATCTGACAGGGGGTGAGGAGATGGCCTATCTTGATATATATGGGGAAAAGGGTCAAATATACCCCTCTACTTTAGTTTATTGGCTAACTTTGCCCTCGGTTAGCCAAAGTAGTCAAGTATACCCCTCCGTTAGCCAAAGCATACATATATACCCTTGAATGGATGGAAATCCCTATATCAGCCAAAATTACCCATGCCCCATAAGTTAGACCCGACCTGACCCAAATAATAATCCGTAGTTTAACCTTTTTTTTTTTTCACCAGAGACTTGCTCCAAAGACTCAATGGCTTCATCATTTGAAATTTTTGTTTTGACATCCGCTATCAGCTTTCCTTTACTTGGTATATCTCTGCTATCTCGCTCCAAATATTACTAACATTTATTAATTTGGTAGTTTTGCATATAAGATTATCTGGGATGTGCTCACATCAAGCCAATTTATTAGAGATATTCTTACATGCAAAAGTGCCAACTTAATAAATGTGAAATAACAGTCCAATGCTTGTGAGCTTTATGAGGAAAGTGAGTGCATTGATTGTCCAGAAAGTTCCCTAATATGTTTTTATCGATAAAGATTTATCATAAGCATGTTTGTGTCTGTAGCTGAAGTATCACCTTTCTTTTATTTGTGTTAAATGCAGTGAATGATTCTATTGGAATTAAATCGATTTGGAAATTTATGATAGCTGACAATTTGGTCTACGACATTATTTACTTGTTTTGAGTTTGATTTATGATGGTATGTGCCTTCTTCCTCTGAGGGAAACCTTCTGCTAGTTTATCATATGTGGCTTTAAATTACTGTTTTACTTTGATGTTTCGGGGATAGTGGGCGATCATGGCGAGCTTCATGAACCTTTTAATTGGTGAAACACGTTTGGTACTTTATCGATCCACATCAAGTTGTGTTTTAACTAAAGAATAGAAGCGTATAGGGGTATATTAGGGTGGGGGAAATAATTATTTGGGTCGGGTCGGGTCTAACTTATGAGGCATGGGTAATTTTAGTTAAATGGGTAATTTTGGTTGATTTGAGGATTTTCATCCATTCAAGGGTATATGTGTATACTTTGGCTAACGGAGGGGTATATTTGAGTACTTTAGCTAACGGAGGACAAAGTTAGGCAATAATGTAAAGTAGAGGGGTATATTTGACCCTTTTCCCATATATATATATATATATTTAAGGCACATTTGACAGGGGGTGAGGATGTGGCCTGTTTGTGAACTCGTGATCTGAGGTCTGTTCCGGAGCGAGGGGTACATGGACTTCGCGGGTCCTCCATGGGCCATGACTATTAGGAAAACAATACCATTAGCATGTATGTACAAGTTTGAGGTATTTGGCCAGCGCACTGCATTTCATTGCATTGCACATCATTACATATTCTCATGCATCATCATATGACTCTTTATTTTTGATTTGGTATGGTTGGTTCGTATTATTATGGTGGAATGGATCGAATTATTGACTGGGTTAGATTGCTGGGGAGTGACTCTGTCTAGGTTAGAACATGAGTTGTGATTATCGATTGAGATTATTGTGATAAGACAGACTTGTGGTTTAGAAGCTTCATCTTAGGTGGTGATTCGGCTATGGGATATTCTATGACCTGGTTTGAGTACTATGTGCTTACCTGCTTATCTGGTTGACTTTATGCTTATATGCATTTACTAATCTTAATCTGTAACAACCCATTTGGTCATTATAGTCTTTTCAGCACTTTCGCCCCTTGCCGAGCTTGGTTAGCTCACTTTTGACCCGAGGGGGGGCTTAACACGGTTCCTGAGGTATCTAAATTTGATTGGAGTGACCTTCTATGAAATTTGGGCTTAAAGCAAAAAAGAGTTGACTCAAAGTTGACTTTTGGGTAAACAGACCTTTTTTTAAAAAAAATCGATTCCGAGAGGTCCGGATGACCGTTTGGAACTTATGTGTATATCCGGTTCAGTCCCCAATGCACTCGGATGCATTTTGGGACTTGGGTTGAGAAGTTAGAATTGAGGTATCGAGGGTTGACTCGGTCAACGAGACCTCTGTTGGGAATTCTGAGGCCACAAGCGCATTCATAGCGTGCTTTTATGTGTGTATGCGTATGTGGTTTGAGAGCAAATGGCCTCGAGAATTAGTCAAAAATTCGAGTTGAAGTGTGAAACTTGGAAAGTTTTTGGTGTCTTGTGCCGGCTTTGGCGGCACCAGCACCGCGGCAGCAGTACCGCTGAAGCGGTGTCTTTGCCAAATGGGCATAACCGCTGTAGCGGTCATGGGACCGCTGGAGCGGTAGTAGTGTCGCGGAAGCGAGTGACGGGCAGTTAGTTCATTAAATGAAGTGTTAAAAGCCCTTAGTCTATCATTTATTGCCATTCCGAAATATGTGCTCTTGGGAACTATTCTAGAGGATTCTTGGAGAAGATTCTAGGTGGTAAGTCCCTCTAATCTCCTTGCTAATTCATTATTTCTAATCATCTTAGAATTCCTTTTTCCTTTTTAGTTCCTTAGTAATGGAAGATAAAAAGTGGGTTTAATGGATTTTTTTTTATCTTGACTTTTTAATGATGAAATTGATTGGGTTATGCTAGATTACGATGTATCTAAGATTGTTAATCATATATCTCCCATTATTAGTGTTGAATTCTTGAATCTAAGAGTTAGGGTTTATATCCAAAATTGGGGGTTTTGCTTGAATTTAGAAATTGGGTGAATCCTTGAGTTAATTTAGCAATTTGTTGATGGGTCCCATTTTCCCAAAATTCTAGGGTTGGGTTTTGACCTTATTTGAATGATAACAATATAGGTGTTGATCTTCATGATTTCTAATCTAGATTTGGAATATGCCTAGACTTTCTTGATCATCAGGCTCAGCGGAAGGGCAAGGCTAAGGAGTGATTGTTGGTGTATTGTTGTTCGACCATCCAGGTAGGTTATGGCTTACCCTTGGTGAGACTTTGTGTACTGAAACATATATTTAGATAATATTGTCGGAGACAGCATGTAAACCTTCGGGTATGAAGTTGGGTTGGATATTGTCTTAGGTTAAGGCCTGTTGTATGATTGGGGTTAGCCACCCCATTGTGTTGTGACTTAATTGTTCTATTGTTGTTGGCTTAATGCCACATGATGATAATAGATATTGGGGACTATTTTTACATCTTGATTGTGATATTGTAGTACCTTACTTGTTGATGTTGATACGAGGATAAAGTTCTATATGACTTGTATAGTCTTTCATGATATTATTGGCGTACCCATGTTTGGTACTTGTGCTATTGATCTGATTATTGATGTTGACATATACATTGCAGGCATTCTCATCCTTCATAATATACCATTGATACATTGTCAATACTTGATGAAACATTGTGATGAGCTGGGCTCGGTTTGGATGAGAGTGACGCGAGAGTCCGATATCTGTTGTTTGTCCCGGAATCGTGGATTGAGTGAGTGCATGGACTCCGCGGGTCTCTCGGGGTGGTGCTGATGAAAATCCTCTGTGGGCAAAGATCCGGAGACTCGTCTGTCTGTTGGGCAAAGATTCAGGATGAGTAGCACTTATACTTAGCTAGTCACCTTGGGTCGTGCTACCGAGACGTTGATACTTTCGTCCGGAGTACATGTGTACACAACATTGCATAGTATTGCATTTGCATTAATACATTATTGCATTGCATTGCATTATGGTTATTTTGTGATGATCTGGTGATTTACTTGTGTTGATCGGATTCGAATTGGATATATTGCGACTTGGCACACTTGGGTTTAGATGCTTCAACCTTGGTGATGACGTGCACTTGGTTCTGGCTGGTGTTTGACTTATACTTGTTGATTTATCTACTTATCTTGCTTTATTATATTAATTATATTAGCTATACTTAGTCGGCCTATGATACCTACCAGTACTGTGGTTTTGTACTGACCTGCACTTGCTACATTCTTTTATGAGTGCAGAGTTCCAGGTCAAATCTTCTTCTGTCTCTCGTGGCTCATAGTCGCTACCAGGATTGCTTTGAGTCTACAGGGTGAGCACGAGATGTCCGCAGCCTTGAAGACTTTTCTTATTTATGTCTTACTTTCCCATTTTGAGACATATACAGATGTGACGTATTATTATAATTCCAGACTTGTATATTTCGGATCTAGATGCTCTTGTATGGCTTAGACCAGACCCTGGGTGTATTTTCTTATTTTCTGACTTTCTTCTATACTATTATCGTAAGACTTACGTGATTCATTCTCTTCAGCTTAATTAATTAGTTTATTTATGCCTTTATTATCATTGGGTTGAGGGTTTGCCTACCGGGGTGGGAAAGGTAGGTGCCCTAGGTTACCCGATCTATAATACAAGAGCGTGTCTAGTAGAGTCTCGTGGATCGGTACGATGAGCTCCGTACTTATCTGCGAGAGGCTACAAGACATTTAAGAAATCTCACTTTCTTTCATTCTTTGGTGCTACTTTATTCTAATTGGTATCTGGAAAAATCTAATTGTTATCTGACTCTTATCTCTTCTCTCACAGATGGTGAGGACTCGAGCTACTATAGCCCGAGGTCAGGTGCCAGAGCCCACAGCTGCGGCCGGCATCAGAGGGCGAGTGACAGCCCGAGGCTGCGGGGTTGCCCCAGCCAGTGGCAGGGCTTCTGCGGTTGGACAGCGGCGAGAGAGATCTCCGTCTCCAGAGCCTGAGGATCAGTAGGATCGAGAATAGGCCGTAGAGGATGTGGCCCCAGCACGGACACTGCCCGAGATTACTTCTGATTAGGATATGCAGGAAACTATAGCCAGAGTCTGACTTCATCTAGATGCCCAGCAGGCTGCCGCTGGTGTTACTACTCCTGGCGGAGGTTCATAGACCAAAGTTAGGGTGCAGACCCCTAAGCAGTGACCTGCTCGGGTAGCACACCCCGCTGCAGCTATGGCTCCCCATATTGATGTTGTACCAGCCCCAAGTGATGATCTTAGGCCCATGGAGGGCCTTGTTATGACCGTCTCTGATCAGGATCTTGCTGGGAGGTTTAGGAAGTTAGAGCCGCCGAGGTTTTTGGGTACTTCTTCTGAGGACGCTTATGAGTTCATCTTGGATATGCATGAGTTACTACATAGAATGGGGATCGTCGAGACCCATGGAGTTGACTACGTGTCCTACCAATTTCGCGGCGACACGAAGACTTGGTAAAGGTATTTTGTGGCTTACAGACCTGAGGGTTCTCCTCCCTTGACTTGGACTCAGTTCTACCGGGCATTCCTTGAGAAGTATGTGCCCCGGTCTTTGAGAGAGGCGCGTAGGGAGGAGTTCCTACATCTTCAGCAGAGGGGTATGTCTATGGAGGTCTATATGGACCGCTATTTGTATCTGGGCCGTTATTCCACTCCTTTGATCCCTATCAAGCCTGACAGGATTAGGTATTTTATTGGTGGGCTAGGTGATTCACTTCAGATTCCTTGCCTTTAGATGGAGGCTATGGGGGCTTCCTTCCAGTCCATCATCGAGCATGCTTCTTTGGTTGAGGGCACTAAGGCCCGTGCATTTGGAGGTGGTGGTGACAAGAGACAACGTTAGACTTGAAGTTATGGTGGTTTTAGTTCGAGGGGCGCCGGTCAGTCTTCTAGGCCATATCTACCATATTTTGGCTGCTTTGTGCACTCAGCCTTGCAGGTTTTCTCCAGTGAGCTACCCAAACAGAGAGCTCCCGAGAGTTCATTTTCTCGATCGGTAGACAGGGTTGTTTCATCTGGGTCCTCGGCTTCAGTTTATCAGCCTTCGTCCCCTCTGATCTGTTTTTCTTGTAGAGAGGTTGGGAATATTGCTAGGATATGTTTCTGGCCCAGGCGGGATTATCAGCCTCTAAGGACTTCGACATCATCTGGTGGTCGCGGTGGTGTTTCTTAAAAGCGCGGTGCTCAGTCAGGCTGCAGTGGTTCTCAGGGTTCTAGAGGTGGATCCCAGGCAGTTAGAGGTGGGTCCTAGAGTGCGAGAGCGGGATCTCAGACTGGATATGGTGAGGCCCATTGTTACTCATTTCTGGGTAGGCCCGAGGCAGAGGCCTCAGATTCTGTGATTTCAGGTACCATTTATGTCCGTCATAGAGCAACATCTGTGTTATTTGATCTTGGATCCACTTATTTTTATGTGTCTGCATATCATGCTGTTGATTGGGATTTGCCTTGTGATAGCATAGATATACATGTTCATGTGTCTACTCCAGTTGGAGATGCTGTGGTTGTTAATCGAGTTTACAGGTCTTGTTTGATTACTTTTATGGGTTATGACACTTGGGTAGATTTGATGATTCTCGATATAGCGGACTTTGATATTATCTTAGGGATGACCTGTCCTTCTCCTTATCACGCGATCTTGGGCTGTTACGCCAAGACAGTCACCTTAGCCATGCCGGGCATTCCTAGGCTTGAGTGGAGGGATACTTCTAGTCCTGCTCCGAAGAACATAATTTCCTTCCTTCAGGCGAAGAAGTTAGTCAATAAGGGGTGTTTAGCTTACCTGGCTCACGTGTGAGACACGACTATTGCATCTCCACCCCTTGAGTCCGTTCCTATCGTGAGCGAGTTCGCAGAGGTATCCCCGTCCGATCGGTCAGGTATGCCACCCGATCGCGATATTGATTTCTGTATTGACTTGAATCCTGACACTCGCCCTATTTCTATTCAGCCATATCGGATAGCACCTGCCGAGTTGAGAGAGCTTAAGGAACAGTTACAGGATTTATTGAGCAAGGGGTTCATTAGATCGAGTGTCTCCCCTTTGGGTGCTCCTGTGTTATTCGTGAAGAAGAATGATGGGGCCATGAGAATCTGCATTGATTATCATCAGTTAAATGAGGTTACTATTAGAAACAAGTGCCCTATACCTCGTATTGATGATCTATTTGACCAGTTTCAGGGTGCTTCGGTGTTTTTGAAGATTGACTTGCGTTCAGGCTACCACCAGTTGAGGATCAGGGCTGAGGATATTTCGAAGACAGCCTTTTGGACGAGATATGGCCACTATGAGTTTCTAGTGATATATTTTGGGCTTACTAATGCTCCGGACGCATTTATGACTTTGATGAATGGCATTTTTAGGCCATTTCTTGACTCCTCCGTGATTGTGTTTATTAATGATATCTTGGTGTATTCCAAGAGTAGAAAGGAGCATGAGGGCCATCTTCATACTGTTCTTGGGTTGTTGAAGGAGCATAGTTCGTTTGCTAAGTTTTTGAAGTATGAGTTTTGGTTGGAGTCTATGGCATTCTTGAGCCATGTTGTGTCTAAGAATGGGATTATGGTTTACCCACATAAGATTAAGGCTGTGAGAGGTTGGGCGAGGCCTACTACTGTTACTGAGGTTCGTAGTTTTGTGGGTTTGGCCAGCTACTACCGTCGCTTTGTGAAGGGTTTTGCTGCTATTGCTTCATCTTTGACCAGATTGACTTAGAAGGATGTTCCCTTCCAGTGCTCAGGTGACTATGAGGAGAGCTTCCAAAAGCTCAAGCTTCTTTTGACTTCAACCCCGATCTTAGTATTACCCATAGAGGATAAGGATTTCGCGGTCTATTGTGATGCCTCTCGTATGGGTTTGGGTGTTGTGCTGACGCAGGCGGGTAGAGTGATAGCTTATGCTCCCGTCAGTTGAAGATCCATGAGAAGAATTACCCTACCCATGATTTGGAGTTGTTGGCCGTGGTCTTTGCTTTGAAGATTTGGAGGCATTATTTGTACGGTGTCCATTGTGAGGTTTTCACCAATCACCGTAGCCTTCAGCATGTGTTTACCCAGAGAGATCGTAATTCCAGGTAGCGCCGATGGATGGAGCCCCTGAAGGACTACAACATCTCTGTTCTTTATCATCCCAGAAAAGCCAATGTGGTGGCTGATGCCTTGAGTCGCAAGGCAGTGAATATGGGGAGTTTAGCTCGTTTGATTGTTTCTGAGCGTCCGTTGGCCATGGAGGTTCCAACTCTGGACAACAGTTTTGTTCGCCTTGATATTTCAGTCCCAAGCAGGGTTTTAGCTTGTGTAGAGGCGAGGTCATCTTTATTGGATCAGATCAGGACTCATCATTTTAAGGAGGCTCAGTTGAGCAAGATTCGAGATAGAGATTTGAGAGGTGAGGCCAAGGAGGTCTTGATTGATCCTGAGGGCATTTTGAGGATTAAGGGACGCGTGTGCGTTTCTCATATTGGAGATTTGATTCAATTGATCTTGTTTCAGGCTCATAGCTCTCGCTATTCCATTCATCCGGGGGCGACTAAAATGTACCGTGATTTGAGACAGCACTACTGGTGGCGTCGAATGAAGAGAGATATAGTTGATTTCGTGGCTAAGTGTGAGAGCTGTCAGCAAGTTAAGTATGAGCACCAGCGACCCGACGGTTTACTTCAGAAGATGCCCATTCCCGAGTGGAAGTGGGAGAGGATTTCCATGGATTTTGTTGTGGGTCATTCAAAGACCCTGGGCAAGTTTGATTCTATTTGGGTGATAGTTGATCGATTGACTAAGTCCGCTCACTTTGTTTCGGTTCAGGTTTCTTATACTGCGGAGAAGTTAGCCAAGTTATACATTCGTGATATTATGAGGTTGCATGGGGTTCCTATTTCTGTCATATATGATCGGTGTACTATCTTCATTTCCCGATTCTGGAGGGCTTTTCATGATGAGTTGGGTACCCGATTGGATCTCAGTACAACTTTTCATCCCCAGATCGATGGCCAGTCCGAGAGGAACATTTAGGTGCTCGAGAATATGTTGAGAGTGTGTGTTATTTATTTTGGTGGTCATTGGGATTAGCACTTACTATTGGCAGAGTTTGCGTACAATAACAGTTATCATTCGAGTATTGGTATGACGCCTTTTGAGGCTTTATATGGTAGGAGATGTAGATCTTCGGTAGGCTGGTTTGATAGGTTCGAGGTTCGACCTTAGGGTACGGACCTGTTGAGATAATCCCCTAATAGAGTGGGAGTTATTCAAGCCAAGCTTTTGGTAGCTCAAAGCCGGCAGAAGATGTATGCAGACCAAAAGGTCCGAGATCTAGAGTTTGTTGTTGGTAACCAGGTTCTATTAAAGATTTCACCCATGAAGGGTGCTATGAGGTACGAGAAGACGGGAAAGTTGAGCCCCATGTTTATTGGCCCATTTAAGATTGTTGACCGTGTGGACGATGTTGCTTATGAGTTAGCCTTGCCGCCAGGTTTGGCGGGAGTTCATCCGATTTTTCATGTTTCTATGCTGAAGAAGTACCACACCGATGGTACTTACATTATTCGTTGGGATTCGATATTATTTGATGAGAATTTGACCTATGAGGAGGAGCCTATTGCGATCTTGGATAGGCAGGTTCGAAAATTGAGATAAAAGGAGATTGCTTCTGTGAAGGTGGAATGGAAGCATCATCCTGTTGAGGAGGCTACTTGGGAGACTGAGTTCGACATGCGTAGCTGATATCCCCAGTTTTTCACTGATGCAGGTAATTCCCCGCTCTTTTCCTTTCTTCGCTCGAGGACGAGCGATGGTTTAATTAGTATTTGATGTAATGAACCATTTGGTCGTTATAGTCTTTCCGGCACTTTCCCCTCTTTTCTAGCTTGGTTAGCTCACTTTTGATCTGAGGGAACCGTTGACACACTTCCTTAGGTGTCTAGATTTGATTCGGGCGCATTTTCGTGAAATTTAGGCTTAAAGCGAAAAAGAGTTGACTCAAAGTTAAATTTTGGGTAAACGAATCTTTTTCAAAAATTCCTCAATTCTGAGAGATCCGGATGGCCGTTTAGAACTTGTGTGTATATTTGGTTCGGTCCCCAATGCACTCGGATGCAATTTGGGACTTGGGTTGGGAAGTTGGAATTGAGGTATCGGGGGTTGACTCGGTCAACGAGACCTCCGTTGGGAATTCTGAGGCCATGAGCGCGTTCGTAGTGTATTTTTATGTGTGTCTGTGTATGTGGTTTGTGAGGAGATGGCCTCGGGAATTAGTCGAAAATTCGAGTTGAAGTGTGAAACTTAGGAAAGTTTCTGGTGTCTGGTGCCCGCTTTGGCAGCACCAGCACCGCGACAGCGGTCACCCTGTCGCTGAAGCGGTCTTTGCCAATTGGGCATAACCGTTGCAGCTGTTATCGGACCGCTGGAGCGGTAGTAGTGTCGCGGAAGCGGGTGACGGGCAGTTACTTCATTAAATGAAGTGTTAAAAGCCCTTAGTCTATCATTTATTGCCATTCCGAAATTTGTGCTCTTGGAACTATTCTAGAGGATTCTTGGAGAAGATTCTAGGGAGGTAAGTCCCTCTAATCCCCTTGCTAATTCACTATTTCTAATCATCTTAGAATCCCTCTTTCCTTTTTAGTTCCTTAGTAATGGAAGATAAAAAGTGGGTTTGATGGATTTTTTTATCTAGGCTTTTTAATGATGAAATTGATTGGGTTTATGCTAGATTACGATGTATCAAAGGTTGTTAATCATATATCTCCCATTATTAGTGTTGAATTCTTGAATCTAAGAGTTAGGGTATATACCCAAAATTGGGGGTTTTGGTTGAATTTCAAAATTGGGTGAATCCTTGATTTAGTTTAGCTATTAGTTGATGGGTTTTGATCACCTAGTGTTTAATTGGATATTTTACCCCCGAATTTTCCTTTTTGACCTTGTGGGTCCCGTTTTCCCAAAATTCTAGGGTTGTGTTTTGACCTAATTTGAATGATAGCAATTTAGGTGTCGATCTTCATGATTTTAAATTTAGATTTCGAATTTGACTAGACTTTCTTGATCTTGAGGCTCAGCAGAAAGGCAAGGTTAAGGATATTGTTGGTGTATTGTTGTTCGGCCATCCAGGTAGGTTATGGCTTACCCTTGGTGAGACTTCGTGTAGCGAAGCATATATTTAGATGATACTGTCGGAGACATCATGTAAACCCTCGGATATGAATTTAGGTTGGATATTGTCTTAGGTTGGGCCCTGTTGTGTGATTAGGGTTAGTCACCCCGTTGTGTTGTGACTTGATTGTTCTATTGTTGTTAGCTTGATGCCACGTGATGATAGTAGATATTGGGGACTATTTTTACATCTTGATTGTGATATTGTAGTACCTTACTTGTTGATGTTGATACAAGGATAGAGTTCTATATGACTTGTGTAGTCTTTCATGATATTGTTGGCGTACCCATGTTTGGTACTTGTGATATTGATCTGATTATTGATGTTGACACATACATTGCACGCATTCTCATCCGTCATGATATACTGTTGATACTTGATGAAACACTGTGATGAGCTGGGCTCGATTTGGATGAAAGTGACGTGAGAGTCCGATATCCTATATTTGTCCCGGAATCGTGGATTGAGTGAGTGCATGGACTCCGCTGGTCTCTCGGGGTGGTGCTGATGAAAATCCTCTGTGGGTAAAGATCCGGTGACTCGTCTGTCCGTTGGGCAAAGATTCGGGATGAGTAGCACTTAGACTTAGCGAGTCACCTTGGGTCGTGCTACCGAGACGTCGATACTTTCGTCCGGAGTACATGTGTACACAACATTGCATAGCATTTCATTTGCATTGCATTGCATTATGGTTATTTTATGATGATCTGGTGATTTACTTGTGTTGATAGGATTCGGATTGGATATATTGCGACTTGGCACACTTGGGTTTAGATGCTTCAACCTAGGTGATGATGTGTACTTGGTTCTGGATGGTGTTTGACTTATACTTGTTAATTTATCTGCTTATCTTGATTTATTGTCTGAATTATGTTACCTACACTTAGTCGGCCTATGATACCTACCAGTACTGTGGTTTTGTACTGACCTGGACTTGCTACATTCTTTTATGAGTGCAGAGTTCCAGGTCAGATCTTCTTCTGTCTCTCGTGGTTAATAGTCGCTACCAGGATTGCTTTGAGTCTACAGGGTGAGCACGAGATGTCCGCTGCCTTGAAGACTCTTCTTATTTATGTCTTACTTTCCCATTTTGAGACATATACAGATGTGACATATTATTATAATTCCAAACTTGTATATTTCGGATCTATATGCTCTTGTATGGCTTAGACCAGACCCTGGGTGTATTTTCTTATTTCCGCACTTTCTTCTATATTATTATCGTAAGACTTACGTGATTCATTCTCTTCCGCTTAATTGATTTATTTGTTTATGCCTTTATTATCGTTGGGTTGAGGTTTCACTTACCGAGGTGAGAAAAGTAGGTGCCCGCACGGCTTAGCCAAATTGGGCCGTGACATAGTCTGCCTATGATGCTTACTCAGTACGTGTTGTTTGTACTGATGCTACTCTTGATGTACTCTTCTTTTGACTGCAGAGTTAGTTACTAGTTCCAGCTCCTGTCGTCCTAAATGAATGAGAAAGGGTTTTTGATCTTTTTGCCAACAAAATAAAATCACTCCTTCCTCATTTCTCTATCTGCTATCTCTCTCTCTCTCGCTCTGTTGATTTTTCCTTCTTCATCTCACAATATCTTCTCCTTCTTCTCGTTGAAAATTACATTCCGTTTGCTCAGTGATTCCTTTGTGCATTTATAAATGGGTCTCTATGAATTCGGGATTGTGAATGGGCTGCTTAAAGAGTACATCAATCAACTGAGCTATAATTTCATCTTGAAAAGAATAACTAGAATAGAACCCACTTTTAAATTTAGCTTAAAAAGAGCATAGATCAACTAACGTCTTCTTAGTTTAGCTTTTGATTGTTGTGTTTACATTTCTTGATTATAACAGAGAAATAGGTTAATTATAGTTTAGCATTTAGTTGCTGGGTTTACATTTTTGTATTATCACAACGAAATTGATCAGATTTGGTTTAGCTTTTGACTCTTGGGTTTGAATTTTCTGATTATAACAATAAAAATTAGTTAGGTTTGGTATAGCTTTGCTTGCTCGATTTACATTCTCAAATTATACCAATGAAATTGATTAGATTTGGTTTAGCTTTTGATTATTGGATTTACAGGCTTAAAAAGATTGAAATCTTCACTATGAAAGAAAAATTAGCAGAGAGACACACACATATGAAGGTGGAAAAAATGATGGGCATAGATGAGGCATCAGGGTTGTTTTAAGCGGGAGTTATATCTAGGAATGAGAAGAAAGAAGGGAAGTTTTGGTCAAAGACAAAAAGGTCCCTATATTTAATGTGTCAGCACCAAATATTAAGGTTATTTTAGTGAATCAAAAGATGGGTACAATGCTAACCTACTACCTTTATGTAATAGATTAGCAAAACTCATATATGTATATATAATCACACACATATAATTACTTAAGGTATATATACATATGTAGACACACAAACAAATACATGTGTGTGTGTATATATATATATATAAAGAATAGTTCTGAGTTTATCGTTGAGAGCTTGACTTTTTTTTTTTAACTATTTGATTATGATTGCAGAAACTACTCTGTCAAATCTTCCGTGGACATACAGTTTCAATCTGTGCCCATTAACCTTGAACTTATCTCTTCCTTCCTGTAGTTGGATTTCTACTGCTCCTTAAGGTGTCACATTTGTAACCATGAAAGGCCCTGTCCAATGAGATTTAAACTTTCCAGGAAAAAGTTTAATTCTGTTGTTGTATAGAAGCACTAAATCTCCCGCCTTGTCTTTGTGCTTAATCAGACTATCATGCCATTTTTTTTCTTTGAAAATTCGTGTATTCTCATAAGCTTCCATTCTTAACTCATAATTCATTTACTTGCTGCCACGACCCAAATCACAGATCGTGCGGGCACCTATCCAGTCCCACCTGGTAGGCAAACCTTTCCCAAAAAGGATAACTAAAAATATACCAAATTAAGAAGAATCCATACTAGATATTTCCCAAACATCATTTTTGAAGAATAAGATAATAAGAGTTACTTTATCAATAATCATTTCCCAAAGTTGGGTCTAGACTCGTACAAGAGCTTCTAAGATTTACAACTTAAATAGAATTACAATACAACCAAAATGTAACCCCTGTTCTAGAATGAAATTTAACAGAAGCTTTGGAGTGGACACCGAGAGATCTTCGGAAGCTAATGAAATCTCGAACATAACCTGTAACAACTCTACACCCCAAATAGGGTGTAGCAAGAGTAGTATCAATACAACACACGTACATGTAAGTAATCATAGGGTGGTAATGATTAGGAAAACATATAAACCAATAGAGATCTACAGATAAGAATGATAGGCAATCAAACTCGGTTACTAGACATAATCAGATAATGGTCCATAACAAACAGTTATAAACTTAGCAATGGTCTCAAATCTTAGACCTAGATATACCCTTCTAATCCTCAATGCTTTAGTTTTCTAAATACAGGATCATACACACATAACCTATCTCAACTCATCAAATGGAATAGTCTTACTGTATTCTGTTCACATTCTAAGTCATACCTCTAATCCTTACTACATGTCTTTCTTTTCAAGAGCTCTACCACGTAACTGGACAATCTTTTAGAGAGAAATTTCATAACCAAGGAGCAGGTAATAAAGAAGTCACCAAATGTAAATGCAATGCACATGTATGGGAATGTATGCAATGCACCAAATGACCGATGGTACACACATGCTACGGACGGATATCCTTCACGTCTCGATAGTCATGACCCATGAGGGACCCGCGAAGTCCATGTACTAGTCACTCCGCACACAATCCAGAGATGACTTTCACGACACCAGCAACTTCGCACACAGCCCAGAGGTGGCTTTCATATCACTAGCCATTCCACACACAGCCTAGAGATGACTACTATATCAAATCTGTCCAAAATCTCGATTGTTTCCTTCTCACTTATCACCATCAGTACCAATCACCGTTCATATCAATGTATCATGCAAAATGAGTATAAATGTTGTGCGTAATGTCAAACTCAAATTTAATCAGATCTAATCTCAATCGTGCCTCTACATGAGCACATATCACAATATCATTACTGAATCAAGTTCTCTCCTTTATCAATGATGATGTCAAGATAAGTGAGAGACGAATATCACAACCACAACATGACAATTTTGCAAAAATTCCAATACCACACACATGGCAACAAGCCAAATCACACAAACAAGGCAACAAGTCTACAAAGTCAACAACAATACCAACCTAAGAATATCCATCCCAACTTCATAAATGAAGCTTAACATTCTTTCTCGGCCAATAACTAAATCTCATATGTTTCGCTAACTGGAGTCTAACCAAAAGATAAATGGTCAACAAGTATAACATATAAGGCATAGCGCGAGCCCATTCATGCTAACAAGCCACTAGTTCACACGGTCAAAAACCTGCGACAAGTTCAACATCACAAATGGCAACAAGCCACACATAACAGTACCAACCTAGAAATGTCCATCCCAACACCATGTTCGAAAACCTAAGCATGCTTTCTACATCAATCTCTACCATGCACTGTAATGACCCGCTAGGTCGTTATGTGCGTTTTGACCCTTTTATCCATGTCAGTTCATTTTTGAGACTAGGAGCGAGTCAAGTGAGAACTTAAAAAGTTAGAATTCTAAAAACTAAGGTATTTGATTTTATGTTGTGCATTGTTGGGAAAACTAGGTTTATTCCCATTGGGTGTGACTTAGTAAATTAGACCTCCGCTGGGAATTTCGAGGCCATGGGTGAGTCCATAGCGCGTTTTTACTTATGTGTGCATGTTTGGTTGTGTCTGTAGGGCCTCGGATTGGTATTGGAATTTTGGGTGAAAATCTACTGAAAAAACAGAGGTTACTGGTCGGATGCGACCGCTGCAGCGGACAACGGGAGGTTGCTGCAATAAGTCCACCATAGCGGGGCGAAGGTAGCCGCTGCGGGGTTAGGGGAGTTAATGAGGTCCGTCGCAGCGGTGGATCAGACCGCTGCAGTGAACATAGTGACCGCTGCAGCCGTCGACGGGAGACAGAAACCCACTTTTATATTAATGAACTACGAGTCATTCACCACATAACACCAAAAATAGTTCCCAAGAAAGTGAGGCGATTTTTTAAGGCTAGGGTGAAGTTCTTCTTTTGAAGGTAAGTTTTAAACCTTTTCATTGTTAATTCCCTTATCATCTTTAAGTTCTTATGCTAATTAAGGTTCTTTAATGGTGAATGAAAAGACTAGAATCCTAGAATCGTTAAACCCTAGAATAATTAACGGGTTGTTGATTTTATTATTGTTTAATCATCTAAGAGTGTGGGTAATCACCTTCTAGGATGGGAAATTGATTAGTTTTGTATTGAGACTTAGGGTTCTAATAAAAAAGGGGAACTTTGGACTAAAATCTATTTTGGAAGGACTAAATTAATTAGAAACCCATAAATTGGAAGATTATGATTGTTGTGATTGAGATTATGATAAATTTACCATTTAATGATGGTTTCACCATTCAGAAAGGGTATAAGTAATTGGGTCCTTTTCCCCAATGTTGTCCCTATATTTATTTGAAGGTCTATTGCTTACTTATCATTATATTGCTAGACTTTGACCGTTCCGAAATGCTTCAAAAATAGAAGGCTCGTGTGGAGTAATTCGCGGCTCCTGTTTTGCATTCAAGGTAGATTACCGCTTACGTTAGTTAGACTTTGATTAGCAAAACGTATATATTGTATAAAATTGAGGGGGGAAAGCATGATTAGGTCTTCGGACATGGTGTTTGGTTGGATATTATCTAGGATGGTATGATTTCTGATTATGTGGGCTTGTCGCCATTATTTTATGTACTGAAACCTGAGGTGTATTTGCTGTGATATGAGAAGGAAGGAGTCAATATATACTCTTCTTGTTGATTGAGATGGTTATATATCCTTGCTGTTGTTGAGTGATTTATTTGAGTCTTGTTCTGACTTGTGGCATGGTGCCTTGTATTCATTGACCCTGATATTATTAGCTGATCATGTCCCATATTAATTGTTGAATTAGAAATACGTTGAGATTCATATTGTGACCAGTTATTGAGATTAGACTTGAATTGGATGTGTACTTGTGATAAGGCACGAATGAGATCTTGATTATGATTTGCTGATGGTAATGAAGTTATGTAAGATTTGATACAGCTTATGGTGTTTGTGATCTTCATAGCATATTCATTTACATTCATTGCACTGATTTCTCATTCCTGCATTTATACATTCATACATGATGGAAAGGGTTAGGAAATGATTGATGAAAGACTTATGGCAACTATGAAAGAAAATGGAACACTTTGGTGATGCAAGACTTAGTTGTGAGGGGTACTTGCTATATGTGGAAGTAAAGGGTGTCATAAACTCTTATGTTGATCGAGAGGATTTGTATGATTCATTCCAGGGTTGAGCTGATTATTCTATGTCCTGATATAGTTATGGCATTGTGACTTGCACTTTTATTGGTATTTGATTTCATTAATTGATCATGCTTACTTTGGGTTGATGTTCCATCTTGAGGTTCTATACTGGAACCATATTTTGAATACTCATTTTGCATACAACATATGTATAAAGGCACATCTGACAGGGGGTGGGGATGTGGCCCATCCTGATATATGTATATAAGGCACACAACAGGGGGTGAGGATGTGGCCTGTTTGTGAACTCGTGATCCGAGGTCTGCTCCGGAGCGAAGGGTACATGGACTTTGCGAGGCCCCCCATGGGTCATGACTATTGGGCAAACAATACCATTAGCATGTGTGTACAGGTTTAAGGTATTTGACCAGTGCATTGCATTGCACTTCACATCATTACATTTTATTTTGCATCATCATATAGTTCTTATTTCTGATTTGTTATAGTCTGTTAGTATCATTGTGGTGGCATGGATCAAATTTTGAACTGGGTCAGATTGCGGAGTAGTGGCTATGCCCAGGTTCAAGACTTGGATTCGCGATTATTGGTTGAGATTATGGAGACTCGACAGACTGGTGGTTTTAGAAGCTTCCTCTTAGGTTGTGATTCAGTTATGAGATATTTTATGACCTTAGATTGAGTATTATGTGCCTATCTGCTTATCTTGTTGATTTTATGCTTGTATGCGTGAACTAATCTTAGTCGGCCTATGATGCTTACTCAGTACGTGTTGTTTGTACCGATGCTACTCTTGTTGTACTTTTCTTTTGAGTGCAGCATTTGTTACTAGTTTCAGTTCCTGTCGTCGAGGGTGATCCGAGTCTGCGTGACAGAGATTCCAGGGTGAGCTTTTGGACTAGATCTACAACCCAGAGACTCGTCCTTGTTTAAACTGTCTACTTTGTATTCCTAAGACGGTATTGATATTTGAGATTTGTAGTTCCTATCAGACTTGTATCTATGTAATAGTGGCTCTTGTACTAGTCCAGACCAGATTTTGGGGTTTTTATCACTTTCGCGTTTATCATTCATATAATTTGAATCTGTTAGCTTAATTATTGTTTATTTCTGCATAATTCTATAAATGACAAAAATGATTTGGGAATGGTTCGCCTACCTGGGGGGGGGGGGGGGGGGACAGTGTTTCATGAATTGGGTCGTGACATTCACATATGAAATCCTAATCGGAGTCTAACTCAAGTAAGTCGTAACCTATCTCGAGGCCCTTCCATTTCCGGAGAGGAATGCCGAGTCTGGAGGGGTCTAGAAAATGCAAGTAATTCGAGTAAGCAAGAGTTAAGAATATATGATTGGTACAACCTAAGAAGAAATCTAGACTACTAAGATACGACCCCGAGCCCACGAGGGTAAATCGAAACTTTTTCTTAAATTATTTTTCTAAGTCTCCGTTGATTAATAACCTAATTTCCATAGTCATCTAAACCCAAACAAGTCATCAACTTCATTTATCTTTGAAACCCCCAATTTTAAGAAAACCCAAGAACTTGCGCATTTGCAAAACCATTGTGGAAAGTAGGAGCTTTGCACTGGAATAACTAGCCTAAACTAGAAGCTATGAAATCCTTCCAACTAATCCATGATTTTAATTTAAGAAAGCCATTTTTCCCCATATAGGGTTTTAAATGTCAAGAAACCTCCCAAATTATCAAACCTTAGAATTAAATCCTTAATAAGTAAAAGAGGAAACTAAAGAGAGATAAAGTAATAAGGTTTAGGACTCACCCTTCCTAAGCCCATAAGAAATCTCCTCTGAAAATGCTCCCAAAACCATCTTGGAATAAATGTTGGGTGGAAAATAGAGTCCAATCTCGAAATAGGGAATTAAATACTAGATCTGCCCAGCGATTCCCACTAGGGCAATACTAGGTCCGCTGGGACGGTCATGCTCCAACGGAATAATCATTCGCGGAGGCGGACTCACTTATCTCAGCCTGAGATCTCTCCGCCGAGGCGGAAGAGATCTCTCCGGGGCAAACTCGCTGGCTCGGCCCCCTATCGCTAGGGCAAAGGAACTGAACTGGGACATCCTAGATTGATTTAAATTTCTTTCCCACTTGACTAAAGGTCAATCTTAACTAAAAATTCCACTCGTATAAGTATTGGTGCGAGCCCGAACATGGATTGTTTTGGGTAGAGATTAAGGGAAGTTGGGAAAGACCAAACGGGTCGTTACACCTGCATAAACATGTTCTTTGAAGTAGAATTTAGTTCTTAATTTAACGCTCTCAATGTCCAAAAGGCCTTGTGTTCAAGTTCAACTGGTAAATGACAAGATTTTCCAAATACCAATTTATATTGGGTTGTACCAATTAGTGTTTTGAACGTCGTTCGATATGCCCATAATGCATTATCTAATTTTAAAGCCCAGTCTTTACGGGAATTCCAACCTTTTTTTCAAGTAGTCTTTTTAATTCATGGTTAGAAACTTCAACTTGTCCTTGTGTCTGAGCATGATATGGTGTTTCTGTTTATTTAGTCACACCATATTTTGCCAATAACGAGGAGATTGTCTATTGATGAAATGATCCCCTTGGTCACTAATAATGACTCGTGGTGTGCCAAATCTAGCAAAAAATATTTTTCTAAGAAAATCGCACACTGTACAAGCATCATTCTTCCTTGTAGAGATTGCTTCAACCCATCTTGATACATAATCCACAACTACAAAGATATATGTAAAAGAAGGAGAAGAAGGAAAGGGACCCATAAAATATATCCACCAAACATCAAATATTTCACATACCTGTATTGATTGTAATGACATCTCATCTCTCTTAGTGGTTTTACCTGTTCTCTGACATTTATCACATTGTGCAACATATACTCAAGCATTTTTTAATATTGTCGGCCAAAAGAACCCAGATTCTAAAATTTTAAAGGCAATTCGGTTGGCTGCATAATGTCCTCCAATTGCTCCACCATGACAGTGATAAAGTATGTTATTCATAGCTTCCTCAGGTACACATCACCTAATGATATTATCTGCACAATTTCTAAATAAGTAAGGTTCGTCCCATAGGTAATATTTAGCATCAGATATAAGCTTTTTTCTTTGTTGGTACGTGAGATCTTGGATGTCCACTTTCCAACCAAGTAATTTGCGATATCTATAAATTAGGGTGGCTGAGTCACAACCGAAAAAATATGTTCATCAGGAAATTCTTCTTTGATACGACCCTAGAAAGCTCGAGAGTGATTTTGAGGGTTAGAATTCGTGGTGGAGCTCGGCCTCAAGCCAATGATGGTTTATGGAGCACATTCACCATATTTGAGGCGCTTCAAAGAGTCTCAACTGCGTATCTTCACGTTACACACTCTTTGATGATGAGGGTAGGGCCATTGAAGACCCATATATAAAGATGATCAGGCTTTGGGAGATAGCATGGAAAAGGGCTATTTGTGTAAAGAGGCTAGTTTCCAAAGGCAAGCCATCATGCTTTGGAAGACTAGAAAGAAAACCCTTATTTTATTAAGGGTATTTTTGTAATAATCTTAGTTCTAGCCTTAAGTATAAATGCTAGACTTTTCATTTGATTGCTTAGTTTTTGGATGAATATTGAATGGGAATTGTTTTCTCTTAGTTAGCTAGTGAGTGTAGGGTTTTGAGTAGGGATTATTCCTTAGCCTCTTTAATTGGACCTCTCTTTGAATCTAACCTTGTGGGTGATCAAGCATGTGTTCAAGTCTCTTCTTTCTTGGATGGTGATCATTTACTTGATTTCTATCATTTCTTTCTCAATCTATTTTTCCTTTGATTTCATAAAGAATTACTCATTTGTGGATTCAATTGGGTTAATTCTTATTGTCTTCAAATAGTATTGGTGCTCTTAGTTGGATTAGGTTGGAAGGATTTGGTAACCAATCCAAGTTTGCCCATGAATTCATTACTAATTGTGTCTTGCTTCTATCCTTTATTTTCCGCATTTAATTGTATTGTTTGATTCCGCGTTTCTCCTAATTATGATCGTGTCATTTGGTATTAGAGCCTAGGCTAAAAGATTATTTCTACAATTTTTAATCCTTAGTTCTTCTTATTTTGAAAAATACAAAAATCTGGAAAAAAAAATGAAAATTCAAAAAAAAAAAAAACGTGCGTTGTGATTTGAGCGAAATTGTTGTTAGATTTGAGTTCCTTGAGGTCAAAGCTACAAATCCCAAAGTTTCAAGCTGTTTGGAGTTGAATTGGGTGTTTCACCATTGTTAGACTTTAAGGTTTTGAAGAACAAGCGAGTCTTTGAGGTTTGGTGATCAATTGATTTCAATTTAGAGTGGGTTTTGTTCTCTAAATTGAGGGGAAGCTAGATCTGAAAATCAGGATCAATTTAAGCTGAAATTGAAGTACTTACAAATTTGGGTGTTGTTATAATGAATATTACTGCACATAGATGTGCATTTATCTTATGGAGTGTATTGGAACAATGCCATTCATTTGTATAAGATGTTGGGTGCTTTAATGTACTTCGATATCGATGAGGGTATGATTGGTGAATTTCCCAAGGTTTGGACAATTCACCTGATGAGCATAGCCATTTCACAGATTTTTCTTGTGGAATCAGGTAGCCATTGCATTTCATTGTTAGTGACGGGTGATATTTGGCACAAATATCTAGATTTAGTGTCATTTACACTTTACTTCTTAGCACTTTCATTGCAGCTTTGAATGCGAATTGTTGTATATGAGCTTATGTTGATATGTTTATATGAATAGGTACAACAAGGACCAACGAAGGGTATTTCGGGCAGTTTTGAGTGATTCCGAGACTGTGTACGTCGATTGAACGTTGCGAAGGAAGTTCCAGCAATTGAAGGCAAAATCTGACCACTGAAGGGTCTCATGCGCTGGCCATGTGCCGCACATCCAGCGCACAAAAACACCATTCCTGAATCTCAGACAGACCATGCGTTGGTCATGCGCCGCACAAGAAGAACATAAAGGAGGTTATGCGCTGGCCATGCGACGCACAACCAGCGCACAAGCGGCGTCAGTTGTCCTATTTAGATCGGGATTGGGCCCACTTATGTCAATTTTTGCCCTAGCTTATAAATAGTCGTTTTTACATTATAATGGACGACTTTTGACCTAGAGAGAGTAGGAGCCGCCGTGGAGGCCGGAGATTATTGAGTTTTATCTTTTCTTCTCCTTATTACTAGTTTTTATATTTTCTTTGAATGATTTGTTGCTTTTCCTCCATGTCTATGTGGAGCTAAACTTCTCGTTCTGGGGTTGTGGTAAACCATGATTATTGATGTTTGGTGATTATTTCTTATCTTAATATGAGTTGTTGAGTTTGATTGCTTCTTTAATTCTGTTCATAATTGCGTGATTGTTTGGCCAACAGTTAGGTTCTATCAATTATCTAATATACATGCTTGGGAAAGATGTTGTTAGATTAGAGAAGGATTAAAGAGGGCGTGATCTGATTATCCCTACAGTTGGGCTAGGATTTGTGGCTAGGATAGGAATATACCTAGGCGCCGCGTTCAATTAAATACCATAAACGAATTGCGTTCTTAACAAGTCAATTCCATAGGAATATAGGTGACGAACTGTTTTGAATAAGCGAGTAGTAGTTCGGGAGAATACTACGAGAGTTAACAATCCGATAAATTAGCAATCGTCGACAATTCGGATTAAAGGGAAATAGTTCGAAAACTCAATAGGATTGGTGAACCAACCGCAACCCTAGAACATTCGTCTCATTGATAATATAAAAACCCGCTCTTTCTTGGTTGAAGTTCACTATTTGTCTCTTTTATCTTCAATTAGTTTATAATCACAATCTTCGAATTTCATCTCTTGTATAGATAATTTGGATAGTTTAATTTAGTTGACGGTTAATCATAACTTCCTGTGGGTTCGACATCCGATTTCTAAAATCACTATATTACTTGTACGACCACGTACACTTGCGTGTGCATTTGGACCCAACAACGGGTCTAATTTGAACGTTTTTGAAATGTACGTTTGTTTGATTTTGTGTGGACATAAAATGAAGAACAATCATTCTCGTTGTTTCATGTTTCAGGGAAATTGATGTGTATCATCTGATGATAGCGATAATTGCACAAAAATATAGCCCGCCACACCACATTGTATTTACGTAGTTAATTTTAAAAAATTTCAGTTGCATAACCCACTATTTTCTTACAGAAGTATTCAAAAATCCAATATACTATATTATACAGCCGGTATACAACATTGTGTTAAACTTCGTCTTTTTTTTTTTTTTTTTTTTTTACAAAACAATGTCTAAAAACTTCATATACAATATTACACACCCAGTATACAAACATTATACAAAATTATAAGATGTGTTTAAAAACAATGTCTAAAAACTTCGTCTTCTTCCTTACGCCTCTTATGAAATTTAACTCAAAGGTAGGTCAAATCTACTCCAAATCACTTCAAATTTAAGTTTTGAACTCCTTTTGATGTTTAGAATCTACTGGAACAACACCCCATGCAAATAACAAACATACTTGAAAAATCCAAATGTGAAATGTAACTCAAATCTAAATCAAACTAGCTATTTCAAATTACTTCACGTTTAAGTTTTGAACTCCTCTAAAACTTGTAACATGCTGTGGGATCAGGCGATGTCGGATCTGATAGCTCCATGAATGGTGGTGGAGCCTCTATAGAAGAAAGAAAATAGGGATAAGGGGAAGATGTTCAGAAACAACAGAAAGAGAGGAGGCAGCAATTACTTCCATTATTGTTTTAATGGAAAAGGGCCAAAATTACCCCTGATCTTTGAAAAATAGGTCATTTATACCCTTCGTTATACTTTAGGGTCAATTATACCCTTACAGTTATACTATGTGATCAATTATACCCTTATGTCTAACTGCTGCCACGTGGCATCATCCCAGCCCTTCAAAATTATTTTACCCTCAAATAATTTTTTACCCACTAAAATAACTCAACTCGACCCGAATTTTTTTTTTCCAGCAAAAAAAATACGGATAATTTTTCTAGCAAAATAAAATAAAAATAATTCCGTATTATTTTTGCTGGAAAAGAAATTCGGGTCGGATTGAGTTATTTTAGTGGGTAATGATGCCACGTGGCAGCAGTTAGACATAAGGGTATAATTGATCCCATAGTATAACTGTAAGGGTATAATTGGCCCTAAAGTATAACGAAGGGTATGGATGAACTATTTTTCAAAGTTCAGGGGTAATTTTGGCACTTTTCCGTTGTTTTAATTGTATTTGCCAGTAATTAGTTCTTTTCTAAATCCAACACTAGAGTGCTTGGTGGGACCTGATCTATTTTCTCGGTTGTCAAAATCTATAAAATTGAGTAGATTTCTCACTAAAAATTAGTCCCCTGACAATATACACAAAGGATCCATGAAAATTTCAACTTTTAACAAATGCTCAATTTTGATTAAGATTTACTATGATTTAAGTTCTTATAAGACATGAAGGGCATATGGATTACGAATGGTAGTATAGCGAAAAATGGCCACATACAAGTCATATCTCCAATTTCTTTTGAGTTTTAGGTTTATTTCGTGGACTACAAATATACTCGATCGATGACATTTTCATCTAGCTATGTAATCCGCATGATGGAAACCTTAAGTTATTTTATTAAATAGTACTTGTTTTAACGTTTGTAGCGGTAAAAAGGTGGAGCGAAAATAGTGATACGTGTCTAGTTAATATCATCCTTGAATTTATAGACCGTTTACTCATAACAAATTTAATCCACCAATCATGAGTTATTCATCTCACTAGTGCATGCATGGAATAAGCTAACTTCATCTTCTTTTCTTTGTCCATCTTCATCACCTCTTTACCAAAAAAGATGAAACTAAGATAGGAAGAAGGAAAAAAGAATTTTACAATGGCGAAATCGTCAGCTTTGACCGACACCTCATTTACTGCAGAGAATATTTTGTGTTATGACCCTGCAGATGTTTCTTCAAATGGCTATAAAGTCCGTAATCCATTAAAATTTCCTGCACCTCTTATGGTATTTCAGCTATCTGTTATCTCATTAACATCTCTGTTAATTGATGTTGGCCTCAAGCCTTTGGGTCAACCTTCTCTTGTCGCACAAGTTCTTGTAAGTATACTTTTCCTAATTATCTTGGATCCATATTATAGTGCACGTTTAATAAAATTTTGTACTCCCTTTATCCCTTATTAGTTATCCGCTTTTCGAGAGTCAATTTGATTAATATTCAGAGATAATTTAGATTAGATTAATTTGGTATTTTAAAATTTCAACTTAGATATTCAAATTAAAACTACATGAAAAGTACTATAAGCTGCAATTCTTCTCATATCAATATGGTGAAAATTTTATCTTAAAATGTTGGTAAAATTCAATCTAGTTTGACTCTCGAAAAATGAAACATGACAAGTATTATTGGACAGAGGAAGTATCAATTTATATTACTAGCAGAGATATTGGATTCATATCGCCAACCCCAACTAGCTTGGACGGAGGCATCTGTGTGTGTGTGTATGTATATGTATTAACAGCCATAGCATCAATAGCAATTACAATAGGCTTCTGCAATATTAATCAACATTGAAGCCTCAGGCTAACTTCGAGAATTGGAAGATTAGATAATTCTATAGCCACTCGACTAAGTAATAAAACTATGATGAATGTATCATATGTATGTGTAGGTTATTTCAGATAAAGTGAGGCTTGCATATTTTAGCCGTAATTTATCCACATTACCAATATGGTCTTTTACTTGGAGTAGTATTTTATTCAAAATTCGAGCTATGTTAGTAAACTTGCAAGTTAAATTACCAAATCATTATATTGTGTCATTCTATGATTCACATTATCAAAATCCATAAGTATGTTTCAATATTATTTGGTTACAAGGTACCTATGATATCCACAATGGAATGATCGATCCCTATTGTATTTGTGTTTCAATTTATTTGTTTTGAGTTATTTGTCTTGTGCAATTTTGTACTAGTGATCAAGATTCATGGCAGTGATGAAATATGAGCTGACAATTTATGAATTACATGTCAGGGTGGTATAGTGTTTGGACCATCACTGTTGGGACATTTAGAAACAGTAAGAGAAACCATGTTCCCTACCCGAGGCGTTATGGCATTAGAAACTGCAGCAACATTTGGTGTTCTCTTCAATCTTTTTGTTATAGGAGTTGAGTGTGACTCCAAAAGGATGTTCAGGCCAGGGAAAAAAGCCGTTGTCATAGGCATCTCTGTAATGTTTACCTCACTGGGATCGACTTTGGCTCTATCCATGCTTTTAAAAAGTGTTATCCCTATGGATCCTCGTCTTGCAAAATCTCTGCCTATTATAGCAGCTTCACAATGTGTGATTGGTTTCCCCAACATATGTTGCCTTCTCAAAGAAATGCAAATTCTCAACACTGACCAAGGCCGCCTAGCCACTTCTTCAGCTATGTTGTGTGATGTAATTGGCCTAACCTTGGGTGCAGTAGGTTTTATAAAGTTGCAGATGGAGAAAGAACATTCTATATCGCAGAAAATGGGTTCGATTCTCTCTCCTTTGATCTTAGTCATATTCACAATTTATTTCGTTAGGCCTGCAATTAAGAAGACACTAAGACTTAGACCGGAAGGGAAACCTGTTGGGGAAAACTACTTTGTTTGCATTTTAGTACTTGCACTGACGTACATATTAGCTGCGGAGACGATTGGGCAACACTTCCTATTTGGATCACTTTTGTTAGGCATGGCCATTCCTGAAGGCCCGCCTTTGGGCGCAGCTTTGATCAGGAAACTTCATTATCCAGTTGGCAAAGTTTTGTACCCAGTTTTTCTCACCACCAGTGGCCTCAAAACGGATATTTTCACCATTCATTTTAAGTCCCTATGGGTTATTGCCCTTCTAGTTCTCTTTGGCGTCCTCATCAAGATTGTAGTGATGATGATCATAACTCGCTACACGGGGTTGACCATTCATGACTCTATTATCGTTGGTCTGATGTTGAATTCTAGAGGCGTCTGTGATGTTGTGTTCTTTAACTTATGGAGAATTTCAAAGGTGACATTTTATCAACTTTTCTTTTTCTTTTGCTCAAATTAGTTTCCGTTTCCAAAAACTGATTTACTTTTTCTAATGAATGCTAGGCCCTGTCAGATGAACACTTTGCTGTGGTTATCATGATCTCAGTTGTTTTAGTTATGGTGATCATTACACCGCTAATAAGATTCCTCCTTCGTGCAATCGAACAACAAGCTCCAACGAAGAGAAGGACACTTCAGCATTCAAAGCCTGACTCGGAGCTAAGGATACTGGTGTGTGTTCACGAACTACAAAGTGTGCCAACTATGGTCAACTTACTTGAAGCATCCAATGCAACAGAGCAAAGCCCCATTGGAGTCATCGCTCTGGTACTCATTGAGCTCGCGGGTCGAGCCGCTCCCCTTCTTATCACTCATAATCATTCCCAGGGAGCCATCCCTCAGGATGCTTCAATATCATTGCAAATCATCAATGCACTCAGACAATATGAGCTTGCCTATGAAAGTTGTGTCACCCTTCAACCATTCACCACCATCACGCATTTTGAACTAATGCACGAAGATATTTGTCGCGTTGCATTGGATCAGAATGCGACATTTATCATCCTGCCATTCCACAAGCATTGGGAAATTGATGGTTCCGTTGGCACATCAAGCCGTGCCATACAAAATATCAACTCCAAAGTCATCAAGAAAGCACCTTGTTCTGTGGGCATACTAGTCGACCGTGGAATCCTAAAGGGATCCATGGCTTCACTAAACAATCAGGGCGTGTACCGTGTTGCCGTGGTCTACATTGGAGGTCCAGATGATGCAGAATCACTAGCCTATGGTGCCCGATTGGCGAGACACCAAACTGTGTCGATAACACTTATCCGTTTCCTTATGTTTGGCTTTGACAATGCCAGAGAAAGAAAGCTAGACAATAGCCTGATTGAAGCAGTCCGCTATGAGAACTCAACCAATGAGAATTTCGTATACGAAGAACACGTTACAAGAGATGGGGTTGGGCTATCTGCTTCACTTAGAGGTTTAGAAGATAGATTTGATTTAATTGTAGTAGGGAGGCACCATGAAGATTCTCCTTTGCTAGTGGGTCTTGGGGCATGGAGTGAATGTCCTGAACTTGGTGTAGTGGGAGATTTCTTGGCGTCGTCGGATATTGGCATCACAGCTTCAGTACTAGCGGTGCAACAGCAGAGAGTTAGAGGGAAATTGGTGAGTAGAGCAATGAAACCAGTAGTTAGCAATCAAGATGGACCTTATCCTGACATGAATAATGCACTTAATAATGGGATATCAACACCACGAACCTCAGTCTCTAATGACCATCCAAGATGGGAAATCACTATAGATAGAGCTAATTAGGTTTTGCTCCATGTACGGTACAACCTCCATAGTTTTGCTCGTTGTACGGTACTATAAATTGAATACAGACTAATGATATATTTACAGGATGATACGTTTTAAAAGAATACAGGTTCACTTGATTTACAATCGGTAGTTACTTTTTTCGTTCCAATTTTAGTGCAATTTTAAAATTTAGAAGAAAAACAGTCTTCAGAGTTCAGTGAGAAAACTATTACTTGGTGGTAGAGAAGAAGCAAATTTTGATAAGTGAACAAGTAACTGTAGAAACAAGCATGACAATACTCGGTAAAAATGCAATCTGCTGCTGCACTTGCTTGAACATTTGTTGTTCAAGTTGAGAAGGCAATGCTGTTTGATTTAACTTATGTTAAATGTTGGGATGAGATATACTTATATTTAAGTATACATCAAATATAACTCTAGCTCGTTGCAAAGATTTTTAGATTCATGACTTAAATTTAATAAAGAATAATAACATTGATGAACTCACTTTCTGGAAAACAAATATATTGCGCACAAAAATCATAATACATTACTTAATGTAGATACTCTCCCGTTTTTTACTTGTCGTTGTTACCTTTTGCACATCCCTAATAATTCAGTTTCCTCGCACATCTCACTCCTATACCTACCACTGTTATACCAGCAACTAAGCACGAAAAGTGGAGGAAAGTCATGCAAGTGGAGTACATGAGGCTCTAATGAGGAATTAACAACACTTGGGAATTGGTACCACAGGACCCCTCAAAATATGAGGTTGATTGTATATGGTTGTACAACATTAAAAAGAAAGCTGATGGTTCAATTGATAAGTACAAATCGCACCTTGTTGCAAAAGGATACCGGGCCTGGACTTTTATGAAACGTTCAGCCTGGTTATTAAATGGGAAAATAACATAGACTACCAACTTAAGACTCTTTATCACAAAATATAACGATACTTTTCCTTATTTACGGAACATAATGACAATTTACGAAACATGACGGATTTGGGCTTTAGTACTGTACCACGCTTTGGGCTTTAGTACCGCACCACGATTTTGGGCGATTTTGGGCTTTGGCATTTCATCTTAGCCCAACTGCGAATGCTTCTCTTCCTCTGCAATATTCCCTCTCTACTCTTAACCCACCATTTCATACAAATTTTTTCTCTCTCTCTCTACTGTGTTTGCAATGTACATGTAAAGTGTGTGATTCTCCATTCCATTTTTCCTCTGTTTCGTTCCATTTCACCATTAGTAAAGGTAATCTAGGGTTTACAATTCCTTTAGTTTTGATCATATATTGTTGTGGTACTTTCAATTATATTTTCAATCATTTATTGTTGTGTTAGTTTCGAATATCTATTGATGTGTTTCTATCTTCATTTCAATCAATTTCATCTTGTTCAGTCAATTTGGACGGTTTATTTAGGGTTTCTACTTTGTATTTCCAGTTTTTTTGTGTGCGCATGTGTGTGATTCTCCATTCCATTTTCCTCTATTTCGTTCCATTTCATGATTAGTAAAGGTAATCTAGGGTTCACAATTCCTTTAGTTTCGATCATATATTGTTGTGTTAATTTCAATCATATAGTTTCAATCATCTATTGTTGTGTTAGTTTCGAATATATATTGATGTGTTTCTATCTTCATTTCAATCAATTTCATCTTGTTCAGTCAATTTGAACGGTTTATTTAGGGTTTCTACTTCGTATTTTCCAGGTGTTTTGTGTGCGCATCATTCTGTACCAACTTAAATTGTTGTGATTCCAGTCCATTTTTTTGTGAAAATGAGTAAAAACAATTCGATAAATTCTCCTATGCGCAAAAGCCCTAGATTTTTGGGGCCCCCAACAAGCCCGAAAGTAGGGCCAATTCCAAACTTCAATTTACTCACTCAAACCCCGGTAAAAAAAGGAGGAAGGGAAAAGCAAGATTCTGATGATGAAGGATTGTTTGTTCAAAATGAAGTTAGGACGAAAGTTCTAAACGATCCTTGTAATGTTGGTCCCACTATTGTTGAAATCAAATCAACCCCCTGGAATGATTCCAAAAGGAAGCGAAAAGAAACGTCAACTAGTAAGTCAAAAAAAGTCACTGACGACTCTGATTTCGAAAAAGAAACTGAGCATCCTGAAGCCAAAAAAAGTAAGGTTGAGAAAGGTGGTGCAGTAAAGAAGAAGAAAGTCGAGAAAGGTGAAACAGTAAAGAAGACGAAAGTCGAGAAAGGTGAAACATCAAAGAGGAAGAAAGTCGAGAAATGTGAAACATCAAAGAGGAAGAAAGTTGAGAAAGGTGAAACATCAAAGAGGAAGAAAAACAACCCGACAAAGAAGGTATAAAAAAGCATTTACACTTTAGTCTTTGAATATTTGGTTACTTGCATGTGTATGATTTGTGGTATAAAAAGGGTTTGATTGGTCTTTTTATATGCTTTTTTGAGTTCCGGAGGTGTATGGAATATGTATGTAAAGTGGTCTGACTGTATGATTTCTCTTAAACAATTGTGTATAACTTTATTTCTGAATTGGTAGTGTATGAAAAATGTAAGGAAAGTGTTCTGAGTTGGTTTTTCAGTATTGAAAAGAAGTGGCTAATGTTTAATTATTTGTTTTAGATTTAATTAAATTGGTGTATGATAAGTGTCTTTTTGTGGTCTTGCATTGACCGTTGGGCCTCATGATCAGCAATTCCCTTTTTGTGTTCTCTGTTCCTAAGTTATCAATTTATCTAGAGAACAAATACTGAATTCTAGATTTGGTGGTGTATGAAATATGTATGAAAAGTGGGCTGACTGCAAGATTTTTGAGTAACATGTTTAGTTATAAAGTTGTAATGCATTTTTGTGGATATAATGTGTCTAGATATGTCATTGGATTCTTGAGTTTGGTGTATAAAATATGTATGGACTTTGGTATATCTCATATTTAGATGATTTGACTCGCTTTATAGTTATGTATGCTTTCATTTTTGTAACTATCTCTTATTTAATATATTCAGACACAGACTCATTGGTGTTCTTACACCAACGTGGAAGTCGCACTTGAAGTTAAGGACCGCCTTAACGACGCGCAATTGAAGCTGTTTAGGGAGTCCCCTTTTGGGTTATTTCTGGATTTGCCAAAGCTGAATGTTCAGCCACAGCTAATTCGATGCCTGATGTATGCCGAGACAAAGCATGATAGGGATGATATGTTTATCATCAATTTGAATGAGAAAGAGCTTCATTTCGGCATTAGAGAGTTTGCCATTGTGACTGGTTTAAAATGTGGCATGGACAGCGAATTTGTCTCGGACCCCGATTCCCCCAACAGACTGATGGATATGTACTTTAACGGACTAACCAAAGTGCCGAAAAATGATTTGATTGAGCTTTTTCATCACAAAAAAAAAAAGAAATTGGGGATGCTGATGCTTTTAAGATAGCAATACTTTATTTTATCAACACATTCTTATTCTCAACTGAGAGTAATAGAGCATTTGTTCCCAAGTTACACTTTGACTTGGTTGAAAGCGGAGAATATATGAATTATCCATGGGGAAATGATTGCTTCAAAGCGCTGTTGTCTTCAATCAGTCACAAGTTGGCGAATGATCCAACCTACTATAGGTTTGAGGGTTTTCCCCTGGCCATTCAAGTATGGTTTTATGAATGTTGCTCGAAGGTAGATCCTACGGTTGCAACCCGTATTGGAAACCACTTCCCTCGTATTTTTAATTGGCGAACAACTTCGCAAAGAGTCTACTTTGCCCATCTGAAGAAGGGGATGTTCAAAAAGTACAGCAATCAGGTAACAATACAAGCTAACTGATTGTCATACATTAATCATACATATTTCATTCATTCTTTTTTTTATACATGCTAACTGGTCAGCTTATACATTTTTTAAAATGTTGGTAGCTGGTTTTTACCAACATTCTCCCAACAGATGAGGAGAAGGTAGCTATCAACTTTATGGAGTTTCCAGAAGAGACAGCGGTCAAAGATGTGTTAGAACCACAGGATCCCACACAGTCGAGTCCCTCTGTACGTGGTTCTGAATTTGATGCGTTGAAGAAGGAAGTTGCAAATGTAAGCATGTGTTTTCACTAATTGCATTCATATTTTTTTTATGAAATAGTTGTATTTGTGGTTAAGACATTCATTAATGTTATTCTACATCTTTCAGGTCCGCAAAGATCTTAAATCATTTGAGAAAAAGGTTGACAAGTTTAATATAATTTTCAAAGTTCATAATTTTATTCTCATTGTAGTATATAGATTAGCTTAAGTTTCTTGTCATATTTTCCTTTTTATCCCAGGTCGGTGAACAGTTTGTTGACATGAAAGACTACATGGACAAGTCAATTATGAATTTACTTAAAGATCTAAAGTCCATGTTTGGCAGGCAAACTGAAACTCCTGAAGCTAAGGTTATTTATCAAAATTTGAGTTAATGTCTTTTGTATTATCCCTTTCTATCTAAATGTGTTTATACATATCTTAATAAACAGATGTCTGGCAGTGTTAAGGATGTTACAAAAGAACCAAAGACAAGCAACAAGAATGATGGACTTCAGCACAACCTATATTTTCATTTTGATGAACCGATAGGTGATTTTGACATTGGTGGGCAGGATGTAAGTGAGCAAATATCCAATCACATTGTAGTAGATGCATCTGCTTTGAAGAATGGGATTAATGCTTCTATTCCAGGTATAGTTTCCTTTATATTTTACACATTTTCAGACCCATGTGAATGTATGCAAAATGTAGAAAAATAAGAAAACTTACGCCTTTATGTGAAACATGAAGTTGGTGAGCAAGTTGGAGATGGTGAAGCATGTGATAAATATATAGTTGACCCAGACAAATTGAAGAGTCATCCTATTGATACTCTGATTTCAGGTAATGAGACCACTCAGTTTTCATTTTTACTATATGCATTAAACAAATATACATTTTACATGATAACATCTTAAATGATTTGGTTAAGATTTTGATATGAAATTTAAATGTTCAAATTTTACAGAACATAATCTAGATGATGTGGTTGCTGGCATTGATAAGTTGGGTGCTTTGGGCAATTCTGCCACTAAGACCCCTACCCTTGATGATTTTGAAATGCCTCCATTTACCGAGTCTCAAATAGTAGCGATTGAAACCAAAGGTGGTGACATCGTTACACCTGAACAACAAGCAAGAAATAGAAATCCTGGACCGTATGGTAAATCACCATACACTGATTTTAGTTCAGGCGGCAGCAGCACAATCAATTCTCCTACATACTTTCACTTTAAACACCCATTCACAAATTGCATTGGCTTTGATGTTGACAATGATCTGATCACCGAATTTAAGGATTGGGTGAAATCGAAAATGTCTACAAGACATGGGAGGTCTGTATTGAACACATCAGCTATTTTGCAGAGAATTATTTATTTAACACATGTTATTCTACAATTTTAAAACATCTGTTATTTTGCAGGGAATCAGTGTTCTCTAAAAAGGCCAATAAGATTGTGAATCCTTTTAATATGGGAGTTGATACAGTCGACAAAATGGAGTGGTTCCACACTATACTGACTACTGGAAAGTGTTGGCAAGACTCGGTACATTGTCTTGAACCTATAAATTGTCTGACTATGATTTTTGACTTCCACAGTGTATGAAATATGTATTGAAACTAGTCTGAATATATTCTGCTTTAGGTCATTCATGTGTAAATTTTGTTGGTCCTACGATCTTTGTATTGTGGTTCGTCTCTTATGTGTGGGCTGACACTGTTTGAATAATTTAAAAATGTGATTCGGGTCTCATAGTTGATTGCTCTTTGTTAAAGATTGGTTTCTTCTTATTATGTGTCTTGTGTATGGGATATGTATGGAATATGGTTTTTACTTTTATGTCATCTAAGACAGTAGACAAACATATGTATGGGATATGTATGTAATATGTATGGAATATGGTTTTTACTTTTATGTCATCTAAGACAGTAGACAAACATATGTATGGGATATGTATGTAATATGTATGGAATGTGGTTTTTACTTTTATGTCATCCAAGACAGTAGACAAACATATGTATGGGATATGTATGTAATATGTATGTATGGAATGTGGTTTTGTCTTTTATGTCGTCTAAGACAGTAGACAGACATATGTATGGAATGTGTATGTAATATGTATGGAATGTGGTTTTTTCTTTTATGTCGTCTAAGACAGTAGACAGACATATGTATGGAATGTGTATGAAATGTGGTATCCTAAAATCTGATTCATAGTTTAATTGACATGTTTTCAGCAAGTTGATGTGATTATGTATTACCTGAGGAAAAAGGCCAAGTATGGGCCAAATAATCCAGTCAGATACGTAACGACTGATGTTTTTTTCAAGTCGTGGGTTGAGTTAATTTACAATCAGTTCAAGGATAACCATAATGATCATAGTCTGATCACTCCAGAACATGATGTCGCGCAAGTTATCCGTGGGTATAAGTTGCTTGCAAATATCGCTTGGGATAAAGTCGACTATGTGCTCATACCGATTAATGTAGGCCAGAAACATCATTGGGTGATGGCTGTTTTATCTATACAAAGCAGGTGTCTTTATGTCTATGATTCACTCCCGGGAGGTGCAGCGCACACTCGTGCGGTTAGAGAAATTGTTCAAAAACTGGCAAAAATGATACCACTCTTCTTTAACAGTACTGGATTTTATGGCAAAAGGGATGACGTAGACTGGAAGAATAACATAGAATACATTGAGAAGGGTGTTTCTGATCCTTTGGATTATGTCTTCGTGGAGAATTTGCCAGAACAAGATCCGGAATCAAAGTACGTATATTTATTCTATGAAATATGGTCTTTTGCAATTTTTAACATTTGTTGATAGTTTTCATACATAAAAAATTCTTTTCTCATACATTCCATTATCATTTTCTTTTCAGTGATTGTGGAGTCTATGTATGTGCATTTGCTGAATATATCAGCCAAGGCATCTTGGAAATCCCAAAGGACGAGTTCGATCATCATCTTCACCGTAGTAGGTATGGTGCCCTACTGTGGGATTATGCAAGGCAAAAGCAGGATGCTGGAGCTATTAGTGAGTGTGAAGCCACTGGATTGGTTACCGATAAATTAGGTGGGCCAAGAATTCGCAAGGAACCTGTCCCCCAGTGGGAAAAATTACCGAGACCTAAACGAAAAGTGAAAAATTAGTTTTTAGAGTTACTAGTTTGTAGCGTTTGATGTAAAAACATAGTTTGTTGGTGACTGGGTATGATACATTTTGTCGGGATCTATCTTAAGTTTTTGCTTGTTTTGTTATGCAAATATTGTAACTCATCTTGATATGAATCTTTCAGTGGTTATGATACATTTTGTTGGGATCCATCTTAAGTTTTTGCCTGTTTTGTTATGAAAATATTGTAACTCATCTTGCTATTAATCTTTGAGTTTATTAATCATATTTGATACGTCTTTCATACAATTTGGTTTGAGAGGCGTTTTGAATCGTGTAGCTGCTCTTGCTTCAGGTTCTGCAGATTGTAAGAAATGCCAAATTGAAAATAATGTAATGTGAGCTCTGACATATTTAGGTGTCAAGCTTTGCGTGGGATCTCACAGCAAGACACCTTGTCTAAAAGTTATTTTACTTTAACTTATATAGACAGTAGTTTGACTAAAAGAAACCTGATGCATGACCACCCAACCAAAACAGATTATTTGGTTTAAATGATTAGAAGGAAAGAAAAGCAAGAAAACCAGAGTGCAGTTTATCCTAAATCAGAACAGCCCAAAACCTTCACCAGAACTGCATGCATCTATTATAGATAAATGCGAAGGAACAACTTGAAGTAAAAAAGAAGACATAAAACACCAACCTGACCCTACCCTCCCGTCCAACAGTATACTAAAATGCAGAAGCAATTATGGGAACAGAGAAAGTAGTACATTAGGCTCCTCCTCTTCCTTGCATCATAAGGTCACTAAAAAGGAATCAAAAGGTCCCAATCATATTCTGCTAAAGGAACAGCAGCATATTCATGGGTCCAACAAAGGTATAAAAGCAACCAGAAGGCAAAACACAAAAGGCCTTCCTGTGGTAAAACCCAATTCTATCAACATGAATACAAGGTAAAGCAACTGACCTGATTGGTGCTTATTAGATACAAGTGAAAGCCAGTGAGTCCACCAACAAACCACAGGTAATGTGAGCTCTGACATATTTACCACAATACATCAGCCTGTTAAATACATTATTCATACAGTAACCATACATATTGCAGACAAACTATAAGATTTTATTATAGCCAACCAAAACCAAACACGTAATGTTGATAACCAAATTCATATCAACTTTTCAACATTATTATTATTAAAATTGTACTCAGTTTCTACTGTTACTAAAAAAAAAAAAAACAGAGTCAGTTTCTACTGTTACTAAAAAAGAAAAAAAACAGAGTTTCTACTGTCATTAAAAAAAATATCACCGCCATAACATTGTCGACTATTTAATTTCCCTTTGGAATATTGCTACAGGTCTTCTTATTGTGGCCTTCTGTACCACATCTGCTGCATGTCACTGTTGATTTCTTAAATTTCCCCTCGTGGAATGGTTTCATTCGTTTGGTAGCTGGTCTTCCTGGTGGTCTTTTACCATCTGGTGGCAACACAATCTCTTCCTTTACATGCCTCGGTATATCCCACGTACTTTCACATGGAAGAGGCACAACTGGTATTGCATATGTATCTAGGAAATTCTTATTGCTGTAGTAGGCAGAGGTATATTCCGCTCCATGTTGGTGCCTATACACTATAGCAGCCATAGCATGCCCGCAAGGTATCTCATCTAGTTGAAATCTTCCACAAGTACACGTCCTAGCTCGAAGACACACTGTGAACCTCCTAACACCATCAATCACTGTATGTAGAAATTCAGTGGAAGCTCGTACCTGCAATCAAAATTACATTTGTACAAGTAATTCAGAAATTATACACTAAACATACAACATATATACACATATTATAGAGTTTTCATACATATGACAGAAAAAAAAAGGATATAAGTTAACAGAAGGATTATCTTACAGTCATACGGTGTGATAATACCCCATTCTTGTTGATAATTTCTTGATACTTTTTAGTAAGATCTGTGAATGTATTCTTTGCTTCTTCATTGTGCGTCGCATTCCATCTTTCAACCAATTCCCTCATGAAATCCAATAATTTTGCCACCGGCAATTCCCTAGCATTCACTGTAGCATTGTTTATAGATTCAGCTATGTTTGAAGTCTGTGTCCATGTTCTTTTTACTGTTGCATGTATCCGTGTCCATTTATGATAACCAATCTCAAACAAGTATCTCCTCAGCTTCCTATCTATTTTGGTCACCCTTCCCATGCATTCGTTAAACTCTTGGAGGGTGTATGCCTTAGCCATTGCATAGTATAATTTCCTCATCTGCTCTTTGTTTCTGTGGCATTGCTTAATTAAATTGTTCCACAAATGCCAAATACAGGCATAATGAGGCAGCCCAGGGTACACTGCTGCACTCGCATTCCATATACTTTCATGCCTGTCCGACACAAAGCACATGTTCTCCCTCTCACCAAAAGCATCCCTGAACCGCTCAAAGAACCATGTCCAAGATGAATCATTTTCGGAATCAACTATACCATATGCAAGCGGCAGTATACTACCTGCTTCCATACACAAATAATACAATCAGTTATAAACTTTTTTTTAAAAAAAAAAAAGATAAAAAACAAACCTCCTGGATCCAATGTACAAGCAATTAGCATAGTCCCCTTGTAAGTTGATTTAAGATGGGTTCCATCAACCACCACTATAGGTCTGCAATACTCCCATCCTCTAATACAAGTTTCCAGTGCTACAAAGGTATACAAGAAACGGTCTTCCTCTGTTTTTTCCAATCTTACAACCGATCCCGGATATGTCTTCTGTAAAATGTATAAGTAGGCTGGAATTTTACTGTACGAGTCGGTGGGATCCCCTCGTAACATAATCATTGCCTTTTGCTTCGCTCTATAAGCTTGCATGTAGGTCAATGTTACACCATGTTGTTTCCTCATGTCCCTAGATATATCCTTGGGTGTGTATATTGTTTTTGTATCTTCATACTTATCCATTATAATAATGCTGACGACATTGGAAGTTGCTTGACGTTGTTCATAAATTCTATCCTTTAACAAGCATGTGTGCACATCACAGAAATTCCTAATCTTGAAAAGCCTTGACTCATTTAGACTTGAGGCCTTTAAACACCATGAACAATTGTCACCAGGGCATACGAGATGATAGCTATTGAAAAATATACATTTTTATACATACATCATGTAATATTCATACACCCACCTATATTATATATGTGATTTAAATACATACATGCTTCATACATTTTTTATTTATCTACAATAAACAATAATATTTGTTCGTACCTTTTTGTACCAGACCTTTTCACCTGAAATTGAAACTGCTTCATAAAGGCATATTGCCTCATAACTGCATTGAGTGTTTCTTTATCCTTGTAAATCTGTTTTTCCACAACAAATTCATGTCGAGGGTCGCTTATTATTTCAGTTTCACAACTATCCAACAACTCAATATGTTCACTTGAAGCCATATCAATCTGTTCAATAATATTTCCCATGTATGAAGATTGAATTTCTCGACCCCTGTTTATTGAACTGGAACTACTTTCACCATCATGATGGAATTCAATTCCCTCCATTTCACTATCCTCCAATGTGATACATAAAGGAAACCTACTGAAGAAATCGTTGTACTCTTTTTTTTTATCTAAATATACCCAAACACCCATGTCGTTGTGTATGATCATTGGTGGGCATCGGTCACTAGAAATGTATTTAATCATTATGGTTTGGACTGTGGTATCTATCCCCAGTTGAGCAACAATTGTAGAAATCAATCCATTATAGTTCGAATTTGAATCGTACTGGATTCCTTCAATTTAGAATTCTACATATCGACCTGTTACACGAAGTTCATACAACTTTAAACCAAAATTCATACATACTAAAATAGACAAAGTTTTCTGAACCAAATCAGTTCCACACTACAGACTCTACCTAGTATACAGAGTCCATACAACTTTCAACCAAAATCCATACATACTCTAATAGACAAATTTTTCCTGAACAAAATCAGTTCCACACTACAGATTCTACCTAGTATACGGAGTTCATACAACTTTCAACAAAAATTCATACATACTCCAATAGACAAATTTTTCCTGAACAAAAACGATATATTACTACAGAATCTACTTATTATATGAAGTTCATACAAATTTTCATACAAATTCTTTCATGCACGAGATTACATGCTTTTAATTGCCTTCAAAACATAATGTATTTGGAGTTCAAATATATTCACCTGATGCGTCCCATCTTCCACTGTGTTGTATCATTATTGACTGCATTGTGCTATCCGCCATTGTTACACTAATAAAGCTTTGATCCGTACGATTTTGAATGGTTCTTCTGAAATTTCAATCGCATATAATTGATAATTTGTTTAGGTAATTGATGCATCAATCGACTTCTATTAAATCAGATTGTATTCTTCCACAAAATATCAACAACAAAAAAAGGAAAATACCTGCTCCTTTTTTTTTTTGGAACTCGAAATTTGTATTACTTCTGATACTTCAATGGTTTTTGATTGAGGAATTGATTGTTTATCAACGTTGCAGTTGTTTCTTCAATCACATTCGAATCCTCAATGAAAACTGAAGAGATAGGGCGAAAACATTGAGCGAAATTGGGGGAGAAAAATCGAGGGAGATATTATGGGAAGAGTAGGAAGCAATGGTATTTGCGTGCGTGATTCCGTGGGGTTGGCCTCTAATTGGGTTTTGTATAGGTTTGTAAGTATTGTACTGTTATATCTTGTAAACTGAAAACTGTCGTCGCGTTTTGTAAATATTTACTTTAAAGATGTATATATGCGCATCATTTTTTTCATAGTAGAACAACATAACTAGCCAGTTCATCAGCTCAACATGAACAATGCGTACCTGTAAGGCGACTTAAAAGAACATATTTCAATAGCTCAACCTAAAGGATTCATCAACTTTGACTTCCCTTCTCATGTATGTCCCCTTAATAACGCAGTTTATGGGTTGAAACAAGCTCCACAGGTTTGGTATGAGGCCCTTAAGTCTCACTTGTAGCATATGGGATTTTAAAAATCTAAGTCTGATGCCTCTCTATTTATTTCGAGAAATCTAGTAGTCACAATTTATGTCTTGGTGTGTTAATGACATACACTTATTACTGGAAATCATCAACATATGATTAAGTTTGTTATCAGTTCCTTGTCGGTCAGTTCTTTCCCAAAGATCTTAGCCGTCTAAATTATTTCTTAGGCATTGATGTAAAATATATTTCCGATGATCTCTTCATATCACAGTACAGTTATATTCTTTAAATCTTATTTGCTCTTGATATGGCCAATTGCAAAGGTGTTTCATCCCCCATATGTTCAAGTGCACCTCCACGAGCTACTGATGGATGGTTCTTTGCCGGCTGATGCAACCCTTTACCGCGGCACAATTGGTATACTGCAATACTTAATTAACTTTTACACGACCTGATATTTCGTTTTTCATTAACATATTGTTATGCTCCAAGCTCTAAGCATTGGAAGGCGGTCAAGAGGGTCATGAGATACGTTAAGCTCAGTACAAGAGAACATGGAATTAACTAAGGAATTTGTCGGTAATCCCTAGCTAATCCGTCGTTAAATAGCTCCCCGCTAATTAGATTTTCTTATAATCCGTCGCTAATCCGTAGCTAAATAAGATTAGCATGGGATTTTTGCTGCTTAGCTACGAAATTTTGTCCATCACTAATTCCTTGTTTTCTAATAATGAAGGCCACGTGTACATGATGTCAACAAATTCTCCATCATACTGATAGAAACTTATGTATATATGCTGATGCGGATTGCGCAAGAAATCTAGATGATACGATTTCCACCCCTGAATATATTCTATTTTGAGGAAATCCAATTTGTTGGTCCTTTAAGAAGCAACAAGTGGTTGTTCATTATTCCATTAAGGCTGAATACAAGTCGGTTGCCAATGCTCTTGTCGAACTCACGTGGGTTAAGAACTTGTTGGGTGAACAAAGCTACTCCGTCTCTAAGATGCCCACCATTACTTGAATCAAAATCTAGTTTTTCCCATCAAAATGAAATACATAGAAGTGAATTTTCACTTTGTTCGCAATAATGTGAGATCTGATCAAGTAGTTGTGAAGCATACTTCTTTTGAACAAGATGTGGACACTCTCACAAAGGCATTGCCCAAGCCAGCCTTTCTTCGTTGTTTAGACAAGTTAGGTATTGATGCACCACACCTAACTTGAGGGAGATGTATTTAGATAAGATCAAATCTCTTAGTTAGTTAGGCTTAGTTTACTCTATCCTATCCATTAGATAATTTTGTTTGTTATATTTTGATTTTATTTTTGAATTATTAGATGATTAGACATGTTTGTAACATTATTATTTATTAGAATCTCTCTAGTTAGTTGTTCTTCTTGTATTTAATTAAAAAGGGAGGTGTTCATTGAAATTATTCCTTATTTATAAAATCAGCTTCTATTCTTAAAACTTAAAAATGTTATTCCACACTTAGATACTTATCAACTACTTTATCATTACCCAAATAGACTCTAAGGCCCCGTTTGTCCATAGATAACAAAAAAAAAAATCACTTTTTTTGGAATTTTGGAGTTGGAGTTGGAGTTGTGTTTGGCTATAGTTTTTGAAATTGTAGTTTTTGGTGAAATGTAGTAAAAAAAGTTAAAAAAGTAAAAAAAATTGAAAAACAAGTTTTTGATATTCCGGAATACAACTTCAAGTTGTATTCGGAATTCTCATGGCCAAACGCTGAATCCGGAAAAAAGTGAAAAAAAAATCCGGAATAAAGTGAATAATTCTTATGGCCAAACGGGGGCTAAATCTTATTGAAATTTGGACCACTCCTTTCATGAAATGCTTCTTTATTGAAAAGTGATTTTGAAATGGAAATCACGTCATTTAAGTTGAATTTTATCTATCATTACAACATTAAAAATAATGAACTTTACTCGTTATAAAAATAAAGTTACAAAAATATGTTTTGTCTCATTAAAATTACTGAAAAATAGTTTTGTTAGCGAACAACAAACGAAAACGAACTAGAGTCGTCTGCGTTTTGGACTTCTATTATCGCTCCCGCATTTCAACCTTTTCTTCTTCTTTTTTTCTTGTTTGTTTTTTTTCTTCGAAGAATTAATTCTAGGTGACTAAAAAGTCTTCAAATTACTAAAGGTGACGTGTAGGGCCCATCCCACATCAAAACCCAATTAAATTTGGGATTAAGAAGATTGGGGTCCAAAATGTAATTTTTAAAACTTCTTAATCTTTTACAAACTACAAAAAAACCCAAAACACCCACCCAATATTCAAAACTTCCCAAACCGTTCCTCCCCACAACTCCCTCGCACTTCTTCCATATTTCAAAATCAAAACTCCCAAGCAAACAGTTAATCTCCTTCACTTGGACGTCTCTCATCTCTCCTCTCTTCTTGTCATCTTCTTCTTCACCCTCGTCTATAGGTGTCGTTGCTGCTGCTTCTTCTTTAATATCAAGGTAAAGTTTTTGTTTCACTTGTTCCAAAAGTTATTTGGTAAAAATTGACGATTTTGGTTGTAGAAAAAGAAGAAGAAGAACATGGGTTTGTCTTCAACGTTGTTTATTTTGTTGTTCCTTGTTCGAGAAACCCTTATTTAGGGTATTTGTTTGACTTGTTGGGGTTTTTGCGTTTGTAAATAGCGTACATTGTTCTCAAATTATGATTTTTTGTGATGTTTTTGTTCTTGTTCTCCTTAAGATTTCGAAAAAATGGCTTGCAATCTTGTTGACTTTTTCGAATAGATGAGTAAGTTGCTGCAGCAACTTCAGCACTTGTTTGACAGTTGCAGACAGTTGCTGAGGTTGTGTCACGACCCAGCCCCGTGGGCCGTGACTAGTGTCCTAATTGGACACCCAAACCCACTCGCTCACCAAATCGACATATCAAAGACTTATTCAAATTTAGCATACGTTATTTTGAACAGTTACTGAAAATGAACGTCATCTTAAGCGGTCACCTGTAACAGAAATATAATACAAAAGCCGGCAGGCTGGCGGAATACACATCGCCCGGATATATATACATATACAAACATATGGGCCGTTTTGGCCATAATACCAAACAGGACCGCTTAAGGCACAAGTCACAGACATAATCGAACAAACACGACCCATGACCCACATATATGTCTACAGGCCTCTACAAACCATAACAGAAACATATGACGGGACAGGGCCCCGCCGTACCCCAAATAGTCATATATACAGAAATATGTATAACAAAAGATATGTACCAAAAATATGAGCTCTGGATCAAAGGAGTACTCCAAATAGCAGAATAAGTGTCCTACACTGGCGGGTCACCAGAACAAATGGCTGTACCTGCGGGCATGAAACGCAGCCCCCGAAGAAAGGGGGTCAGTACGAAATATGTACTGAGTATGTAAAGCATGAAATACAGTAATCCAAATCAGAACTGAAGTGAGAAGTACGAAAAATGGATACATAATTAGTATATCAAAACCTGTGCTGAAAACATAAATAATGCAAATAAAAACCATGCATAGGGCTCAGGAACGTGGTCGCCACTCCGACGCTGGCGCCACAACACATCATACTCCAGAAGGTTTCAAATCTCCGTACAATCCCCGAACATATCGTATCACCAAAACATATCACAACATCAGAACACATCATATGCCATATCACATCATAACGGCGTATATAAGCGGTACCCGGCCCTATAGCGAGGAACTCGGGAACCGTAACACATCATACTGCCGAATATAACATAGTGCGCACGATCACAAAACCGGCCCGGGACCCGGCGAACGATGTAGTAGTAGTATGCACGAGCGGAGTAGTGAGAAAACCATATGCATATGAGTAAATAGATTCCAAGACTCGATGAATAAATATATATATACCGATATCAGAAAGCTCAGAAACAAGTATCGAGTCAATCGGAATTAGTATACGAAAGTTATGAGCTTTTGAAGTACAGAACCTTTTAAAAACATTTCATAAGCCATATTTGGAAATTCAAGTATCATTCATATTAGGAACTTTTGAATAACATTATGGATCAAACCAAATGGAGACTTTAAGACCATATTTACGTATCAAAGTATTCATCAAAAACTTTAGTCATCTCGATTTTCTTTCGAACAACATTCGGAAACATAACCACTAGAATCTTCGAACATCATAAAATACGTATCAAGCCATATGGAATAGCTTATGGAAGTCAAAGATGTTGTCCATCCTAGTGGCTCTAAGAATAGGATTATCTTTAGAGGCATACATATGTGTTATTGGTTCATTTCATAAAGGTCATGCCAAAAGAACGAAAGGTAGGCTTTACATACCTCGATCGTTCGCTAAACAAATCCCGACTCAAATCTCGGGCTCTCCAATATCTACAATAACGTTATCAATTACCAAACATTAGCTACAAGTACTTAGAAATTCAATTCTAACTAGTACTTGTCTACAGAAATTTCGGCAGCATCTCCCCTGTAAATTCAACATCCCCGAGAATTTAACTCGGCCAAATTTATCAACAACCATACCAACAATACCAACAACCATACTAATAATCATCAAGAATCAATTTAAACGCATTCTAACATTAGTAACTTTCTTCTCTACGTAGCTTATCATATTCAATTCGACTACGTACATTCAAGCCAATATCAACGCTCACATCTTCATTACTAATCCAAAATCATTCAAATACAATTCAAAAGCATTTCAAACATTCTACAAAATATTCAAACAATTCCTCCAACACTATACTCCACCCGAAATCTCTACAATACAACAAAAGCCACAACAATACAATTTCTTCCTTCAAATTCAAAAACAACAACAACAATTCACACTTTAGCAACTCCATTTCCACAAATACAAGAACTACGTTAATGACCACGATGGCTTCCAAAACGGCCCACAACCATCACAACTTCAACTTAAATCATCAAATTCTCATTTTCATCATAGAATACATATCAACAACAACCAAATTACTACATAAAAATTAGTTCATCTTCCCTACACTACACACACATACACGGCCACATACACTCACACACACCCACACGGCCACACCCACAACACACAAATTTCATACTTTTCATTCATTTCCACATATTACAACATATATAAATCTTCCATAACATGTAAAAGAATAGCAATTCTTACCTTTTCTTCAATTTTTCCACTTGTCACCAAAGTGGTTTTCTTGCTTAAATAATTATATCACGTTGAAGAGGGTCTTGAAATTAGTAAGAATTCAAGAAGAAATGAATTTTTGGACCAAGGATTGATGGCCTCAAAATTTTTTCTTTCTCTTGTTCTTGGCCGAATGGCCTTTGTTTGTTGCTTTCAAATTTCTCTCTCTTGAATGTTCTTGAAAACTCTAAGGAGAAGAATGAAAAATAATGCCCAAGTCCACATATTTTATGATTTAAAGTTGGGCTCCCATGTGGCCCAAGGCCCACCTCATGGTGGCCGGCCACTTGGCCTTTTTTTCAAGCCCAAAATCCTTTTTTTTTTAATTTTCCAAGCCCACTTATTTCATGACAAATTTTTGTAACTAATGAAAACTATTTTCCAAATTTCCAATTTTGCCCTTAGCCTTCCTCCATATTTCCGCATCAATATTTTTCCATGAACAACTTATATATTAAGTAAAATCAAAATATTGCCCTATCTCTTACTAGCCACAATTATTTCGATTTATCCAAATGTGCAAAATTACGGGATATAACAGGTTGCCTGCTTTAAAAACCTCTATTTAGTGTATTTGTAGTGAAATACTGTTGTTGGTGTTGGTGTTGGTGTTGGTGTTAGTGTTAGTGTTGGTGTTGGTGTTGGTGTTGATGTTGATGTTGATGTTGGTGTTGATGTTGATGTTGATGTTGATGTTGGTGTTGGTGTTGTCCTGTTATGGTATGGTTTAGGAAAAGAAAGGATAAACAATTATTGCACATACATTTGGTGTATTTTGTTTAACTTGTATGATTATGTGTCTGTAGTAGACGATTTGGCTGTTGTCTTGGAAGTAAATGCTTGTTGTTTTGGTTTGGTTAAGTGTTTAGGAAAAGCTTGGATAAAATCCATCTTGTTGTTGTTATTATTATTATTGTTGTTTTTGTTGTTGTTGTTGTTGTTGTTGTTGTGTGTTTGTAGTGAAATAAATGATTTTTTTCTGTTGTTGTCCTGGTATGGTTCAGGGTTTAGGAGTGGATATCCAATAGATGGTTTTTTTGTTCTTGTCCTAGTATTTATCTGGTTCTGTTTATAGAAGCTATGTCCAACTAATTTTTAGTTTTTGCAACAATTTCTACACTTGTGCCAACAAGTAGATAATATGTTGCAACAACTACAAATCTGTTGGACATAGCTTCAGTTTTTTGCAACTGTTTGTAGAAGATATCCAACAGATTTTTAGTTGTTGCAACACGTATACAATATGTGGCAACAACTACAAATCTGTTAGACATAGCTTCAGTTTTTTGGTGTTTTGTAGAAAATATCCAACAGATTTTTAGTTGTTGCAACAAGTTATACACTTGTTTCAACAAGTATACAATATGTTGCAACAACTACAAATCTGTTGGACTTAGCTTCAGTCTTTTGGTTCTGTTTGTGGAAGATGTCCAATAGATTTATAGTTGTTGCAACAAGTTATACACTTGTTGCAACAAGTGTACCATATGTTGCAACAACTACAAATCTGCTGGACTTAGCTTCAGTCTTTTGGTTCTGTTTGTAGAAGATGTCCAACAGATTTATAGTTGTTGCAACAAGTTATACACTTGTTGCAACAAGTATACCATATGTTGCAACAACTACAAATCTGTTGGACTTAGCTTCAGTCTTTTGGTTCTGTTTGTAGAAGATGTCCAACAGATTTATAGTTGTTGCAACAAGTTATACATTTGTTGCAACAACTATACAATATGTTACAATAACTATAAATCTGTTGGACATTGCTTCAGTTATTTGGTTGTGTTTGTAGAAGATATACAACACCTTAATCACTTATTCAACAACTGAAGAATCTGTTGCAACAACCTATTCACTTGTTGCAACAGTTACATCATTTGTTGCAACAAATTCTTCAGTTGTTGGGGAATTCTGTTACTTGTTGTATTTTGTTTGATCAAATGTTGCACTTCTTATTATCTGTTTACTTTAAATGATGCACTAATCAGTTGAAGCTTTTTTTTTCTCCTGTGTGTAGATAAAATGTCTCCAGCCAAAAGAAAAGTTGAGAAATCAACTGAGGGTCATAGAGATAATAAAAAAGCTAGAGTGCAATCATCATTAGAGAATCTTGCTGATTTAGCAAAATCTATTGTTGAATCAGCAAATATAGAGGAAAGAGACAGCCAAACTGACAATCAATCCTCAAAAAAAGAGGAAGTACAAAGCCAAGAAGCAGTAGATACAAATGAACGAAGTGAAGAAGAATTAGAAGCTGAAGAAACTGCTGATGGATTAGATGGATTGGATGAAGATGATGAAAAGGGCAGTGCTTCCGAAAATACAGTTCAATTGTCGACGTTCATAGCTGAATTAAGAACAAAGAAGAGAAATAGTGTGAATGCCAATTTAATTGCAAAATCTTCTAGTAGATTGGACATAGATCATAAAAGACCTTCCATTGCTGAGGTCGTCAAGGTTTTCAGTATTGACAAGTATGTCGTGAGGATGCCATTGAATGAAAATAATGATTTGACCGTTGATCTTACGGTCAAATCAGGCATGGGCAAGAACTTTGTTATGTTTAGGATAATTCTTAAAAAGCAGGGGTTAGAGGATTTCTTTAGGAAAAGCTGTTTTGGGATGTATTTGGATCTTCCTGAAGAGACCGGTGCACGGTTTCAAATGAAAATGGTATATGGGCTTATGAAGCGTAGAATTCTTTCGGATGCAAAGGATGAGCTTTGGATTAATTACTGTGGCATGCCGGTGTGCTTTGGCTTGAAAGAGTTTGCCATAGTTACTGGCCTGGATGTCATCCTTGTGAGCTTCCTACTGTTGTATTGAATAAGCCAGCCCGGACTAGCAAGACAGCCAAAGAAGCCAAGAAAGTATGAAAGGGTGGAAAAGATAAGAGTGAAACTGGTTTGGTGGAGTTAGTTGGAAAAAGCTACAAAGGAGATAAGCAGCTTGTAGATTTGCAGTCCAAAACCATGTCAAAAAAGCATAAGCAATCCTTGTGTTTAGTTTGGTTTGTGCATTGTGTTCTTATGGAAAAAGATACAAGTCTGAACATACCACTTGGCTTGCTTAAACTTGCGGAGGACTATGAGGCATTCAACAACCATGGATGGGGCCGGGAAAGCTTCAAGTTGACTGTTGACTATTTATCGAAAGAGCTTAAGCCAATAGTGAAGACAGTCAATTTATATGGCTTCCCTTGGGCTTTCATGGTAAAGCATTTGCAATGTCAATTTCTTGTACTTTTTGTATTTATATCATCATTCTAATTTTGATGGTATCTTGTTTTCTAGGCTTGGGCATTTGAAGCCATTCCTTACCTCCGACAACAAGTGAAGGACTACCCTTCAGAAGTGTCTTTTCCAAGAATGCTTAGATGGCTGACTGCAAAGAGCAACACAAGATTGAGTGTTGATCTTTTTAACCCTCCTTTGGAAGAGGTAAGCCTTAAGACATATATATAGAATAAACTTGGTCATCTGTTGGATAATGCCCAACAAGTATGACACCTATTGCAACAAGTTACTAATCTGTTGGACAATGTCCAACAAGTACGACACCTATTGCAACAAGTTACTAATATGTTGGACAATGTCCAACAAGTATGACACCTGTTGCAACAAGTTACTAATCTGTTGGACAATGTCCAACAGGTATGACACCTGTTGCAACAACCTAGTTATCTGTTGCATTTCATGATTTAGGACCATTTTAATATATCTACTTTTTTGTTGTAGGTTGTGCACCCGTGGCTTGTCCCGACAGTACGGGAGTTGGAGATGCCATTCCTTGCTTCCTTTGAGCCCTTACAATCTATTCCTGATATATTGATTGAGGGGATGAAATTAGAATTGGCTGGAGTGACAGCCATCAAAAGGGAATCAGTTGTGGTAGATGTTGGTGGTGGTGGTGTTATTGCTGGTGGTCAACCTGTTGTTGATGACGTTGTGGAAGAAATTGCCGGTGAAAAAATAATAGATGATGATGTTGATTTTGGTAGACAAACTCCAATTGGTGGTGGTGTTGGTGGACAAACTCCAATTGGTGGTGATGTCGGTGGACAAACTCCAATTGATGGAGATGTTAGTTATGGCGGATTTGGTGGTAGATTTTCCTTTGTTGGTGCCGACACATCGAAATGTGCTTGTGAATGCACCTATTGCAAGCAGCGAATGGATGATTTGATAAATAATGTTGAGGAGTTGGTGAAGGCACAAAAAGACACAAATTCTGCTTTACAGAATTTGTTATCCAAGAGGGGTGTCAATCCATCCAAGAAGCTGACCTCACCCTATACTCTTATTCGCATTCGCAAGAAGGGAAAAGCAATTTCCAAGGCACTTGTCGATGTTTGGTCAAGGAAATCTTCTACACCCCACAATGCAGCTGCTGTTGTTGATCTTAAAAAGGTAAATATGTATAAGCAGGCAGATGCTCAAAAAATGAAGAAGCTTGAAAAATTCGTCAATGCCAAGAAGAGCAAGGGTACGATGTATTCATTGCATGAATTTAAGGCCGATGACTTCAGGATAATGACAAGCATAGAAGATTGGTGGCCGGCTAGTGTAAGTTTGAAAACAACAATTATTTTTGTTGAAACAAGTCTTATTTTGGTTGTATTAGTTGCTGATGTGCCGCAGATTTGTGGCACATTCGACGCCTTTTTACTATGAATCTTGGTTGTTTTCAAGTAAGTCTGGTTCTCGTTAATATGTTTTGTTGTGTTTTAGGAAAACAATGGCCCAAAAGCAAAAAGCAAAGAACAACAGAAAAGGTTGCCAGAAATGAGGATCAACGGTCCGTCGATCTATTGACGAACCGTCATTTGAACCTTCAATATGCCTGATTTTCCAGTGATGACAAAGTTGAAGGCAACAAAGGACGGAGGCATCGACGAAGTGTCGAACTGATCGACGTTTCGTCGTTTGTGTCGTCAAGAAGGATTTTTCAACAGAGGAGAAAAAGACGGAATGATCGACCGAGCGTCGAACTGGTCGACGGCACCGTCGAACGATACACAGTGCTGAAGTTACAAAAGACGAAGAAATCGACGGATCGTCGAACAATCGACGGTCCGTCAATCTTGCTATCGGGGGGGCAATTTTGTCAGTTTTTGCTGTGCATTTTTGGAGCCTATTTAAAGGACATTTTAGGTTTTACTTTGATATTGAGATTTTATTGTGCTCAACTAAAAAGTCTCATTGGTGGGTGAGCATTGAATACTCCCCTTTTGGAGCTTAGTGAAGACAACAATATTCTATATTCCATCATCTTTACTACCTTTGTAAGCTTTATGTCTCATTTATTGCTTACTACTTTTGAGACCATAATGCGTGAGTAGTCTCCTTAATCAAAGTTGCGGACCCAAAATATTGGGTGCTATGTAATGGGTATCTAACATTGTATATATATATATAATGGGTTGTGATGTATTTTATTATTTCTCGTAGTCACTGTTCTATAAGTGGTTGGAAACACTTGTTCATGCACAAATCCTAGTTTATTTGGAAAGATGAACTAGGGTGTGATTTGAAATAATATAACAAGGACTCGGGGCGCTAACCCTCGTTTAATGAACTCGCTTAGGAATAAGATGATTTCTACTTGGCATATTTAATCAACCTTATTTATAACTTTTCTGCATTTGGGAAAATCATGAAAAGAAATACTTTCTTACTATTGGAAAATATTAGGAAGTGTATTAGAGATTAAGTGCATGCATAACCGCGACCCATTAGAAATATATCATATTGACACCCATAGCATAACGTCTAATCATTGCGGGGACACAACTTTGGTTCTCCAAATCCAAACAAATTTCAAACAGTTCCAAATAGCAAATACAAACCAAATCTCCTTTTTAAAATATTCGGAATAGGACTAAAGCCTTTAAACACTAGTATCGCATACAATTAGTACCCTTTTCTCTCCATATTCCCTGTGGGATTCGACCCCAACCTTGTTTGGGTTACTATATTTGACAACGTCCGCTTTACGCCATTAATAGGTGTAATTTGAGCGTATCAAATTTTGGCGCCGTTGCCGAGGAATAAGGTTTAAAAATTACTAATTGTTGTGTACTCTTCTTTAAAACTTTTTCTATTCCATCACACCTTGTTTGCTGTTGTGGTGAACCAGGTGAACATGGCTGGAAGACATAATCGGAATCAAGGAAACCAAGGTGGTCTCCAAGTGAACCAACCTGCACCAGAAGAGGATGAAGATGAAAACATATTTGCGGATTTCATCAATGAAGTTGACTATGCTTCTGCCATGGTTCCTCCTAGAACTGGAAATGCTACTTTCAAAATTGATAGTTCCATCTATCAACTTTTGAAACTTGAAGGTTATTTCCGAAATTCTTCGGAGGATTGTCCACTTCGACATTTGAAGAACTTCTTGCATGTGTGTTCTCAACAATCCCAAGGTGCTGTTTCTGTAGATGCACTTCGATTATGGGTCTTTAAATATTCCTTAGCTGGTCAAGCCAGGGAATGGTATGAAAAGCTCCCCAGCAATTCTATTCATACCTGGAACGAGTTAGCCAATACATTTTTGAAGAAATGGTTCCCTCCAAGCAAAAAGGCTGAGCTTCGGGATAAGATCTTTGAGTTCAAACAACTTCCGGGGGAACAATTATATTCAGCATGGGAGCATTTCAAGTATTATCTAGCTCAATCTCCTACTCACGGATTTCCGGATGCTATTCTCACGGAAAAATTCTACAAGGGCTTGGATACAATGAATCAGATTGCTGTCAATACTGCCGCAGGAGGATGCTTCATAGACAAGTCATTTATCATTATTACACGGTTGCTTGATAAGCTCACCACCCACAATCAAGCTTGGCACTCGAGTGATAGCGAAGTCCTGTCATATAGTAGTCCCTCTACTGCCGCAGTGGCCAAAGAAAATCATGAGCGAGATCATACTTTTGCTCAGTTGCAAACCACCGTGGATTTGTTGTCAAAGAGGCTTACGGAGAAAGAATCTAAAAGTGTGAATGTTGTCGAAGAGATGCTGCCTCATACTCCCGGAATGTACCAAGTCTCGGAGGAAGCTTATCTAGAGAGGCAGCCATAAAATGAGGATGCCAATTATATCGATCACTCTCAAGGGGGCTATCAAAAGCAATGGAGACCCCAACAACAAAGCAATCAATATGGCCGAAATGAATATGGTGGTTCCGACAGGAGGGATTACAACAACAACAATTATGGTAATCGGAATCCCAATGCCTATGTTCCACCAAAGGGTCGTATGTCTAACGCTCATAATTGGCGAGAAGGTCCTTCCAATGATCAGGGGACTTCTCGAATGGAATCTATGCTTGAAAAGATACTGGACAACCACCAGCGTAAGAGCGACAAGAAAATGGAGAATCTGACTGAAGTGGTAGGCTCTCACACCGCTTCAATTCATAAACTGGAGTCACAAATGCGAGATCTTTCTTGTGAGCAACATCCACCGCAAAGACGGGGCCTTCTTAGCGACACAGTTCCGAACCCAAGGGGTAGTGGAGGCGATAACATTGCCTCATGCAAAGCTATTTCCACTAGAAGCGGAAAGATCCTAAACGCGGTAAATCAGAAGGTGGTTGAACCTATCAATGTCGAGCCGATCATTGATGAGGTTATTGAAGAAGAGGTTGAAAAAGAAATTGAGGCACCAATTGAAGTGCCTATTATTGTTGAGAAAGAGAAAGAAGTTCACCCTATTGTTCAAAAGGGTGAGGAGGAGCCAAGTGTTGAAAAAGCTACTGGTGAGAGCTTTCAAAAGAACAAGGTCACGGGGGCAATTAAACCCTTGACTCAAATATATAAGTCTCCTCCCCCGTTCCCACAAAGATTGATGAAAAGAACGGAGGATGCCAAGTGCCAACGATTCTACGACCAATTGAAAGGGTTGTCAATGAATATCCCATTCCTAGACGCATTCCATGAAATTCCGGGATTTGCTAAATACTTGAAAGATTTGTTGACGAAGAAAAGTCCAATCAAGCATGATACGGTGGGAGTCACCCACCGTGTGAGCTCTATTATTTCGTCATCAATAGTTGAAAAGAAGGGAGATCCCGGGGCTTTAACTATCCCTAGCACCATCGGTCATCATGATTTTTCTCGTGCTTTATGTGACAATGGAGCTAGTATTAATTTGATGCCACTGGCCATATATAAGCAAGCTGGTTTGGGAACACCTAGACCAACGAGCATGCGTCTCCAAATGGCCGATAGAACCATCAAGAGACCGGTAGGGGTTGTTGATGATATCCTTGTTAAAGTAGGGGAATTCTTATTACCGGCATATTTTGTCATCCTTGATTGTGCGGTTGACAAAGAAGTCCCAATTATCTTGGGAAGGCCATTTATTGCCACCGGGAGAGCCCTAATGGACTCGGAAAGGAATGAAATAAAATTCCGGGTCAATGATGAAGAAGTAACCTTCCAAGCTAGAAAGGGGTTGAAGTTGCCTAGTGCTTATGAGAGCATCTCGGTCATTGATTAGTTCGATGTGATGGACAAAGCGGTGGAGCATCAGTTAGAAGAGGAGCACTTTGATGAGACACTTTCGGCTATTTTGGTGAACTTCGAGGCGGATAACATGCAGGGCTATATTGAAACAGTTAATTCTCTCATTGGCCCGGGTTCATACTCTTATGAACCGAAGAAACTATCTCTTGATCTTGACAACAGAACAACTCCCCTGGCTAAGCCTTCAATTATTGAGCCTCCAAAACTTGAGCTTAAGCTACTTCCTTCTCATTTGAAGTATGCTTTTCTTGGCCCAGATAATACTTTACCGGTTATTCTCTCATCTTTGTTGAGTGAGGAACAAACTCAAAAGGTGCTTAAAGTGTTGCTGGCTTATCGAAGATCTATTGGGTGGACTATTGCGGATATTAGGGGAATTTCCTCCGGTATTTGTGAACATAGAATCGAGCTTAAGGAGGATAGTTCATCAAGTGTGGAGCATCAAAGGAGGCTAAACCCTTTTATGCAAGAAGTGGTCAAGAAAGAGATAATCAAATGGTTGGATGCGCGTGTTGTATATCCAATTGCAAACAGTCCATGGGTTAGTCCGGCGCAATTTGTGCCAAAGAAGGGAGGCATCACTGTTGTCCCTAACTCCAAGAATAAGCTGATTCCTACAAGGACGGTCACCGGATAGAGAATGTGTATGGACTACCGGAAGCTGAACACCGCAACTTGTAAAGACCACTTCCCTATACCTTTTATTGATCAAATGCTTGATCGGCTAGCTGGAAGATCTTATTATTGCTTTTTGGATGGATACTCGGGGTACAACCAAATTAACATTGCATTAGAGGACCAGGAGAAGACCACTTTCACTTGTCCTTATGGCACTTTTGCTTTCAGCCGCATGCCTTTCGGCTTATGCAATGCCTCGGCTACTTTCCAACGGTGTATGATGTCTATTTTCTCAGATATGGTGGAAGATTTCTTGGAAGGCTTCATGGATGATTTTTCGGTTGTTGGTGATTCCTTTGACGAATGTCTTGCCAATCTCGGCAAGGTATTGAAGCGGTGTGAGGAAACCAATCTTGTACTTAATTGGGAGAAATGTCATTTCATGGTGACATAAGGGATTGTCCTGGGCCATAAGATTTTCGAGAAGGGAATTGAGGTAGATCGAGCAAAAGTTGATGTCATAGCCAAGCTCCCTCCACCAATCTCTGTAAAAGGGGTTCGCAGTTTCTTGGGACATGCCGGTTTCTATCGGCGATTCATCAAAGATTTTTCCAAGATCGCCAACTCGATGTGTAAGCTTCTTGAAAAAGAAGCTAAGTTTGCATTTGATGAGAAATGCCTTAAGGCATTTAATGAGTTGAAGGAAATGCTCACCTCTACTCCAATTATTGTATCTCCGGATTGGTCAATGCCATTTGAGCTCATGTGTGACACAAGCGGATTTGCTATTGGTGCGGTGCTTGGGCAAAGGCACAACAAAATCATGCACCCAATTTATTACGCTAGCAAGACCCTCAATGGAGCTCAAATGAATTATACCGTCACCGAGCAAGAGCTTCTAGCCATTGTCTACGCATTTGAGAAGTTTCGGGCCTATCTACTTGGATCCAAAGTGGTTGTTCATATGGATCATGCGGCTTTGAGATATTTGATGACAAAGAAAGATGCAAAGCCAAGGTTGATTCGTTGGGTCTTGTTGTTGCAAGAGTTTGACTTTGAGGTCAAAGATCGAAGAGGTTTTGAAAACCAAGTCGCGGATCATCTATCTAGACTTGAGGAAGCTGGGAGACCAAGTGAAAATCTTGAGTTGAATGATGTTTTCCCTGATGAGAGACTCTTGGCTATATCTTGTGATGTTGCCCCTTGCTACGCAGATATCGCCAACTTTTTGGTGACAGGTCTTATCCCCGACGATATCAAGGCTTACCAAAAGAAGAAATTCTTGAGAGATAGTCGTCAATACTATTGGGATGAGCCCTATTTATTCCGCACTTGTGCCGACAACATCATTCGGCGATGTGTGGCAGAATCTGAGACCATGAAAATCTTGAAAGCTTGCCATGACTCTCCCGTGGGGGGTCATCACAGTGGGAGCCGCACAGCAGCTAAAGTGCTTGAATGTGGCTATTATTGGCCCACCATTTATCATGATGCAAATTTGATGGTGAAATCTTGTGACCAATGCCAACGCCAAGGATCCATTAGGAAGAAGCATGAAATGCCAATGAATTTTGTCATGGAGGTTGAACTATTCAATGTGTGGGGCATCGACTTTATGGGCCCCTTTGTAAGTTCTCGTGGCATGCGATACATCCTTGTTGCGGTTGACTATGTGTCCAAGTGGGTTGAAGCTGTAGCATTGCCCAACAATGATAGCAAGAGTGACACCAAATGTCTCAAAAGAAACATATTCACAAGGTTTGGCACTCCAAGGGCAATCATTAGCGATGGTGGCACTCACTTTTGCAACAAGCAATTCGCTAACCTCTTAGAGAAATATGGCGTGCAGCACAGGGTGGCAACTCCTTACCACCCCCAAACAGTGGGCAAGTCGAAGTCTCCAATCGGGAGATAAAGAGCATTTTAGCAAAGACGGTTAATGCAAACCGAACTGATTGGTCATCTAAGCTTGATGACGCTCTTTGGGCTTATAGAACAGCGTTCAAGACACCCATTGGTACTTCTCCTTATCGGTTGTTATTCGGTAAAGCTTGTCATTTACCTGTTGAACTCTAACACAAGGCTTTGTGGGCATTAAAAAAATTGAACATGAATTGGGACCAAGCAACCAAGATGCGGTTGATTCAAATGAATGAAATGGATGAGTTTCGGTATCATGCCTATGAGAGTGCGAGTTTGTACAAAGAAATGATGAAACACTATCATGATGTCAAACTTCTGAAGTGAGATTTTCAACCGGGTGATTCGGTGTTGCTATTCAATTCAAGATTGAAGCTCTTTCCGGGCAAGTTGAAATCCAAGTGGTCCGGCCCTTTTACTTTGGTGAGTATGTCACCCAATAGGTCAATGGAATTAAAGTCTGACGACGGGACGCGTACTTTCAGAGTCAATGGCCATCGGGTAAAGCACTACCATTGGATGGTTTATGGTGACAAGATTTTCGATGCTCACCGGTTAAAACATGGCACCAGACCTTAGCATCCAAAGTGGTATCACGCCGTGCCGCGACGTTAAATTGTGCGCTTCTTAGGAGGCAACCCATGTGCAATTTTTTTTTTTGCAATATATTTTTATTCCATTCCGCTGATTTTTGTTGTTGTGTTGTTTTACATGTTTGTTGATGTGTTGCAGAACCTAAGTGTTGAAACCTAGAAAATTGCCAGGACAGCAGTTACCCGACACATTCGACGGACCGTCGATCCGATCGACGAAATGTCAAATGCACCGTCGAGTGGATCACAGGAAAGATTGGTCACTGGAAATTATGGCAAATCGACGACAGGTTTGACGCTCCGTCGAACTGCTCGACGGGCGTTCTTCTGCTCTTTGTAAAAAAAAAAAAAAAAAAAAGAAAGACACGGAGGGTCGTGATAAAAAGACGGAACGTCGATTGATTCGACGCTCCGTCGATTGAACAGACCCTCCGTCGTTTAAACTCGGATATTCAGGGACGTGTGTTTATAACCCACGTCTGTTGCCCTCCCCTTTTTCATATGTAACGTCTCCCTTTCTCTAATTCTCTCTATCTTCCACTCCCACTTCTCCCCCTTTGCCTTAACTGCTACCCCAACCCTTCCCACTCTCCCCTTTCTTCACCAGCCACTACCACCATCTCCCCCCCCCCCTGCCCTACTACTTTGTCTCTCTTTGTCTGTGACTTTTTCTCGAGTAGTTTTCCATTCTAGAACGTTGAACTAATCCTCCAGGTATTTGCCTTACTGGATTAGTTTCCCTTGCAATTGTTTGTTTTTGCATTCTGGGCTTATGTGCTTATTTTTGGCTGCTTTCCTTGTTTTGTTTGCATCGTGTTATTTTCGCCTGGTATGCTCTTATTTTTTTGCTGGGGGTGGTTTGTTGAATTGTCTGTGGTTGTTGGGTGATTGATTTTTATCCAAGTTGGAAGGCATTACGACAAATACACCTCAGTCAGGAGGTTGTTGTGGTTTTGCCCACCAACTGTTCGATGAAATGCCCAAGAGGGACATTGGGTGTCACAATGGCTTGGAGGGCATTACGACCTTTGTGTTGTTTTACCCGCCAAATGTTTTCCCTGGTCTAACCCAAGCCAACATGGGGTGAAGTCTGAGTAACCCCAAAATACGTGACGATTGGCACATCAACCAAAGAATGTATAGGATCTGTAGTCTAGCATGTGAAACACATTCGACGCTCAATTCGACGGACCGTCCTATTTAACGTCGAATGAGCCTGTCTAATATTTTTGCCAAACACAGCATCAACGGTGGATTCGACGACCCGTCGAATCAATCGACGGGGCGTCTTTCCCACCGTCGTTTAGTTAGAATTTCCAGTGGCAAATTTGGTGATAAAATGAGATCGACGATGAGATCGACGGCCTGTCGAATTGATCGACGGGGCGTCTTTCTCACCGTCTTTTGCTCGATATTTCCAGTGGCTTACCCGTGATCAACGATGCGATCGACGGTGCGTCGAACAGTTCGTCGATCTATTCGACGCTCCGTCGATCTATTCGACGATGCTTTAGCACATCGACGGACCACTGGCAACCTTATCAATGATCGCATGTCTTGTACTTTAAACTGATTCTTTTATGTTTTTATGGTCATCTTAACTATGAAGTGTATTCTTTTCTCAGGAATGCCTCAAAAGAAGCAAGTATAGCGGGGTGGTGGTCCCAGACAGGGCCGAGGTCGGGGTCAATTGGCCCTTACTCTTAGGGATGAACCATCTGACTCGGAAAATCAAGCGGTAGCCCTAACGACTCAGTCACGGGCTCAGACCACCACACCCTAAGCAGAATCACCCACTGTAGTCTCCTCTTAGTCTACCGAGGGGACGTCATTCTCCACATCCGCTGATTCTAGTGATGCAGCGACAGACCAACCAGCCGCTCCTGAGCGAAATTCAGATGAGGAGAACGAGCGGTTGCATCTGCAAAAGATGGAGATAGCGGCAGTCCGCTTCCCCTATGCAGGGTGCCGCAAGTACTATGTCCGAGGGGCCAATACAGATGACGGAGGTCATCCGAGGAGAAATATTCAAGAGGAAGAACAGATCAGTATGAGCGGCTTGGAGAGCTATCCTCGGATCACCGATCTCATCAGGCACTATCATCTTGAGGCATTCACCTAGCCTCCAGGTGATTATTGCCCGACCATGGTTCGGTAATTCTATGCTACATACAGAGTAATACTCGAGCAGCGTCACAAGACCAAGAGAGCATTGAAATCCGCCCCTCCATTGGACAAGGTATATGTTCGGGGTGTCCATGTTGACGTCTCAGTGCGCACAATCAACCGGTTTTATTTTGGTGATGACTTCGTGACACCGACCACAGTTGACTATGATGATAAAATGGAAAGACGGGCTGAGCAATCTGTACGGGAATGGTTTGCGCAATTAATGGCTAGAGGGCCAGCGGACCAGTCCCCATGGTTGAGAAAATTGGGTGCCAACATCCGTAAGGCAGATATCAGCTTGGAAGCTAAATTCTGGTGGAATTTCGTCATCTATCGGGTTCTGCCCACGGGAGCAGATAACATAGTCACGCCAGATAGAGCAGTGGTTGTGGCTTCTATGCTTTCGAGGTACCCAATGAACTTGGGTGATTTGATCAGTAGGGCCATCCGGGCACGCGCACCACAGAAGGCGATAGCCTTGATATTCCCGTGCCTCATCACGCAGTTGTGTCGGTTGGCCCAGGTGCGGCACCTGGAGGCATTTGCAGCTACTCTTCAGGCCACAAAGGTGTGCGACATCACGCAGAGTAAGGATGAGACCCTCTGTACATCTCAGGCCACCAGTACTTCATTGCTAGAGCTCATGGATGAGCAGGCTGAGCATGTCACGGATTCAGTACCTCAGGGCACAGAAGGATTGTCCACCACAGAGGCCTCCACACCATCTGCAGCTGCTGCTACCCCTTCTTCTGAGGCACCAACTCGGCCCGCTATCCCATCTGCATCTCCTATTCCTCCGACAGCCACAGCATCAGCTTCCGAGGATCTCTTTGTCCTCAACAGAACCAACTTCAGGGATTTTGCAATCAAAGTAGAGCGTGTTGATCAGCAGGTGACCCGGATACTACAGCAGTTGGGTAAGTTCATCCGCTAAGATATTGCACCGGAGTTGGAGCCCCTTCAGGAGGCTATGGAGAGGCATCATGCTAGAGTCAATGCACTACTTGACAGTTGGAGATGCGAATACTCACTATTGAGAAGAAGAGTGAGTCTGGTACTTCGGGATATTTGAAGACCGAGCTTGACCAGATCCGAGCTGAGATTGCGGCCTTTCGGACGAGAGAGCCGATTATTGTGGATGACCCGACACCACCTGCACCAGTCGCCAGCATTTCCGATTTGATCAGAGTAGTTGATTTGGTGACTGAGGACGAGCCGAGGGAGAGTCGCAAAAGAAAGAGGCCTGTCAAAATAGCTGATGATGAGGATGAGGATGACGACCTCGAGCTTCAGGAGGGTATTCGGCGGTCACGCCTTGATATGAGGTTCACCGGTGCATCTTCCAGCACTAGTGCTATCCCAGCGCCAATCAGGCCGATCACGATAGCTCCTCAGGACCTGCAGCCACAGAGCCAGTCAGCTCCATCGCTTCAGTCCACCGAGCCAGCCGCCGAAAGGACACCCATTCAGACTGCTGCGGGAGAGGCACCTCAGCAGCAAAATCAGGATTAGAGTATATCAGGTCGGCACCACCACCATGGAGTGATGGTATGATTTTTGATGCATTGGGGACAATGCATCTTCTTTTTGTTGGGGGTGGGGCAACCTGATGTACTTTTCAGTATTTTTATTTGTTTTATGGATATTTATATTTTTTTTATGGATATTTATAGTTGTTTTATGGATTAAAGTAATTGTGACTCTCATGGTTGTTGCATTTTGAACTTATGGCATGGATTTTGGATGAAAAAGGATCTTTATGATGTGTTTTATGGGTTGATTTGAAATTGACCCCTCCAAAATTTGATTGCGTATCTCAGGTTGTAATGAATTGACATGTATGGTTCTTTTTGTGACATCAAAGATATTAGAGTGTGTATGAATTGAGTGTTCAAATCTTTATGCCATTGTGAGTGTGAGAACTTCTTGTGTTCATTATTAGCATATGTGGATCCAGAACTTGCCTGGTAGGTCGTGCTATATTGCTTAGGATAGTCGGTTGTGAAGTGATCATAGGCTTTCCTTCTGAATAGTCACGTCAGCCTCAAAAAGCCCTAAACCTGTTCTATATGAATATCACTAGTTCCCATGTTGAGCCTTTGACTTTTTCTCTTGATTTGCTATAACAAACTTTTTCCCTATTTCATGGCTTCATTCCATCTTTGCACCCATTTCCTCCTTGACACTACTAGAGAAAAGAGGCGAAGAGCCTAAAGTTGGGGGTGTGTGAGTTGCATAATCAAGGACTAGATGTGATAGCGGATTAAATTTGAGAAAAGTTTATAAAAAAAATGTTGTCTCATGTATATATACATTTCATGTACATATGTGTACGTATATATATATATATATATATATATATATATATATATATGTATATATATAGTTTTATAGCAATAATAATGTTGTCTTGTAAAAAGATTGTAAATTCTAAAGGGTAAAATCACATCGTGGTCAGGAGTTGAAGAATGAATAGATTGGGCATGAGAAGAAAGGTCAAATTTTGTAGTCTCAAGGAGGATGAGTCACTAATTCCCAAATGAGTATCCTACCCGTCCCCGAGCCTACATTACAACCCAAAAACAAGTCCTATAGTGATCACAACTGAACCATCCGAAAGTGTTAGGCATTGAAATTAAAGGCAAGCATATGGTATCTGCACTGGTAAATCATGAACTTCTTTGTGAGCGCGAGTGCTTTCTATTCTCTTCTATCCTTGCCCCAATTCTTATTGTCAAATTGTGTGTGGGACATTCTATAAGCTAAGTGAGGGCAAAATGGTGAATACTTACACGCATAAATGCTTCTAATAATGTGATGTCATCAATTGAAGCGGCAGGGTCAATTCTAATAAGTTTGTTTTGAAAGAACCTTGTTGGGGAAATGATGAAAGAGAGAGTTGATTTTAAAATGCACATGCCGGTAGCAATGAGCAAACACCATTATAGTCACTTTTACTTTATTTTTAGCATAGTTGCAAATTTTATTTTGTGGTTTGTTTTGTTTGACTTGCTTGAGGACAAGCAAAGATCTTAAGTTGGGGGTATTGATGTGCCGCAGATTTGTGGCACATTCGACGCCTTTTTACTATGAATCTTGGTTGTTTTCAAGTAAGTCTGGTTCTCGTTAATATGTTTTGTTGTGTTTTAGGAAAACAATGGCCCAAAAGCAAAAAGCAAAGAACAACAGAAAAAGTTGCCAGAAATGAGGATCAACGGTCTGTCGATCTATCGACGAACCGTCATTTGAACCGTCAATATGCCTGATTTTCCAGTGATGACAAAGTTGAAGGCGACAAAGGACGGAGGCATCGACGAAGCGTCGAACTGATCGACGTTTCGTCATTTGTGTCGTCAAGAAGGATCTTTCAACAGAGGAGAAAAAGACGAAATGATCGACGGAGCGTCGAACTGGTCGACGGCACCGTCGAACGGTACACAGTGCTGAAGTTACAAAAGACGAAGAAATCGACGGCTCGTCGAACAATCGACGGTCCGTCGATCTTGCTATCGGGGGCAATTTGTCAGTTTTTGCTGTGCGTTTTTGGATCCTATTTAAAGAACATTTTAGGTTTTACTTTGATATTGAGATTTTATTGTGCTCAACTAAAAAGTCCCATTGGTGGGTGAGCATTGAATACTCCCCTTTTGGAGCTTAGTGAAAACAACAAGATTCTATATTCCATCATCTTTACTACCTTTGTAAGCTTTATGTCTCATTTATTGCTTACTACTTTTGAGACCATAATGTGTGAGTGAGTAGTCTCCTTAATCAAAGTTGTGGACCCAAAATGATGTGTGCTATGTGATGGGTATCTAACATTGTATATATATATAATGGGTTGTGATGTATTTTATTATTTCTCGTATTCACTGTTTTATAAGTGGTTGCAAACACTTGTTCATGCACAAACCCTAGTTTATTTAGAAAGATGAACTAGGGTGTGATTTGAAATAATATAACAAGGACTCGGGGCGCTAACCCTCGTTTAATGAACTCGCTTAGGAATAAGATGAGTTCTACTTGGCATATTTAATCAACCTTATTTATAACTTTTCTGCATTTGGGAAAATCATGAAAAGAAATACTTTCTAACTATTGAAAAATATTAGGAAGTGTATTAGAGATTAAGTGCATGCATAACCGCGACCCATTAGAAATATATCATATTGACACCCATAGCATAACGTCTAATCATTGCGGGGACACAACTTTGGTTCTCCAATTCCAAACAAATTTCAGACAGTTCAAAATAGCAAATACAAACCAAATCTCCTTTTTAAAATATTCGGAATAGGACTAAAGCCTTTAAACACTAGTATCGCATACAATTAGTACCCTTTTCTCTCCATATTCCCTGTGGGATTCGACCCCAACCTTGTTTGGGTTACTATATTTGACAACGTCCGCTTTACGCCATTAATAGGTGTAATTTGAGCGTATCAGTTGCAACAAGTTATATATTTGTTGCAACGAGTGGAACACTTGTTGCAACAAGTATTGGTCTTGTTACAACAACTCACTTAGTTGTTGGAGTTTGCTTACAGTAGTTGGGTCTATTTCCCCAACTGCTGTAAGAAAACTCCAACAACTAAGTGAGTTGTTGGAACAAGACCAATACTTGTTGCAACAACTCACTTAGTTGTTTAGGTGACTAACATTCCTTATACTTTTAATGCAGTATGCTGATGTAATTATGCTCTTAATGCGTGTGAGGCAAAGCACTTTCACTGAGCACTATGCTTCCACAGATATAATCTTGGATCTCAACTTCTACAATATCATGCTCAAGCGATACACAGAGTTGTCGGATGAAAGCACACAGCCAGAAGTTATTCCATTCAATCAAATGCTTGATGATTTTATATGGGATGATGATGTTATCGCTTACTGTAGAGGTACTGCACCAGCCAAAGGTGGTCGCGAGTGGGTTGGTGCCAAAAGGGTGCTTACTATCATGAACATAAATGTCAGACAGTTTGTCACCCTCGAATTCATAATTGAGGAGGGGGTGATAAATGTTTATGACTGCAACGTCCCAAAAATCCAAGAGGATGAGTTCTTCATCCACATCCAGCCAGTCATTGAATTATGGCCGAAACTACTGAAGCAGAATGGCATGTTTGGACGCTTGCCTGAAAAGCTGCTCAACGAAGCTTGGAAATTTGTGCTGAAGGAGAATCTCCCCCGCAATGAAACTGCAATGGCATGCGGATCGTATTCACTTGCTTTTATTGAGCATTTGCTTACCGGCACTAACATGATGAAGCCTGAGACTCTATTGTGCGACAACTCAGTAGTGAGGATGCAGTGGCAGTGGGCAGTGGGTGTGATAGATAAAGTTTTGGAGCCCTGAGCTGGCTGTTTAACAAATTACTACTTGAACAATTTGTTTTTTGTCCTTGTTATTATTTATGAATGTTGTTGCAACAAATGCAACAGATAGTACAGTTGTTAAAAAAGTTGCAAAAAATTACTAATCTACTAATCTGTTTAGAAAAGTTGCGTAAATGATTGCAACAGGTCATACAGTTGTCGAGGAAGTTACTAATCCGTTCCAAACAAGTAACTAATCTCTTTAAACAAGTTACTAATCTGTTGCATTAGATAATACATTTGTGAAAGAAGTTGCAACAAATTACTAATCTGTTTCAACAAGTTACTAATCAGTTCCAACAAGTAACTAATCTGCTGAAACAAGTTACTAATCTGTTGCAATAGATCATATAGTCGTGGAAAGAAGTTGCAACAAATTACTAATCTGTTCCAACAAGTTACTAATCCGTTCCAACAAGTAAATAATCTGCTGAAACAAGTTACTAATCTGTTGCAACAGATCATACAGTTGTGGAAAGAAGTTGCAACAAATTACTAATCTGTTCCAACAAGTTACTAATCTGTTCCAACAAGTAAATAATTTGTTGAAACAAGTTACTAATCTATTGCAACATATCATACAGTTGTGGAAAGAAGTTGCAACAAATTACTAATCTGTTTCAACAAGTTACTAATCCGTTCCAACAAGTAAATAATCTGCTGAAACAAGTTACTAATCTGTTACAACATATCATACAGTTGTGGAGAGAAGTTGCAACAAATTACTAAAAATTTCTTAAGTATATATATTGATCAATAAATAGGATTGATTTCCATTGTTTATCACTAAATGTGGGTGAATCCCATAAATTCACTTCAATGATCACTCCATTTAGTGCATATTGGACTTAGTTGATCATCTATCCTGACCCAAAACACCATGAAATTGCTTACGTATATATATTGATCAATAAATAGGATTGGTTTTCATTGTTTATCACTAAATGTAGGTGAATCCCATCAATTCACTTCAATGATCACTCCATTTAGTGCGTATTGGACTTAGTTGATCATCTATCCTAACCCAAAACACCATGAAATTGCTTAAGTATATATATTGATCAATAAATAGGATTGATTTCCATTGTTTATCACTAAATGTGGATGAATCCCATCAATTCACTTCAATGATCACTCCATTTAGTGCATATTGGACTTAGTTGATCATCTATCCTGACCCAAAACACCATGAAATTGCTTAAGTATATATATTGATCAATAAATAGGATTGATTTCCATTGTTTATCACTAAATATCACTAAATGTGGCTGATATGCATTGTTTATCACTAAATGTGGGTGAATCCTTTTATTGATCACTAAATGTGGGTGAATCCCTTTATTGATAACTAAATGTGGGTGAATCAAGTAGTATCTGTTGCAACAGATGTAGTATATGTTGGAGCAAGTTTAGTATCTGTTGCAGCAAACTGAGTAAGTTGTTGAACAAGTCCTTACTCTTGTTGGATAAAACACAACAAGTTACCCATTTTCTGTAACAAGTCACTCTACTTGTTTGATTTATATTGTTTATCACTAAATAAAAAATTCAGGTTACGTGTCAATTTTTAAAAATAAAAAAATAAAAAACTGATTTTTCTTTTAAAAATTTTATTTTTAAAACCCGTTTAAAAAAAAAAAACTGAAAACGCGAATTAAAAAACTGAATTTTCTTTAAAAATAAATAAATTTAAACCCCTTTTTAAAAAAAAATGATTTTTTTTAAAACCCATATGTTTTTTTAAAAAAAAAACAAACGGAAAACATGAATTTTTTTTTAAATATGGAAAAATGGATTTGTTAAAAATATGGAAAGCTTGATTATTTTATTTGAAATGTCTTAAAAGATCTTGATTTTCATGATTTCATTTTCTTATGACACTTTTATTTTTCAAATAAAATCCGAAAAAGGTGTTTTTCTTGTCAAAATTTGAAAAAAAAAACTGATTTTTTTTTATAAAATTTTGAAAAAATTAATTATTTTTTTAAAATGTGGAAAACTAGATTTATATTCATATTTTAAGAAAATACGGATTTTTAAGAAAAAAATTAAGTTTTCCCGTTTTTTATGTTTCTCACTCTCTCAAAGAGAGTGAAACACACTCTCCTTGGCACGTCAACCTTAAGGGGGTAAAATATTACGGTTTTAAATAGTTTAATGGGTGATAGGACAAAAAATTAGGTAAGGTGTGTCGTAGCAAAAACGCTACTAGGTGAGGGGGTAATGATGTCTTATCCCTAATTAAAACTTGAGTCACTCCACTTGTTAGAAAAAAACCCAACATATAACTTAGTTGCATCTGCTTAAAAACTCCGATTTTTTGTAATATGTTCAACGACTTACTAGTTGCCGCAACAAGTCCTGTTACTTGCTCGATAAAACCCAACAAGTTACCCATTTTCTGTAACAAGTCACTCCATTTGTTTGATTTTCATTTTTTATCACTAAATATGGTTGATTCCAATTGTTTATCACTAAATGTGGCTGATTCCCTCTACTCAATAATTAAAACTTGAGTCACTCCACTTGTTAGAAAAAACCCAACATATAACTTAGTTGCATCTGTGTAAAAACTTTGATTTTTTGTAATATGTTCAACGACTTACTAGTTGCTGCAACAAGTCCTGTTACTTGTTCGATAAAACCCAACAAGTTACAGAGTTGTTGCAACAAATTCATAACTTGTTGGAAACTGTACAACAATTTATTAACAAGAATATTTACATTAGTGATTTGAACACTAACAACATATCATATAAACCAAGTTCATAATCACCAAGAATATAACTTACCATGTTAAGAAATAATAACATTAAAATGTCATAAAGATCTAACAGATAACTATTATTACAAGACAATGCAATCTACAACTATGGAGCATTTCGGCTTGGACATGTTGTTTTTTTGTGGCCAACCGTTTTGCATAAGGAGCATTTGTTTTTCCGCATAGCCCTCTTTGTCCACCTTCTTCCGTGTTTGCTCGAACTTAAAATCTTCACATCCCTTGGCCACCACTTACACTTTAGATGTTCACATCTAAAGCAATACACACTTCGCGAATTGAATGACATTCCTTTATAAAAACCTGTTTCATCATCTTGAACATGGATGGACTGTGACGATTGTGCAGCACACGGTGTATTACTCGCAAGTTCGGGTATAGGGATCGGCTCACCCCCACTTCCATGGGGCTTTGCACTTCTATTATCTGGAATATCCATATCCACCCCTTCCAATTTATCATATAATACATCTTGTTGGTCTTGAGCTAAATTATGGTTCTCGACCGGGCTTCCAACCACGTATACCCTTAAAATGGGCCTAGCTACATCTTTCAAATAAGTACGCAAACGACTCTGATCGGTTATCTTAAAAGGCAAGACCCTCTGGTTTTCAAAAGAAATATGCATGTAAGTGATGACAAGGTCTTTCGGTTCACAAGTTAATTCACAATAGTTAATGATTAAGTTCACAAAATCATCAAACTCAACATCTCTTGGGACAGTCATCGCTATCGTCTCTAACATGTGACTACCCTTCCATCGCCAAATATATCGATTGTTCACCTCGATCCATTCACCATGACAATCAACGCCTATTATTATTGAGTCCCCCATTAATGGTGCCTGAAGATATTTTGTTTTAAGAAAATCAGTCATGACTAGCGCAAGTCAAAGGCCACTTAAATTTATGATTAAGTTCATAGTTGAGTGGTTTTTTCCTGTAATTTTGGACCCAAATTAGTTAACTTAATCACAACTTTGAGCGGCCTTTGAGCTTGGATGTTCAAAGTTGTCACACCTAGTAATTACAATGCTTGAATGCCAAGTGTTGAAATTACTCTAGGTGACAGCTTTGACCACCCCAAGCCCAAAGGGCACTTAAATTTATGATTAAGTTCATAGTTGAGTGGTTTTTTCCTGTAATTTTAGACCCAAATTAGTTAACTTAATTACAACTTTGAGCGGCCTTTGAGCTTGGATGTTCAAAGTTGTCACAACTAGTAATTACAATGCTTGAATGCCAAGTGTTCAAATTACTCTAGGTGACAGCTTTGACCACCCCAAGCCCAAAGGCCACTTAAATTTATGATTAAGTTCATAGTTGAGTGGTTTTTTTCTGTAATTTTGGACCCAAATTAGTTAACTTAATCACAACTTTAAATGACTTCTTGGAACAAACAACTGACTTGTTGCAACAACTAGGTTACTAGTTGCAACAGCTAGCTTATTTGTTGGAGATAGCTTCAGTTTTTTCTCTGTCTCATATCAAAATGGAACAACTATATGACTTGTTGGAACAACTAACGTACTTGTTGCAACAAGTATGTAACTTGTTCCAACTACTTGATAACTTGTTGGAGACAGTTTCAGTTTGTCTGTTTGATAACGAAATGCAACAACTAAGTGACTTGTTAGAACAAATAACTGACTTGTTGCAACAAGTAGGTTACTAGTTGCAACAACTCACTTATTTGTTGGAGACAGCTTCAGTCTCTGTCTCTGTTTCATAACAAAATGGAACAATTATATGAATTGTTAGAACAACTAGCGTACTTGTTGCAACAAGTATGTAACCTGTTCCAACTACTTGATTACTTGTTGGAGACAGCTTCAGTTTTTGTCTCTTTCATAACAAAATGCAACAACTAAGTGACTTATTGAAACAAATAACATACTTGTTGCAACAAGTAGGTTACTAGTTGCAACAACTCACTTATTTGTTGGAGACAGCTTCAGTCTCTATTTCATCCAACAACTGTAAAATATGTCCAACAGCTGCTGTAATTGATGCAGCAAGTATCATACTTGTTGCAACAAGTAACTCAATTGTTGGAAAGAGTAGGAGCTCTCCAACAGATTTCACAGTTATTGCATAAAGTACAACAGTTGTTGTAAATTATTTATTCACATTTTTTGTAATTGTTACAACAGATTAGTAAATCTGTTGCAACAACTTCATAATTTATCAACAACTCTTGCAAAAACACTAGGACTACAACAGCTGATGCAAAAAGTTCAGAAGCTCTTACACAGCAGCTTTAGAACTTGTTGCAACAACTATACTTCTGTAACTACGAATCTGGAAAAATCAGCAAATAAGGCAACTATTCCCAGATGAACAATTGAAAGAAACAGTATTGTTTAACTTACCAATGGACCCGAAAACACTTATGAAGTAATTCCAGTGCTACACCAATGACATTCAATCAAAATATTATAAAATCGGATGATTTTTTTTTCTTGAGCAATGGCGGATGAAGAAGAAGAAGAAGAAGAAGAAGAAGAAGAAAGCAGGGGCGGACCAAGAAGAAGAAGAAGAAGAAGAAGAAGAAGAAGAAGAAGAAGAAAGCAGCACGAAGAACAGATGGGAAGAACAAAAATGGAGGAAACGGCGCTGAAGAGGAAATTTTTTTCCCGATTTTTGTATTTTAGGGTTTATAGTGGTTGGGTCAAAGTGGTAAAATAAAACTTTGGGGCAAAGTATTAAAAGTAAAGTTTAGGATCAAAGTGTTAAAAATAAAACTTGAGGGCAAAGTATTAAAAATAAAATAGAAGACTAAAGTGTCAAAAATGAAACTATTGGGCAAGCTCAAAGCTCCTTAATCACTAATCAAATTTAGTCACCTCTACTCAATAATTAAAACTTGAATCACCTCTCTTCAATTTTAAAACTTAGAAGTCACTTATAATTAAATGACCCTTTTTTCTTTGTATAAAACGTGTCCCATTACTGAGTCAGACAAAAACCCCACATCAACTACATCTTCTCCCTCGGTTTTGCCGATGTTTATCTTTTTCTCTGGCACCTATGTCTCCTCCATCGTCTTCTTCTTCCCAACAAACAACTTTACGAATCGGCATAATTGGGTTTGGTCCCTTTGCGCAGTTTTTGGCCAAAACTCTGATGAAACAAGGCCATTTTATCAGTGCAACTTCAAGATCAGATTATTCAGATTTGTGCACAAATTTGGGCATCCTATTCTTCAGGTAGTACAAAAGCATGAAGATAATAATGTTAAAGTAATCAGTCATGGAGATTTACAAGTTAGCTTAGAAGAGAAATGAGAGAGTCGGTTATGAGGAAGAGAACTGAAAAAATATCTATTCAATTCTGTGTAAATGATACAATGCTAAGACTACTTATAGACAGCTAATTCTACATGTGTACAGCTCATCATTTAACAAACTCAATCATTAAGTAACTAACTATCTTGATATCTACACTACTAACAAACACACCTTTAAGTTAATTACAGTGGTCCCTACACTAACTAACTTCTACACTCCTCCTCAAGCTGATGGAGGAAAATAGATTTTTCATCCCCAGCTTGGTAATAAGGTACTCATATTGTGGTGTGCATAAGCTCTTGGTCAGATCTGCAGGCTGCTCCCTTGTGCCAATATGCAAAGTTTGAATTAGCCCTTCTTGTATCTTCTCTCTGACAAAGTGACAATCAATGTCTATATGTTTAGTTCTTTCATGAAATATTGGATGAGCTGCTATTTGAATGGCAGCTTTGCTTTGACAAAACAACTGAACTGGTAGTTCCACAGCCACACCTAACTCCTTAAACAAACCAGCTAACCAAGTGACTTCTGCTACTATCATTGCCATACTTCTGAACTCTGCTTCAGTTGAACTCCTTGAAACTGTGCTTTGTTTCTTTGACTTCCATGAGATGAGTGCATTGTCAAGCTTCACTAAGTAACCAGTTACAAACCTTCTAGTTTCAGTACAAGATGCCCAATCACAGTCACAAAATGCTGTCAAACTTAGTTTTCCACCTGCTGGCATAAACAGCCCCAATCCTGAACTCCCTTTAATGTATCTTGCTACTCTTAATGCTGCATCCATATGACTTTGTTTAGGTGTATCCATATATTGGCTAAGCACCTGAACCACAAAAGCAAAGTCTGGCCTTGTCATGGTCAGATACAAAAGTCTTCCCACAATTCTTTGATAACTGCTCCTGTTCTCTAGTAGGGGATCATTACAATCTTCAGGCTTCTTGACAACTTCATCATACTCAACTGAAGTTAGTTTATGATTGAATTCCAAAGGTGCGAAAGCAGTTTTTCCACCTGATAATCCCAATTCAGACACCAATTCGAGAGCATATTTTCTTTGACACATATGTATGCCTTTCTCAGACCTAGAGAATTCAATTCCTAAGAAGTACCTTAATTCACCAAGGTCCTTCATCTTGAACTTCTCTTGAAGATTCTTCCTTGCTTGCTGAATTAATTTCAAGGAACTGCCAGTGACTAACAAGTCATCAACATATACTAGAACTACTACTAAGTCCTCCTCAATCTTCTGAGTAAATAGGGAGTAGTCATAATGGGATTGAACAAAGACCAAACTGATCAAGGCTTCAGTGAGCTTGATATTCCACTGCCTGGGAGCCTGTTTTAGGCCATATAATGATTTATGTAGCCTGCATGCTTTATGCTTAGACCCCCTGGGCTTGAAAAGCCATCTGGAACTTGCATGTACACTTCTTCAACAAGATCACCCTGAAGAAAGGCATTATGAACATCCATTTGGTAAATGAACCACTTGGAAGAGGCAGCAAGAGCAACCACTGATCTTACAGTGACCATCTTGGCAACAGGAGAAAAGTTTCATTGAAGTCAAGGCCTTCTTGCTGACTGAACCCCTTAGCTACCAGCCTAGCTTTATATCTTTCCACTTCACCATTGGATTTGTACTTCACCTTAAAGACCCACTTACAGCCAATAGGAACCTTGCCAGGGGGCAGGTCAACAATAGACAAAGTGTGATTCTCCTCAAGTGCAGAAATTTCTTATTTCATAGCAGCCACCCACAGAGGATTTGTGCTTGCCTCAGCAAAGGATTTAAGTTCAATAATAGCAGAATAAGCAGCAAGAGATGCTGCATACTGAGGACTAAGATGATCATAACACACATAGTTGGAAACAGGATATGTGCAGAGTGATTTTGCCCCAATGTAATCACTCTTCAAAACAGGAGGTTTAGAGGACCTGGATGATCTTCTAGGGTCAGCTGATGAGGTGGTAAGACTGGGAGATGATGGAATAGATGGAGGCAAAGGAGGTGGATCATAAGTGTCATCTGACTGAGGGATAGGATCAGATGAAGAAGTATAAGGAGTAGGATTAGGATAGTGAGAACTAGGAATGGAGGTATCAGTGGAGGTAGATATGTCATGATAGGTGGGAACATCTAGAACAGGAAATAAGGGGGAAACAGACTGAGTAGGATTGTGGAACGGAAACACATCCTCTCTAAAGTGCATATCCCTACTGACAATAAATGACTTAGAACTTAGATCATACATGTAGTATCCTTTTTGAGTAGAGGAGTAGCCTAGGTGAACTGCAGGAACAGCTCTTGGGCTGAACTTGTCTGAGCCTTTGACTACTGTGACATATCCTAGACTACCAAATACCCTTAGATGCTGCAAGGAGGGGACTCTATGATAAAGCTTTTCAAAGGGAGACTTGCCATGCAAAAGTACTGTAGGCAGTCTGTTCAATAAGTACACAGCTGTGGACACACACTCCCCCCAGAACTTAAGTGGAACAAAACCTTGAAATCTCAGTGCCCTAGCCATGTCTAGAATGTATCCATGCCTTCTCTCAACTACACCATTCTGTTGAGGTGTATACACACAAGAGCTTTGATGAAGGACACCATTTTCTCTTAACAAAGGACAAACTTGATGATTGAAGAACTCTGTGCCATTGTCTGTCCTAAGGGATTTAATAGTGCACTTAAACTGTGTTTTAACCATCATGATAAAATCTCTGAGAAGCACAAGAACATCAGCTTTAGTAGTCATCAGGAAAATCCAAGTATATCTAGAATGATCATCCACAACAGTCATAAAGAACCTTTTTACCATCATGTGAGGGAACCCTATAAGGGCCCCAGACATCAACATGAACAAGATCAAAGGTAGAGATAGAACAGGAAGTACTCAGAGGGAAAGGTAATCTTGTTTGTTTAGCAATAGAGCAAACAGTACAAACATGGTCTTTCAGCATAGCATGATTCAGACCATAGACTTTCTTTAAAACTCTCAAAGGTGCATGACCTAACCTTCTATGCCATAATGAAGTAAAGTCACTATCACTAGACACATGAAGAGATTTGTAGGCATTGCTATCAGTTTTATTTGCAGTACTACTAGAATGATCAATAGTACTACTATAATGAGCAGCATTATTTACACAGGTATCAGCAGGTGCAGCTGTAGCACCAGTTTTTCCCCATAAATCTTCAATTGTTCCTTTGAAATGTTCTCCTTTTAGAATGTATAAACCATCTGCTTCTCTACCAATCCCTATCACCTTCCTAGAGTTCCTGAAACAAACAGAAATCAGGATAGAAGGCAGCAACACATTTGAGTGCCTTAGTGATCTTAGATACTGAGAGTAGATTGTACTTCAACTCAGGGACATATAAGACATCTTGCACAGTCTTAGTCTGAAACACAATTGACTCTCCTGATTTTTGAATAGAAGCTTGTTCACCAGTAGGCAGATACACTTTGCTTTTAAGTGGATAAGGTATACTTTTTGTGTTGCCTAGTAGATTTTCATTGTGCACCATATGATTAGTTGCACCTGTGTCAACTATCCAGTTATAGTCAGCTAGACTAGATAAGAGAGCAGCAATGATACCTGAACCAGATGACTTGGTTCCTGAGGTTCCAACTTGAGTCATATTGGCAGCCTGCTCTGCTTCCTTCCCTTTGTCTAGCATAGTCACAATCTGGGAATACTGATTAGGTGTGAATCCAGGAGGTGCTAGTGAGAGTTGAGAAAAAGCAGCTTGAGGATAACTCTGATAAGGGCCATAACCATGAGGATAGCCTTGTGGATAGACCTGTTGAGGTGGTGCATAGTGGTGTGGTACATAGCCTTGTGAGTAGTGTGGAGCTGGTTGAAAGTTCCCTTTGGATGATTGGGGATAGTAAGGAGTATAAGGAGTGTAAGGATGATATTGATTGGCATTTTGAAAGTTGGTAGTTGGAGGCTGAAATTCACCAGTAGAGACATTGTTAGCATGTGCATTGTTCTTCTTCTTGAAATTATAGTCAGGTGGATAACCATGAAGTCTATAGCAGTCATCTGCTGCATGCCCCTTTATATGGCAAAACTCACACTGCTGATTAGACTTATCTATCTTGTTTCTGTCAAAGTTATTCTTATTGTCATAGTGATGTTTAGGCTCAAAATGAGGTCTTGGTTTGAAACTTTTGTGTGGCATTCTGTGACTTAGTAAAGCAGTTAAATCAACTCCACCATTAGAACCATTGGAACTTCCTCCATTGTGACTCATTCTCTGACTTTCTACATTCAATATCATAGCATAAGCTTGGTTAATAGTTGGAGTTGGAACAACCATCAATACCTGACTTCTAGCCTGGGCATAGGATTCATTTAAGCCCATGAGAAATTGTCACAGTTTTTGTTGCTGAAAGTGTTCAGCATATTGTTTGGATTCAGGACATGCACATGAAGGAGGTGGCATTAATTCCTCAAACTCATCTCTCAATGCTTTCAATTTCGAAAAATACACAGACACTGAGTCCACGCCTTGAGTCAAGGTTGCTATCTCTCTATGAAGATAGTATGCTCTTGATGCATTAACCTTGTTAAACCTTTCTTTTAGGTCCTCCCAGACTTTATAAGCATCAGAGGCATAAATCACAGTACTAATCAAATCTTTAGACACTGTGTTCATAATCCAAGCTAGAACAATAGCATCACATCTATCCCAAAGTTCATGAAGACTAGAATCATACATTTCTTTCTTACATGTACCTAGCACAAAACCTAATTTGTTTTTACCACGTAAAACTAACTTCATAGATTTACTCCATAGAGAATAGTTCTCAGATCCTTGAAGTTGAACAGAAATTAGAACCAAACCTTGAGTAGCTGAAGGATGAATATACAGAGGATGATTATGATGAACCTGATCCTCTAATTGAGTAGTTTCTTGAGTCTGTTCATCAGGTACATCCCAGTTGTTGTTGCGCATTGGATTTCCATCATTCACCGCCATTGTTTCTTCAAAAAATTGCTCGATTCTACAGAGATTATTGAACACTCAACTGAATTTAAAAGCACACTAGGAGAATGAACTACAGATATGCGAGAATCAACCAGAAAACTCAAAATTTTTGTGGAGTTTCTCGATCGACTTGTAGCTCGCCTTTAATGTCTTCTTCTTCCTAAATCTAGACTGAAAACAGTTGTGAATCTAACCTAAAAGCTCTGATACCATGTTAAAGTAATCAGTCATGGAGATTTAGAAGTTTTGAAGAAGAATAAGTTAGCTTAGAAGAGAAATGAGAGAGTCGGTTATGAGGAAGAGAACTGAAAAAATATCTATTCAATTCTGTGTAAATGATACAATGCTAAGACTACTTATAGACAGCTAATTCTACATGTGTACAACTCATCATTTAACAAACTCAATCATTAAGTAACTAACTATCTTGATATCTACACTACTAACAAACACACCTTTAAGCTAATTACAGTGGTCCCTACACTAACTACTACACTAACTAACTTCTACAAATAATGGTAAAAAACACACCTGAACTATCAACCTTTCGCAAGTTTCACACCCTGATGATGAGCTTTTCCCTTTTCTTACCTGAACTATCACCATCGTTGTATTAAAACACACCCGATTGAGTAGATGGCGATAGTTTAAGTAGGAAAAGGAAACAACTAATAGTTGACCTAGTCAGCTTTGAGGTGTGTTTACATACAATAGATAGTGATAGTTCTGGTAGGAAAGGAAAAGCTGATAGTTGGCCTATTCAGCTTCGAGGCATGTTTACATACTTAGATGGTAATAGTTTAGGTAGAAAAAGGGAACAGAGCGCGAAACTCGTAAAAAAGTGATAGTTTAGGCGTGTTTTTGACCATCATTTCGAGAATGAATAATTTACCGGTAATTGAGGGCTTTTGCCGTTTATTTCATGCGCAGGGATATTGGTGCATTTCTGGAATCTGACAATGATATTATTATGATTAGCACATCCATCCTGTCTCTATCACGAGTTGTGGAGTCCATACCATTCCATTGTCTCAAACGGCCTACACTTTTCATCGATGTGCTCTCTGTGAAAGAACACCCAAAAGATGTCCTTTTGCGAGTATGCAATTCACACTCACATTGCTAGCTGCTTCATATACTTTGGTAGATTGAACATTCCATTTTCGTTAACAATATGTGTTTGAAAGATACTGCCCGAGGAGTGCGACTTGCTGTGTACGCACCCAATGTTTGGACCGGAAAGTGGGAAAGATGGATGGACAGACTTGACTTTTATGTATGACATGGTTCGAATTAGAGATCAACATCTGTGCTCCAGCTTTCTGCAAATCTTCTCAACTGAAGTAAGAAGCAGAAATATGCTCAGAGTTCATTCTGTTACAAACTCCTTAAGCTAAAATTTTCCTGTACTGCACTAATCTTCTATCTGTTGCAGGGTTGCAAAATGCTGGAAATGACTTGTGAAGAGCATGATAGATTGGCTGCTCGAAGTCAATTTCTCACTCACACAATTGGCAGGTAATTTGTGTCACCTACTAGTTTGAGACTATAATTGTAGAGAAGAGGTCATCACATTAAGTATTAACTTTATTCAGCTTAACAGGATCTTGGTGGAAATGGAGGTTGAATCCACGCCCATAGACACAAAGGGATTTCAGAAACTTGTTCAAGTGGTAATTATGTAACCTTGACTCCATGGAGAATATTTATTTTTCTAGATTACACTTATGGAAGATTAAGCATGCAAGCACATTCATCATCTACAAGTAATTTTCAACTTCCGGGACCTCTGATTTTTTATCACACTAAAATTGGACAACATGCAGAAGGAGAGCTCAGCTAAAGATAGTTTTGATCTGTTCAGCGGGCTATTCATCCACAATAGGTTTGCCAGGCAACAGGTATATACTCTTTTCGTATTCTGCAACTGAATCATAATTTCTTAGTACTATCAGAAGAGAAGAAACACTGAACGCAAGCTTATGGTGCAGATGAAAAATTTAGAAGTAGCAATAGAGAAACTTCAAGAGAGATCGAAGGAGCTGCAGGATCCCATCATATCGAAGTTGTAACCACTGTTGAATGATGTCGATGAATGGGAACTCTATAACTCACTTTCTTGGTCTTGTGATGTTTCACTGCTTGTATCATTAAGATGATATTTTTTTGGCAACTTTTGCTGATACATTTCTTACGAAATCAATTTAGACAATGTACACTAGGCCTGTGCACAAATCGGTTCAATCCGAATTTCCGAACCGATTCGAAACAATTCGGATAATTCAATTTGGATAATACAATTCGATTTCAATTTACAAATGCAATTGTAAAATATTACAGTTTAACGGTTCGGATACGGTTGGCTGCAATTATCAACCGAACCGATCCGAACAAACCGAATTTATATGCCACAAGTAACTAATATGACTAATTTGGTATATGTAATGTGGTGTTGGCGGATTTGTATGCTTGCACAAGTTTTCAAGCTCTTGTTTTGTTATTTATATGCTATTATGCTTGCAAGTTTATGATTTTTTCTTGGTTAATATCTTGGTTATACGGCTGCAAATTTAGGATCTCATGAGTTTTTGTTATATTTACTCTAAAATTGAAATGAAATAGTTACTTGTTTAAATTTCGAATAAACCGAACAAATCGATTTGTGTAATCGAACCGAAATAATAAAAAACGAATCGAATTGAACCTAGAATGGATCAAGTTTGATTGAAAATTTTAAAAAGTCGAAATTCGAAATTTCAACTCGACGATGGCCAAAACCGAACCGAACCGATTCGTGCACAGGCCTAATGTACACTAAAAATGAGAGGATTCATTTTTTAAGTTACAAATAAAAGTTTCATTGCTTGTACCATTAAGATGATTTTTTTTGTTTGATTACCATATATTGTTATGTTAATTTTTCTATGCAACTCTTTCGAAAACTCTTCCAGAAAAATCAATTTGGACAATGAACCCTAAGGTGAATGGCTTCTTGTTAAAACCCGATAATAAAATTGTTGATTCTCAATTTATACAACCTGGAGCAACTATTTCTCAAAAAATCTAATTAATAAGCGGTGTAAACAGCTACCAAAACTAACTTTTGCGCATTTTTGCATAAATGTTTTATCCTTTTCCTCGATTGGACTAATTACAGGATTCTCAGTTTTGAAAGTACCTGCATTCAGCCACTTAAGACAAACAAAGCTCGTCATTGTTCGGTGTTATTAGTATCAGACTTGTTGCAATACGTTCCTATATTTCACTTTATCTTCAGCAAAAACAATTTTTACAGTTTTTCTTGCAAAGATGTTCAAGTGCAACTAAAGCCAATTTTGAGTGTTATGGACCTCAACCATTACAACTTCTGGGTAATCGGAATACCCAGTGCAATGTTGTATTCAGTTAACAGTGTTCTGGTGTAGTTTCAGTCAGCTTTTACTCTCGGCAAAGTAGATCGAGTCTCTGAATCACAAAATTTTATTGGACGTGTGTCAAAATTTATCAACTGTGTATATATTAACATGCTAAAAGGTAAATGATACACACAGCAAGAGAATCAAAACTGCTGCTTAATTATGCTAGAAAGTAGAGGAAAAGACAAGGAAGTGACACTGTTACTATTGATTGTTGATTTCGTCAGTATTGGTATCTTCTGGTGTATTGCAACCAACGGCAGCAGGATTTGCAGAATCTGGAGCAAGATCAGAAACTTGCTCACGCTTCCGAGCCTGTAATCCTGTAAGTCGTGCAAGGTCGATCCATTGCTGTGGAAGAAGAGATACAGAATTATTAATCGATACAGAATTATTAATCATTAGCAAACGGGAAAATTACTTATCAACAATGAGATGATCAGTAAAACAAGGCGAATAACTTAAACGTTACAAATTTTACAATAAGAAACAGCTCAAGTGTGAAATAGTCATTGAACTCTTATGTTGTGAATGAAATTAGCCAAGAGGCCATGGTGGAGGGCAAGTTTGCCAGAGAATAATGCGCTAGACCCGGAGTAGGAGCGTGTGAGGCATGAATTGGGTAAGGGGGAAATAAATGAATACTCCCTCTGTTCCAAATACTTGTCACGTTTCGCTTCTCGAGAGTCAATTTGACTAATCTTCAGAGCTAATTGGCTTGATATAATATTTTGAAACTAAACTTTAGGTATTCGAAAACTACGTGAAAAGTACTATAAGTTGCAGTTTTTCTCATATTAATATGATCAAAAAGATACTTAATTAAATTGCTGGTCAAAGTTTATGTAGTTTGACTCTCGAAAAAAGAAATGTGACAAGTAATATGGGGCAGAGGAGTAGTTGTATGATAGGGAAAATTAGGTAAGCAATGGTATTTACAATTCCCTGGTCCCTCTGATCCCCTTTTCTGGTTTTCTCCCCCCTTCTCTGTTCTTAGGGATGGCAATAGGGCGGGGCGGGTCAAGTCTTCCCCTGTTAAAGTTTTGCCCTGCCCTGCACCATTTAACTGTCTGCCCTATTTAGATTCAGCCCCGCCCTGCCCCGTTTAGCCCTGTTTAGCCCTGCCCCGTGTAGCCCCTATTTACATGTTCTTTGATTTCGTTATCAAAATTTAATATTTCTTTCGATTTAATAATTTTAACATCATCTTTTTTTTTTTTTTTTTTTTTTGTAGTTTTCTAATTTTCTCCAAGAAGGCAATAAACTAATTAAATACAGCATTCAAACTTATAACAGCAAAAGCTAAATGCAGTATTCAAAGTTTCCAGCAAATTAAGCAAATGATAAGAACAAGGTATTTAGCAGTTACATTTCTCTTCATTTCAGTACTCAAAGTTGAAAAATTAGAAGTCCAAACTGGAATCATATTCATATCCTAAATTAACAGAGATGTAAAACAGAGGACACCCAGTTAACAAAATAAATTCTTGGACCAAAACACTTGAAAACTTAATAACTTCATAATTTAATCCAATGTTATTGATCACAAACTTGATACCCATTGGTGGTTGAACAAGTTTAACACTACCCGTTTGATTAAGAAAATCAATATTCTCAATAGACTAAAAGAAGCCTGAGCTTAGACCCGCCCTACCACCTGCCCTGCCCCGTTTCATATTTTGAAAATAAAAGCTTTGACCTGCCCCGCCCCGTCCTGCCCTGTTTAAGCATTCCCCTGCACTGCCTCGTTTAATCTTTGCCCGGCCCTGCCCTGCCCCAATAGCCATCCCTATCTGTTCTTCTCGGTCTCTCTCCTTCTCTTTTAGGTATAATTCTGTTGCTACAGTCTAGTCCCTTATTAGTGTTTGTATGACTATTTGTTCGGTTCATTATCGGAGGATTGCTTGAATCAGTAGGGTACATTACCCTGGTTTGAATCTAATTGGTTTTGCTTGGTGACGTTACTGTAAATTATTACATCTTTACTTCAGAACTGCTATGAGGATAGAGGGATCTTTTCTTGAAAGAAAAGCAGTATCTCCTACTATGTTTCTAAGACTGAGAGTCAATTTTTCTTGCAATAAAAAAGGCTAATTAGGAAACAGGACAAAAGATAAAGAGTGGAAGATACAACAATAAAGAATGGGAAATCCAAATAGAAGGTTTTCAAGTGGAGATGATAAAGGGGCGGGCACATTTTCCACCAAGTCTCGAACCGCACGCAGCTAGCCCTCGGGAACAGATTAAATAACTAAAAGGTATTACCCTGAGGAGACCCTCATAAAGACTAATCTTTTAGATTCCATTATCATTAACCTACACAACTGTTTACTGGGGATACTGATGAAAGAAGTTTATGGTTGGTTACTTGTGAAAAAGAAAAGAAAAGAAAAGATTTAACTTCAAAGAATTTTAGAAGTATCTAACCTGGGTTCCCCAATAGGAGTTGATCGTTCGAACAACAAAAGAAAGCATATTTACAAGTAATGTTTGGTCAGAAAATAGATCTGAAATCCGGTGCTCTACCAATCCTGCAATAACCTGCATTTTGAGCATATTATTATTATGTTCAGTTGAACCTCAAACACCTTAATAGAAAGCTAAGGAAATCATTGTCAGATAGGTGTTTTTAAAGTAATTGCTACTATAATGTTTTGAGCGGAAGCTCGTGTCAAACATATTACAATAGTAAAGATGAAGGGACCAAAGTTGATTAAGAATCAGATTTTCATAAGCTCCATGAAGCACCAGAACAAGTTCAACGTTATCGATGTTGGCCTTTGAAAAAGATACAAAACCCTTGATTTAGGGTCAATTTTGAAACAAAATGACAGCAAAGATCATGTCCAATTCGACATGATTATGGCAGAAACATCATCCAGAAAAATCCTTAAAATGTGCAGGAGCTAGAGATGGCAGCCCAGTCTCCAATAAAACCAGCAGCTATATTACCCAAAATATTGTTTAAAAATATACTGGCACATTCCATGTTTAACCAAGATTTCCAATGAAAATAGATAATCATCATCTTGGATTTGAAAGCAGTGGTATGAAATATTAAACTGTCAAATATATGTATCCGGATGTTCAAGGTACCTGATAACGCAGATTTGCAGATGTACCAAGAAATGATGAATACACAAGCGCTGTTTTCAATATTGGGGATCGCTTGTTCTTTTGGACAGTAGTAAAGGTCGGATTTAATGCTTTGCGCATTGCAAACAAGATATTTGATGAAGCAACTGCGCCGATGCTAGAAATAAATCCCACACCGGCCAATTTAAGGCCACCAACAATCACAGACGCAACTCTGTGACTCACATTCCAGTCCCTTCCAACAAGACTTTTCTGAAAAGCATTATCTGGGATGGAACCCAGGAGACCTTTCAATACTTCGATGCTCTCAGGCGCATCAACATCATTAGCAACTGGCAAGAAAGAAATCGTTGGAGCAGGAAGCCACACTGTGAAAAAATCCACAACTATACCCCTGAGAGTGTCTGTAATAACATAATCAAGCTCTTCAACAAAATTCTGTTTACGCTTCTCATACTGTGCGAAGAGAGTAGTTGTTATTGATATAGATTCTTCAATAGCTAATCGATGTAGAAATTTAGGATCGGCCAACAATCTCTCTCTAAAACCCTGCATCAAAATGAGCTTCTTTTCAACTTCAAACCAACTCAGCATTTTCTTTATACACAAGTACAAGCCTAAAACAAGAAAATAAAGTAGAAAAAAACAATGTCCTTTTTTTTTCTTTCTTTGTTCATTCTCTTTCTCCTTCTGTTGGTGAACGGGTGGTTAAAGAGTAGAAGTCTATAATAGCACACCTGAAAGCGATCTGTTAAATCTGAAATGAAAGGATATTGCTCTAGATCAAAAAAGTTCTGCAGCACTTCCGGGGATACCAGGCCAAGATCTAGTCCATTTTGGAGGTCCTGAAAAAAGTAAGATGTTACAGTAATGAGATCAAGTTCATCAGAGTACAATTCAACAAAATATGCACAATTACTAGTACGTAACAATTTTTTAACAGTTGCAGTATCACACTCTGAAATTGCAACCAGTATCTTAGTTGAAATTTGAAGCCAAAGGTAGTTATAACTTCAAACTTTCTGCTATGAAGTGTTAATTAACCCAAACAGATGGGACATTAGGAAAATAGGAAGAGGAATATGTAGTCCATAGATGTTAGCATTGTAGCTACAGGATCCATGACTCAACAATCTCACTGGAACCCCGCCAAAAAAGTGCTAAAGTTCCCATGGCTTTGGTTCAATGGAAAAGAAGTATAGAGCCGGATGTATGGCAGGGGCAGGTCACAGGTTTGAATCCTGACTAGTTAAGTGGAGAAATGTAGAAAGTGAGCCCATTATCCACCAAATTTTGAAGCTGAAAAACAGAGGATTTTTTGGTTACAATAGAAAAGTGCAATTTGATTCAAATACATAAATGAAAAAATATACATGTTTTAAGAATGAAGTTTCTTGCCCAATACATCCAACAGTTCCTTGTGCCACTTAGTTCAATTTTATCTCAATTACTCTCTACAAATATGAAGATGTGATATTTTACATCAGGGAAGACAAGACTTGTGTCATTCTTACTTACTGATAAAACATCAAAAGGGCAAGCCCCTTTTCAATGATGCTTTTGGGACCTAAAAGAATGTTAAACAGACATCATTATCCAATCTTAAACCGATTGTAATGTAAGAACGTAACAGGGTGCTGCACTTTATTGGTCTAGCAATCAGCATAAAGGACGGTGGTCAACCTGTAATGATTATGCAACTTGTAACCCTTTTACTTCTGGAAATTGTTTAGTACATTTGTAGTAAGAGATCTTTCAATGAATACCTAATATTTTCTGCATACAAAAAATGCTCAGGAAGCCATGTCAACAAAATGGAATAGAAATTATGAATGAGTAACTTCAAACAAGATAAGGTAGAACTAAAATTCCCACTTCTGTTTACTAACTGAGAGCGGGATTCTACAACCAGATTATCTCAGGTCCTTCATTAGATATAAGTCAATTCAGAAAGCAAAAAACCATAATACGCGCTGAGGAATTCCTACCAGCAGACTTCTTGTACTCAAAGTGAACTTACTAAGTGCTCTCCTTTGTCCTTTTGTTCATGTCGTTCACAAATCCCCAAGTAGAAGTCTCTAAAATGTGGTATGAAAGTCTTGGACTAAGACTCTTGTAACATTTATAAGAGGTTTGGTCAATTTGTATACTTTTTCTTTGGTCAATTCTCATCTAACAAGCTTTTAATATTCATCATTTCTAAAATTTTCTATAACATACAAGCTACTACGGAAACCGAATTCTTAAGAACTCAGGCAACAAGAAGCATTGGTAGATCTTGTTACATAACTGATGTTTTGGTTATTAACCATCTCATACCTTCAAGCTCCATATCATTTAAAGCCTGACAAACTCAGTTAGCAGGAAACTATTTATGTTCGACTGCAGCCAATATATGAGTTTAGACGCTGAGTTAGTTATAGCCTTTCAACTCGAAGAATAAATAACTAACCTGAGGTAAGGCTTCTCGTCTCCTGCCAGCTGCATTCATCACACGGGCAATTTCTGCACGATCAAAACAATTTCTGCTACAAGGTCTAGCTGCAGAGTACCACAGGAAATCAGCAACAGGAACTTCTCCCTCCCTCCTTAGCCATTGTCTTTCAGGGTCAAGTAGTATGACAATTTGATTTTTCTTTTGTATCTTCCTTGAAATTCTAGCAGGCACCCCGGTCCCTCTTGATCCATACATGACATGGCTGGCACCTGTGACAACTACAAGCAGACCGGCCGCTCCATCATCCGTCACTGTTTTTAAAACTATCTGGGACATGTTGTACTCCTCAACAACTCTTGCTTGTGCAGAGAGATATGAGCTTGGTCCAAAAGGAGTAGGCTGGTTCAGCATATTTACATCAACGGATGATCTGCGTGACATAGACGTAAAGCCTGAGATGAAACCAGAACCAGCTGGAGGAGCATATTTCTTATGATCAGCTTTTGAAAGCCCCCGAATACCTTCTGCTTGAACTGTTCGTAGAACCTAGTCCAGAACAACCAGAAAATTTATCACTTTCATCCTTAACTTATGAAACTAAAGAAACTTGATCAATGCAGAGCACTATCAGACAGTGAAAAGAATTGGAATTTATAGAACAAAGAAATCTTCCATGATAACAAAAAGAGTCGATCTTTTTTCGGCTGATCATCTTGCAAGCATAGCGCATAAGAATGAGCTCAGGTAATATTGTCTGCTAATTTTTTGTCTGGGTTCATAAATATTTCTAGTTCATGCCCATCAACTAATAGATGAAGACACAGATAATAAGTACCTCTAGAGGCAAACCACATGCGACCAGCCGAACCCCATTGTCGCGACAATAAGTCAATAAGGGTTCATACTCCTGCCAATATTGAGTTGGCCAATGTGCTACATAGGATTTCAAACTCTCTCCATCAATCCTGCAATATCAAGTGCCTAACATTAGATATATGTCTCATACAAAAATTTCAATGCAGCTAATTTTCTCTTCCATTAGATGTAATAACAAGTGCATAATAACAAACTCTTTCATAACAAGATCATACAACTCTAAACAAGACTTATTCCACAACTTCACATATAAATTAAGGACATTTGTAAGGTCATTAAGATCAATATATCTTCTCAGGTGAACCTGGAAAATCTACGCCAACTAACACAATCAAACTGACAGTTCCCATCGCATTTTTCACAATTTAAGTCTGTAGAACCATTTTTTATTGAGATAATGGTCAGAAACACACCTGAAGTATCCCTTTTTCGCGAGTTTCCTACCTGAAATATCACATATTTGCATTTCCTACCTAAACTATCACCAACTATTTATCAAAACACACCTTGCAGTTGATAAGACCCAAGTGTTTGAATACAATCGCTAAAAGGCACGTGACAGCTTAATTTGCCCATAAAATTTCATCCACCTGGTAGCTAACTCATTTTGATAAATAGTTGGTAATAGTTCAGGTAGGAAACTTACAAAAAAAAATGATACTTTGGGTATGTTTTTGACCATTATGTCTCTTTTACTCTTGAAGAAACACTAGGATAACCAAATTATGGATATACTTCTTACTTTCTAGCCATGTATTGATTGAGCTGTTGTTGTAAATTAGAGGGAAATGCTTCTAAAGCCAACGAAATCGACTTCTCAGCATCAGCACATCTCTTCCTCAAATTCTTCACAATCTCAAGTTCCACTTCCTTATCATCTCGAGTTGGAACTTGCTCAGCTTCACCTAAATACACAACTCTAGCATTCATAAGCTTCTCCCATACCTTCTTCTTATCCTTCCCTAAAGCTAAAGGCTCTCCAATTACCGTCGCATCATAAATCCTCGAATTTATCGCTTCCTCCGTCTTAACAGGCGGCGGATAATCCGGCGGAGGTTGCGGCGTAATTTCAGGGGGTGGTTTGTCGTCAGCTCTGGCAATTGCAGAACGGAGAGAATAAAGTCCGATGGTGAGAAGAGGCATGAGAAGTACATTACGCCTTGTAGCTGAGGTGTTTCGCTTCAGAATTACTTCGTCGGAGTTATCGGTAGAACAACGGACTGAAATGCTGACGTGGCTATGCTCGTGAACTAAGCCACCGGGGAAATTAAGTCTATGTGGCCGGAGTAGAGTTGCCGGTGGGACATGTAAGTGAAGTGATCTAAAAGAGGTGTGGGCCTTCATTTTTCACGTTGAAGGCTTTTAAGAACTCGGGGGCAAATCCTACATGGTCAGCGCAACTGCAATTGCACCAAATGATGACCAATCCAATCAATCGTTTTGAACCTTTTAAACTTTTCTCAAGATTATGTTTTTTTTTTTTTTTTCTCTTCTTCTTTTTATAACTCGATAAATATATAAGTGCAAATAGAAAGAGAGAGAAAATAAACAACGATAACTGAGGGAAAATACTTACATGCCCTCCACTGGTTGGCAAATAACGTCTCTATATAAATGAGGTTAGTTAATAAATAATTTATTACTCCCTCCGTCTCAAAACATTTGTCGTCTTTACTAAAATACTTATCGTTTTATTTATTCAAGATAAAATTAAGTAGTTTTTTTTTTCATTTTACCTTTATATTAATTATATCAATTGGCTGATTTTGTGAGTTCACATAACAACATTTAAGTTGTTTGATCATTAATGGAGTTAATAATAATAAGTTTATTTAATGCATGTATCAGATTTGTCTATAATAATGATGATAATAATAATTAAATTACAAAATGTTAGTACTATGTTAGTTATACTGCGCCACAAAAAGGAAGAAAATGAGATGCGGAAAAATGGAGGATTTGATATGATCCAGTTGATTTTTGTTTAGTTGGGTGGATGGATCTTATGAATGCATATTCCTACGTGCACTTGTGAAGGTCTTGATTTTAGGTAGGGGTGTTCATGGTTCGGTTTGGGTCGGTTATTGGTTAAAATCATAATCAAATCAATTTAGTTGGTTTTTAAATGTCTAAAATCATAACCAAACCAAATAAAATAATAACCACCGGTTTGATTATTGTCGGTTTGGTTCGGTTTGGTTGAATTTTTCGGTTTATGACTAGCAACCATGAGACTTATCAGTAAAACATTAAAAAGTTGAAAAAGACATGTCTTTTTTTTTTATTCAAACGATAACTTTTATTTATCGTTTAAGGTGGAACATACATCATAGAAATATTTTCATTATTAATGATAGTGTCATACTCAAGTTACCCAAAGTTGCTAAACTATTACATATAGAGCTAAAAACTAACTAAGTAGTGGCTGCACCATTTTTGTCAACTTAATACACATACCTGATAAAGTAGAGCATAAGAGCTTTTAGTTGTTGTTACAAACATACATATTAATTAAACATAAAGTCTACCTAAAATTAAAATGAAAATATATGAAATAAAAAAACTTTGTGTAATAATCCCAAAATTTGGGGCAATACTTGCATTTTGTCCTCAATTCTCCCATTTTATTAAAAACACCTTGTGTAATCATCCAAACTTCAGATGTTTTTCTATCATTATCCCAGGGCTAGGGTCTCGACTATAAAGAATTATTCTTTTCTGCCTTTTAGGAGGATTACTCACGGAAGAAGTATTAGGGCATTACTATGTGCTTGAGTTGCAGCAAATGCTGATGTTATTGAAGTATCTTTTATAGGAACCTCCAAATCTACAACCTCTGTCCTTTTCATATGAAAAATATTAGAAGTTTAGACTCTAACGTATAAAAAAGAAGAAAAAAGAAAGGTATAAATTCGGGAAAAAAAAAAGAAACAACCTAAAATCAAATGGTTGACAAAGAAAGGCTAAAAATCATTAGACTCTAACGTGAGCTTCTGTCGGTAGGTTTACACTTAACCCTTAAAGAGTTAAAAGACTTAAAACATGGGCTTGGACATATTCTTAAAAACATGAGCCTTAAACACTCATGTAAAATAAGTACATCAAAAATCAAATTAATGATTAAAAGGTATAAAATATTTATAATTATTTATGAAAAACTAATATTATACATATAAATAATTATAAAATTTATGTATATAATTTATCGGTTTGGTTTGGTTATTTATTCGGTTATTTTTTAATATAATCATAACCAAATCAAATATTATCGGTTTTTAAAATTTAAAACCAAATCAAACCACATGTCAATTTTTTTATTTGATTTGGTTAAATTTTCGATTTAGTTTTAGTTTTAACCAAAACCGGGAACAACCTAAATTTAGGTTGTCTTTTTCAGACTCTGATTAGATTGGATCTTTGCTTACCTGTCGGATATGCACGATACGAGTGGTTTGCAATGAACAACTCATTTTGTGGCCCTTGAAGTAAAACGTCAGGAACAATTGCCAACTTGATACACAATATTTTTGAATGGTCATACTTTTTTAGGCAGCACCTGCAAGCTTTTTCTCACCATTGTCTTGAAAACCACGTGTACTAAGCGTGTCGATTGATTCGCAGGATATGTTTTGTGAAAAAAGGAATAGATAAAGTCAATATGTGAGACCGCTTTAGCTTATTTGACTGAAAGTTTATAAACATCATCCACTTTTAAATGCCAAAATAAATTTTATAATACAAACTTAAATATTTAAATAAAAGAATTAAATTAATAATAAATAGCTAGTGTACTTGGTGGATATTCTTTTAAAAGTGACTTATATATAATTAAAGTTATTTAATTAGTATAAATATAAAAGTGTTCATAGAACATAGTGAATGATAAAATATAATAAAGAAAGAATTAAAATCTTTATATGATGATGTGGAGATTATAAAGTGTTGAAGATAAAATAATAAAAATGATGATCAACAAGTTAAAAATCTGAAATAAGAATAAACAACTTATGATTTGTGGTCAGTTTGACTCATGAGCATTTGGTTTATTATCTGTGTTACGGTTCACTTTTAAATGAGGCAGAAAAGCTACTTTATAGTTATGAACTTTTTTGGATTTATTTATTTTCAGAGTCGTCATCTAATTTATAAGGGAAATTAGGAAAATCAAGTAAAAAGGATTTATTAAAACAAAGAAAACTCCTTTTAAAATCAGAGTTCGAGGTAAGGGTTCTGGTGATTCCTCAGAGAAGGTGTTAGGCACCCCGATATTAAGAATCCGGAGAATACGGTTGACGTTCGAGTTTCAAAGTGTGATTTGTTGTATATTTGCTTAAAATAGTTTAAAATCTTGTATATCAAGAGCATATCATTTCAATTATTTTGGCAAAATTCCTTTATTTGAAGAAAACAAGAAGTTGAGTTCTTTTGGGAAATCTAAGGTTCAAAATGGTCATTTCATTTTCAGATCAAAACACACCCAAAATTTCTCTTGAGTAAAGTTCAATTTAATTTGGTTCAAATGTTATGTCCTATTCATTGTCCTTATAAGTTGGTGAAGCATTTTCAAAGTGTATCTTTTGTGAGAAATATGCCACAAAAATCAGACAAGTGCCAAAAATTGTTTTTCCATTTATTATTTGAAGGTCAACCATATCCCTTTAAACCCTTTTTCAAACTTAGGTGTAAGTAAGGTTCTTCTTGTTTTATTTCAATTCGGTGGGCTTGGGCCTAAAACAAGTTAGAAATCATTTGAAAATCCTTTCAAAGACTTATCCCAGAAAATTCCTCTTCCAAAAATTGTTCTTTTCTTTTATGAATTCTTAAGTTAAAAAAAATGTTATCTCCCCTTACTTAAAACAGTTTAATTTTCTCCAATTTTCTAAAGCAAAATTGGTTTTTTCAAACATGGTATTATACTCTAAAGAAATTTCCATTTATGTTTTTATGCATAAAAAAATCAGTTTTTGTTATTTGAAAACAAAGAGTTGGTCATTTATCTTTTGACTTGGTCCGAATTAAAATGTGTTTGGGTTCCTATTCATTCTAAACGATATACACATCATTTGCCTAATTCGATTAAGTTCCAGCCATGTAGGTTTCAATACTTTACAAATATTTTGTTACAAACATCATGCAAAATACAAAAAAAAATAAAAAATTGTAAGAATAAAGAAGACGTAATGGATTGGTGGGCTTACCAAGCCCACCAGTTAACAATTTTCACTCATGGTTGGGCCTTCAATTTCTGAATTTTGAACTAGATAAAGGAAGGTGTTGGGCCTTTGGCCCAACGAGATGATGCGGATTCGCCCCAATTAGCCCATTTCGCGTGAATTTCATGCAAAGGAAGGGGGAAGACAGTAGCGGTTAGAAGGTATCTAAGCTTAGCAAACTATTTAAACAAGAAATTAACAGAACATAAGACTCATACATAACAGTAAAAAGAAAACACAAATTGATCTTATTCACGTAGTCAACCCATTAAGCACAAACAGAGCAGGCCCAAAATTATTCCCTAAAATGCAGAAGGAAAAACATGGGCTTCAGGCCCATTAATAGTATCAGACAATACATAAATCAGAAGGAAAGAAAGAGAGGAGAATAGGTCCATTAACATGTGCATAAGGTCAATTTTCTCTTCTTAATATTCACCAAGTATACATCATCTGCTCCTTGGTATACCGAAGTATATTCAACGGTATATCCAGTATATCTAGTGAATATCTTGCAATATCAGTCTAAGAAAGAATGAGAAGAGAGAGGTTCTGATCAAATGACTTCAACTGTTTCCTTATCAACTCAGTGTATATGCACAGTTATACACTCAATATACTCAGGATATACATATCAAACTTTGTTCATGTTTTTTAGATATATACCTAGGAAAGCATACAAATGCAAAGAAAAAAAAAAAAAGGCACTTTATATCATCTAGAGGTTATGTATGAAGATCATGGCAACATGTTCATTGTTATTTCATTCAGCTTACTTCGCATATGCACATAGTTAGTAAAGCAAATACATTTCAGTTGGTGTTTTCAACAAGACAAGTAAAACAAAGGCAGCACTTATGGGCTAGATTAAATATGCATATCTAACCACTATTGCAACACACTCAAAGGATGGGAGAGGGACAAACAGATCATCAACATGGAAACTTCCACACATACACACTCTTAACTAAAAGGGAAGAAATTATATCAAACTATGGTTCAAATATGAATGGTACAGGATCAGACATTCAAGAAGATAACATGTACTCTCCAATCTAAAGCACACAGAAAACACAATATAGTTCCAATCATATAGTGACATAAAGAGCAACAACCACTGTAAAGAGGTAATTTGACATGATCCTAACCTAATTCTTATAATAAAATCACAAAGAAATCATCCTAATGTCTTATGGGATCCTCATGACACCCTTAGCATGTGGGAACAGTTAACAAGCCCAACATATTCGATCCAACCACCCAAGCCCAGTTTAAGCTTCTTTAGTTTAAATCCATCCTTAGTCTATCATTGGTACTAATAAACTTCAATCATGATATTTCATTTTTTTTCACCTAATGGGGGTCTGTTCTTAAGGGAATGACACCTTAATTCTTTATATCCATAGAACAATGTAGTAACAGGACAATGTTCAATAGCAAATACAGTGGGAAGGAGCAAGATGCACAGAGACACATAATGGTTCGTACACAAGCCTAAGACTCACGCTCTAACATGTAAAACTCAAACAGCCTTTATCTTTTATACTATCAGAGCCCTAAGAGTGTCCCATAGGCTTGTAATTTAGTGGAGAGGAACCCCAACAGTCTATAGTAGGCAATACTATGCTGAGTGGGTACTCAAAGCCTTTCGTCATCCTCTCTTAACCTTGGGATGTCACTATACACCTCTTCACAACCAAGTGACAGCTTCTCAAGTCCCTCTATTGCTTGACAGGATCATAAACAGTTCATTTTTATCTTGATGACTTATATGGTTCCCACTTATCATGACAAAGGACAAACGTTTTATCTTTTAAACTCCTAATTGTTTCAAACTGCCAATTTCCATTCAAACAGGCAAGAAAATACTACCACAAACTATTTCAACCAAATTCATTAGCATAGTTGGCCTATATATACATACTAGTATGACATGTCATATAGTACAGATTTGTATAAAAAACAATGTCAATATTATTGAAGCAAAATTTTGAATAATAACTATACATGAAAGAAAAAAGTAGAAGTTTCTACGAATGATCATGGATCTTTGTATGAACCTACGAAGATAAACAATTAAAGTTTAATTAGGTATATGTATTTATTTTAGTTTATGAGATACCAACATGTACTTAAACATATATATATATATATATATATATATATATATATATATATTCTCACCTAATACTTTCTTATAGACGATGTTCCAGGTATCTAACCTTTCGATTGCTCTTTCATAACCACGACTCTTTTTGTCAACATAGATATCCCTCTTAGAAGTGCAAGGAGAAGAGAAAAGAACAGAAAATGTTAGGCTTTTTGGGTAAAAGAATGGAAGAATGCAATTAAATGATGAAAAATATAAAAGCCAAAACTCCTTTTCCTACATATTCAACGAAGTTTATTTGTCTTGTAAAAGAATATTGACAGAGATTCTAAAATTGCTACTACCTGCTAACATCATTCTAATTCTATGCCCAAAACCGATGAGAAAAGGATACGGTAACTCATATACACCTACACAATATCTTCCTTTTTGATTACAATCGCAACGGGTGTTCACCATTTCAATTGAAGTAAGAGCATTTTCTTCAATTCTTAAATTTTTATCATCATCCAGCTCCAGCTTTTGGGTTTAATATTTATATAGGATTTAATTTTGTACATGATTATTACTAATGAAAAGTATCCATTTCTGTGCTCTTATAACTTCATTTGCTCCCAGTCTACTTGACGTGCCATAAATTTATCCAAATAGTCATGCATATCAAGCTATTGAAGTCTTGCCTCTTTTTTTTTTTTTTGAAGAAGAAGTGGGTGCTGAGCAGTGTTCTAAAAGACAGTTTTGGGACTCGCTTCGGGGCTCGCCTCGAGATGGGGCGCTGGCAAAACACCTCGAGGTTCACGTGTGGGGCTTAGTTCTATGAGACTTACTCCCTAAGTGCCCGACTGTACGTTCTAAACACGCCGAACGCCCAACGCTCGGTGCTCACCTAACAATTCTTACACAAATTATGTCTCAATTCCTTAGTTAAAAGTGTTGACCCTCATAATTCTTTAATAAATGATGATGCTTAATATGAAAATAAGAAGATTGAGAGTAACTCAAATAACAAGCCATAGTATTGCATATTTACTATTTGAGAATACTGTGAGGGTAAATATCACGTAACATTTCTCTTAAAATTACATAGCCTAATTTTACATCTTCACTTGTCATTGGTCTTATTTTTTTGTCCTATATCTCAACATTATCAAATTTTATTATTTCGCTATTTGAAAGTGATTTTGATTTTATTAATGAAGGAGTTATGTTCTAATTATAATATTGATAAAGTTTATTAATTATTTTCTTTTAAGCAGGTAAGTTACATAATATGATAGTAAAATATTATAAGAAATTGTGATTCTTTTATTGTTTTAAAGTTAAGATATTAGAGTTGATTTGCATCTCATAATTGCTTTTATACCCTCATATTATTTATACTTGTATATTAGAAGCTCTGTTTCCTTTGTGCTTCTTTAATCATGTTTTTAATTTTTTGTTAATTATTTATGTATTTTTTTTTTTATAATTTTGACTATTTTACTACATTGTAGATAAAACATTTAGATATCAATAGGGTATGCCTCATGCCTAGGAGCTTACGCCTCGCCCCGGCTCACGTCCCTGCTTTTTAACACACTGGCGCTTAGACCTTTTTTAAAAATCTCACCTACTCATGGATTTGCGTGCCGAGACCTCTTTTTGTAAAACATATGTATCCAATCATGGGTGGCTTTATGAATTTGGTGGCCTAAAGCTAAGATATATTTAAAAAACCTCTAAACTTTTGTCATAATATCCATAGGATAAGGAGACACAAAAAAAGCTCACATGGCTTTGATCTAAGGGTGTCAAGTGGGCCGGGCCAGCCCGAACCCTGCCCGGTAAACCCGGCCCACCACCGGCCCGGCCCAAGCCCACTAATAGGTGTAAGGGGCTGGGCTAGGTGGGTTTTATTAGGGGGCTGGGCCGGACAAGGTGGACAGCCCACCAGCCCGGCCCACCATCAGCCCGGGTGATGGCCCACCGGGGCACCGGCCCGACCCACTTCAAATTAAAAAAAAAGATAAGTATTACATTTATTACTAATAATAAGTATTTTAAAAACATTGTATCCCAATAAAATAGTTGTAGCTATAATTGTGGGATTCTTAAAATTTTGGAAGCAAATATATGAAATATTTATTAATTATTCAAACCATAGTTAGAATCTTACTTTAGTTAATTAAAACTTAACCATTAATTTTAACTCATGTAATGTGTCTCTTATTCAAGTAAGAACTTGAGAAAAATGGAGACAATAAAAATGAAGAGGAATCGGATTCGTTAATATTTAATTGCTACTAAATGAAAACTAATTAGCTCTCTTCAAAAAATAAAAAATAAAAAAAATTAATGATCAGAGCCCCAAAGAATTAAAGTGGGCACTGGGCAGGGACCTTTTGTCCTTTTCCAACGGTTGAAAAGTCAACAATAGTTAGCTCTTCCTTTTTTTTTTTTTTTTTATAATTAATGGGCAGGTGGGCCCCATAAAATTAATAAAGACATAAAGTGGGCACTAGTAAGTAGTAACCGTTGCCAACGATTATTTTCGGCAATTTAGCCGTTGGCCCAAAAAAGGCCCCTCACCTTTAAGTTTAAAAAATTACAGTTTAACCCATTTTTCATCTATAAATACCTTATACATTTCATCATTTTTTACTACAATCCTCTCATTTTATCTCACTTTCCCTCTTAATTTTCAGCAATTTCTATAATTTTAGTATTCTATTTTAATTGTTTTTGCAAACTTGCAATTTACAAGATCAAGCGGAAGGCTTCAAGTATTCAATTTATCAATTTACGATCACGTTGTTATTTCGTTATCTCCGAGAATTTGGTATCTTCGTTCCATCTCTTACTTTTATTTAGTACTTTAATTCTTGCATTTTAATTTTAATTTTCGTTATTTTAATTTGCATAATGGATCAACTAAAAAGTCTCGGTAAAGCTTTATGTCCCGGTGGTAGTAGTAGCGGTAAGAAAAAATCCGGTAGTGGTAGTGGTAGGGGTAGTACTAGCGCTAGAAATTATATTCGTGTTCCGCAAGCATCACCTAGTGAAATAGGCGACATAGGTGTGGGTGCACATGATATGAATTATATAGAATTACAAGAAACGTATGGTATAGAAGATGAGAATGAAGTTGAGATACAAGTAGACGATGATGATAATGACAATAATACACCCACTAGTCCTGCTAATGATATTGCTCAATCTCGAACTCATGCTCAGGGTCGTCCTCCACTGCCTGAAGGAGCCCCAAAAAAAACTAGCGCCCGGAAAAAAACTAGCTTAGTGTGTAATTATTTTGCCCGATTAGAAAATAATCCGGGTTATGTTGCATGTAAAATTTGTGAGACACCTTATAAGCATAGCACCGGGGGTAGTAAAGGGGGGACAGGTCAATTGACTAGACATTTGGATAACAATCACCCAAATTGGAAAGAAGAGATAGCAGAAGCTCAGGGTGCCATCGGGGGATTAACCCAAACAAGACTGAACCTAAAGACCGGTAAATTAAGTGGATCATATAATAAAATGAAGGACCGTGAAGAATTAGTGAAAATGATAGTTGTGGGTTGTTTGCCTTTCACCTTTGCTTCTTCTGATGCTTTTATTTATTATATACAAAAAATTTATAATCCTATGTTTAGCGGTATTCCTAGAACTACTTGTAGATCTGATATTTTTAGACTTCATGGACAATATTTGTTTTATCTACGTTATTTATTGACATATCCCCCTTATGGAGTTTCTCTCACCTCGGATCTTGGTCGTGTTGTTAATAGAAATGATTATTTAACAGTTACTTGTCATTGGATAGACGATAATTTTAATATGCAAAAACGTATTTTAGCTTTTCAATATGACGAAGACCGTAGACATACTGCACAATTCATATCTGATACTGTCACTGTCATTGCAAAATATTATGGTCTTACAAGCAAAGTTTTATGTATGGCCTTTGATAATGCTTCTAACAACACATCTGCTATCGACAGTTTAAAATCTGAGTTGTCTCCACCTTTACCTGAAATATTTCATGTCCGGTGTGCTTGTCATATTTACAATTTAACTGTTCAAGATGGTCTTTCTTTCTTTGAGCCTGTGATTGAGAAAATTAGACACGCAGTTGGTTTTATTCAAGGAAATAATAATAGGAAGCGACTTGCTGAATTTAAAAATAAATGCAGGCAAAATAATCTTAGACCAAGATTTATGCCTGAAGAAATAGACACTAGGTGGAATTCTACTTATGATTTCTTAAAAACTTGTGTTGAATATAAAGTTCCTATAACTGCAACTTTTAACCAATTTGCTACCGGATATCCCGAGTTAATGTTAAGTGATTTTGATTGGATCAAAATTAAGCATGTTGTAGATTTTTTAGAAAATTTTTATTTTGCTACTCTGGAATTTTCGGGTGCTTATTATCCTACTGTTTGTAACATTTTAGCTTATTTAGCTGATATCTCTTATTTGCTTAAAGAATATAAGTTTAAAGAAGGTTACACAGAGGCTGTTACTGCAATGATAATTAAATTCAAAAAGTATTTCTTTCCTATTCCTCCTATTTACTTAGTTGGTGCTATATTAAATCCGTGTATTAAATATATTAATATGTCAGAATTGACCCGTATCATATATACTTCTTTAGATATTAAAACTACTGAGGAACCATCCCTTCTTAAGGCTATGTGTGATGCAAATGATTACGCACAACAATTATATAACCATTATTCTACATTACTTGATAATGCTACACCGACTTCTATCCCAAGCGGTCTTTCTAACGAAACTTCATCTTCTAAAAGACAGGCACAAAGTGTGCCTATCATGGGTGTTCCTAGATTATCTATTTGGTCTCAAATAGCACCTCAACAAGGTCATACAAACTTTGATGAGCTTCAACTTTTTTTTGAGACAGCCATTGGAGCCTTTCGAAGATGGAGTTAATGCACTAGATTGGTGGAGGAACAACAGAAGACAATTTCCCGTTCTTTCAACAATGGCTAGAGATGTGCTAAATGTTCCAATGTCAATTATTGCATCAGAAAGTGCATTTAGCCAAGGAAGGCAGCAGCTCGGAGATAACCGACACTCATTGGGCAGCAACGCAATGAATGTTCTAGTATGTTTCAGAGATTGGATTAGATCAGAGCGAAGAAATCAAGGAAGAGAACAAGATCCAAGAGAAGACCAGCAACTTGAAGATATAATGTCGCTTGGAGATCCATCGGTACAAACATCTCCAATGTATGGAGATGTCGATTATGAAAATTTTGAGCCAATTCCTCCTAATGTTAATATGGAAGAATTGAATAAAATGGTGGAAAATATGTAGATTTAAATTTGAAGAGTTGTCAAATTGAATTTTCTTTTTCTAGTTTAAGTTTACGAAATCAAAGAAAAGTAGTTGTAAGTTTGTAAGCTTTAAAGTTTAAATTCGACTTTGCAATTATCGATTAATAAAACTAAAGGCTCACTGAGCCTTTGAATTTCTTTTCAAATTTTTGTTATAATTTTATTTATAATTTTATTTACAAGAATAATAATCTGTACGCAGTCAAAATAGAACTATAAATGTAATTGTGTAAAACTAATCCTACACAAGTAGCAACTCCAAGATAAATTTCTGCAAGGAGGTACAAACATTGATCAGTGCCCAAAAGCAACAAGACATTATAATAGGCTGACAAAATCAGTGAAATGACAAGCCTCTGAAATTGCTGATGCGTGAAATAAATCAAATACCCCTTTTAAGTTACTATCTTGTTGTTGGCTTACACAAGTTCAAAAATATTTCAATAGGTTATACAGTATACTATATAATAATATAAACTATTAGTTATATATATAATAATATATTAATATAATCTTATTAGTTTCAAATATTTTATATATAATAATAATTAAATATTTTTTAGCATATTGAAATGTCTCCACCGATGATGGAGACGTGACAATCTGCACATGACATTAGGACTTAGGATCAGATGAGATAATTAAATTAAGAACTTTGGTTTAGTATCAAAACTCATGTGCATTGTTCCCATTTAGTTCCCATTTAGATGAGTAGGAAATTTAGAGAAAGAGGAGAGTAGGGAATTGTGAGATAATATGGAGAAGAATGAATGGTATTTATAGTTTGAAAATAGGGCCAAAGTATAATTTAAGGAACTTGAAGGTTAAAATAAAGTTGACAACAACTAGATTTTAAAGTATTAAACTTAATAAATTTTAGCATTAGAATTTTTTTTTAAAATAATTAAAATCCGGCTCGGCCCACTAACTAAAACCCGGCCCGGCCCACTAACGGGCCCGGTTAGCCCGACGTGTAGCCCCTATCCGAGGTGGGCTGGGCCGGACACCCTTTTCCTCTCCAAGCCCGGCCCACTTAACTTACGGCCCTGCCCGGCCCCGACCCGGCCCCTTGTGGCCCACATTTAAATGGCCCGGCCCGGCCCGGCCCACTTGACACCCCTACTTTGATCTATATAGATGAGAGCACAACACATGATGTACGGTTAGGATCACGTCACAGTATGAAACTCTCCTATTAAAAAACATGGTATAAAGTGGGAAAGGGTAGAGGGGTAAGCCAACTATATAACCATCGAGTTTCAAACTTTGTGACACTTGCCTAGGGGATTTCTTAGTTAAAAATGATGCAACACAAAAGAATCTGCTTTCTAATATATAGATCAATCAAATATGACAAAAATAGCTAATTCAAAGAAACTAAGTTGAATAAGAAAGTGAAATTGTCATAAACATGAAAAATAAAACTATACATAGACAAAAAAGAATTAGAATTGATCGGAAAGTAAATATATACTATTCCATTTAATGAGATAAGATTTGACGTTACTTACTAACTTAAACATACAACCCTCTACCAAATATAAAAAAATATTAAATTTTGATTTTTTTATTAATAATTACATAAATTAGGACCTTTAATATTTGTTTTGGGGGGGGGGGGGGGGGGGGGGGCATGTTAGGAATTTTGGTTTATTTTTAAGATTTTAAGTGTTTATGGATCGTAGAAGATATTTCATCTTTGTCAAATGTCAAAATCAAAAAACTTTTCATTCAAGTTACTTGGAAGGAGAATCATTTCATTAAACTTATTAAAATTCAATTGAAATAGAAAATTTTACCCATCCTCCTATTTATTTTTCATTAAATGGAACTCAGGGTAATTGATCGTTAGTTTATATACAACATAATATTGGTAGGCTAAATTAGAAAACATAGTTTCTACTAAAAGTCATTCACACATATACCCGTTTGAGGAAGTATAGTTTGTGTGGTCGTCATCCCTTTGTGATGTATTCTTATTTTTCTTTCTTCTTTGGAATGGGGTTGCAAGGTTAACATCTATCTTTAAGGTGCAGAAGAAGAGTGCGTCTATATCCCAAGCGGTGTCTCATTGCAAATGAAAACGATGGTGACTATTAGAGTTATTTGTAGGTTTTTTTTTCCATGGCAATTAAATAAGTTATTTTGATTAATAAAGAGAGGGGTATTTTGATAATTTAACTTTTAAGTTATGAAGTTCATGCTTTTAATATAATATAGATATAGCTTAGAACCGGACTGATCATCTCCACCATTTGAGCAGACAAAACACACTCATATAGAAGTACAGGCAATGACCGTTTGAGAACATGAACATGCTTTGAGTTTGGTTTACCAATTATAGTCTTAACAGCTTTTCAAAACAGTCAACATTTCTAAAAGCATGCATCCTATATGCTGCTTAACAACACAAGATGAATACTAAACACTTTAAACATACACCAATTGCATTGTGAATACTAAACACTTAAACATACATCAATTGCATTGCCCCACCATTTCATGTCAAAGTTGTCTCATACAGCCATAGAGCCTACATTATACAGAATGACTAAAACAAAACCATGCTAGCAAACTGTCTAACACTTGGTTTAAAACATGCTTGTAGTGACTGACTTGAGGTTAAACACATAAGCTTGCATTCACTGTAGCTAACACTCAACACATGGATATACATGAACCAAAATGATGCAGGCAAAGTACACATAATTATCTACATACAGTAAACTCTCATCTAGGTGTATTAACAGTAAATGAGTCAACTTATGAATACACTACTATAATGAGCATTTCAATGAAACTGGATTTGAGCCAACTGAACACATGTTTGATTGAAAGGGTGCATAAACTTGAAGCGGGTTCTTTATAATTTAATCAGATCCAACAAGGTACATGTTTTTTGTGGTTTAAAACTGAGCCTCATAAATGCAGAATGACTCTTGACATTATCAAAACAAATACCAAAATCGAAATCACACATTCACTCTCATCCTTTGGTACTATACTGAATTACTAACATATTACTCCATACTCAACTTAAATTAAGCCTACCAGGACATGTTGAATAGGTTTAGCAGTTAAGATAAACTGACCACTATACTAGCATGTCAAAGCTAATCAACTAACTGAGGCTAACACAAGTTCATAAAAAATTGGACAAGACTATTTCACATGCTAAAAATAACTAAACCAAATAGCAATGACAGGTCCACAGCTGCATAACTAGTATCTAGATTAGCTTGAACAATAGCAAACAAACACATACTAATGCATAGAGTATCTTAGACAAACACGAAACTTAAACAAAGACAAGATCATACTCAATAAGCATATAACATGTGACTACATGATACCACTGGTTAACTTGAAACCAACTAGGACAACAAAGATACACATACAACTAACTAGACTAGTCATATAAACATATGCTAATACACACTAAGATAGTGATAAACAAGCAAATAAGCAGGTGTTGGTGTTGTAACGATCTGTTAGGTCGTTTTGACTATTTTGACTGTTTTACCCCTATTTGACTCTTTCCCTAGCTTTATCATGATTTATTTGACTTGTGGGTGTGGGTCGCGCGATTTTTGAGGCAATCGGGTGTGATTTGAGTGAGAAAATGGATTTTTTGGGAATTCTTAAGTGTTGTGTTGACCAAAGTCAACCTCGGTGTAAACGAGTCTTTTTGGAAGTTTCATCGATTCTATTAGGTCCGGTATGTCGATTATGACTTAGTTGAGTTGTTGGTTCCGTTCTCGAGGGGCTCAGGGGTATTTTGGTCATTTGGTTGGAAAACTAATTTTAGGGCATTTGGGGTTGATTGGGTCAATATGACCTCTTTTGGAAATTTTGAGTGCGTGAGTGAGTTCACAGCGTGCTTTTTAGTTAAGAGGCATATTTGGTTTGTATTTTGTAACGACTTGTTTGGTCGTTATGGCACTATTGAACCATTTTCCCCCGTTGACCTTTCCCCGAGCCCTGTTAGTATGATTTTGACCCACAGGGATGGCCGACACGATTTCCGAAGTCATCGGGCGATTTCTTTTGTGATTTATGAGAATTAGAGCTTTAAAGTGAAAAGGTTCGATCAATAGTTGACTTTTGGGTAAACGAGCTTTTTTTGGAATTCTGTTGATTCCGTGAGGTCCGAAGAGTTGATTATGACTTAGCGGGATATTTGGTTCAGTTCTCGATGCATTCGGGGGAGTTTTGTCCCATTGGTTGGAAAGTTAGTTTTGGCCGTTTGGGGGGGGGGGGGGGGGTTGACCGGGTCAAATACACCTCCGTTGGGAATTCCGAGGCCACAAGTAAGTTTGTAGCATGTTTTTATGTATGTCTGCATATCTGGTTTGTATCCAGGGTGTTACACCTCTCGTTTTATTGCAAGGAGATTTTGGCTTATTGGTGGTGTGTACCTTCGGTTCGGTAATCCGCACCAGAGTTATGGACACGAGATATTTTACCTTGTATGTGTACAGGAGTACAAGTATTCATTCTTGGCATTACGAGGGAATTAGAAGTGAAACGAATCGAATCGGAGCAAATTGGAGCAGTTCAGAAAACTGCTGAAACCAATCAGCGTCGACAGGCCAAGGGACGACAGACGACGAGCCGTCGTCTGGCACCGTCGACAAGGTTCTACACTCAGACATCTCAGACGACAGTTCGACGGGACATGTCGACGGATCGTCGACCCTGCTCGTCGACCCGCGGATCTGGACTTTCCAGCCTGGTTATAAATATAAGATCCCACGTTTTATTCCATTATTTATCCCAAAAACAGATCCTATATCTCTCTAGAATATTTTAAAACCCTCCCTCTATTTTTTACAACAAATCTATACCAAGAAACCAAGATCAAAAGCAAAGACTAAGAGATTCATGTACTAGGAAGCCTACTAGGGTTTGTAAAGAGTAAGAATTCCTTTGGCATGCAAGTGAAGGATTTTATTCTAATGGAGTAGAGTGACTCAAGGCTTATTCCTAAGTGATTAAGGTGAGTTTTATGTTTATTTCATATTATTGAGAGTATTGAGGGGTTGAAAGACTTAGATTATGGAAAGGAAGAGAATATGGAGTGCAAATATGAAAATAATGATATTCTTGAATCATGACTTGACTTGAATCATAGTTCTTGATATGTAATGAGTATAATCTTGCTATAAATAGTATTAAAGATGTTGTAGAGGCATTGTGTGAGGACGGATAGGTTATGGTGCTATAGTTAGGGTTATAAAAGAGTTTGGTAGGGAATGTTGAGTATTCAATAATGTCTAGCTTGATGAAGTTGTTGATTAAGATATTGTGGGTGTTGTTATTGATATTGGGAGTTATTTATTATATGGAGGAAGTCATTTAGATAAAGGAAGATGTTACCCAATTTTCGTTAGCTTTAGCTTAAGCCTAAGTATGTCTTCGATTATCTAATTTTAGTACGAACTCTCTTGAAGGTAGAAACGTGAATATTGGAGGGAAGCGTTCAAGTGATAAAGTTAGCGAAACGTAAAGGTATGTAAGGCTAGTCCCTTTTTTTCTAAGGCATGACTCCTATGACATGACTTCCTTTATTGTTCCATGCCCTTCTTACATTCCGGAAAATATGAGTCGATGTTTATAAATAGCTTCCTATGAGATAAAGATAACAGATATGTCATGAGTATGATAACGATAATGATGAGTCTAATCCTGGAGATCCAAAAGCTTATGATATGATATTTCCATGAAGCTAATGATCCCTATACGATTCTTTGATGTTATTCATTGTTGCTAAACCCACCTTATAATGCTAGTTCCTTCAAGGTGAGGTATGATGATTATAATTACTCCATAATGGAATTGGGGGTTCTCAACCTTACGTCACCCCGATATAGTTATAGATTATCTTGAGTTCTAATACATGCTTTATAATAAGTATATGGTGATGAGATTACACCGTGCCTAGATGGAGGGACATGTTACCGCGAAGGCGGGCTGCATATGATTACACCGTGCCTAGAAGGGCCGGACATGACACCACAAGTGGGTGGCGTGCGATGGTTACCCGGACGCGGGTTAACAATGATGGTATTTGTGATATGAATAATATGTGTTTTCTTTAAAAGGTTAAGTAGGTTATATCTTTACCTCATGTTTCATGATTCCTTTATTGTGTTAGTAGTATTCATGCCTTACATACTTGGTACATTTATCGTACTGACGTCCTTTCTTTTTGGACGTTGTGTTCATGCCCACAGGTAGACAGGGAGATGGTGCAGATCCGTAGGAGCTTATCAGTGGATTCACAGGAGCACTCCACTATTTCGGAGGTGCAACTTATGATCATATTCTTTTGTGTATATATTTGGGCATGACGGGGTCCTGTCCCGTACTTATGTCTAGTACTTTAGTAGAGGCTCGTAGATATGTACGTGTGGGTAGTTGATGTCCCATGATGAGCACATTGTACTCTTGTATATCATTTTTGCAACCGCGAGGGCTTATGCATATAGACTTGTGTTGTTTTGTAGATTATATATGTTCAGGTTGAGTATGATGATTAGCCTAATGTGAGGTGCTCGGTAGTCAGCTCCGGGTACCCGTCATGGCCCCCTAGTCGGGTCGTGACACAGGGGGCCTCGGATGGGTGTCACGATTTTGGATGAAAACTTGTTGAAACCAGATTTTTGCTGGTTTCTGGTGTCTCGCCTCGCCGAGTGTACTTACACCCTTGCAGGTCCACCCCGACGGTACTTGGCCCGCAGGCATGAGCATGCTGGTCATTTAATGAGTTGCTCCCCAGCGAGCAGTCATCCACTGAGGCAGTACCGCTGTAGCGGGTCTCTGTTCGCGGGAGCGGGTGACGCTAAATCAGAAAACGCTTTTTAATTCTAACTTTGAAACCATTCCTCCTATTCACCAAATTATTTATCTAGAGAGCATTAAGGGCGATTTGGAGGGCTATTTGGCTGGAATCTTCAGTAGCGTAAGATCTTTACCCTCTTTATTGCTTACATTATGATTAGTTGGGAAATCTATGGTGATTATGAATAGGGTTAGTTGGGGAAGATGACTTTCAACCTTATTTTGGGTATTTGAATTTTAAGTTTGAAAATGAGTTTAATTGGAAAATCTTGCCAGAGTAAGCATGGAATCTTAAGAATTAGTGGATTATAGCTTGGATATCTAAATTGGATTAAGAAATTGATTATGGATAGTTAAGGTTTATCCCTAAATTGGGGGTTTCCCATTATATGATGAAATCGACGACTAACTAAGCCTAATTAGCAATTGAAGAGTAGAATTGAACTTCTAGAATGTTGGATTATCATTTCCATTCTTGAAATTCCCATTTTGCCCTTTTAGGCCTGATTTCCTCTTTTAAAGTCAAATCTTCGAATCAAATAAGTCTATAGCAATATGGGTATCGTTAGTCTCCTTTTCTAACTTAGATTATGGTACTAGACTTTGATTATTCGAAAGCTCCTGGGAAGGGCAAGGCTCACGTTTGATTGTTCGTGACACCAGCTGGGCATTGAGGTAGGTTACGGCTTACTCTAGTTAGACTTTGATTAGTGAAACGTATGTATGCGTAGAATTGACGGGAGAAAGCATGATTAGGTCTTCAGACATGATGTTGGGATGGATATACTCTTAGGTTGGTATGACATCTGATTATGTGGGCTTGTTACCGTTATTTTACGCATTGTGATATATGGTGTACTTGTTATGTTTGGAAGTGAAGTGAGATGATAGATTCACTATGGTGATTGAAACTTGATTGTTGATTCCATTTCCATGGTTGATGTGATTCATATAAGTCCTGATGTAGCTTATAGTCTTTGTGACTTCTATAGCATGTTCATTGGTGCTGACTGCACTGATTTAGCATTATTGCATTCATTCACTCACACATGATGGAAATGGTTCAAAAATTATTTGATGGAAGAAATATGGTACCGTTGATGAAACATTTATGGCAACTATGAAAGAAAATGTGACACTTTTGATGAGAGTATAATGTGAATCCGTGATCCGAGGTCTGTTCCGGAGCGGAAGGTATGTGAATTTTTGATTGGAGGTCTGCTCCGGAGCAGAAGGTATGTGAATTCTTGATCCGAGGTCTGCTCCGGAGCAGAAGGTATGTGTGCTAGTGATCCGAGATCTGTTTCAGAGCGAGTGGTACATGTACGCCATGGGTCCCCCGCGGGTCATGACTGTCAAGACGTCGATATTCCGTCCGGAGCATGTATGTACAGTTTGAGATACTGGCCATTGCATTGCATGACCTGCATAGCATTGCATTGCATATCATTACATTTCATCCGCGACATTATATGGCACTTTTATTATTGATTCTTGTAGTTGATTGATGGACTCTTCTTGTGGTAAAGATCAATTATTTGAGTTGACATCATTGTGGTTTAGTGGCCCCATCTAGGCTTATGACTTGAATAATTAAGTTTCTATATGCCTTTTTGCCGGTGGGATTCCTTAATTTTTGTGAGATATGATATGTGAGTATGCCTGATTTTCATCACATTTTACGTCGATTGACTGGAATTGTTGGTTGTATTCTGTTATGGTTAATTGAGGAAATAATAGAGACTTGACAGACTTGTGCTTAGGTGCTTCACCCTAGGCGATGATTCAGTTGTGATATTCTGTGACTTGAGTGGTTACTATGTGCCTATCTGTTTTATCTTGTAAATTATGTGTCTTATATACGTGAACTACTCTTAGTCGGCCTATGATGCCTACCAGTACTTGTTGTTTGTACTGATCATACCTTTCTGCCTTATTTTCTGAGTGCAGTGTTTGTTATAGATTCCACATCAGGCCCTCGTGAATGAGTTTCCTGCGGTAGTTAGTCGGAGTTTTCAGGGTGAGCCATGTTCCAATCCGCTACCCCAAAAACTCTTCTATCATGATATATGTCTCTTTTATTCGAGAAAGTATTGTTTAGACTTGATGTATTTCTACTAGTCTGACTTATACACTTACTTAGTAGCTCTTGTACTGCGACTTGACCAGATTCCTTGGGTAGTTGTTGTATTTCCGCACTTATATACTTTATATGATATGGAGACTTCTTAGATAATTCTGTTTCTTTTGACTGCTTAGCTAATTCTGTTTCTTTTGGTATGCTTAATTTGGATGTTGAATAAATGAAGGGTTCGCACACTAGGGGGTTAGCCTGGGTGCCTGCTCGATCCACGAGTTGGGTCGTGACATATTTGGGAGGTTACAGATGAGTCTCGAGTTTTCGGAGTGATTGGTGAAAAACTAGAAAAATTCTGATATCAATAGACCTAGTTTCCTTCTTCGTGAACTTTCGAGTAGTGGGGACCAGGCGGATATCGTTCGTGAGGTGTGTCTCGCACTCGCATAAACCATTTGGGGTCTAGGTTTGGTTGGCTGGCCCATCGAGTTCGCGATAGGCCTGTCGCGATCGCGATGAGCTAGGCCGGGTCAGGGCGGAATTCACGTGTCTGGGCCACATTCACGAAGAGTAGTCGAGGCCTAGATAATTTTTTTAACCCAGGAACAAACCCAAACATTTTTTTCTCATTTTTTAAGCTTGGGGTCTTGGATTTAAGAGCTATTTGAGAGGTTTTTATAACGACCCGTTTTGTCGTTATTGCATTTCCGGCCCTTTTGATCTTTTTCCGAGCTTTATTAGCTCATATTTGACCTGCGGGGATGGTTGATACTCTTCTCGAGGTCATCGGAGTTGATTTGAGTAAGTTTTGGGGAAATTTGGCTTAAAAGGAAAAAATGGTTGACTCAAAGTTGACTTTTTGGCAAACGGACCTTTTTCAGGAATCCGTCGATTCCGAGAAGTCTGGATGGTCTGTTAGAACTTGTGTGCATATTTGGTTCGGTTACCAATGCACTCGGCTACATTTTGGAACTTGGGTTGGAAGGTTAGTTTTGAGGTATTGGGGGTTGACTCGGTCAACGAGACCGTCGATGGGAATTCTGAGGCCACGAGTACGTTCGTAGCGCGTTTTTACGTATAGTTGAATATTTGATATTTTAGCAGACAGTATCGAGTAGTAGTCGGGACTTCGGGTGAAGTTCATGAAACTTGGACTATTTTCTAGTTTACTGGTGTCTGCTTTCGCGGCACCAGTACCGCGGAAGCGGTGAACCTATCACCGAAGCAGTCTAGACCATTTACAAGGGATCGTCGAAGCGGTACCCTGAGCACCGAAGCTTATGTCGGGAAGTAACTGAATGGTTTAAGTGATAAAAACGCCTAAGTCTCTAAATAATTCCCCATTTTGTCTAAAGGCCATTGGAGAGGGTTTTGGAGTTCTTGAAGCGGTTAAGCATTGTGGTGAGTTTCTCCAACCTTATACTTCATTTCTTGATCATTAAATCACCATAGAAATTCATGGTTCATGCTAAGTTTATCAATAAGTTGAGTATTAATAGTGGGTTTTAATGGGTTTCTTCCTAAATGATTTCTTAGCTATAAATTTGAAATTAGTGATTGGGTTAGCTTTATTTAGCATGGATTTGATGATTATAAGCTATAGTAACATGTTTACTTCTTGATTAAGATCTAATTGTTGAACCGGGAGTTAGGGTTTATACCCAAATTTGGAGGTTTTGCCTAGAATCCGAGTTTGAATAAATTATTGGTTCTTCTAGCTTGATATTGATGGGAATTGATCATCTAAAGCTTTAATTTCATGTTGAGATCTTTAGATTCCTAATTTCACCTTTCTAGTTCATAAACCCTATTCCATAGGTTGAGAATTTTGGTCTTGAATAGAAGTAGGGTTTGAATAATGTTCTTCTTGATTCTAATTCCATGATTCGAATATGTTTAGACTTTCATTATCTCGAGGCTCAAAGGAAAGGGAAGACTAAGGTTCGATTATTGGAGACTTTGCTGTTCGGCCTTCCAGGCAGGTTATGGTTTACCTTATGGTGAGACTTCGACTAGCGAAGTGTATGTTTAAATGATATTGTCGGAGAATGCATGTAAGCCTTCGGGTATGAAGTTGGGATGGATATTGTCTTAGGTTGGGCCTTGTTATATGATTTGAGGGCTGGCCACCCCGTTGTGTTGTTGACTTATTTTGATCTATTTATTTGTGGCTCGTTGCCACGTTGATGACATTGGGTTATTGGTGATTAGCGATATATCATGGCTATGATATTAGGGTACTTTACTTGATTGATATTGAGATGAGAATAGTGATTCCATTATAGCTTGTTGTGTAGCCTTACTATTAATATTACTTGTGTGCCTGGGAGGTACTGTTGAGAATTATGATTCCATTATGTCTTATTGTGTAACCTTACTATTGATATTACTTGTGTGCCTGGGTGGTACTGTTGAGAATTGTGATTCCATTATGGCTTGTTGTGTAGCCTTACTATTGATATTACTTGTGTGTCATGTGTGGTATTGTTGAGATTTATTTGATTATTGACATGGAACTCATACATTGCACGCATTCTCATCCTTCATGATATACTGTTGATACATTGTTGATATACAAAGAAACACTGTTATGAGCTGGGCTCAGTTGGATGAGAGTGATGTGAGGACCGATGTCCGATGTTTATCCCAGATTAGAGGTATGAGTGCTGGTAGCGATTGCCGAGGTCTTTGCCGAAATCGTGATGCTACATGGAATTTGCAAGTCCCTTATTGGTTGTGCTGCCGAGATGTGATGTTCCATCATTGGAGTACATGTGTACACTGCTTATGCATTGCATTCGAACTTCATACATTATTGCATTGCATTGTATCATTTTGGCTTATATTGTGATATCCTTATGATATGGTTGTGATATGTGGATTCAGAATTGATGTACTGAGACTTGGCACAGTTGCGCTTAGATGCTATAACATAGGTGATGACTTCTGGTGATACTATGTTAATGTACTAGTTCGGATTGATTATACTGGGACTTGGTACAGTTGGGCTTAGATGCTATAACATAGGTGATGACTTGTGGTGATACTATTGTGATGTACTGGTTCGGATTGATTATACTGAGACTTGGTACAGTTGGTGTTACGCCTCTCATTTTCATTGAAAGAAAGTTTATGATTTCCCAGTTGCGTATGCCCTTACTACGGAGATTTGTACCGGAGTTTTTGAGATATTAAGTGCCCTACCTCGCGTATATCGAAGTACAAGTACATGTTCCTTGCAATACGATAAGATTAGAAGTTAATCGAATCGAACCGACGCGAATCGGAGCAGTTCAGGGACTTAGGCATCAGTGCACATCGACGGTGCAAAAGGGCGGCCCGTCGACATGTCGACGAGACGTCCTTTCACACCGTCAAGTTGAAAAATCCCCTGAATCTCAGGTGGCAGAATAGACGGTGCATGTCAACGGCCGTCGACATGTTGACGAGCCGTCGGCCTGCTCGTCAACTCCCAGCCGCTGGATCTTTTTGTTCCACTTATATATATAGCCCCATACGTTTTAATTCTCATTATTTTCATTTCCCCAACCAAAGAAAACCCTAAAATATTTCCTCTCAACATTTTCCATCACATTAGAGAGGTTTTAGCAAGATCCGAGCCCCGTGAACCTGAACTAGTGAAGAGAATGTTGTTCCTAGGGTTTTGTTAAAGCTGTTGAGCTTAACAGTTGGAGTTGGATGGTTGGAATTTCCTTTCCTTTAAGGTATGTAGATGATTCTTATCTTTGTTATTGAGTTTATTACCAAGAGTTTTAGTATTTCAAAGTGAAGAAAGCATTGTTGTGAAAACGGTAGGTTAATTGAGTTAAGTTGAGGCTAGGGCTGTTTTGGGATGGAATTGATTATATTTTGATATGTAGATATTGGTATTGTTGTTGTTGATGTTATTGTTGATGTTTGGGTTGAATTGGAAATTGAGGGATTGTTAAGTTTACAAAGGAGATGCTGTCCGAATTTCGTTAAGTGATAGACTAATTTAAAGGTGGGAATGTAAGCGTTCTGGACTAATAGTTGGCATACTTGGTCTTGTGTGTAGATTCGTCGAGCCGGGGACATAAGCATAGTAGCTTGAGAAGCGGATAAGGTATGTCAAGGCTATCCCTTTCTATCATTTTGGCATGATCCTTATGATACGAACGAACGAAGTAAGCGAACGAGTTCCAATGACTCTATTCTTAGATAGTGCAGGGTTATTCGTATCCTTGGCCTCCTATGTTTCATGTTTATAGCTTCCAGAGATTTAATATACTATCATACTTGCTTCGTATGTATCCCGAGGAGTTCAGAGTATTCTTTTGTGAGTCTTTCATGCATTTATATATATATATATATATATATGTATAGCTATTTTCTTATATATGGATAGCTATTTTCTTACACCGCGCCGCGTTATAGTCAGTCGGGCAGGCACGTGGATGTGCATACCACTGCAGTGGGCAGATTATGAGATTACCCCGGACGAGGGATGCGATGGGATATGGATCGGGCTGTACGTTCCTCAGCACTGACATATGTGGATCGGGCTGTACGTTCCTCAGCACTAACAGTTATATTATATGTATATAATTTTGAACAAAAGCATGCATATCATACGCCCTCAGAGGCTCTTCCAGTCATACAGAGTTAATGATTCTTATATATATGTTGTTCTTACGCCTTACATACTCGGTACATTATTAGTACTGACTCCCCTATTGCTTGGGAGGGCTGCGTTCATGCCCGCAGGTTCAGGTAGATAGAAAGGCGGTCCAGCACAGTAGGACATCCACCCAGCAGTAGTTAGTGCGCTCCACTTAGTTCGGAGCTGTAGTCTATTTTTGGTATTCTATTTTTGACAAGTATATATAGGTATGACGGGGCCCTGTCCCGTCCTTTCTACAACTTTGTACTCTGATAGATGTCTGTAGACAGTTGTACATAGTTGGGATGTTATGTAGCCTTGTCGGCTCTTATTTTGTTGTACATCATATGTAGCAACCTAGTCGACTTGCTTTGTTATTTTCAGTATACACATATATACACATGTGGTTGTGAGTTCATGATGTTGTTCTTACAGAGTCAGTATAGTCAGTTATGAGTAAGATTTGGGCCACCCTGTTGTTTAGTGAGATTCAAGTACGAGGATAAGAGTGTCTGGTCAGCAGAGGTCAGCACTCGTCATGACTCATTGGTTTGGGTTGTGACAGAAGTGGTATCAGAGCAGTTCTATCCTATGGTTGTTTACAGACCGTGTCTAGTAGAGTCTTGTTTATGGGTGTGTTGTGCACCACACTTATAGACAGGAGGCTGCAGGACATTTAGGATGTTGTCATTCTTTCTATCTTAGATCGTGCGATAGAGCCGTTTGGTAAGAGTTCGCCTTCTAATGACTTGTTGTGATTTCAGCAATGCCTCCGAAGAAAGCCACAACTGCACAGAAGGGCTAGAGAGTACCTAGAAAGGCTACTAGCCGTACGCCCCGGACTACCCGAGCTCAAGGAAAGTCCCAGAGTGAGACCCCATCTCAGACTTCGCATGCCCCGCTTGCATTAGGGGAGCTCAGAAGGGTGCCAGCCCCAGCTCCAACACCTGCCCCAGTATCTCCAGTTCCTCAGCCAGATGCACCGGGTCAGGATATGCGGGATGCCATTCAGTTCTTGACTAGATTGGTAGGCGCTCAGGCTCAGCGTCAGGGAGTTGGCTTTAGGAAGACTGAGCTATCAGTGCGAGGGTAAACAAATTTCTTGGTTTAGATCCCCCAGAATTCTCTGGGTTGAGGCAAAATATGGACCCCCGAGACTTTATTGATAGCATGCAGAGGACTTTGAGGGTTGTGCATGCTAATGAGGTGGAGTAAATGGAGTTGGCTTCTTATCGGCTCCGTGATATAGCAGTGCAGTGGTACTAGACTTGGGAGTTATCTAGGGGAGAGAATGCCCCTCCAACCGTCTGGCAAGAGTTTCAGCGGCCTTTATTCGCCATTATCTGCCGCCAAAAGTTTGACGGGCCCGAGCAGATAGATTCATGCATATTGAGCAGGGCAGCATGAGTGTTTGGAAGTACAGTGTGCACTTTGATTCATTGGCTAGATATGCCCTAGCTATAGTGGCTGATATGGAGGATCGAGTACATCATTTCGTGATTAGTTTAGGGCCATATCTAATTGATGAGTGTATGACAACTGCGTTACATCCAGGTATGGATATTTCTCGCATACATGCATATGCACAGAATCTGGCGGAGGGTAAGTGTTAGCGGAGGACAGACCGTGAGCGTGACTGAGGCTATGGTAAGAGGGGTAGATCTTTAGATACTGTTGGAGAGTTTAGAGGAGGACAGAGACAACAGCATTTTCGGTATCCATCCCATTTATCGGCAAGTGCACCTCCACGGTTTCCAGGTCTGAGACTTGACCGATTTTCTTATTCTGGAGCGGGCCAGAGTTCGAGAGCTTCGGGTTCCCAGTATAGACAGGAGTCAGGCTAGATGAGACCACATTTTCCACGGTGTGCCAATGTGGTAGATTACACGCTGGACTGTGTCGATTAGGGTCAGACGCTTGTTATGCTTGTGGCCAACCAGGTCATGTGATGAGGGAGTGTCCATCGAGGAGTGGTGTAGGTATAGTTCAGCCTACATGGTCCATAGCTGGGTCTTCTTCATCTGTACACCCTTCAGGGCAAGGTTCTCAGACACCAGCAGGACGTGGTAGAGGAAGGGGTGGAGCATCTAGTTCGGGCGGTCCTCAGAACTGCATCTATGCATTAGCTGGTAGACAGGATCGCGAGTCGTCTCCTAATATTGGTAAAGGTATATTATCAGTTTCCACCGATTGACCCAGGATCTACTTTGTCATATGTTACTCCATTTGTTTCTAGTAAGTTTGGGATAGAGCCTGAGTCGATTAAACCTTTTGAGGTGTCTACGCCAGTTGGTGACCCAGTCAAAGCTAGGCGAGTATATCGAGGTTGTGTAGTTATATCTTCTAATCGCCATACCATAGCAGACCTGATTGAGTTAGATATGATCGATTTTGATGTTATTATGGGTATGGATTGTGTTACACCCCGTACTTGCAGAGAAGCACTGATCAAATTTGAGCATAAGTATGTTGAATTATGGCTAAGTAAAAGAACTTTGGAGTATAAGGGACGAAGAATTATTAAGTATATTTTATGAGTAAAAGATGCATATGACGAATTCTGGAAGGTCCTATAAGGAATTGAGTGGAAGGAGTTGAGTTAGTATGATTTTGGAAAAAGATGAGCGTTACTTTGAACAACAAAGTATGAGTCAACTTTGGGAAATAATATCTTTTAGTAAATGAGGAGTTTTGAAGTAAAACAATAAACTTCTCGTCGATACGATGTCGGAGTAGAGAATTATGGATGCTACAAGTTAGGCTGGCAGAGCAGAAATGCATAGCTACAGTGCGCGACACGCGTGCTACAGTGAGGGGAATGTCCTAGGTCGGTGCCAACCGACCCTAGAACAATATAAAAAGGGGATTTAGCCCTTATTTTCATTCAACCACTGCCCCAAACCTTCCCTAACCCTCCTAAACATATCCCAAATCCTCTAGAACATTCCCCCAACTTCCACAACATACACATATATTCCTACAAGTCTATATGACAATTTTGGTCATTTTCATTTCATTTCTAACATAACCCCAAGTTCTAGAAAGCCCTAGAAACCTCTCCAAACATATTCCAACATATTTCCAAGCCTAAATCAAGGATCAAAATGAATATTAGAGTGGTTAAGGGTTCTAAGTGAGGTCTACACTTGTCTCCTCTTCTTGAAGATGTTTGGGTGAGTATTTTTAAGGTGGAGTAACCATGGAATTAAAGAGTTCTTGAATTTTGAGATAAGATTTCATCATAGTTTCATGGTTATGAGTTTGTTTGGTGATTATGTTAAGATTTTAGGAGAGGAAAATTGGAGGAAAAGTTCAAATATGCATTTGATGATATTTTGAGTTGTGAATTAACTTGAGTTATGCTTATTAGTGTGTTTTGAGCATAATCTTGTTATGAGGGATAATAATGATGTTAAGGAATTGCCGTATTCGAGTGTATAAGGGGTTGTATAAAGTTGTTGTTATGGATTGATTATGAAAAGTGGTTTTGAGATTGAATCGAGTATAGTTTGAATGTAATCTTTTCATTATGGAATTATTGATGTTCTATTGTACTTTGGGAGTTGTTTTGAAGATTGGAGGGAGTAGAAGATATAGGGGAGATGCTGCCCGAATTTCGATAGATTCTAAAGGGGTTTAATTTGAAGGCTTACGATAAGCATACGACGACAAGCCTAACAACAATATGAATTCTCTTGAATGTAGATTTACGAGCTTGGGAAGACAAGCGTTAAGTAGTTAAAGTTAAGGCGACCGAAAAGGTATGTTAAGGCTGTCCCTTTCTATCAAAAGGCATGATTCCTATGTTATGATTCCACATATGTTTTCCATAACATTCTTATTCCGAAAAAGCTAGAATTTCATGATTCTTAGAGTTTCTTATGATGCTAAAGATAAGTATGTTCCATGATGATAATGACGGTGATGATGATTCCATTTTTGGAGATTCCAAAGCTTATGATTTTGATGCTATTATGAGATTATTGAGTTTATTTCATGACTTTCTTGATTTTATTCATTGTTATTGATCTCACCTTATGTTACTTGTTCCTTCAAGGTGAGATATAGTGATAATGATTGTTCCTTAATATAAATCGGAGGTTACCAACCTTACGTCACTCCGATAAAGTAGTAGCTTTTATTTGGGCTCTCATGCATGCTACTTATATTATATTATATTATATATAATATATATATATATATATATATATATATATATATATATATATATATATATATATTATATATATATATATATTTTATGGGGAAAGGTGATACGTTATATACGCATAACCACCTGATCAGCTGGTATAATATGATATCATCCCGGATACGGGATGCCCGGATGCAGGATGCCTGGACGCGGGATATATGGTTAAATAGATTGGGCCATTCGTTCTGCGGCAACATATGTAATGATGATATGATATATAGATCGTTGCACGTTCCGCAGCACTATTATGTTATATATGTATGAAAAATGTTTGTTTTAAAAAAAAAAGCTAAGCATGCATGATATTCGCCTTAAGAGGCAATCAGATGTACATGTTATCCTCATCTTATGTTATATTATGTATCTCTTATTATGCTGTTATTCATGCCTTACATACTCAGTACAATGTTCGTACTGACGTTCTTTCTTGGGGACGCTGTGTTCATGCCCACAGGTAGGCAGGAGACGGATCAGATCCGTAGGTGCTTTATCAGCAGATTCTCAGGAGCACTCCACTTACTTCAGAGTTGTAGTCTATTAGTATTGATCTTTATGGTCACTTGTATTCTATGTAGAGGCTCGTAGACATGTGTGTACAGTTAGATGTTTCGTAACCCTAGCAGTTCATATTGTTGTATGATATTTTGGCAGCCATGTCGGCTTGTGATGATAGGCACAGTTGTTGATGATTATATAGAGATGTGCCATTATCTTGTGATATATGCCCTTTGCAGAGTATGATACCCATGAGTTATCTTTGTGGTCCACCCAAAAATGATTATGATGACGTATATTCAGAGGTGCTCGGTAGGTAGCTCCGGGTGCCCGTCATGGCCCTCCGGTTGGGTCGTGACTGATTAGTTGGCTTCCTACTATGCTAATGTTGATTGTAGAACGAAGATAGTTCGGTTCCAGTTTCCAGACGAGCCAGTTTTAAAGTGGAAGGGTAATGCGGCTTCACCGAGAGGGAGGTTTATTTCCTACCTTAAGGCAAGTAAGATGATCAGAAAAGGGTATATTTATCACCTGGTTCGAGTTCAGGATGTACAAGCAGAGTCACCAGCCCTTCAGTCTGTTCCTGTGGTTAATGAAGCCCCAGAGGTGTTCCCAGACTAGCTTCTAGGCATTCTGCCAGAGCGGGAGATTGATTTCACTATTGATCTATTACCAGATATTCAGCCAATATCCATTCCTCCTTATAGAATGGCACCTGCAGAATTGAAAGAATTGAAGGAACAATTGAGGAATCCTCTTGAGAAGGTCTTCATTAGGCCCAGTACATCACCGTGGGGAGCGCTGGTATTATTTGTAAGAAAGAAGGATGGCTCCTTGCGAATGTGTATTGATTACAGAAAATTGAATGTGACTATAAAGAATAGGTATCCCATTCTGAGGATCGATGACTTATTTGATCAGCTGCAAGGTTCCAAGTAGTTTTCGAAGATAGACTTGAGATCGAGGTATCATCAGGTTAGGATGAAAGAGGAAGACATTCTGAAAACGGCATTCAGGACTAGATATGGGCACTATGAGTTTCGTGTTATGTCATTCGGGTTAACTAATGCTCCAGTGGTATTCATGGGCTTGATGAACAGTGTATTCAGACCCTTCCTAGATCTTCTTATGATTTTATTTATATATGATATTCTGGTTTATTCGCCATCAGAGGCTGAACATGCAGATTATCTACGTGTCGTGCTTAGAGCTCTTCGAGATTGAGAGTTATATGCGAAGTTTTCTAAGTGTGAGTTCTGGCTGAACTCTGTGGTTTTTCTTGGTCATATTATCTCAGATGAAGGCATCAGAGTGGATACTCAAAATATTGAGGCAGTGAGGAGTTTGCCAAGACCCATAACACTAACAAAGATACATAGTTTCTTGGGTGTGGCAGGATATTATAAGCGGTTCGTAGAGGGATTTTCTTCTCTTTCAACCCCACTGACGAAGCTGACCCAAAAATCATCTAAGTTCTAGTGGGCGGATGCGTTGGAGCATAGTTTTCAGATATTAAAGGAAAAGTTGACCTCAGCACCCATCTGGACTCTTCCAGAGGGAACAAATGGCTATGTGGTATATTGTGATGCTTCAGGTATTAGGTTGGGATATGTATTGATGCAACATGGAAAAGTTATTGCTTATGCCTCTAGACAGCTGAGGAAGCATGAGAAGAATTATCCAACCCATGATCTTGAGTTGGCAGCAGTGATCCATGCTTTGAAAGTGTGGAGGAACTATCTATATGGAGTCTATGTTAATATTTATACTGATCATAAGAGCCTCCAGTACATCTTTAAGCAGAAGGGCTTGGACTTACGTCAGAGGCGATGGCTAGAGTTGATAAAAGATTATTATGTTGATATTCTATACCATCCTGGGAAGGCCAATGTAGTAGCCGATGCTCTTAGTCGTAAGTCCATGGGTAGTTTATCACATGTGCAACCAGAGAAAAGAGAGATAGTCCGTGAAGTTGGTCAACTAGCAAGTCTTGGAGTTCGATTGCTAGACTCAAGTGATACAGGAGTTACTGTCCAAGATACAACAATGTTATCTTTAGTAACTAAGATAAAAGAGCGTTAGTACGAGGATCCTATCTTAGTCCATTATCGAGATACGTCCCCTCAGAAAGAAAAGACACCCTTCATAATCACAGGAGATGGAGTGCTCAGGTATCGAGGTAGATTATGTGTTCCTAATGCTGTAGGGCTTCATCAGCAGGTTATAGGGGAAGCTCATTCTTCTCTCTATACTATCCATCTGAGCACAACAAAAAATGTATCATGATATCAAGGAAGTGTATTGGTAGAATGGTATGAAGAAAGATATAACAGAATTTGTCACTCAGTGTTTGAATTCTTAGCAAGATAAGATAGAACACCAGAAGCCTGGAGGTTTATTGCAGGCTATTGAGATTCTGACATGGAAATGGGAGATTATTAATATGGACTTCATTACAGGGTTGCCCCGTACTTAGCAGAAGTATGATTCAATATGGGTCATAGTTGATAGGCTTACTAAGTCCGCCCATTTTCTACCTGTTCGAGCTACTTATTCAGCTGAAGATTATGCGAAGCTCTACCTTAGAGAGATTGTACGACTTTATGGGGTTCCTACAACCCTTATTTCAGATAGAGAGCACAGTTCACAGCTAACTTCTGGAGATCTTTCCAGAATGGATTGGGGACTTAGATAAGTCTTAGTACTGCATTTCATCTATAGACAGATCGGCAAGATGAGCGTAGTATTCAGACACTGGAGGATATTCTAAGAGCTTGTGTGATTGATTTCTGTGGTAGCTGGGATGATCATTTTCCTCTTATTGAGTTTGCATATAATAATAGTTACCATTTCAGTATTCAGATGGCTCCTTATGAAGCTTTATATGAGCGGAGATTAGATCACCCTTCGGATGGTTTGATGTTGGAGAGAATCAGCTAGTAGGCCCAGATTTAATACAGCAAGCGGTTGACAAGGTGAAAGTAATTCCAGAAAGATTACTAGCGGCACAGAGTAGGCAGAAATCCTATGCAGATAATTGACGACGCAAGTTAGAGTTTGAGGTGGGAAATTGGGTTTTCCGAAAGATCTTGCCTATGAAGGGAGTGATGAGATATGGTAAGGAGGGTAAGTTAAGCCCTCGATACATTAGGCCATACAGAATTATTCGTACCGTGGGTAAGGTAGTATATAAGTTAGAGCCACCTTCTGATCTTGAGTCTGTGCATATAGTATTCCATGTGCCTATGCTCCGTAAGTGCATAGGAGATCCCTCTAGAGTCGTACTAGTAGACTATATGTAGGTGATTGAGCAGTTATCGTACGAGGAAATCCCTGTCGCTATATTAGATAGGCATGTCCGTCAGCTACGGACTAAGGATGTGGCTTTTGTTAAAGTACTCTTGAGAAATAATAATGTCGAGAAGATGACTTGGAAAGCTGAAGAGGAGATGAAGGATAAGTACCCTCACTTGTTTCCGTTGTCCCAGGAAGCCCAGTTTGAGACATCGTCATCCCCAGGTATTGGATTTATTTATAGCTATTGTGATTGGTCGTGTGTGGCCATACTGTTTTATATTATAGCATGTGGCCCTATGTGGCATTATTTTGGGTTGTTGTGTACAGGTTGGATTGGTATATTTACAGAGGATACTCTGCTGAAATGTTTATAGCTCCTGACTTGTATGAACATTCGAGTACGAATGTTTCTTAAGGGGGGGGGGGGGGGGGGGAGAATGTTACACCTCTCGGTTTCATTGAAAGAAAGTTTATGGTTTCCTAGTTGCGTATGCACTTACTACGGAGATTTGTACCCGAGTTTTTGAGATAATAAGTGCCCTACCTCGTGTATATTGAGGTACAAGTACATGTTCCTTGTAATACGATAAGATTAGAAGTTAATCGAATTAAACCGGCGCGAATCGATGTAGTTTAGGGACTCACGCATCAGTGCACATCGACGGTGCAAAGGGGCGTCCCGTCGACATGTCGACGAGGCATCCTTTCACACCTTCAAGTTTCAAAAGCCCCTGAATCTCAGGTGGTAGAATGGACGGTGCTTGTCAATGGCCATCGACATTTTGACGGGCCGTCGACCCACTCGTCAACCCGCAGCTGCTAGAACTTTTTGTTCCACTTATATATATAGCCCCATACATTTTAATCCTCATTATTTTCATTTCCACAACCAGAGAAAACCCTAAAATATTTCCTCTCAACATTTTCCATCATATTAGTGTTGTTTTAGCAAGATCCGAGCCCCGTGAACCCGAACTAGTGAAGAGAAAGTTGTTCCTAGGGTTTTGTTGAAGTTGTTGAGCTTAAGAGGGTGAGTTGAAGTTGGATGGTTGGATTTTCCTTTCCTTTAAGTATGTATATGATTCTTATCTTTGTTATTGAGTTGATTACTAAGAGTTTTAGTATTTCAAAGTGAAGAAAGCATAGTTGTGAAAGCGGTAGTTTAATTGAATTAAGTTGAGGCTAGGGGCTATTTTGGGAGATATTTTGGGATGGAGTTCAGTATATTTTGATATGTAGATATTGGTATTGGTATTGTTGTTGTTGATGTTATTGTAGATGTTTGGATTGAATTGGAAATTAAGGGATTGTTAAGTTTACAAAGGAGATGCTATCCGAATTTCGTTAAGTGATAGACTAATGTAAAGGTGGAATGTAGGCATTCTGGACTAATAGTTGGAATACTTGGTCTTGTGTGTAGATTTGTAGAGCCGGGGACATAAGCATAGTAGCTTGAGAGGCGGATAAGGTATGTTAAGGCTGTCCCTTTCTTTCATTTTGGCATGATCCTTATGATACGAACGAACGAAGTAAGCGAGTGACTTCCAAAGACTCTATTCTTAGATTGTGCAGGGATATTCGTATCCTTGGCCTCTTATGTTTCATGTTTATAGCTTCTAGAGATTTAATATACTGTCATACTTGCTTCCTATGTATCTTAAGGAGTTCAGAGTTTTGTGAGTCTTTCATGCATTTATATATATATGTATAGCTATTTTCTTACACCGCGCCGCACTATAGTCGGTTGGGCAGGCACATAGATGTGCACACCATTGCAGTAGGCAGATTATGAGAGTACCCCGAATGCGGGATGAGATGGGATATAAATCGGGATGTACGTTCCTCAGCACTGACATATATGGATCGGGCTATACGTTTTTCAGAACTAACAGTTATATTATATGTATATGATTTTGAACAAAAGCATGCATATCATACTCCCTCGGAGGCACTTCCAGTATACAGAGTTATACAAATATATTCATATGTGCATATTGACTTTCATGTTTCAGATAGCTTTCATGATTCTTATATACATGTTGTTCTTACGCCTTACATACTCGGTACATTATTCGTATGGACTCCCCTATTGCTCGGGAGGGGGGGGGGGGTTGCGTTTATGCCCACAGGTTCAGGTAGACAGAGAGGCGGTCCAGCTCAATAGGACTTCCACCCAGCAGTAGTCAATGCACTCCACTTGGTTCAGAGCTGTAGTCTATTTTTGGTATGCTATTTTTGACATGTATATATGGGTATGACGAGCCCTGTCCCGTCCTTTCTACAGTTTTGTACTCCGTTAGAGGTATGTAGACAGTTGTACATAGTTGGGATGTTATGTAGCCTTGTCGGCTCTTATTTTGTTGTACAACATATGTAGCAGCCTAGTCGGCTTGCATTGTTATTTTCAGTATACACATATATACACAGGCGGTTGTGAGTTCATGATATTGTTCTTACAGAGTCAATATAGTCAGTTATGAGTCAGATATGGGCCACCCTGTTGTTCAGTGTGATCCTGTTACGAGTATAGGAGTGTCTGGTCAGCAGAGGTCTGGCACGCGTCATGACTCATCGGTTTGGGTCGTGAGAGTTAGGTTTAGATGCTATAACAGAGGTGATGACTTGTATTTGGTTACTGGCTAGTGTTGACTTATACCTTGTTGATTTACCTATTTATCTTACTTTATTGTCTTGGTATATGTTAGCTAATCTTAGTCGGCCTGTGATACCTACCACTACATGTTGTTTGTACTGACCTGCACTTGCTGCATTCTTTTATTAATACAGAGTACCAGGTGAGATCTACTTCTACTCCTCATGACTGATATTCGAGGATGGTTGATTCGAGTCCTTCAGGGTAAGCATGAGTACGTTCGCTGCCCGAAGACTCTTCCTATCATTATGTCTTTATTTCCATTCTGAGACATGATCTTTGAGACTACTTATGTATTATTATGACTCAGACTTATAGTATTTAGTTAGATGCTCTTGTATGACCAAACCACATACTGGGGCGTATTTCATTACTTCCGCATTTTCTTATATTATTATTGTAAGACTTACGTTATTCTATCTTCTTCAGCTTATTCATTTATTTGTTCATGTTTTTATGATTATTAGGATAAAGGTTCGCTTACCGAGGTGATAAAGGTAGGTGCTCACGCTACTTAGTGAAATTGGGTCGTGACAAGTTGGTATCAGAGCCCTAGGTTACCCAGTCTATAATACAAGAGCGTGTCTTGTATTGTCTTGCGGATCGGTATAATGAGCTCTGTACTTATCTGCGAAAGGCTATAGGAAATTTAGGAAACTTTCAATTCTTTCATTCTCTCATGTGACTTCATTCAAATTGGTATCTAGTCGATTCCAATTGGTATCTGGACTTCCTTGGCTTGATCACCCAGGAGGGTGGAAACTCATCCTTAATTCTTATGCGAATGATTGATCTATGAATGGTTGTGGTATGGTACAAGATGTGTTATTCTGATACGGACATGTGATCTACTTCAGTCTCTAGTTATGGCTTGAGGATTCGATTGTGTGGAGTCGCTATTTAACTCGGTTGTTGTGTGGAGTCGCGATTAGACTCGTTTATTGTGAGAGTTTATGAGAAACGGGAAAGATAGTTCAGAGGTTTACAGGGTCTCTATGTTTCAGCGTTGGGTTGCTCGGAAGTGACGAAGTACCTTGATGGCTTGATAATAGTGGGTTGCTCGATGATATGATCGGTTTGGGAAAAACTTTAGCTTCGTTAAGGCTTTATGATGATGTATGTGACACTGGTGTACCAATGGCGGGTCGAAGATTCAACAGCGGTAGAGTATTAGACGTCAGTAGGTGGGGACAAGGTTAAGTTAGGTAATGACCATCGAATTGGGTAAACGTATTGTGATCGCGCGTAATATGGAAGGAAGTTGACAATAAGGACATGAAGGAAGTCTTTTTTGGAGAGCATGTAGCGAAGTGAGACCTCATAGAATATCTTATACATGAGTACTTTTCGTGAGATTGGGAAAGGAAAAATTAGTATCTGACACGGTTGTCAGGATACGTTTACAACTAATACTAAGGGTCATTCTTGTTATGGGATCATTGGTGTTAAAGGACTACTATGTTATGGAGAGAATGTTATGGGCACATTGTTTAATCGATAAATTCGACTGAGTTGCGGGTTTCTGAGGAGCTAGTAATCGACTGATAGAAATGACTTCAATTATGGGCGTATTCGATGAGTTAATGACTTGGGAAGTTACTGGTTGCTACACTTCGATTTGAGGAGAAGTATTGATATTGTTTGTGGTTCGTTTGGCTCAGAGGGATGATTGGTTTAGAGGATCGAGTGAATTTGAGTGTTGTTGGTTGATAGTGATAAAGTGATTTGAAATGAAATACGGGAACTGAAGGATTACAATGAGGCATCTTGCTATCGGGTTCAGAGGATTAAGGTTCATAAGACTTGAACAGAGGTAATATGGTTACTTGATTCGTGGGGATATTATATCATGACGTACATTAAGGGGTACGACTGATGGGGTTGATTGGTGTCTTCGAGGTTAAGGGCAGAAAGGAAATCGTTGAAGCAAGAGTTAGTGATGTGAGAGCTTGGTTGCGACTATACAAGTGTAGGGTGGACTTGATAGTTAGATGAGTTGGTATGTTCGTTTATGTCATAAACTAATCGAGGTAAGTGGGGGAATAAGGTTGGGAACCTTGTATTCATTGTGTAAAAATTGCTAGATCCCTCTACTGGCGGTGTTATTACTCGGCTTAGGAGATTGAATAAAAAGGGATAGTCGTGCGAATGGTTAGAGCTATTCAGAGTCGATAATTGAGGTAAGAGGTGATTCTTCGAGGACTAGTAATGTTAAGGATTTGAGTAAGGGATTAGTAAACATGGATACTTGAAATGGTAGATCTATGATGGGTTAACTAAGTTAAGTTCGGGATAACATTTCAGAAAATGAGTAAGGCAATTCGGGCAAAAACGCTTCAGTGAGATATATGAGGATATTAGTAAGACTGTTATGCGATACGCGGGATTTAGAGAGTGTTCAGTTTAGAGTGGTAAGCGTTAAGGAAACTATAATGGATAGAGTTTGTGGCCTACTATTATCTCCAGGTGTGATTCAGTTAGTGTACAGGACTTATGGTTATGTGATAGACTACTGAGTGGGTTCGAGTAATGGTCAGACGATGGCGGTATAAGTGAACTGATAGAAATTGAGGAATTGAAGAGTTAGAAAAGGTATAGTTGATCGAGAGTCAGCAAGAATGAGGTACATCTTGGGATTAATTGAGTCTATTTGGATTGTGGCAGCATTGTCTTGCATATTCAGATAAGGTGTGATTGTTGCGTGAGCTTACGGAAGGAAGTCTATAGAAATAGACTAAGTGATATGAGGAAAATTCTGTAAGATTCGTGATCGGTAGCTAGTGATAAGCATATTTCAGTGAACCGACATGTTAAGATTTATAAGAAGTGGCTTGGTGGTACACCGTTGGAAAAGTTCGTAACATTCTATAGTGGATAAGTTAGCGTGCTTTAAGAGAATGGATTGTGGAATTCCTATCATGTGAAACTAGAGTTATATTTTCGGGGTGGGACCCTACTCGTGGTAATACAGTATGATTGCAAGTAATATTAACTGGACAGTTTGGGTAAGTGCTTTTGAATATTAAGGACTTGGGAGTAATTACATGAGATTTAGAGCGGCAGTTGTAACATTGGATACTTTCGAAAAAATTATGGCATGTCGAGGTGATGCAATGAGAGGTTCGACGATTAAATAATTATTATATGAGGCTGAAAAGTTTGGGGTTGTATCGGATTTGCGTGTCGGGTAAAGGTTGAGAAGCATGAAGATTGGAATCGTAAGGTATAGCTCTTCGGTACTAAGTTGATAACTTAGATAGGACTCAACTTGTGGAGTCGAGGGTGACAGACAAGATTTGTTATGCTTGGTATGACTGTGATTGGTTCCCAAATTCGGAGTCAGTTCTAATGACTATTGGTGATATTCGAGAGTGGTGCATTCATTCAGGGTCAGCATTGTTCGAGTTAAGCTTAAAGGTCTATGATTATATTTCCAGGAAGATATTAAGGATTCTATGGGTTTTGGCTCAGATTTGAGGTATGACAGATTTACCGAGCTTTGTCAGGGTTTTTTAGTGGATTTGATGATAACTTTTAGAACGGTTACTTGGGTAGAATAATGGTATACAATAAGCTTAGTATATATTTGAGGAGGAACTGTTATCTGAGAGGTCTTTATAGTGATCAGTTGGGTTGCGACGGACTCTGCTCGACGAGATACTCGGTGGTATGTTTCTATGTAGTGATTTGAAGGTTTAAGAAAACTTAGAACTAGTCAAGTTGGCTGTCAGTAAGATCAGTTTTAATGGAATCGTGTAGGGATCTAAGATGAATCAAGGATTCTTTTTGGCGAGAGTAAGTTATGGTTTCAGAAATTTAGTATGTGTGTTCATGTGTTTCTAAGGAATCGCGGTACGAAAAACGGCTCTAGCAAGTGTGAAATAAAGGTTAGCGGAATCAGAACATCTTCCCGATCGGCTATGGTTTGTGGCCATGTTTCGAAGGATTGCGTGATTTGGGAAAGTGTTTGTGGAAAGGAGGGCAAGTGAGCCCGAGGTGTAGTGGCCTATTTGAGATTATCCGTTGTGTTAATCTTGTGTTTTATGAGTTAGTTTTCACCAGGCTTGTCGGGTATTTATCCAGTTTTCCATGTTTCTATGTTGAAGAAGTACCGTTCTGGTGGTTCCTGTATCATTCGTTGGGATTCATTTTTGTTCAATGATAATCTTTCCTCTAAGGAGAAGTCCGACATGCGTAGCCGATATCCTCAGATTGCCGATTCAAGTATTTTTTCGTCCTCTCTTCCTTGTCGCTCTAGGACGAGCAATTGTTTAATTGGTATCTGATGTAATGGCCTGTTTGGTTGTTATTGCATTTCTGATCCTTTTGATCCTTTTTCGAGCTTTATTAGCTCATATTTGACTCGTGGGATCATTGGCACTCTTCCCGAGGTCATCAGAGTTGATTTGAGTAAGTTTTGAGGAAATTTGGCCAAACAACGAAAAATGATTGACTCAAAGTTGACTTTTGGGCTAATCGATCTTTTTTGGGAATCCGTCAATTTCGAGAGGTCCGGATGGTCTGTTAGAACTTTTGTGCATATTTGGTTCAGTTGCCAATGCACTCGGGTGCATTTTGGAACTTGGGTTGGAAGGTTAGTTTTGAGGTATTGGGGGTTGACTCAATCAAGGAGACCCCTGATGAGAATTTTGAGACCATGAGTGCGTTCGTAGCGTGTTTTTATGTATAGTTGCATATTTGATTTGTGAGCAGACGGTATCAAGTGTTAGTCGGTACTTCGAGTGAAGTTCATGAAACTTGGACGATTTTCTGGTTTACTGGTGTCCGCTTCTGCGGCACCAGTATCGTCGAAGTGACACCGCGGAAGCAGTGAACCGACTGCCAAATGGTTCTAGACCATTTGCAAGGGACAGCCGAAGCGGTAGCCTAAGCGCCGAAGTGCGACCGCTGAAGCAGTCAAGCTAAGCGCCGAAGCGCATATCGGGCAGTAAATGAATGGTTTAAGTGATAAAAACCCCTAAGTCTCTAAACATTTCCCCATTTCGTCTAAAGGCTATTGGAGAGAGTTTTGGAGTTCTTGAAGAGGCTAAGCTTTGTGGTGAGTTTCCCCAACCTTATACTTCATTCCTTTATATCACCATAAAAATTCATAGTTCATGCTAAGTTCATCAATAAGTAGAGTATTAATTGTGGGTTTTAATGGGTTTCTTCCTAAATGATTTCTTCACTATAAATCTGAAATTAGTGGTTGGGTTAGCTTTATTTAGCATAGATTTGATGATTATAAGCTATAGTAACATGTTTACTTCTTGATTAAGATCTAATTGTTTAATTGGGAGTTAGGGTTTATACCCAAATTTGGAGGTTTTGCCTAGAATTCGAATTTGAGTAAATTGTTGGTTCTTTTAGCTTGATATTGATGGGAATTGATCATCTAGATCTTTAATTTCATGTTGAGATCTTTAGATTCCTAATTTCACCTTTCTAGTTCATAAACCCTATTCCATAGGTTGGGAATTTGGGTTTTGAATAGAAGTAGGGTTTGAATGATGTTCTTCTTGATTCTAATTCCATGATTCGGATATGTTTAGACTTTCATTATCTCGAGGCTCAAAGGAAAGGGAAGGCTAAGGTTTCATTATTGGAGACTTTGTTTTTCGGCTTTCCAGGTAGGTTATTGTTTACCTTATGGTGAGACTTCGATTAGCGAAGCGTATGTTTAGATGATATTGTCGGAGAATGCATGTAAGCCTTTGGGTATGAAGTTGGGATGAATATTGTCTTAGTGTCACACCCCATCCTTAGTAAGGCGTGATTGGCATCCGGCACTCTACGGGAACCGAGCGAATCAACTTATAACCTGCATCCTTCATGACTCGAATGGTAAAAATAAGTCTAAGGGCTAAATATGAACATAATATCATGCATAAATATTTGTGCAATGGGCTACGATGCCAACATAACTACCGACACAACATAACTGAGCTATACACAAGAACTGTCTGCAAAGCCTCAATGAACATGACTGAAATATACAAGTCGGGACAAGGCCCCCGGCATACCCTTAACGTAATTCATATGTATATATATAGACTTAGGCTCGGCAATGCTCCAGGAAGAAGTGGAGCCACCAAACGTAACTGGTACCTGAAGGCAGCCTACGGTGGAAGATCCTCATCTCGTCTATTTGCACCTGCGGGCATGAACGTAGCGTTCACAAGAAGGGACGTCAGTACGAACAATGTACCGAGTATGTAAGGAATGAATAGTAACATGATATAAAAGTGAAGGTAACAAAAGATAAGGTGAGTAATTATACCTCGTACACTTTCTTAGACCTCTGACGCGTAAATTAACTTGTCTATAGGAAAAACATTTCATACACATCCATACACAATATACACACATTTGCATTCGTATACATTTACTATACATACATCTGTCACATCCATGCCCGCCCCTGTCGGGACTTGGTGTCATCCGTACCCGGCCCTTTCGGGACTCGATGTCAGCCATAGCCGGCCTTTTCGGGACTCGGTGTTATCCTTACCCGACCCTTTCGGGACTCGTTGTTATCTATACCAGGCCCTTACGGGACTCGGTGTTATCCGTACCCGGCCCTTACGGGACTCGGTGTCACACATGACTACATATGCACATATACAAGAGTACCTAAATAAGGCACATCATCATCATCATTATCATTACCACCATATCTTTTTGTAGGGGATCAACTATCGTAAGATGAGATCAATGGTGTCGTGAGAGTATCAAGAAGGATGAACTTGGATAGCATTAGAAATGGAATTATCGTCATCGCTATATCTCACCTCGAAGGAACACGTATTCTGAGGTGAGATCAACAACAATGAATAAAATCGAGAAAATCATGAAATGGGCTCAATAATCTCATAATAGCATTAAAATCATAAGGTTTGGAATTTCTAGAATTAAAATCATCATTATCATGTTCATCATAGAAAACATCTCATCTTTAATATCATAGGAAGCTTTTAAGAATCATGAACTTCTAACTTTTGGAAGTAAGAAGGTTATGGAAACATATATGGAATCATAACATAGGAATCATGCTTTTTGAAAGAAAGGGACTAGCCTTAACATACCTGTGCGGCCTCCTATTATCTACGCTTATCCGTTCGTACTCGTAAATCTACATTCAAGAGGATTCGCACTATCGTTAGAATCATTGTTATATGCTTATGCTAGGTCTTCATATTAAACTATTCTATATCCGGCCAAAAATCGGGCAGCATCTCCCCTGTTTATATGCCTAGCCTGAAATCATAATTCAACAACCAACAATAATAACAACAATACCAACATCACAACAACATTATCAACATCAATAGGCTCCATAAAACATCCCACACGATGTTTTCCAAGTTTCTCAACTAACCAACTCGCTATACACTTATTTAACGACTTTATCTCCGTAAATAAACCAAAAGTAATATTAATAAGGAGAAATTCATACCTTATTCTTGTTAAAACAGCAATATCTTCAATATCCTCTTTGAGTCCACGTCAAGATCCACTGCCAAACGATACTATAATCACGATTATGCGCTACCCGAGCCTCGATTAATCAAAATCACTCCAATCCCTTAATTTTTTATGACATAAATGCCCCTATATGTTTCTGAACATTTTCATCTGATTTTTGATGAAAAAAATGGGGTCTTGACCCTTTTATAGGTGGGTAAAGTCGGTCGCACTGTAGCAGCGCGACTACTGTAGCGCGCGTTTCTGTGCTGTCAGCTAACTTGTAACGTCCATAATTCTCTACTACAATGTCGTATAGACAAGAGATTTATTGCTTTGGAAACTATACTCGACGAGCTTAATTTTAGGATTTTGAAACAGGTTAAAACTCCTCATATACTAGGAGATATACCCCTCCAAAGTTTACCCAAAATTCTGTCAACTTTTTCTAAATTTTCGACAAACTTATTTTCTTCGATTTGCTTGATCCCGGAATCTTCCATAGGTTCTTATATGAAATTAAACCCTCGTAACCATAAGGTTGGCACATGTAATCTCATATATCCTTGAAGGTAACTCCAGTAACCAGACTTAAAACAACCATCAATACTTATAAATTTCAACGTACAAAACTACGGGGTGTAACACTTAGGTTGGGCCTTGTTGTATGATTTGAGGGCTAGACACCCCGTGGTGTTGTTGACTTATTTTGATCTATTTACTTGTGGCTTATTGCCACGTTGATGACATTGGGTTATTGGTGATTAGAGATATTTCATTGCTATGATATTGGGGTACTTTACTTGGTTGATATTAAGATGAGAATAGTGATTCCATTATGAATTATTGTGTAGCCTTACTATGGATATTACTTGTGTTCCTGGGAGGTACTGTTGAGAATTGTGATTCCATTATGGCTTATTGTGTAGCCTTACTATTGATATTACTTGTGTGCCATGTGTGGTACTGTTGAGATTTATTTGATTATTGACATTGAACTCATACATTGCACGCATTCTCATCCTTCATGATATACTGTTGATATACAAGGAAATATTGTTATGAGCTGAGCTTAGTTGGATAAGAGTGACGTGAGGACCGTTGTCTGATATTTATCTTGGAATCAAGGTGTGAGTGCTGGTAGAGATTGCTGAGGCCTTTGCCAAAATCGTGAGGGTACATGGACTTCACGGGTCCCCCATGGGTTGTGCTGCCGAGATGTGATGTTCCATCATCGGAGTACATGTGTACACTGGATATGCATTACATTCGAACTTCATACATTATTGCATTGCATTGTATCATTTTGGCTTCTATTGTGATATTCTTGTGATATAGTTGTGATATGCGGATTCGGATTGGATGTACTGAGATTTGGCATAGTTGGGCTTAGATTCTATAACATAGGAGATGACTTGTGGTGATACTATGGTGATGTACTAGTTCAGATTGATTATACAGAGACTTGGTACAGTTGGGCTTAGATGCTATAACATAGGTGATGACTTGTGGTGATACTATTGCGATGTACTAGTTTGGATTTATTATACTGAGACTTGGTACAGTTGGGCTTAAATGATATAACATAGGTGATGACTTGTGGTGTTACTATTGTGATGTACTAGTTCGGATTGATTATACTAAGACTTGGTACAGTTGGGTTTACATGCTATAACTGAGGTGCTATAAAGGTATTTGCGTACGTTAAATTGCATAATCCGGTCTGATTGTCACGCTTTGGGCATTAACTGATAGCATAGATTGTTGTATGACTTGTGGTGGGTATGAGACCCCTTATTTATTGTATCTATGGTTTCTACATGTCTTATATATGCTTAAACATTGTCATCACTCTGAAATACTCGTTACAAAAGTTGAAAAGTGGCTAAAGATTGAGTCTTTATTACTTGACATTGATTGTTATTGTTTACATGTCAATTATGCTTTCATATGATATCTCATGCATATTACACTTGAGGATACATATGTTGGATCCGAGGGGAAATGATTCTGAACGGTTGGTATGAGTTTACGGGACGATTGGTCAAGTGATGCGATTGATATGAGCCGATTGGCTAGTGACTGGTAATGTGAGCCTAATAATGGCTAGATTATGTGATTGAGAGCCAAACATGGCTAAGAAACCCGAAGTTAAATGGTTCTGAGAGGTATAGGGACCTCGTGAGTCCCTAATGGGTCGCGCTCCCTATTGAAGGAGTGTGTGTGTACCGGAGATGGAAAGGCCTTGCATTGCATAACACTTACATTTCTCATCATTTCTCCTATTCTTGTCGTTTGGTGTGTTTAACTGATATCGAGTTCTTGAAACGTTGAAATGAATCGTTGGACTGTACTTAAGGGTTTAGATGCTATAACCTAGGCTTGTAACTTATGATTTGAATGATTATTGTGATTATTATGATTGATATTGTTACACCTTACGTTTTCGTCGCAAGAAAGTCCTTGGTTTATTGGTAGTTTATACCCTTAGTAGGAAGATCCGCACCCGAGTCTTTGAGATATTAAGTACCTTACCTCGCGTATAACGAAGTACGAGTATATGTTTCTTGCAATGCGATTGGATTAGAAGTTAAACGAATCGAGTCAACATGAGTCGGAGCAACCCAGGAAAACCTACAGAACCAGTCCACATTGATGGGCCGTCGTTGTGAGCCGTCAGTACGACACTGTCTCTGAATCTCAGGTGGCAGGTCGACGGAGCATGTCGTCGAGCCGTCGACCCATCCGTCGACCCGCACCGCTGGAACTTTCTTGATCCATCTATATATATTTAACTCCACGATTTTGTTCCTCATTTTCTCATTCCCAAACTAGAGCAAACCCTAAGATATTTCCTCTCAACCTTTTCTAACATATTGGGGGAATTCTAGCAAGATCCGAGCCCCGTAAAACCTGAGTTAGTGAAAAAGAAGGTTGTTCGTAGGGTTTCAGTGAAGCTGTGGAGCTTGGGAGTTTGAGTTGAAGTTGATTCTTGGTATTTTAGTCCTTTCAAGGTATGTATATGATTCCTACCTTTGTGTTTAAGTTAATTATCAAGAGTTTTAGTGGTTTTAAGTAAAAGGAGATATAGTTATGAAAGTGGTAAGATGAATAAGGCTGAAGTTAGTATTAAAGGCTGTTTTGAGGAATGATTTCGAATAGATTTGATTATATTTTGATATGTAAGCATTGCTATTGTTGTTGTTGGTGTTGTTGGAGATGTTTACGTTGAATTGGAAATTGAGGGACTATTAAGTTTACGAAGGAGATGCTGTCTGAAATTCGTTAAGTTTCTTTCATACTTGAATTGGATAGCGAGTAGTGTAAATGGTCTAATTGTGTCTTATGTTATCTTGATTGTAGACTTACGAGTTTGAAAAGTAGAAGTTGGATGATTAGATATGCTTCAAGGTATGTTAAGGCTATCCTTTCTTTTATTTTGGCATGATCTTATATACGAGCAAACAAACGTGTAAACGAGCTTCCATATTACTCTACTCTTAGAATCACTAGGAGTACCTCAGTCTTTGATGATCCTATACTCCTTGTTATGATTGTTCCTTCTGTTCTTGGGTCCTGAGATTTCATATATTGATAATGTTAGCTCAAAAGATGCCTATCGGAGGTAGTACAACCTTATGTCACTCCGAGAGTTCTACTTACTCATTACACTTATGCATTGCATTCATTATACATATGCATATTGACCCTTGACCAAAAGGCATTATACACATGTATATTATATGTATATGGGGTATGGGGAAAGGGATAGGCGTTATTTACGCATTACCACCTGATCAGCTGGTGCACAGGGATGATGATGATGATATATGGATCGGGCCGTATGTTCCTCGGCACTAGCATATGATATATGGATCGGGCCGTACGTTTCTCGACACTAACATATAGTATATGGATCGGGCTGTACGTTCCACAACACTAGCAATTATATTATAACCTATGCATATCATACGCCTCAGAGGCACTTTCAGTTATATAGAGTTATGCATATGTTGCCTGATGTTCAGCCACAGATGCATTTAGATATTGAGATTTGCTTTCATATTTCAGATGTCCTTCATGATCTTATATACTTATTGTTCTTATGCCTTACATACTCAGTACATTATACGTACTGACTCCCCTATTGCTCGGGAGGGAGGGGGGGTGGTGGGAGGGGCTGCGTTCATGCCTGCAGGTTCAGGTAGACAGACTGGCGGTCCAGCTCAGTAGGACTTCCACTCAGCGGTGGTCAGTGCGCTTCACTTGATCCGGAGCTGCAGTCTATTTTGGTATGCCATTTTGAGATGTATATGCATATATGGGTATGGCGGGGCCCTGTCCCATCATTTCTACAGCTTTCTATTCCATTAGAGGCCTGTAGACAGTTGTATGTAGTTGGCACGTGATGTAGCCTTGTCGGCTCCCATTCTTTTGTGTATGGCATATGTAGCGGCCTAGTCGGCTTGCTCTGTTCTTTTCAGTATATATATATATATATATATATATATGCACAGATGGTTCATAGTTCTTTATGTCGTTCTTGTGTGAGTCAATATAGCTCTGTTATAAGTCATGTATGCCCTTTAGAGAGTTCCAAGTACAAGAATAAGGGTGCTTGGTCAATAGAGGTCAGTCACTCGTCACGATTCAACAGTTGGGTCGTTTCAGAAGTGGTATCAGAACAGTTCCGTCCTAGAGTTATCTACAGACCGTGTCTCGTAGAGTCTTTTTTATGGGTGTGTCGTGCACCACACTAATAAACAGGAGGCTGCAGGACATTTAGGAAATTGTCATTCTTTCTCTCTTAGATCGTGCGATAGAGCCGTGTGTTAAGAGTTCTCCTTCTGACAATTTGTTTTGATTTCAGCAATGCCTCGCAAGAAAGCTACAGCTGCCTAGAAGGGAAAGGGAGTGGCCGGTGAGGCCACTAGCTGTACTCAGCGGGATACCAGGGCTCGGGGTGAGTCCCAGAGTGAGACAACATCTCAGACTTCGCATACCCCGTCTCCAGCACCTGCCTTAGTGCCTCCAGTCCCTCAGCCAGATGCACCGGGCTAGGATATACGGGATGCTATACAGTTATTGACCAGATTGGTAGCCGCTCAGGCTCCGCATCAGAGAGTTGGTGTTGATCAAGTAGACCGAGCTGGTAGTGCGAGGTTTAAGACTTTTCGCGGGTTAGATCCCCAGAGTACTTCGTGTTGAGGAAACATATGGACCCACAGGATTTTATTGATAGTATGCAGAGGACCTTGAGGGTTATGCGCGCTGATGAGGTCGAGTCAGTGAAGTTGGCTTCTTATAGGCTTTGTGATGTTGCAGTGCAGTCGTATCAGGCGTGGGAGCTATCTAGGGGAGAGAATGCCCCTCTAGCCATTTGGAGATATTTTTCAAATGCTTTTATTTGCCATTATTTTCCGCCAGAGGTTTGGCGGGCCCGAGCAGATAGGTTTTTACATATACAGCAGAGCAGTATGAGTGTTCAGGAGTACAATGTATACTTTGACTTATTGGCTGGATATGCCCCAGCTATGGTGGCTGAGATGGAAGATCGAGTTCATCGTTTCGTGGCAGGTCTAGGGCCACATTTGATTGATGAGTGTACGATAGCTGGGTTACAGCCGGGTATGGATATTTCCTGTATACAGACGTATGCACAGAATCTGAAAGATCGTAAGCGTCAGCGGAAGACAGAGCGTGAGCGTGAATAGGGCCATGGTAAGAGGGCTATCTCTTTATAAATGGTTAGTGAGTTCAGGATAGGACAGAGACAATAGCATTCCCGGTATTCATTTCATTCAGCAGGGAGTGCACCTCCGCGGTTTCTAGGTCAGAGGTTTGATCGGCCTTCTTATTCCGGAGCGGGTCAAAGTTCCAGAGCTTCGAGTTCTCAGTACAGACCGGAGTCAGGCCAGGTGAGACCACCTTCACCACGGTGTGCCCAGTGCGGTAAGTTGTATGCTGGACAATGTCGATTGGGATCAGATGCTTGTTATGCTTGTGGCCAGCCTGGCCAAAAGATGAGGTAGTGTCCGACAAGGGGTGGTATAGGTATTTTTCAGCCTACAGGGTCCGTAGCTGGTTCTTCTTCATTTATACGCCCTCCAGGGCAAGGTTCTCAGATACCAACAAGACGTGGTAAAGGAAGGGGTGGAGCATCTGGTTCGAGCAGCGTCAGAACCGCATTTATGCATTAGCTGGTGGATAGGATTGTGAGCCGTCTCCTGATGTTGTCACAGGTATACTATTAGTCTCCTTCTACGATGTATATGCACTGATTGACCCAGGTTATACCTTATTATATGTTACTCCATTTGTTGTTGGCAAGTTTGGGATAGAGCCTGAATCGATTAAACCTTTTGAGGTGCCTACGCCAGTTGGTGATCCAGTTATAGCTACGCGAGTATATTGAGGCTGTGTAGTGATAGATTGTAATCGCCATACCCTGGAAAATTTGATTGAGCTAGACATGATTGATTTTGATGTTATTATGGGTTTGGATTGGTTGGCTTTCTATTATGCTAATGTTGACTGCAGAACAAAGATAGTTCGATTCTAGTTTCCCAACGAGCCAGTCCTAGAGTTGAAGGGTAATGTTGCTTCGTCGAGGATTAGGTTTATTTCCTACCTTAAGGCAAGAAAGATGATCAGAAAAGATTATATTTATCACCTGGTTCGGGTTCAGAATATGCAAGTGGAGCCACCGACCTTTCAATCTGTTCCTCTAGTTAATGAATTCCCAGAGGTGTTTCTAGATGAGCTTCCAGGCATCCCGCAAGAGAGGGAGATTGACTTCACTATTGATCCATTGCCAGATACTCTGCCAATATCTATTCCTCCTTATAGAATGGCACCTGCAAAGTTAAAAGAATTGAAGGAGAAATTGAGGGATTTACTCGAGAAAGGCTTTATTAGGCCAGTACATCGCTGTGGGGAGCGCCGTTATTATTTGTAAGAAAGAAGGATGGCCCTTTGCGAATATGTATTGATTATAGGAAATTGAATAAAGTGACTATAAAGAATAGGTATCCACTTCCAAGGATTGACGATTTATTTGACTAGTTGCAAGATACTAAATATTTCTCGAAGATGGACTTAAGATCAGGGTATCATCAGGTTAGGGTGAAGGAGGAAGATATTCTGAAGACGGCATTCAGGACTAGATATGGGCACTATGAGTTTCGTGTTACGTCGTTCGGGTTAACTAATGCTCCAGCTGTATTCATGGACTTGATGAATAGTGTATTCAGGCCCTTCCTAGATATATTCGTGATTTGGTTCATAGATGATATTTTTGTTTATTCGTTGTCAGAGGCCGAGCATGCAGATCATCTACGTGCAATGCTTAGAGTTCTTCGGGATAAAGAGTTATATGCGAAGTTTTCTAAGTGTGAGTTCTGGTTGGTTGAACTCTGTGGCTTTTCTTGGTCACATTATTTCAGATGAAGATGTTAGGATGGATACTCAAAAGATTGAAACTGTGAAGAATTGGCCAAGGCCTACTAAACCAACAGAGATACGTAGTTTCTTGGGCCTAGCAGGATATTATAGAAGGTTCGTGAAAGTATTTTCTTCTCTTTCAGCCCGATTGACCAAGCTGACTCAGAAATCAGCTAAGTTCCAATGGACGGATGCATGTGAGCAGAGTTTTCAGATATTGCAGGACAAGTTGACCTCAGCACCCGTCTTGACTCTGCCAGAGAGTGCAGATGGCTATGTTATATATTGTGATGCTTCAGGTATTGGTTTGGGCTGTGTATTAATGCAACACGGTAAGGTTGTTGCTTATGCATCTAGGTAGCTAAAGACGCATGAGAAGAACTATCCAACTCATGATCTTTAGTTAGCTGCAGTGATCCATGCCTTGAAGATGTGGAGATACTACTTATATGGTGTTCATATTGATATTTATACTGATCACACGAGCCTCCAGTATATCTTTAAGTAGAAGGACTTGAATTTATGTCAAAGGCGATGGCTAGAGTTGCTGAAGGATTACGATGTTGATATTCTATATCATCCTGGAAAGGCTAATGTAGTAGCCGATGCCCTCAGTGGTAAATCCATTGGTAGCCTATCATATATGCAGCTAGAGAGAAGAGAGATAGTCCATGACGTTCGTCAGTTAGCCAGTTTGGAAGTTCGATTGATAGACTCTGGTGATACAAGAGTTACAGTTCAGGATACAGCGATGTCATCTTTAGTAGCTGAGAAAAGGAGCGTCAGTATGAAGATCCTATTTTAGTACACTACTGAGGTACAGCTCCCCAGAAAGAAAAGACACCCTTCGTGATCACAGGAGATGGGGTGCTCAGATATCGGGGTAGGTTATGTGTTCCCAATGTTTCAGATCTTCATCTGCAAGTTATGGGGGAAGCCCATTATTCTCCCTATTCTATTCACCCGGGCATAACAAAGATGGGTCATGATCTCAAGGAGGTTTACTGGTGGTATAGTATGAATAAAGATATAATAGAGTTTGTCGCTCAGTGTTCGAATTGCCAACAAGTCAAGGTAGAGCACCAGAAGCCCGGAGGTTTATTACAGGCTATGAAGATTCTGACACAGAAATAAGAGGTAATTAATATGGATTTTACTATAGGGTTGCCCTGTACTCAGTGGAAGTATGATTCTACATGGGTCATAGTTGATAGTCTTACCAAGTCAGCCCACTTCCTGCCTGTCAGAACTACTTATTCAACTGAGGATTATGCAAAGCTCTACCTCAAAGAGATTGTACGACTTCATGGTGTTCCTACAACCATTATTTCAGATAGAGGAGCACACTTCACGGCTAACTTCTTGAGATCTTTTCAGAATGGATTGGGGACTCAAGTGAGTCTTAGTACTGCATTTTATCCACAGACAGATGGACAAGCTGAGCGTACTATACAGACACTTAAGGATATGCTGAGAGCTTGTGTGATTGACTTTCGAGGTAGCTGGGATGATCATTTGCCTCTTATTGATTTTGCATATAATAATAGTTACCATTCCAGTATCCAGATGGCTCCTTATGAGGCTTTATATGGGCGGAGTTACAGATCACATATAGGATGGTTTGATGTTGGAGAAAATCAGCTAGTCGGCTCAGACTTAATATAGCAATCAATTGACAAAGTGAAAGACATTCAAGAAAGGTTACTAGCGGCGCAGAGTTAGCAGAAATCCTATGCAGATAATCGGCGACGCAAGTTATAGTTTGAAGTAGGCGATTGGGTCTTCCTAAAGATCTCACCTATGAAGGGAGTGATGAGATTTGCCAAGAAGGGTAAGTTGAGCCCTCGATATATTTGGCCATATAGAATAATTCATACATTGAGTAAGGTAGCATATGAGTCAGAACTCCCTTCTGAGTTGGAATCTGTACATCCAGTATTCCATGTGTCCATGCTCCGTAAGTGTATAGGATATCCCTTGAGAATTGTACTGGTAGATGGTATCCAGGTGACTGAACAATTATCATACGAAGAGATCCCTGTGGCTGTATTAGATAGACAAGTTCGCCGATTGCGGACTAAGGATGTGGCTTCTGTTAAAGTGCTCTAGAGGAATAATAATGTTAAAGAAGTGACTTGGGAAGCCGAAGAGGAGATGAAGACTAAGTGCCCGTACTTGTTTCCGTTTTCCTAGGAGGCTCAATGTGAGGAATCATTACCCCCATGTATTGGTTTCATTTATAGTTATTGTGACTGGTCGTGTGAGGCCATGGTGTTGTATATTTTAGCATGTGGCCTTGTGTGGTATTTTATTAGGTTGCTGTGTGCAGGATGGATTGGTATGAACATTCGAGGACGAATATTTCTTGGGGGGGGAGGGGAATGTTTCACCTCACGTTTTTGTCGTAAGAAATTCCTTGGTTTGTTGGTAGTTTATAGCCTTAGTAGGGAGATTCAAACCCGAGTCTTCGAGCTATTAAGTACCTTACCTCGCGTATACCGAAGTACGAGTAAATGTTTCTTGCAATGCGACAGGATTAGAAGTTAAATGAACCTAATTGACACGACTCAGAACAACCCAGGAAACCCTACAGAACCAGTCCACATTGATGGGTCGTCGACACATCGATGAGCCGTCGTTGTGGGCTGTCGATATGCTGCGTCTCTGAATCTTAGGTGGCAGGTTGACGATCCGTCGACCCGCTCCGATGGAACTTTCTTGATCCATCTATATATATTTAGCTCCATGATTTTATTCCTCATTTTCTCATTCCTAAACCAGATCAAACCTTAGATATTTTCTCTCAACATTTTCCATCATATTGGGGGAATTCTAGCAAGATCCGAGCCCCGTAAAACCAGAGTTTGTGAAATAGAAGGTTGTTCCTTGGGTTTCATTGAAGTTGTGGAGCTTGGAAGTTTAAGTTGAGGTTGATTCTTGATATTTTAGTCCCTTCAAGGTATGTATATGATTCCTACCTTTGTGTTTAAGTTAATTATCAAGAGTTTTAGTGGTTTTAAGTAAAGGAGATATAGTTATGAAAGTGGTAAGATGAATAAGGGCAAAATTAGTATTATGTGCTATTTTGAGGGATGATTTCGAATAGATTTGATTATATTTTGATATGTAAGTATTGATAGTGTTGTTGTTGGTGTTGTTGTTGATGTTTACGTTGAATTGGAAATTGAGGGATTATTAAGTTTACGAAGGAGATGCTATCCGAAATTCGTTAAGTTTCTTTCGTACTTGAATTGGATAGCGAGTGGTGTAAATGGTCTAACTGCGGCCTATGTTATCTTGATTGTAGACTTACGAGTTCGAGAAGTAGAAGTTGGACGATTAGATACGCTTCAAGGTATGTTAAGGCTATCCTTTCTTTTATTTTGGCATGATCTTATGATATGAGCGAACAAACGTGTAAACGAGCTTCCATATTACTCTACTCTTAGAAGCACTAGGAGTACCTCAGTCTTTGATGATCCTATACTCCTTATTATGATTGTTCCTTCTGTTCTTGGGTCATGAGATTTCATATCTTGATAATGTTAGGTCAAAAGGTGCCTATCGGAGGTAGTATGACCTTATGTCACTCCGAGAGTTCTAGTTACTCATTACACTTATGCATTGCATTCATTATACATATGCATATTGACCCTTGACCAGAAGGCATTATATACACGTATATTATATGTATATGGGGTATGGGGAAAGGGATAGGCATTATATACACATTACCACCTGATTAGCTGGCGCACAGTGATAATGATGATGATATATGGATCGGGCCGTACGTTCCTCGGCACTAGCATATGATATATGGATCGGGTCGTACATTCTACGGCACTAACATATGGTATATGGATCGGGCTGTACGTTCCACAACACTAATAGTTATATTATGACCTATGCATATCATACGCCCCAGAGGCACTTTCAGTTATACAGAGTTATGCATATATTCCCAGATGTTCAACCACATGTGCATTCAGATATTGAAATTTGCTTTCATGTATCAGATGTCTTTCATGATCTTATATACTTGTTGTTCTTATGCCTTACATACTCGGTACATTTCCGTACTGACTCCCCTATTGCTCGGTAGACAGACAGGCGGTCCAGCTCAGTAAGACTTCCACTCAGCGGTCGTCAGTGCGCTCCACTTGATCCGAAGCTGCAGTCTATTTTGGTATGCAATTTTGAGATGTATATGCATATATAGGTATGGCGGGGCCCTGTCCCATCCTTTCTATAGCTTTCTATTCCATTAGAGGTCTGTAGACAACTTTATGTAGTTGGCACGTGATATAGCCTTGTCGGCTCCCATTCTTTTGTCGTTCTTGATGTCGTTTTTGTGTGAGTCAATATAGCTCAGTTATAAGTCATGTATGGGCCACCCTACCCTTTAGAGAGCTTCAGGTACGAGTATAGGGGTGCTTGGTCAAAAGAGGTCAGGCACTCATCCCGACTCATCGATTGCGTCGTGTCAGAAGTGTTATCATAGCAGTTCCTTCTTAGGGTTGTCTATAGACCGTGTCTAGTAGAGTCTTGTTTATGGGTATGTCGTGCACTACACTTATAAACAGGAGGCTGCAGGACATTTAGAAAATTGTTATTCTTTCTCTCTTAAATCGTGAAATAGAGCTGTGTATTAAGAGTTCGCCTTCTGACAATTTGTTCTGATTTCTGCGACGCCTCGCAAGAAAGCTACAGCTGCCCAGAAGGGCAAGGGAGTGGCCGGTAAGGCCACTAGCTGTACTCAGCGGGATACCAGGGCTCGGGGTGAGTCCCAGAGTCAGACCACATCTCAGACTTCGCATACCCCGTCTCCAGCACCTGCCCCAGTGCCTCCAGTCCCTTAGACAGATGCACCGGGCTAGGATATGCGGGATGCTATATAGTTGTTGACCAGATTGGTAGCTGCTCAGGCTCAGCATCAGGGAGTTGGTGTTGATCAGGCAGACCGAGCTGGTAGTTCGAGGTTTAATACTTTTCGCTGGTTAGATCCCCCAGAGTACTCCATGTTGAGGAAAAATATGGACCCCCAGGATTTTATTGATAGTGTGCAAAGGTCCTGTCACACCCCATTTTAACCGGGTAGATTTAGGAGTATGACGTATTGGTGATTCCTATTATTTTGTTTTAAGGAGTCGCCACCTAATTAATTTAACGGTGAATTAGGACACCTAAATGTTAACTAAGGTAAAGTTAAGACTAAACCTATTCTGCTTAACCAGTGTGATTCTAGGTAAGGGCTCCATATTATCCTAAAGGGAAGGGGTTAGGCATCCTTTAGAATCCGTTAACTTACGGTTATCCGACCAAACTTAGGTTAATTAATTAAGATGGAAATTCATATAAAAGAGGACTTTGAATGCCATTTTAAATAAACTCGTAAATATTACTAAGGCTTTAAATCAAATGCTATTTGGAAATAAAACTTATAAAAGATAATTTGCATAAAAGAGGATTTTAGATGCTATTTAAATAAAGCTTAAAATGTTGCTAAGATTTTTAAGAAAAATATAAGAATGTCACTTAAGATGAGATTTAAAGAAAATATAATAATTTGTATAAAAGAAGATTTCAAATGCCTTTTAAAACGAAATTGATAGAAATTGATAAAACTTTAAATAAAAATGTTATTTAGAATGCGATTTGTAGAAAACGTGATGATTTGCATAAAAGGAAATTTCAAATGCCATTTAAAATAAACTTATGAATGTTGATATGATTTTGAATACTAATGATATTTTAGCAATAAAACTTGCAAAAGATAATTTATATATGAGTAGACAAAAATGCGAGTTTATGCGACGTTTTCAGGAAATACTTGAAATAATTCAAATGGTGAGATATTCATTGATTTTTAGGAACAAGATACAAAAAATAGCTATTGAAAGTTTTCTTTATCCTCTTCATTACTTTTTATTAACTATGCTTAGCAAAAATATATATATATATGATTGATTCAAACTTAAAGAGTTAAAAATATACTTGAGTTCATATTTGAGTATTAATGATGTTTTGAAGTGTCTATAATAGACAAATATGCTTCCCATTACTTGAATATGCTATTTTAAAAAAAAAAATCAATTGTTCTAATGAAAGATGAACGTTATAAGCGTTATAGATAATTTTAACGTAAAATAAATAAGGATGAAACCTGTGTAATTAACTATTGGTTTATTACCCATTATTAAGACTAAACCCCTCTAACTTCACTAAGGTTCATCTAAATTAAGAAAACAAAACGTTAGTCATGCAATACAAATTAAATGCACAAATAATAAAATAGAGGGATAAATCAAATTGAAATGGGTTGAGCCCCTTCTTTGGACTGCTCCAAATATGTTACTGTTGGGCTTTGGCCCAACTATAATTTAGCCTGCTGTGGCTGTTGCCGCTGTCCGTGTTTATTGGGCTTTGGCCCAATACTTCTTCTTTCTGCTATGGACTGTTGCTACTGCTGTGTGGGCTTAGGCCCAATAATAATGACTCGAGAGGATTTCGTTGGGATAATGACTCGAGAGGATTTCGTTGGGCTTTAGCCCAACTTCGAATGCGGAAGAAGACGAGTCCGAGGGACTCGTATGCGATGGTCATGCATAAAAATGGAAAGAGAAGGATTAGTATATAACAAAAAGACTAAGGCTTAAAGAAAGGGACTAAGTACACATCTTGAATTTAGCACAAGACACAGCAAAAGGACACTTAGAGAAAATGTTCAAACCCAAAACAAGATAATAATAAAGAAAACATTGCAGCCCACATGATCTATTTCATATCAACAAGTGAACTTAGGCCCAATAGAGCCATATTCCAAACATTTTAGACATGGGCCTAATAAAAAGAATGGAATTCCCAAAAGACAAACACTTAATCAGTAGAACTAAGTGTCTAGGCCGATACATCCAATACACGTTTGATATACCATTATACCTATATTAGGACAGATGTGCAGAGTTGAATATACTATGTATATATTAGTATATACCTTATGTATACTACAGCAACTCGGTCATATAAGAGGAGAAATTAACTGACTAAACAACAATTCATACTAGCTACCATATAAAACAAACCATCTAACTAAATACATAACAAAAACACCATGATTGCATAGAGACCTGAGACCAAAATAAATAAGGAGATGGACCAGATCTGCTCCATTTTATTAAACTTAAGGAATGATATATACTCAGGTATACATTGGACAACAATAGACTTATTCGAAACATGAAGGATAATTTGGGTTAAAAACACATTAAACCATGATAAGCATTCGACTTCTATACTTAATCAGACCAGTCATAACATTATATCTACCATAATAATAGACCAATAGAACCGATATTCAAACAGATGATAATCAAACTAGACTAAAACATATTTGCAGCCAGATTCAAGACTTAACATATCGAGACTCTACGTTAGATTATTCAACCAACACAAGATACATGCTTAACATGGCCAGGTTGCATGATGCTCTCAAATATGTTTAAACTAACAGGATTACTAAAGTATAATGCAAACTGAATATCATTCAAGAACATTCATCAAACATGTCTCCAAACTGAACCAAACACAATGAAAGCAAACAATTAAGTAAGATAGTGAAGCTACATCATGCAAGCATTTAAATACATCCTAATGAAGTAAGCATGGAAACACACTGCATACCAGAGCTGAAAGATGAAAACATGAAATTTACTGACCTTGGACTAAAGCAAACATCATTCTAAACCAGCAAAGCTAACCATATATATACTTATATTAACATAAAATCATTTAACTATACCAACAGATGAATGTGATTGCATACAATTGAATCAAATAGTAAAATCATAAACCACAATATTGCACCTACTAACAAAATATTACCAAACTAATGCAGGTTCTGCCAACATAGTTTGAAATATCTAATCTTCATTATGGAATGACCAACCTTGTTATGATAACCAAAATTAATCAACATGGAATGCTTACTCAATATAATACCGATCTAAAGGACACTTAAGGCAGTTGATCTAACATACTATACTAATCAACCAATTCAACTTTGATATAGCTAACTGTTGCAGGTAGGTCGAGTATAGAGGATCAGGTTAAAGTAGTCTATAGGGCCATGAAAACTGGGTCAAGCCGAGATGCCTAGACAAATTCTATTATCAAACTGAAACTAAAGTATTAGAAGAAGAGAAAATTTTTATGCCGACAAACATGAACAGGTTCACACATATTAAGCTTTCATATGCGAAAATGGTTAAAGCAACTTGAATTAGATAGGAAGAACACAGCTCACACATTTTGAACCAACTAAAATCAAACTACTGTGCCCAACATATCTACTGGCATAAAAAGAACTAACTTGGCGAGTAAACCATCATGCAGGATTGATTAAATCCGAACTAATGTCCGCATACAAACAGACTTATCCATTTAACCGAGCTAATCAACTCTAACCAAACAGCATATAGAATAGCAACTGAAGGATGCGAAAACAAATAGAAAAGGGGAATTACCTTCTCCGGGTGCAGCGAAGTGGGTACGGGGGTCTTCGATTCACCTCGAAACACTTGAGACTCTGGTTTCAAATTTACTCGGACTCGAATCAGTTGCGGGAAACAAAAAGGAATCAGAATAATCTTTTGTTTTTGAATGAATATCCCAGCGATATAAAAAAAAACTGATGAAGATTTGATAATTTTAGACGGGAATTTGAAGCGATTAAAAGAAGCTCAAAACTTTAGGGGATTTCTGCAGCTAAAAAAAATTTGTTCTTGGGAAACTTTGTGAATCCAAAAATCCTCCCCTGTTTCGATGAATCAACCCCATTTTATAGGGTTTTGGGTTCAAGACCAAAATGACGAAAGGAACAGAGGGAGAAGTAACGTGGCGACAAGCGGGTGTGGGGGTGTCAGACGCGTGGGGTGTCGGTGGTATAATGGAAGTAACGTGGGGGTATGGGGGGCGTGATGGTGTCAGTGATGAAGTTGAGTGGAACAGATGGATGGCAGAGGTATGGGCGAAGTCAGAGGAAGTGGAAATCACGTGGGGGGTACAGGTGCGGTGGAGATGGTGGAAGGTGGGTGGAGTTAGGGCGATGGCGATGGAGGTGGGTGATGACGAGGTGGGTGGCGACGGAGAGATAGATGGAGACGGCGGAGATGGGAGGCGGAGGGAGGTGCGATGGTGGAGATGACGATGAAAATGGGGAGGGAGACGAGGGAGTTGCGGCGGTGGTATGGAGGAAAGTGATGGGGAAACCCTAAAAGGGTTTCCTTATTCAGCTGAAAAAATGAATTGGACCCGGTCCATTTGTGGACCGGGTCAAATTTTAGACTGGGTATTAAAAGAACGGACTAGTAAATTAAACATGGATTATTCTAAAAAATTGAGACAAGGGATACGGACTAGTCCTAAAATTACCAAGAGTCAATCGGGCTTTAATTTGGAGTCCGGTAAGTCAAAATGCGGACCGAGTGCAAGAAATAGTTTGGCTTTAAATTTGAATAAAAGACCCATTTAATTAATGAATATACCGAGGGTGACAAAATATTACTTAATACCAAAAAATGTGTGATTATTAGACTCGGGTAATAAGATCATACGGTGTTATGATAGCCGTGTAATAATATATATTATTTTTTCTTCGAAAATCCGCACTAAAATAAATACTTTTTATTTAATTATGCAAAGATAAATGCGATGCGTGCGCGTAAGCTGGTAAAATGCTGAAATGATAAAAATTGTGAATAATAATAATAATAATAATAAAATACGGTAAATAATAATAATTGATAGAATGATACAATGGCGGTATTGATAAGAGGCTAATAATTATAGTAAACATAATATATATTTTTTATTTTTTTCCAAAAAATATTAGAAGCTTAAAAATAGGTATTTTGGCAGAGAGGCGGGACAAAATTGGGTGTCAACAACTTGTCCCTCTTTGCCCGGTAACGATGAAAAGAGTTGTCGGGCAAAGACGTTGACTCGGTAGCCTATTTTGTCCCGGCTAAAGGAAATTTGAGAGGGTCATGACCGAACTCCGGTCTCTGAGTTGCCTACATATCTAGGGCTATACGAGAATCAGGTCGAGTGTAGTTCTGGGACAACTACGACACTTGAACCCCAATTGGCGCGAAACTTGCAAAATATTGTCTCAGTGCTGAATTATGATAACACTGGGTATTGTGATAGAAACTTGAGAATTCTGAAAATTGTATTGCTGGAACGCAAGAGAATACTTGTAATTAGAGACGAGTGTTCGAGGTAGATCTTTGACCCGTGTCGGGAAGTCTGATTATCCTTCCCGACAAATTGCCCCAGTTCGCTGCCGAAGAAATAGTTCCACGATTTGATGTGTGATGCCAACTTTGATGTTGTCAAAAGCCACCAGCTAAAACAATTGTTAGCAATAAACAAATATATGTAAATAAGACAGGGTTGGAAAAGTTACACTTGCAGCCCTGTTTCGAAAGTTGAATCCACATTCGGAGGTGGATGCCGGAACTGAAATATAAGATACCCGCATTCGGAGGTGGGTGCCTGAACTTGAAATATAAGATACCCGCATTCGGAGGTGGGTGCCTGAACTGAAATATAAGATACCCGCATTCGGAGGTGGGTGCCTGAACTTGAAATATAAGATACCCGCATTCGGAGGTGGGCGCCTGACTGAAATATAAGATACCCGCATTCGGAGGTGGGCGCCTGAACTGAAATATAAGATACCCGCATTCGGAGGTGGCGCCTGAACTGAAATATAAGATACCCGCATTCGGAGGTGGGTGCCTGAACTTGAAATATAAGATACCCGCATTCGGAGGTGGGTGCCTGAACTGAAATATAAGATACCCGCATTCGGAGGTGGGTGCCTGAACTTGAAATATAAGATACCCGCATTCGGAGGTGGGTGCCTGAACTGAAATATAAGATACCCGCATTCGGAGGTGGGTGCCTGAACTTGAAATATAAGATACCCGCATTCGGAGGTGGGCGCCTGAACTGAAATATAAGATACCCGCATTCGGAGGTGGGTGCCTGAACTTGAAATATAAGATACCCGCATTCGGAGGTGGGTGCCTGAACTGAACATTGAAATACCCGCATTCTAAGGTGGGTGCCTAAATTGAAAATCGACATACCCGCATTCTAAGGTGGGTGCCTAATTTGAACATTGAAATACCCGCATTCTAAGGTGGGTGCCTGAATTGAACATTGAAACACCCGCATTCTAAGGTGGGTGCCTGGATTGAAATTGACATACCCGCATTCTAAGGTGGGTGCCTGGATTGAAATTGACATACCCGCATTCTAAGGTGGGTGCCTGGATTGAAATTGACATACCCGCATTCTAAGGTGGGCGCCTAATTTGAACATTGAAATACCCGCATTCTAAGGTAGGTGCCTGAATTGAAAATTGACATACCCGCATTCTAAGGTGGGTGCCTAATTTGAATTTTTGAAATACCCGCATTTTAAGGTGGGTGCCTAAATTGAACATTGAAATACCCGCATTCTAAGGTGGGTGCCTGAATTGAATTTTGAAATACCCGCATTTTAAGGTGGGTGCCTAAATTGAAAATTGACATACCCGCATTCTAAGGTGGGTGCCTAATTTGAACATTGAAATACCCGCATTCTAAGGTGGGTGCCTGAATTGAACATTGAAATACCCGCATTCTAAGGTGGGTGCCTGAATTGAACATTGAAATACCCGCATTCTAAGGTGGGTGCCTGAATTGAACATTGAAATACCCGCATTCTAAGGTGGGTGCCTAAATTGAACATTGAAATACCCGCATTCTAAGGTGGGCGCCTAATTTGAACATTGAAATACCCGCATTCTAAGGTGGGTGCCTGAATTGAAAATTGACATACCCGCATTCTAAGGTGGGTGCCTAAATTGAACATTGAAATACCCGCATTCTAAGGTGGGCGCCTAAATTGAAGATTGACATACCCGCATTCTAAGGTGGGTGCCTAAAATTGATCATTGAAATACCCGCATTCTAAGGTGGGTGCCTGAATTGAATTTTGAAATACCCGCATTTTAAGGTGGGTGCCTATATCATGTCCACTTCCCATGGTGCAAAAATGTAAATCCACATCCACTTTCAGGGTGCAGAAAAATAAATCCAAGTTCACTTTCACAGTTCAAAATATAAATCTACGTCCGCATTTCACGGTACAAAATATAAATCCACGTCGACTTTGACGTCCGTATTATACGGTACAACAGTAAATTTACATCTACTTTCACGTCTGCATTATACGGCGCAAAAATAAATTCACTTTTACTTTCAAAAACATAAATCTGTATCCACTTTCTATAATTATATGTATATTTTTTTTGTAATATAATTCTATTTCCACTTCCATGCTCGCATCCACAATGTAAATGTAAATCCACGTCCACTTTAGAAATAGTATTGTAAAAAGATATCCACATCTTAATCCATGTCCCGTTGTGACGGAAGTTAAATATATAATTAACCCCCGCAATTTGATATACGATGCAATATTTCGATCTTGTTATCTTATTAACACACTTCATTCTAAAAGAATTTGATAATGATTTGAACATGTATGAAGTGATGACGAAATTGAGGAATTCTAACCAATAACAGGTGATCAAGGTCAGTGTCCATGATTATATGTATTCGATCCATCGATGAATGTCACGAGCTAAAACAACTGTTAGTGATAAGAATCAATAGCTGGGTCTAAAAGAATTATACTTACAGCCCTTGGTTGAGAAGATGAACTTGTGTCCACTGTTGCAATTGAAATTTCGTGATGAGTGGAACGACGCCCACCGTTCGGCATAAGCTACCTTTGCATCCACGCTGAAGAGTATTTGCATTTTGAAGAAAGTTAACTTTTTGATCACGCCCATAATTTAATACATGCACCGTGTTCATGTTAATTGGACCTGTCTCAACAAAGAAAAATTGTGAGTTTAAAAGAAAATTGGTTGACTTGTGCATGTCGGGGAACTTGGCCCTTGAATTGACCTTGTCTCGGTCGCGTCCACGTTCTTCGATGTCTCACCACATATCTTGCTTTGCCGGGGAGTTTCAGTTAAAAAAAAATGTATTTTGAAAATAAAAGTAATGAGATTTGGATGACTTTGAAAGGAAATACTTAGTGGTTCTAATATGTAACATGATTAAGAAGACTCGATTTTTGAATTTACTCACATTTTAGAAATATGGATGGACTTTTGTTTAAGACCACTTTTATGCTACTTCTAAAAATTTGTCCCAGTTTCAGTCTTAGAGATGCTTGATTCTGGACAATTGAAAAATAAGAACTTATAATGAAAGTTTTCGAAAGTGATTTGACCGACTTCGAAATTTGTCCCAGTTTCAAGTCCTGGAAACGCTTGGTTCTAAACGATCGAAAAGTGAGAAAATTGTAATGAACATTTTTTGAAAGTGATTTGACCGATTTCAAAAATTTGTCTCAGTTTCAAGATACTAAGACACATGAATTTAAGCGGTGGGGAAGACCAAGTTTTGTATAAAAATCCTTATGTATTTTATAGGAACCAAAATGTTTGGACAAACTGAAGATAAAAATTTTAAGATAGAAGGGCCGAACCCGCCTCGGGTTGCCTACGCATCCCCAAAGGAATCAGGCTAGACGTAGTTCGTGATGAACATAAAGATTTTTGAGTTTGTTTTGTTTTTTAATAAAGGGGCCGAACCCTATGTGGGTTGCCTACGTATCCAAAAGGAAATCAGGCCACACGTAGTTCCACCCATACAACAAAACACTGAAATATTTGAAAAAGTGGCCGAACCCGATGTGGGCTGCCTACGTATCCAACAGGAAGTCAGGCCAAACGTAGTTCGTTCATACAACAAAACACTGAAATATTTTGAAAAAGTGGCCGAACCCGATGTGGGCTGCCTACGTATCCAACAGGAAGTCAGGCCAAACGTAGTTCGTTCATACAAAATGACAGAATCTTAATTTAAAAAGGCCGTAACAAAACATAGAGGCAACATGACAAAAGGAACTAAATGTTCTAGTTGATACCTCCGGCCTACTACAAAAGGAAATTTAAACTGAAAATACTGAAACTCCCGACGAACCGGGGCTAAGATAGAAGTTCAATTTTGCAACTCAGGTTCTGGCTCAGCAGCCTATAAAGTCAATATTTCAGCAAAGTCTTTGATTATCGCAGCATGATCATTTTCATCTTCCACGAACAGGTTCTTGACTCCCTCCACGATATCATCATAGGCAACTTCAACAATCAGATCTGAAGGTTTTGAGAAAGTTTGATCAATGGTAGAAATAGGTTTTGGCAATGCAATCTCCTTCTTTTTATTCTTTCGTGCTTTCTTCACTTCTTCCTCAGTTGGCTCATATCCCAAACCGAATGTAAATTGTTGCGTAGGGAGAACGACTGGCTCAACCCGCCCATTTAGTGTTTTCCCTAGCCCAAATCCAGGTTGGTACCCATTTCTCACCATTTCTTTTGCAACCATAATTGCGGCACATGATCTTTTGAACTCTTGAGTTTGACATACTTCACTCTCCTTAGTGACATTCACAACCTCCCAAGCGTGGTAAGCTGCTCCGTCGAACCCTCCTTCTGCCTCGACGAATGGGGTGGATTGCTCTAGATAGAAAGACGTGTCTCCTTCTCCGTGTATACATATTTGTTGCTGATCCCACTCGAATTTGACAGTTTGGTGCAAAGTAGATGGTACGGCCCCAGCCAAATGGATCCACGGTCTACCTAACAACATGTTGTATGTCGTGGAAATATCAAGTACTTGAAAATCCATAATGAATTCAACAGGGCCAATCAACACTTTCAACTCTATTTCCCCAATAGGGCGCCTTTGAGCCCCATCAAATGCTCGAATATTCATATCACTGGTCTTGAGCTCACTAACATTATATCCGATCTTCTTCAGACTTGCTAATGGACAGATGTTGAGTCCAGAACCCCCATCAATCAATACTTTAGCCACAAACATGTTACGACACTTGACAGTTATATAGAGCGCTTTGTTATGCATACATCCTTCTGGCGGCAGTTCTTCATTATCGAAGCTGATTCGATGGCTGTCAAGTACGCGCTCAATCATCCCAGCTAACGCCTCACTAGTTGTTTCGCTTGGGACATATGCTTCATTCAAGATCTTCAACAGTGCATTCCTGTGCATATCTGAACTCAAAAGCAAAGAGAGAATAGGAATTTGAGCATTGGTCTTTTTCAACTGATCCACAACTGAGTACTCACTAGCCTTGATCTTCCTCAAAAATTCTTCTGCTTCGGTTTCAGTCACGACCCTTTTGGGAGGTACATTGGCTTCCTTAACTTGCCCCAATCTAACTAGCTCTTCTGGAGAATAGCATCTTCCAGACCTTGTCATTCCTGATGTCTTAACCTTGTCAGTGATCGTGTCCTTTCCTCGACATTCCATCACAGTTTGTTGATAATTCCATGGTACGGCTTTTGTATCGAGCACTGGTAACTGATTTGGTGCTTGAACTACTTCCACAGGCGTTGATGAAGCTCCTAATATCTCGACAGGCACACAACCCTTTATCACTACAGCCGGAGAAGCAACGGCTACAAAATCATGATCCTCCACACGATCCACAGGCACTATAAATTCGGCTGGGTCGTCAACATTTTCATCGATTCCAATCATATTTATCGTGGCCCCATCATGGGTCGGGAGTGGATTGTTAACCACATTTGGTGTTGGTGGTTTGACCGTGATCTGTTTTGCTTCAATAAGATCCTCAACCTTATGCTTCAATGCGTAACAACGATCAGTGGAATGGCCTTTTACCCCCGAATGATATGCACATGTTTTAGTGGGATCAAAGCTTCTGGGTAATGGATCTGGAATTCTACCTTCCACAGGATATACTAAGCCTGAAGCTTGCAGTCTTTCGAAAACAACGCTCAGTGGTTCTCCCAATGGTGTGAAATTGCGAAACGGTTTATTTGGGCGAGGTACAGATGTATTGTTTGGATGATGAGGTTGTGATGGTGGAGCTGGATATGTTGGTGGTCGTGGAGCTCGATATGCTGGTTGTGTGTTGTAAACAGGGTAGGATATTTGTGGTGATTGAGGTTGGTAAGATGACAAAGCTTGGTCGTAGGGATGTGGAGAATATTGGAAATATTGTGAGTGGTGAGCGTTAGGCTGGTATCGCGGTGGTTGTTGATGGCGGTATGATGTGTTTCCCAAGGCCATCACCGATGCTGCTTCTTTCTCTTTTTTCTTTCCATTTCCGAGAGTACCAGTTTGTATAGCCCTACTGGTAGACTGCAAAGCTGCTAGACTTGTTATTCTCCCTGTCTTAATGCCATCTTCGATCATGTCCCCAGCTTTGATCACTTCTGCAAAAGTTTTTCCACTCATTGTCACCAAACGTTCATAGTATTCCGGTTCTAGTGCTTGAATGAAGAAAGTAACCATTTCTGTCTCCTCCATGGGTGGGTGTACCCTAGATGCTTCTTCCCTCCACCGTATAGCATATTCTCGAAATGATTCGGTGAACTTCTTCTTCAACTTTGTAATTGAGATTCTGTCAGGAGCGATCTCAACATGAAACTTGTAGTGATCCACAAAAGCATTTGCCAAATCATCCCAAGTACGCCATTTGGTTGTATCTTGCTTAGAATACCACTCCAAGGCTTTTCCACTCAAACTCTGATTGAATAGTTTGACTCTTATCCCTTCATTCTTCCCCACACCAATCAACTTTTCACAATAGACCTTCAAATGGAAGAAAGGGTTCCCCGACCCATCAAACTTCTCAAATTTTGGAATCTTGTAAACCTGGTGGCAATTCTACCTCAGGAAATGCACATAATTCTTCATATCTCACGCTTTGGTTACTACCAAGTCCACGCAAACTTCTCATGGCATCTTCCAAACTTTTGAGCTTTCTATTTATCATTTCATCATTAACTGACCGTGCCTCATTTTCAACTTCGACATAATGATCAACATCTGTGCGACATTGTCCTTGAATCTGTGTCATGGGTGGAGCTGTGGTATAAGTATACAACGGCGGAACTTGATGTGTGTCATGTGCTGGCGGTATGAATTGAGCTTTTGAAGAGGTGGTTGTAAATAAAAAGGGAGCATTTTGAGTGAGGTGTTCGGAACGAACTGGCTGAGAAGTGGTGAAATAATTTGCTTGGTTAAATTCGTCCAAATTTGGGAATGGATGTGGCACAGGCAAAGTTTGACGAACTCCCTGGGACGGAGTCATATGTGGCGGTGTTTGAGAAAATGACCGGTTATGAAGTACCATATGACTTAGTTCGGCAACTCGTCGCTCCAGACGAGCAATGGTCTCCAAATGTGTTTCTGGTTCATTAGAGGATGTGGGATCACTCGTGATTGGTAAACTAAGAGATGGCTCAGATGAAGTGGTTGCATTGATCAAACTTTGCTCCATTTTAGAACGAGTCCTTTTAGTTAACCAGGTGATTAGTGATGAGTCAGAATCTGATTTCTTGGCTTTAGACCGTGTGAAATATGGATGCTCCGCCAGTTCCCTTTTAGCACAAGTCAACCTTCTTCGTTTTGAAAATAGGTTTAAAAAGAAAAAAGATAAAAACAAGAAAAAGAAAAGGAAAGTGAGTCAGTATACGGTAAGGATAATATTATTGCATATAAACACATTATTGCACATAATACATCGCGTTTTATAATGCAAGGGACCTCTTTATGCCAGAGGTAGGCCTAACGAACATTGAAGGACAAACATGTCTTTTATGTATCATTCCGTAACTCTTCTTACAACTAATTTACAATAAAATAAAATTTATTACATGCCAATAAATAATACATCTCAAAGTTAAACTAAGATATCTAATACTTCAACTCCACTAATTTCTTTTGGTTGTCTTCAACCTCCAGCATTAATTTAGATGCTCCACGTCAACCTGCAACAAAAGGTCAGTTTTTCTTGAAATACTTATCTATAGAGTACTAGGTCTACATATTCCACATATTTGTCCTTCAAATAATGCACATAGATAGTGAGTAGTGTCACTTAGAGTCATAGACTCTTTTGGACATTTGGTAAGGTTGACTAATGAACTTAATACACCAAGGGTATTAAGCCTCCTAGGTTTAAAATGATGCATGTTCTTACAAGGTTTTGGCTTCGCTCTACCCTAAGTAGACTAAGAATGGGTTTGCTAGACACAAGGTTCCCGAGCGGACTGCTCGAGTGAGAAGGCTACGCGGTCCCCGTTATTCGGGCACCCCCGCGCATGCGCCAACTCCCTTAAAATTTGGATTCTATGAAGAAATTTGCGGGTGCGCTAAGCACACCTCGCGTGTACGTGTGATAGTGTGAATTTTCCAAAAGTGGAGGAAATATGAACGGAATGCCAGTTTAAGGAAAGCAGTAATAACATATTACACAGAAAATACATATAAGGAATAAAAATACTTAAAAGCATATAAAGCAACAATATAGACAAAATAAAGCAAAATAAACAAAGCATCCAACAAATGATTTATTAACCTAAGTTGTTATGGTTAAGAGCCTAAAGTCCCCAGCGGAGTCGCCAAGCTGTCACACCCCATTTTAACCGGGTAGATTTAGGAGTATGACGTATTGGTGATTCCTATTATTTTGTTTTAAGGAGTCGCCACCTAATTAATTTAACGGTGAATTAGGACACCTAAATGTTAACTAAGGTAAAGTTAAGACTAAACCTATTCTGCTTAACCAGTGTGATTCTAGGTAAGGGCTCCATATTATCCTAAAGGGAAGGGGTTAGGCATCCTTTAGAATCCGTTAACTTACGGTTATCCGACCAAACTTAGGTTAATTAATTAAGATGGAAATTCATATAAAAGAGGACTTTGAATGCCATTTTAAATAAACTCGTAAATATTACTAAGGCTTTAAATCAAATGCTATTTGGAAATAAAACTTATAAAAGATAATTTGCATAAAAGAGGATTTTAGATGCTATTTAAATAAAGCTTAAAATGTTGCTAAGATTTTTAAGAAAAATATAAGAATGTCACTTAAGATGAGATTTAAAGAAAATATAATAATTTGTATAAAAGAAGATTTCAAATGCCTTTTAAAACGAAATTGATAGAAATTGATAAAACTTTAAATAAAAATGTTATTTAGAATGCGATTTGTAGAAAACGTGATGATTTGCATAAAAGGAAATTTCAAATGCCATTTAAAATAAACTTATGAATGTTGATATGATTTTGAATACTAATGATATTTTAGCAATAAAACTTGCAAAAGATAATTTATATATGAGTAGACAAAAATGCGAGTTTATGCGACGTTTTCAGGAAATACTTGAAATAATTCAAATGGTGAGATATTCATTGATTTTTAGGAACAAGATACAAAAAATAGCTATTGAAAGTTTTCTTTATCCTCTTCATTACTTTTTATTAACTATGCTTAGCAAAAATATATATATATATGATTGATTCAAACTTAAAGAGTTAAAAATATACTTGAGTTCATATTTGAGTATTAATGATGTTTTGAAGTGTCTATAATAGACAAATATGCTTCCCATTACTTGAATATGCTATTTTAAAAAAAAAATCAATTGTTCTAATGAAAGATGAACGTTATAAGCGTTATAGATAATTTTAACGTAAAATAAATAAGGATGAAACCTGTGTAATTAACTATTGGTTTATTACCCATTATTAAGACTAAACCCCTCTAACTTCACTAAGGTTCATCTAAATTAAGAAAACAAAACGTTAGTCATGCAATACAAATTAAATGCACAAATAATAAAATAGAGGGATAAATCAAATTGAAATGGGTTGAGCCCCTTCTTTGGACTGCTCCAAATATGTTACTGTTGGGCTTTGGCCCAACTATAATTTAGCCTGCTGTGGCTGTTGCCGCTGTCCGTGTTTATTGGGCTTTGGCCCAATACTTCTTCTTTCTGCTATGGACTGTTGCTACTGCTGTGTGGGCTTAGGCCCAATAATAATGACTCGAGAGGATTTCGTTGGGATAATGACTCGAGAGGATTTCGTTGGGCTTTAGCCCAACTTCGAATGCGGAAGAAGACGAGTCCGAGGGACTCGTATGCGATGGTCATGCATAAAAATGGAAAGAGAAGGATTAGTATATAACAAAAAGACTAAGGCTTAAAGAAAGGGACTAAGTACACATCTTGAATTTAGCACAAGACACAGCAAAAGGACACTTAGAGAAAATGTTCAAACCCAAAACAAGATAATAATAAAGAAAACATTGCAGCCCACATGATCTATTTCATATCAACAAGTGAACTTAGGCCCAATAGAGCCATATTCCAAACATTTTAGACATGGGCCTAATAAAAAGAATGGAATTCCCAAAAGACAAACACTTAATCAGTATAACTAAGTGTCTAGGCCGATACATCCAATACACGTTTGATATACCATTATACCTATATTAGGACAGATGTGCAGAGTTGAATATACTATGTATATATTAGTATATACCTTATGTATACTACAGCAACTCGGTCATATAAGAGGAGAAATTAACTGACTAAACAACAATTCATACTAGCTACCATATAAAACAAACCATCTAACTAAATACATAACAAAAACACCATGATTGCATAGAGACCTGAGACCAAAATAAATAAGGAGATGGACCAGATCTGCTCCATTTTATTAAACTTAAGGAATGATATATACTCAGGTATACATTGGACAACAATAGACTTATTCGAAACATGAAGGATAATTTGGGTTAAAAACACATTAAACCATGATAAGCATTCGACTTCTATACTTAATCAGACCAGTCATAACATTATATCTACCATAATAATAGACCAATAGAACCGATATTCAAACAGATGATAATCAAACTAGACTAAAACATATTTGCAGCCAGATTCAAGACTTAACATATCGAGACTCTACGTTAGATTATTCAACCAACACAAGATACATGCTTAACATGGCCAGGTTGCATGATGCTCTCAAATATGTTTAAACTAACAGGATTACTAAAGTATAATGCAAACTGAATATCATTCAAGAACATTCATCAAACATGTCTCCAAACTGAACCAAACACAATGAAAGCAAACAATTAAGTAAGATAGTGAAGCTACATCATGCAAGCATTTAAATACATCCTAATGAAGTAAGCATGGAAACACACTGCATACCAGAGCTGAAAGATGAAAACATGAAATTTACTGACCTTGGACTAAAGCAAACATCATTCTAAACCAGCAAAGCTAACCATATATATACTTATATTAACATAAAATCATTTAACTATACCAACAGATGAATGTGATTGCATACAATTGAATCAAATAGTAAAATCATAAACCACAATATTGCACCTACTAACAAAATATTACCAAACTAATGCAGGTTCTGCCAACATAGTTTGAAATATCTAATCTTCATTATGGAATGACCAACCTTGTTATGATAACCAAAATTAATCAACATGGAATGCTTACTCAATATAATACCGATCTAAAGGACACTTAAGGCAGTTGATCTAACATACTATACTAATCAACCAATTCAACTTTGATATAGCTAACTGTTGCAGGTAGGTCGAGTATAGAGGATCAGGTTAAAGTAGTCTATAGGGCCATGAAAACTGGGTCAAGCCGAGATGCCTAGACAAATTCTATTATCAAACTGAAACTAAAGTATTAGAAGAAGAGAAAATTTTTATGCCGACAAACATGAACAGGTTCACACATATTAAGCTTTCATATGCGAAAATGGTTAAAGCAACTTGAATTAGATAGGAAGAACACAGCTCACACATTTTGAACCAACTAAAATCAAACTACTGTGCCCAACATATCTACTGGCATAAAAAGAACTAACTTGGCGAGTAAACCATCATGCAGGATTGATTAAATCCGAACTAATGTCCGCATACAAACAGACTTATCCATTTAACCGAGCTAATCAACTCTAACCAAACAGCATATAGAATAGCAACTGAAGGATGCGAAAACAAATAGAAAAGGGGAATTACCTTCTCCGGGTGCAGCGAAGTGGGTACGGGGGTCTTCGATTCACCTCGAAACACTTGAGACTCTGGTTTCAAATTTACTCGGACTCGAATCAGTTGCGGGAAACAAAAAGGAATCAGAATAATCTTTTGTTTTTGAATGAATATCCCAGCGATATAAAAAAAAACTGATGAAGATTTGATAATTTTAGACGGGAATTTGAAGCGATTAAAAGAAGCTCAAAACTTTAGGGGATTTCTGCAGCTAAAAAAAATTTGTTCTTGGGAAACTTTGTGAATCCAAAAATCCTCCCCTGTTTCGATGAATCAACCCCATTTTATAGGGTTTTGGGTTCAAGACCAAAATGACGAAAGGAACAGAGGGAGAAGTAACGTGGCGACAAGCGGGTGTGGGGGTGTCAGACGCGTGGGGTGTCGGTGGTATAATGGAAGTAACGTGGGGGTATGGTGGGCGTGATGGTGTCAGTGATGAAGTTGAGTGGAACAGATGGATGGCAGAGGTATGGGCGAAGTCAGAGGAAGTGGAAATCACGTGGGGGGTACAGGTGCGGTGGAGATGGTGGAAGGTGGGTGGAGTTAGGGCGATGGCGATGGAGGTGGGTGATGACGAGGTGGGTGGCGACGGAGAGATAGATGGAGACGGCGGAGATGGGAGGCGGAGGGAGGTGCGATGGTGGAGATGACGATGAAAATGGGGAGGGAGACGAGGGAGTTGCGGCGGTGGTATGGAGGAAAGTGATGGGGAAACCCTAAAAGGGTTTCCTTATTCAGCTGAAAAAATGAATTGGACCCGGTCCATTTGTGGACCGGGTCAAATTTTAGACTGGGTATTAAAAGAACGGACTAGTAAATTAAACATGGATTATTCTAAAAAATTGAGACAAGGGATACGGACTAGTCCTAAAATTACCAAGAGTCAATCGGGCTTTAATTTGGAGTCCGGTAAGTCAAAATGCGGACCGAGTGCAAGAAATAGTTTGGCTTTAAATTTGAATAAAAGACCCATTTAATTAATGAATATACCGAGGGTGACAAAATATTACTTAATACCAAAAAATGTGTGATTATTAGACTCGGGTAATAAGATCATACGGTGTTATGATAGCCGTGTAATAATATATATTATTTTTTCTTCGAAAATCCGCACTAAAATAAATACTTTTTATTTAATTATGCAAAGATAAATGCGATGCGTGCGCGTAAGCTGGTAAAATGCTGAAATGATAAAAATTGTGAATAATAATAATAATAATAATAAAATACGGTAAATAATAATAATTGATAGAATGATACAATGGCGGTATTGATAAGAGGCTAATAATTATAGTAAACATAATATATATTTTTTATTTTTTTCCAAAAAATATTAGAAGCTTAAAAATAGGTATTTTGGCAGAGAGGCGGGACAAAATTGGGTGTCAACAGGTCCTTGAGGGTTTTGCACGCATATGAGGTCGAGTCATTGGAGTTAGCTTCTTATAGGCTCCGTGATGTTATAGTTCAGTGGTATCAAGTGTGGGAGCTATCTAGGGGAGAGAATGCCCCTCCAGCCGTTTGGTGATATTTTTCAAATGCTTTTATTCGCCATTATTTGCCGCCAGAGGATTGGCTGGCCTGAGCAGACAAGTTTTTACATATGCAGCAGGGCAGTATGAGTGTTCAGGAATACAGTGTATACTTTGACTCATTGGCTAGATATGCCCCAGCTATGGTGGCTGAGATGGAGGATCGAGTTCATTGTTTCGTGGCTAGTCTAGGGACACATTTGTTGATGAGTGTACAACAGCTGCGTTACAGTCGGGTATGGATATTTCCCGTATACAGGCATATGCACAGAATCTGGAAGATCATAAGGGATAGTGGAGAACAGAGCGTCAGCGTGACCGGGGCCATGGTAAGAGGGCTAGATCTTTAGATATGGTTGGTGAGTTCAGGGTAGGACAGAGATATCAGTATTTTCGGTATCCATTTCATTCAGCAGGGATTGCACCTCTGCGGTTTCCAGGTCAGAGGTTTGATCGACCTTCTTATTCCGGAGTGGGTCAAAGTTCCAGAGCTTCAGATTCTCAGTACAGATAGGAGTCAGGCCAGGTGAGACCACCTTCGCCACGGTGTGCCCAGTGCGATAAGCTGTACACTGGACAGTGTTGATTGGGATCAGATGCTTGTTATGCTTTTGGCTAGCCAGGCCATAAGATGAGGGAGTGTTACAGGTATTGTTCAGCCTACAGGGTCCGTAGCAGGTTCTTCTTCATCTATACACCCTCCAGGGCAAAGTTCTCAGATACCAGCAGGATATGGTAAAGGAAGGGGTGGAGCATCTAGTTCGAGCGGCCCTCAGAATCGCATTTATGCATTAGCTGGTAGACAGGATCGTGAGTCGTCTCCTGATGTTATCATATGTATACTATCAGTCTCCTTCTACGATATATATGCACTGATTGACCCATGTTCTACCTTATCATATGTTACTCCATTTGTTGCTGGCAAGTTTGGGATTGAGCCTGAATTGATTAAACCTTTTGAGGTGTCTAAAACAGGTGGTGATCCAGTTATAGCTCGAAAGTTTATTACAGGCTATGAAGATTCTGACATGTAAATGAGAGGTAATTAATATGGATTTTATTATAGGTTTGCCCTGTACTCAGCGCAAGTATGATTCTATATAGGTCATAGTTGATAGTCTTACAAAGTCAGCCCACTTCCTACCTGTCAGAACTACTTATTTAAGTGAGGATTATGCGAAGCTCTACCTTAGAGAGATTGTACAACTTCATCGTGTTCCTACAACCATTATTTCAGATAGAGGAGCGCAATTCACAGCTAATTTCTAGAGATCTTTTCAGAATAGATTGGGGATTCAGGTGAGTCTTAGTACTGTGTTTCATCCACAGATAGATGGATAAGTCTAGCGTACTATACAGACACTTGAGGACATGCTGAGAGCTTGTGTGATTGACTTCCGAGGTAGCGGGGATGATCATTTGCCTCTTATTGAGTTTGCATATCATAGTAGTTACCATTCCAATATTATGATGGCTCCTTATGAGGCTTTACATGAGTGTAGATCACCTATAGGATGGTTTGATGTTGGAGAAAATCAGCTAGTAGGCCCAGACTTAATACAGCAAGCAGTTGACAAAGTGAAAGTGATTTAAGAATGGGTTATTAGCGGTGCACAGTCAGTAGAAATCCTATGCAGATAATTGGCGGCGCAAGTTAGAGTTTGAAGTAGGCTATTGGGTCTTCCTGAAGATCTCACCTATGATGGGAGTGATAAGATTTGGCAAGAAGGGTAAGTTTAGCCCTCGATACATTGTGTTATATAGAATCATTCGTACAGTAGGTAAGTGTCACGACCCAACTAGAGGGCCATGACATGCACCCGGAGCTGACCTACCGAGTACTTCTAAACATACATCTCATAATCATTTCTAGGTGGGCTATAAGCTAGCTTATATGCATCATACTCTGTAAGAACATGTGTCACAAAATAATGGCACATCTTTATGTAATCATCAACAACCATGCCCATAAACATAAGCCAATAAAACTGTCTATATACTGTACATCAATACCTATTGTTAAGACTATGGAATATCTAGATACATGCACTGGTCTACAAGCCTCTAGATAGAATACATGAATCCATAAGGATGGGGCAGGACTCCGCCGTGCCTAAATATATACATAAAAGAGTAGCACTAATAAGCTGCAGCTCCGGGACAATTAAAGCCTTTCTGTAAATCCGCTGGTAAAACTCCAAAGGATCAGGTCCGTCTATCTGTCTACCTGCGGGCATGAATGCAGCGTCCAGAAGAAAGGACGTCAGTACAGATAATGTACTGAGTATGTAAAGCATGAAAATAATATAAAAAGAAATATGGAACATAACATGAGATAAAGTTAACTTGTACATCTGATTGCCTCATAAGGCGGATATCATGCATGCTAACTTTAACTTTTAAAAACAGTATCATAAATATATACAAGTAAACTGACTGGCCATATAGGCACGGTGTTATCATCATTAGCCCGCGTCCGGGGTAATTATCTCACGCCGCCCACTAGTGGTGTCTGCCCGGCCATATAGGCACGGTGTTATTATCATATCCATAAGCCGCCCACCGAAGTGGTGTCTGGCCGGCCAACTAGGCCCAGTGTAATCATACATAAACATAAGCATGCATAAGAGCCCAATTAAAAGCTACAACTCTATCGGAGTGACGTAAGGTCGGTAACCTCCGATTTATATTATGGAGCTATCATCATCGCTATATCTCACCCTGAAGGTACAATTATCATAAGGTGAGATCAACAACAATGAGTGAAATCAAGAAATCATGAAATATACTCAATAATATCATAATAGCATCAAAACCATAAACTTTGGAGTTTGTAGAAATAAAATCATCATCATCATAAAATCATACTCATCTTTAGCATCATAAGAAACTTTCAGAATCACGAATCTCTAGTTTTTGGGAATAAGGACATTATGGAAAACATGTATGGGTTCACAAGAAAGGAATCATGCCTTTGGAAAGAAAGGGACTAGTCTTAACATACCTGATTGATCTCCTACTATGTAACGCTTATTCTCCCGAACTTATAAATCTACATTCAAGAGAAATCATACTACCGTTATACTTATCGTCATATGCCTATCTCAAGTCTTTAAATTATACTCCTTTAGGATCTGCCAAAATTCGGGCAGTATCTCCCCTGTTTATATCCCTAGCTCGAAATCACAATACCAACAAAACAACAACAATAGCAATACTAATATCAACAACATCATCATCAACACCAATATACTCCATAAAACATCCTACACGATGTTTTTCCCAATTTCTCAACCAACCATAACAATATCCACAATACCAAATCAAAGAATTATATTCAATTTAATCTCAAATTAATCCAAAATCTCCTTTCAAATTCATTCCATAGTTATTATCTTCACTTTAATACTTTGCAACTTCTCTACTATGATTCTCTTCTTTTATAGGATTTGCTAAACCTTCAAATCAAATTAATCGTGAGAAATAGGATGGAGAACATACCTTATGCTAGAAGAACTTCACCCCACTCAAATTCTTCCAAGACCAAATTCATCACAACATTAAGTAGAGACAAGAACAATCCTTTTCCATGAATTAGCTTGGGTTTTTGGAGTTTGATCCTCTTTTGTGATGGTATAGAATGTTTTGAAATGGTGGAGAACCTTCAAGAACACTCTTATAATAGAGAGAGAAGTGTGGGAAATTCTAGAGAGGCGTGGAGATGTTAGGAGAGTTCTAGAAGATTGTGGAGTTGAAGAAAAATGAATAAAATGAAGTGTAGAGGCCCTTTTATAGGTGCCAAAGTCAGGTTGGGCCGGGTCACCCCATAAGTGGGCTTTTAAGTGAGCTTTCCGAATTTTCCGCCCAGGTCCGTATTCCTCTGGCTGTCCTTTTTAAAATGCCCATAACTCCCTACTCCGATGTCGTATTGATGAACGGTTTATTGCGTTGGAAATTAGACTCGACGAACTTCATTTTAGGCTCTTGAAACACATTAAAACTCCTGATATACTCAGAGATATACCACTCTAAATTTGACCCAAAATTTCTGTCCAAAATTCTTCCAACTTTTTTCCAAATTTTTGACAAACTTATTTTCTTCGATTTACTTGGTCCTGGAACCTTTAGACACTTGCTTAACACTTGTTAAGAGTATTCATTAACCTTATAAGGGTTCCATGACCTCTCCGAGCTGATGTTAGTTTACTTACAACACAAATGATGCAAAAACAAATTGAGGTGTAACAGTAAGGTCGCATATGAGTTAGAACTACCTTCTAAGTTGGAATCTATACATCTAGTATTCCATGTGTCCATGCTCCGTAAGTGTATAGGAGATCCCTCAAGAATTATACTGGTAGATGATATCCAGGTGACTGAGTAATTATCATACGAGGAGATCCTTGTGGCTATATTGGATAGACAAGTTCGTCGATTGCGGACTAAGGATGCGGCTTCTATTAAAGTGATCTGGAGGAATAATAATGTTGAAGAAGTGACTTGGAAATCTGAAGAGGAGATGAAGACTAAGTAACCGTACTTGTTTCCGTTGTCCCAGGAGGCTCAGTGTGAGGCATCATTACCCCCAGGTATTGGTTTTATTTATAGTTATTGTGATTGGTCGTGTGAGGCCATGGTGTTGTATATTTTAGCATGTGGCATTATATTGGGTTGCTGTGTGCAGGATGGATTGTTATATTTACAGAGGAGACTCTACGAAAATTATTATTGCTCACGACCTGTATGAACATTCTAGGACGAATGTTTCTAAAGGGGGGACAATGTTACACCTCACGTTTTCATCACAAGAAAGTCCTTGGTTTATTGGTAGTTTATAACCTTAGTAGGGAGATACGAACCCGATTCTTCGAGATATTAAGTACCTTACCTCGCGTATACCGAAGTACGAGTATATGTTTCTTGCAATGCGATAGGATTAGAAGTTAAACGAATCGAATCGAAACGAGTCGGAGCAACCCAGAAAACCTACAGAACTAGTCCACGTTGACGGGCTGTCCACACATCGACGAGCTGTCGTTGTGGTCCACCGATACGTTGCCATCTTTGAATCTCAGGTGGCAGGTCGACGGAGCACGTCAACAAGCCATCGACCCGCACCGCTGGAACTCTCTTGATCCATCAATATATATTTAGCTCCACAATTTTATTCCTCATTTTCTCATTCCCAAACTATAGCAAACCCTAAGATATTTCCTCTCAACATTTTCCATCATATTGGGGGAATTCTAGCATGATCCGAGCCTCGTAAAACCTAAGTTAGTGAAAAAAAAAGGTTGTTCCTAGGGTTTCATTGAAGTTGTGGAGCTTGGAAGTTTGAGTTGAAGTTGATTCTTGGTATTTTAGTCCCTTCAAGGTACGTATATGATTCCTACCTTTGTGTTTAAGTTAATTATCAAGAGTTTTAGTGGTTTTAAGTAAAGGAGATATAGTTATGAAATTGGTATGATGAATCAGGGTAAAGTTATTATTAAGGGCTATTTTGAGGGATGCTTTGGAATATATTTGATTATATTTTAATATGCAAGTATTGACATTGTTGTTGTTGGTGTTGTCGTTGATGTTTACGTTGAATTGAAAATTGAGGGATTATTAAGTTTATGAAGGAGATGCTGTCTGAAATTCGTTAAGTTTCTTTCGTACTTGAATTGGATAGTGAGTGGTGTAAATAGTCTAATTGTGGCTTATGTTATCTTGATTGTAGACTTACGAGTTTGCGAAGTAGAAGTTGGACGATTACATATGCTTCAAGGTATGTTAGGGCTATCCTTTCTTTCATTTTGGCATGATCTTATGATATGAGCGAACAAACGTGTAAACGTCCTTCCATATTACTCTACTCTTAGAAGCACTAGAAGTGCCTCAGTCTTTGATGACCCTATACTCCTTTTTATGATTGTTCCTTCTGTTCTTGGGTCATGAGATTTCATATATTGATGATGTTAGCTCAAAGGATGCTTGTCGGAGGTAGTACGACCTTATGTCACTCCGAGAGTTCTAGTTACTCATTACACTTATGCATTGCATTCATTATACATATGTGTATTGACCCTAGACCAGAACGCGTTATATACGCGTATATTATATGTATATGGGGTATGGGGAAAGGGATAGGCATTATCACCTAATCAGCTGGTGCACAGTGTTGATGATGATGATTATGGATCGGGCTACACGTTCCTCGGCACTAGCATATGATATATGGATCGGGTCGTACGTTCCTCAGCACTAACATATGATATATGGATCGGGCTGTACATTCCATAGCACTACTAGTTATATTATGACCTATGCATATCATATGCCCCAGAGACACTTTAATTATACAGAGTTATGCATATGTTCCAGATGTTCAGCCACAGATGCATTCACATATTGAGATTTGCTTTCATGTTTCAGATGTTTTTCATGATCTTATATACTTGTTGTTCTTATGCCTTACATACTCGGTACATTATCTTTAATGACTCCCCTATTGTTCGGGTGGGGAGGGGGGTACGTTCATGCCCGTAGGTTCAAGTAGACAGACAGACCGTCCAGCTCCATAGGACTTCCATTCAGCGGTGGTCAGTGCGCTCCACTTGATCCGGAGCTGCAGTCTATTTTGGTATGTCATTTTGAGATGTGTATGCATATATGGGTATGGCGGGGCCTTGTCCCGTCCTTTCTACAACTTTCTATTCCATTAGAGGTCTGTAGACAGTTGTATATAGTTGGCACGTGATGTAGCCTTGTCGGCTCCCATTCTTTTGTGTATAGAATATGTAGCGGCCTAGTCGGCTTGCACTGTCCTTTTTAATATATATATATATGTATATATATATATATGCAGAGATGGTTGATAGTTCTTGATGTCGTTCTTGTGTGAGTCAATATAGCTCAGTTATAAATCATATATGGGCCACCCTACCCTTTAGAGAGCTCCAAGTACGAGTATAGGGGTGCTTGGTCAATAGAGGGCAGGCACTTGTCACGACTCATCGGTTGGGTCGTGTCAGATATGGAGTACTAACCGTGCTTAGGTGTAACGGTAGTATTCGAAAGACTAGCCCTCATCATTGTTTTAAGATAGGGTCGTTCGATGATGCTGCTGAGTACATGTTGTTTCCCGTACTTTTGCTACACTTGTTGTACCTTGTTGTATGCCGATTTTATCCCTGGTACGAGTGTTGTTCGCAAGATTGCCGGTCGTTTAGGAGACTTTCTCTAGAGTTTGGGTTGAGCTACATGTAGATCTGTAGCACTGGATTCTCTTCTATCTTTACTTTTCTGTCCTTTCCATTCAGACAGTATTGCGTATGACTCAGACTTGTATTAGTATTTTAGCTAGTTCTTGTACTAGTGATACTAGATTTTGGGGACTGTTACTCTATATTATGATTTTGTGACTATCGACTTAGTAAGACTTTTAAATGACTTGTATGATTTCTTTTCCGCATTAATTTCCTTATTAAATTGTTCTAACTAGTTGTGGGTGGCTTACTAACTTGGTGAGACTTAGTGCCTTCACGGCTTATTAATTTGGGACGTGACAAAGTGGTATTAGAGCCTCAGGTTCGTAGGTTTTCACAAGTATAAGAACAATATCTAGTAGAGTCTTAAGGATCGATACGATGAGCTCCGTATCTATCTTCAAGAGGCTATAGGACATCTAGGAAAAGTCTAATATTTCATTCCTTATCGTGCTTACTTGATTCCATTGAATACTAAGAGTCATATAATTTGTATTCTTTCACAGATGGTGAGGACACGCTCAGCCGCAGATGGAGACCACTAGCCCTCACCCGCACCCACTGCCCCAGTTACTTGTAGGAGAGGCAGAGAAAGCGGTAGAGGGCAAGGCAGAGCTACAACCCGCATTGTTACACCAGCTAGAGGTCGAGCACTACCTGCTACTCAGGCCCATACTAGGGATGCTACTCAGACCCAAAGGAGATTCCGAATGAAGAGTTGGTTCAGGTGGGTGAGGTTGGACCAGCCCAGGCACTAGCAGGATTCATTGCTACTCCCGTTCTTCAGGTTATTTTGTCCGTATTCTGAGTTTCTTTAAGGGTATGGTCCAGGCGGGCATACTACTAGCTACTCTTGAGGATTCTCAGACTAGAGTTAGAGCCCAGACTCCCGATTCGATAGTTGATGCCGGGTAGAGGACCCTAGGGGCATAGCCAGCTACTGTTGTGGCTCCTCAGTTTCAGGGTATGCCAGTTACGTGTAGTCTTTTCGCCCAGTCGCCCAGTCGCCCAGTCGCCCAGCCTACCATATCCGTTGATAATCCGAAGAGGTGGGATAAGTTTGAGAAGATGAAGTCCCCACAATATGATGGGCACCCTAATGATGATGCTTATGAGTTTTTGGTTGGTTTCCATAAGTGTCTGCACAATTTGGGGTTGGTTGAGTCTAACAGGATTGATTTTGTGGCAATTCAGATGGTTGGTCCTGCCAAGCAGTAGTGGAGAGTTTTTGTTGAGACTAGGCTAGTTGGGCTGCCTCTACTTACTTGGGCTGAGTTTTCTCGAGTGTTCTTGGAGAAGTGGGTTCCTCATAGTTTGAGGGACGAGAGGCGTGAGCAGTTTGACAGGTTGGATCAGGAGGGGCTGACGGTTACTGAGTACGAGATGAGGTTCCACTCCTTGTCTCGCCATGATTTGACTTTCTGCCAGATGAGACAGAAAGGATTGAGAAGTTTGTGAGGGGGCTGACTTATCCCCTCAAGGTTGCAGCGACACAGGTAGCAGCTTCAAGAGGTGGCTTCCAGGAAGTGGTGGATACCGCTAGGAATGTTGAGTCCATCAGGTGTCAGTAGTTTGGCAAGCCGAGCAAGAAAGCTCACAGTTTAGCAGTTATGGTAGCACCTCATCTGGAGTTAAGGGTTATCATAGTGGGAGTTTCTATCCCTAGTTTAGCATGCCGGTTCAAGCAGCTATTCAGACTTCCACGGGTGTTTCTTCAGGCCGTGCTGCTCATAGTTTGGGAGGGGGTTCCCAGGGTTCTTATTCCCGACCTAAGGGTTGAGGTGGTCTTTCAGGTTATTCCGATCCTTCTCAGCAGCCTATGACTCGTCATGGGCGTTATGCGTATGGAGATCTAGAGTATTTTTCCAGGGAGTGCCCCTGACTTAGACAGAGTGGCCCAAAATCCAGTTCTCAAGGTTCAGCATCTAGAGTTGTGGCACGGCCAGCTAGAGGCAGTGCGCACGGTCGTACAGGTGGATCTTCTAGTAGAGGTAGTGCTCAGACAGGCTGCGGTGGTGGTCGTGGAGGTTCTGATGCCGAGGGTGGCCGTGCTCATTGCTATGCATTCCTAGGTAAAGGTTTCTGATGTAGGCATTACAGGTACTATTTCGGTTTATCACCGATCAGCCACGACATTATTTGTTCCGGGCTTTACATATTCCTATGTGTCTACTTATTTTGCTTCAGGATTGGATATGATGTGTGAGTCTCTTGATTTCCCTGTTAGTGTTTCTACTTTTGTTGGGGATTCCGTAGTGGTAGATTGGGTGTACTAATATTCTTATCTTGTGACTTTGATGGGGATGATGCTTGGGTTGATTTGATGATCTTAGATATAGTAGATTTTGATATTATTCTTAGTATAAGTTGGTTGTCTCCGTATCATGCGATCTTGGATTGTCATGCCAAGACAGTTATCTTAGCTATGCCAGGAGTACCTAGGTTAGAGTGGAACAGTGCTACTAGTCACGCGCCGAAGAAAGTGATATCATTTCTTCAGGCTCGTCGGATGGTTGAGGAGGGGTGTTTGGCATATGTTCGGGATATTGATGCTGACAATCCTCCTGTAACGACCCGTTTGGTCGTTATTGCGTTTGCGACCCTTTTAATCCCTTTTCGAGTTTTATTATTAGCTCATATTTGACCCGCGGGGATCGTTAGCACGCTTTCCGCGATCTTTGGATATGATTTGGGTGACTTTATGGGAAGTTTGGGCTTAAAGCGAAAATGAGTTGACTCAAAGTTGACTTTTGGGTAAACGAACCTTTTTTGGGAATCCTTTAATTCTGAGAGGTCTATATGGTCTTTTAGAGCTTGTGCATATATTCGGATCGGTTCCCAATGCACTCTGGTGCATTTTGGCACTTAGGTTGGGAAGTTGATTTTGAGGTATCGGGGGTTGATTGGGTCAACGAGACCCCCGATGGGAATTTCAAGGCCACGAGTGTGTTCATAGCATGCTTTTATGTAGGTCTACATAGCTGGCTTGTGAGTGAATGGTCTCGGGTGATAGTCAAAACTTCGGGTTGAATTGTGAACTTTGAGTTTAAGATTCTGGTGTCTGGTGTCCGCTATGGCGACATCATTACCGCTATAGTGGCACCAGCCGCAAAAGCGGCGTAGAGAGGATTTGGGTAGACCGCCATAGCAGTCTGAGAAATCGCTATAACGGTCCCGATGCCACAGAAACGGTGATGACTGAATCTATGACTTAAAAGTGATTAAAACCCCAACCTCTTGTCATCATTTCATATTCATATCTAAAGGCTTGGGAGGCGATTTTCAAAGGGTCTTGGCTTTCTTCACAAAGGTAACTTCTTTGGTCTTAGAATCCTCCATTTACTTCTATTAATCCTTATTCTAAGGCTAGAATCCCTAAAATCAAAAGGAATCAATTTTGTTTTTTCATGAAAGTTCATAAAAATGGTTTAGACTCTCTAAGTTGTTTATGTTGATGAAAATTGGTTGGGTTATTGTAGAAGTTGATATATCTAAGATTGTTAATCATGAATCCTCCATTATTAATGATAAATTCTTGAATTGGAAAGTTAGGGTTATACCTAAAATTGGGGCTTTCACCTAGAATCCGAATTTGAGTATTTCATGAGTTAATCTAGCTTCCAATTGATGGGAATTGACCACATAGAACATGAATTTAATGTTGAGACCTATAGATTCCTAATTTCATCTTTTTAGTTCATAAACCCCGTTCCATAGGTTGGGAATTTGGGTCTTGAATAGAAGTAAGGTTTGAATGATGTTCTTCTTGATTCTAATTTCATGATTCGAATATGTTTAGACTTCCATTATCTCGAGGCTCAAAGGAAGGGAAAGACTATGGTTTGATTATTGGAGATTTTGTTGTTCGGCTCTCCAGATAGGTTATAGTTTACCTTATGGTGAGACTTCAATTAGCGAAGTGTATGTTTAGATGATATTGTCGAAGAATGCATGTAAGCCTTCGGGTATTAAGTTGGGTTGGATATTGTCTTAGGTTGGGCGTTGTTTTATGATTTGGGGGCTAGCCACCCCGTTATGTTGATTGACTCATCTTGTTCTATTTACTTATTGGCTCGTTGCCCGACGTCGGATATTGGTGATTAGTGATATATCATGGCTATGAAATTGCGGTACTTTACTTGATTGATATTGAGATGAGAATGGGGACTCCATTGTGGCTTATTGTGTAGCCTTACGATTAATATTAAGATGAGAATTGTGATTCCATTGTGGCTCATTGTGTAGCCCAAATATTGATATTTAGACGATATTATGATTTCATTGTGGCTTATTGGGAAGCCTTATTATTGATATTACTTGTGTGCCCTGTGCGGTACTGTTTGGTATTGAATTGGTTGTTGATATTACATTGCATCATATTCATACTTATTTCCATGATTCACTGATATTGCATGGTTATGGTACTAATGGTGATAAGTGAGCGAGTGTAGCGTCTGATGTTTCTGCCGGAGAGCATAAAAGAAAGATGAGAGTCCGTGATCCGAGGTCATTTACCGAAGCAGACTGAGTGTATGTTGTTCGAGGTTTCTTGCTGGGAAAGAATGAGTGTCCAATGCCCGAGGTCTTTGCCGGGATCGTGAGGGTGGTACATGGACTTTGTGGGTCCCCCATGGATTGTGCTGTCGAGATGTGATGTTCCATCGTCGAAGTACATGTGTGTGGTGCATATGCATTGCATTCATCATACATACATTGTTTCATTGCATTGTACCTTTGATTCTAATGACTTGTTGTGATACTATTGTGATATACTGGTTCGAATTGATTATATTGAGACTTGGCACAGTTAGACTTAGATGCTATAACATAGGTGATGACTTGTTGTGATACTATTGTGATATACTGGTTCGGATTGATTATATTGAGACTTGGCATAGTTGGGCTTAGATGCTATAACATAGGTGATGACTTGTTGTGATACTATTATGATGTACTGGTTCGGATTGACCATACTGAGACTTGGTACAGTTGGGTTTAGATACTATAACATAGGTGATGACTTGTACTATGGACACGGATTCAGATTGACTTGTACTTGTTGGTTTATGTGTTTATCTTGCTTTGTTATCTTTATATACATTAGCTAGTCTTAGTCGGCCTATGATACCTACCAGTACTTGTTGTTTGTACTAACCTATACTTGCTGCATTCTTTTATGAATGCAGAGTACCAGGTGGGATCGACTTCTACTCTTCATGGCTGATATTCGAGGATCGTTGATTCGAGTCTTTCAGGGCGAGCATGAGGACGTTCGCTACCCGAAGACTCTTCCTTCTATTATGTCTTTATTTCCCGTTCTAAGACATGAGTTTGATGCTTTGATGTTATTATTATTCAGACTTGTAGTATTTAGTTAGATGCTCTTCTATGACCGGACCAAATACTGGGTCGTGTTTTTTGTACTTCCGCATTTTCTGATATTATTATCGTAAGACTTACGTTATTCTATCTTCTTCCGCTTATTTATGTATTTATGATTGTTGGGATAAGGTGTTATGACCCGTAATTTTGCACATTCGGAAAATTCGAAATAGTTGTGACCTGTAAGAAATAAGGCCATATTTTTATTTTATTTAATATATGTGTTGTCCATGAAATGTTAATATGGAAATATCGAGGAAGGCTAAGGGCAAAAATTGGAATTTCGGAAATTAGCTTCGGGAATTACAAAATAAGCCCTTAAATGAATTTGGGCTAGAGAAAAAAAAAATGAAAGAGAGGCCCAAAATGGTAAGGGGTGGCCGGCCATGGAGTGTGTGGCCCAAGGCCCATTTAAAATTTCATCCAAGTAATATAAGTGTGGGCTTATTATCATTCCCATTCATTCACAAACTAGAACTTTCAAGAACAAGAGAAAGAAAGAGCAAGAACCAAGAGGGGTTCGGCCAACCAAAAAAAAATAAAAAATTGTTGGGCTCAAATCTTTGGCTCAAAATTCATCTCTTGTGAATTCCTATTAAGTTGGAAACCCTCTTCAAGGTGATACAAATTTGGAAGCAAAAGAGTGCTTTTTTTACAAAGTAGAGAATTTGGAAAAGGTAAGAATTCTACTCTTTTTAGCTTGGAAGAATTTTATATATATGTTGTAGTATGTGGGAATGAATGTAGAGTATGAAAATTTTGTGTCATAGGTATGTGTGTGTGTGGCCGAAAATGGGTGTTGATGGAGGGGAAGGATCAAATTTTATTTATTATGTTAATTGTGTCGTAATGGCCTTTTTATGCAAATGGAAGAAGTCTAGTTTAAGTGGGCATGAAAATTGTTGTTAAGTTGTTATAGGAAATTTTGTGATTTTATTGTAAATTTATGTAATTATGGAAATGGAATTGTTAAGGTGTAAATTGTGGTTGTTGTTGATGAAATGGGAAGATGAAAAATGTGTTGTGAATGTTGTGTTAAAGGTTGGAGATTTCGGATGAATTCTAGTCTTGGTGGATTTTTGTATACTTTGTAAAATGGTATGAAATGCGTTTGAATTGCACTTGAATGATCTTGAATTGGTAGTGGACATGTAAGAATCGATATCGGCTTGAAAATTCGTGATTGAATTGAATGTTGATGAATTATGTTGGAAAGGAAGGTTACTAATGTGGAATGCGTTTTAAATTGGTTTTTGATGTTATTGGTTTGGTTGTTGGTATTGTTGGTATGGTTGTTGATGAATTTGGCCGAGTTTAATTCTCGGGGATGTTGAATTTACAAGGGAGGTGCTGCCGAAATTTCGGTAGACAAATACTAATTAGAATTAAAAATTCTAAGTACTAGTAGCTAATTTTTGGGCAATTGATAATATTATTGTAGATATTGGAGAGCCCGAGACTTGAGTCGGGATTTGTTTGGCGAGGGATCGAGATTTGGTAGTGAGCGATCGAGGTATGTAAAGCTTACCGTTCTTCCTTTTTGGCATGACCTTTATGCAATAAACGAATGACATATATGTATGCTCTAAAGAAATATTCTACTCCTAGAGCCACTAGGATGGCCTATGTCTTTGATTTCCATGAATTATTCTATATGACTTGACACATGCCTATTATGTTTGGAGCACTAGCCGATACGTTTCCGGATGTGGTTCGAAAAATATTTTGATATGGCCTAAGTTTGGATATGTATATTTTGGATATGTGAATATGATCCTAAGGCTCCATTTGAAGTACCCTATAATGTTATTTGAAAGTTCCTCAATATGAAAGATACTAAATTTTCAGAAAATGACTTATGATGTGTTTTTCGAAAGTTCTGTAATTTGAAAGTTCGTAACTTTTGTATACTAATTCCGATGGACTCGATACTTACTTTGAGCCTTCTGATATCAGTATATATATATATATATATATGTATTTATTCGTTGAGTCTCGGAGTTTAATTATGTATATGCATATGGTTTTCGCACTACTCCGCTCGTGCCTACTACTATGATATCGTTCGCCGGATCCCGGGCCAGTTTTGTGATCGTGCGCACTATGTGATATTCGGCAGTATGATGTGTTACGGTTCCCAAGTCCTCGCCGTAGGGCCGGGTACCGCTTATATACGGCGTTATGATGTGACATAGCATATGATGTGTTCTGATGATGTGATACGTTCTGATGATATGATATGTTCGGAGATTGTACGGAGATTTGAAACTTTCTGGAGTATGATGTGTTGTGGCGCCAGCGTCGGAGTGGCGACCACGTTCCTGAGCCCTATGCATGATTTTTATTTGCATGATATACATATATATTTTCAGCACAGGTTTTGATATACCGATTCTGTATCCATATTCTGTACACCACACTTCAGTTATGATTCGGATTTCTGTATTTCATGCTTTGCATACTCAGTACATATTCTGTACTGACCCCCTTTCTTCGGGGGGCTGCGTTTCATGCCCGCAGGTACGGACGCTCGTTTTGGTGATCCTCTGGTATAAGATACATATTCTGCCACTTGGAGTACTCCTTTTTGATCCGGAGCTCATATTTTGGTACATATCTTCTGTTATGCATATTCTGTATATATATATATATATATATAACTATTTGGGTACGGCGGGGCCCTGTCCCGTCATATGTCTCTGTTATGGTTTGTAGAGGCCTGTAGTCATATTTGTGGGTCATGGGTCATGTTTGTTCGTTTGAGATTATGATCTGCGTCTTAATGCGGTCCCGTTTGCTATTATGGCCAAAACGGCCCATTTGTCTATATATATGTGTATATATCTGGCGATGTGTATTCCGCCAATCTATCGGATTTGGATATGATGTTTCTGTACGGGCGACCGCTTAAGACGATATTTCCTTCCAGTATTTGCTTAAATTAATGTATGTTAAGTTTGATTTAGTCTTTGATATGTCGATCCGGTATGTAAGTCTGTTTGGGTGTCCAAGTAGGGCACCAGTAGCGGCCCACGGGGCTGGGTCGTGACATAAGGGTTCACTTATCGAGGTGGGAAAGGTAGGTTCCCTCACGACTTAGTGAAATTGGGTCGTGACACCTCCTCTTGTCAGTGCCGGTGGTAAAGGAGTTTTCTGAGGTATTTTCGACAGATTTACCGGGTGTTCCACCGGATTGTGACATTGATTTTTGTATTGACTTGAAGCCGAGTACCAAGCCCATTTCTATTCCGCCATATCGGATGGTGCCCGAAGAATTGAAAGAATAATTGCAAGATATGTTGAGTAAGGGGTTCACTAGACCCAATGTTTCTCCTTGGGGTGCTCCGGTATTGTTTGTGAAGAAGAAATATGGGTCTATGCAGATGTAGATTGATTATAGGCAGTTGAACAAGGTTACCGTTAAGAACAAGTATCCTATTCCTCGGATTGATGACTTATTTGAAAAGCTACAGGGTACATCGATTTTCGCCAAGATCGACTTGAGGTGTGATTATCACCAGTTGATGATTAGGGCGGAGGATATCCCTAAGACAGCCTTAAGGACCCGTTATGGTCACTATGAGTTCCTAGTTATGTCTTTTGGGCTAACCAATGCCCCATCAGCCTTTATGGATTTGATGAATGGTGTTTTCTGATCGCACGTAGACTCTTTTTTGATAGTTTTCATCGATCATGTCTTGATATACTCTCGTAGTAAAGCAGAGCACGAGCAGTATTTGAGGATCGCGCTTGATCTTAAAGGAAAAGAAGCTTTATGCTAAGTTCTCGAAGCGTGAGTTTAGGCTTGATTCTGTGGAATTCTTAGGTCATGTAGTGACCAAGGATGAGATTATAGTAGATCCGAAGATGATTGAGGCTATTCATAATTGGGTCAGGTTGTCCCGACCCAAACTGGAGGGCCGCAACGGGCACCCGGGCCTTACTTGCCAGGCACCACCAAGACATATATCCATAACCGTACAAACATACATAAGTGGGCCAGGAGGGTCGCCACGAGACATCTGAATAAACATATAGAATACGCGAAAAGGAACGACCCCAACGTGGTATACATGAAGTATACTGGCTTACAAGGCCGACATGAGAATCCGTAAAAAACATCTACATACATAACATATGTCTACAAGCCGCTAAGGAGTACATACTCATCATAAGGTCGAGACAGGGCCCCTCCATACCCATAACATATATATATATATATATATATATATATATATATATATATATATATATATATATATATATATATATATATATACATATCTATACTGACCCAAAGGGCAACTTCGGAGCAAGTGGAGTGCAATGACACTGTCTGCTGAGCTGGTAACCTACTGAGAGGACCGTCAACCTGTATGTCTGAACATGCGGGTATGAAACGCAGCGTTCCCAGGCAAAGGGATGTCAGCACGAATAAAGTACCGAGTATGTAAGGCGTGAAAGCAGCATAAAATCGACATGAGATAAGAAGGAATTAACCTGTACATTTGAAATGCCTCTGAGGGCCATGACATGTACAAGTATAGTATATATGCATATATAATGCCGTTCATACATATATATATATATATATATATATATATATATATATATATATATATATATATGCGTATAAAATGCCATCAAGCCTCTGTGGGCACCCCATCGTATTATATCGACCTCTGTGGGCATGATCATCATCATATAACTAGCTGATCAGGTGGTGGTGTGTATATAACGCCATTACCTTTCCCATAACCCGTATAGATATCATATAATTATATGCGTATATAATGCCTTTGGTCATAGTATATATGTATAATGCATAAGTATGATAAGAGTACATTATGAGTTTGTCGGAGTGACGTAAGGTCGTTGCACCTCCGATTAACATTATGGAATTAACATCATCATCATCATCATAACTTGCATCTAACGATCAATGAGCCATGTGAAAAAAATCAGTGTCATTATATAAAGGGCAAAAACATAAGCTTCTTGCATTTCTAAGAATGGAGCCATTATGAATATCGTTCATTTACGTTTCATTTCGTAAGGAATCATGCCCAAAGAACAAAAGAAGGTGCCTTAACATACCTTGTCTCCCTTGAATCCTCAATACCCTTCAAGTAATTCATAAAGCAATTCAATCTATAATAAACATAAAGGGATCCATGATCGATACTAAGTAAAGGCTAAGTCCGAAGCTTAAGCTAGTAGCTCGTGTACGTAAATTCGGGCAACATCTCCCCTATAACAAGGGATTCCTCCAATAGCATATATCAATAACAACACTTAGAGCATTTCAGCAAGCATAACATCAACAACAAGACTACTATATAGCAACAACAAGTCATACTATTTCACGACGAGCGGCAAGCTCGATTGGAACCCATATATCCCGTATCACCCCTTATTGACTTCTTACTTTAACTTAATAATATCCTTATCATGATAATGAAATCATTCATTAATGATACCAGCCTTAAACCACTTATTTATAGTTAGAAAACAGTCCACTAATCCAACTATTCTCAATTGGCAACTTTATTCACTAGTTCATGTTCAATCCATCAATTTAACTTAACCAACATCAAATTAATCTTAAGTACAAGTAAGAACACAATATACTTACCTTATATAACAGCCACAACTAGAAGTTTGGGTAGTATTTAGACGAAGTTTGAAGTGAAAATAATGAAAAATGAACCCTGGACCGATTTTAAAGTATCAAAAGGTCGGCCACCGCCTCAAAATACGCCCAACTTGTATAGGCCGTACTTCTATGTACGGGCCGTACTTTTGGTTCGTATCTGAGCCTTTATTTTTCCAACATTCTGCAAACTAAAAACGGTTCATACTTGAAATCGTACATTTTTGTACGGGCCGTACATGACACTGTAGTTCTCGAATTTGCGATATGTCAGTTGCATTATAAAGAAGACTCTCTGAAATTGAATTTACATAGGTTATGCATTCCCTAACTCCTCATATGATAGGATGTTGACACCTAATTTCACCTCATAAGACACATATTTTAATTTTAAAATTTTCCGAGTCAAAGACAGAGTAAGGATACTTCCTTTTAATTCTAAAATTTCAAAAATCCTGAGAAAATTGCAAAAATGACGTTTAATTATTATTTCCTGAAAAAACTGACAAATATAAGAGTTATTTACTTGCATCCCGCTCTGTCTAGTCAGGGAAAATTGTTAATTTAAATAACGTATTAATTATGGCTCATTTTGACTGCATTTTTCACACTTTAAATATTACCCGGAACTATACCAATATCGGGCTTGTTTCAAAGCTAATTTTTAACTTTTCGAGTTTTAAATTTTAATTTACCTAAATAATTGTTTTACCTAATGTTATAAGTGTTTATAATATGTAGTTTATAATTGATTAAAATAGGGTGGGGGCTTGTTTGATAAGTTTTAAAACTTAGGAGGAGAAAAAAATAAAAAAATAAGGGCGAGAAGTTTGTAAAAATAAACTTCTCACCTCCCCCCTCCCACCACCCCCTCCCCCACACTTTCAATTCTCTTAACCCGTCACGCCCATCACCTTCTTAGGCGATTTTCACGATATTCTTAGGGTTTCAATACCGTGTTAATTCATGGCAATTTTGGGATCATTTTTGCTAATTCTTTGAAGGTTTTTGTTATTAACCATGTGTAATCATGGTTTCCAGGTTCAGTTCCCTTCGAATTTCATTTTTTACTATCTAAATTGATCCTTAACTAGGTTGTTACTCGGGTTTTTGTTGTGGTAAGGTTGCCATGGGCGGGGTCTCGAGCCCTTAGCCATCTTGTGCACCTTAACACCTTAAAAAAAACCTATGGGGAACTTTCTAGGAATTTCCTAAATTAGGGTACACAAATTGGGGATTTTATCCCCATTGTACTATTTAGTACGATTGTACCGTTTTCAGATTTTTATTTGATTTTTTTAGATTTTAGGGTATAGTTGGCTGTGATTTTGTTGTCCTATGTGTGAGAATTTTGAATTATCTGATATAGAGTACAAAATTTAAGGTTTTGGGGGGAAAATTTAGGATGAGGTGTCCATTTCTATCCTAGGATTCCCTAATTTTGTTAAGTCTGTAAATAGTAAGTTGAGAAGTTGAAATAAGGACCTTGGACCTTGACCTTTCCTTTTTTTTTTCGAAAACTTGAGAGGAAAAACTGAAAATATAAGAGTGATATAAAAAAAAATATACATTGTCTACATACATATACAAAAGCAGTCTACAAAATGCAATAGATACATACTAATATTCACTCAATATACAAATAGATATATAAAAAGAAGAAAATATAAGAAAGAGATTTTGGAATACAAAGAGGGTTTTTGATTACTTGAAGTTGATTTCAACCCCTTTTTGGTCCTTAGGTTGCCTCTACAAAAGGTAATCCCTTTTTCAAACTACTTTACTTTCAATTTTGAATACTTACTGTTTTATTGCTTATTCATTATGCAAATGTTATGAATTGTTGTTTCTTACTTTGTTATAATAAGATTCTGTTTTAGTTTGAATGTCTAAAGTTATAGAAAATAAGTTAAAAATTAGGAATATGATAGTATTAAGTAAGTTTATAATGTGTTGGGTTCATAAAATGAGAAAAAGAAGTTAAAAGAGGAGGAGGGGGGGGGGGGTATAGTCTTAAGTTCTATATTGTGGTTTGAAATCTGGACATTTGGATGGTTTCATTAAAACAATGTTATGCAGTTATTAGTTTTGTTTAAATGAGACTATTTTGAAGTCTGGAAGTAGTCTGTGTAGTATTAGGCTCAGTTCTATTTAAGCTGGTTGAATGTAATCATTAGTTACTATTTGGATTCATTATAGAGTAATATACTTGTTTGAGGTATGAAAACTGTTTTGAATTGATAACTTCCCTCCTAAAAATGAATTAGAGAATCACTTGTTTACTTTGAATGCATTATTGTGAAAACTTGGCTACTTGAAGTTGTTTGCATTGTTGATCATATTCTGTTCCTATTTTACTATTCTAAAACTGTTAAAACATGACCCCCAAAGGTTAAGAGGTAAAAATGAACCTATTTAGACCTTAAAATGTTAATTATAGTAATATGTTGTTGTAACTTGCTACTTGTTTGTGTCCGTCAAATCTAGAATTCCAAAAACTAAGTGGGAACCCCATTTTTCAGTGACAAAACTACTTGAAATTTGCTGTTTTGTAAATTCTGATAGACTGTGGGATTGACAATATTGAACCATGTCTTGTTTGGCCTTATCTATGCTTATGGCTTAATGTTATGTTGAGTTGAATCTACTACTTCGCTAAAATAAAATCATTGAAGGTAAAAATCAATAAAAGTGAATCTTTCTTCACCTAGAATGTGAACTGTGACCATTTGCTATCCTATAACTCGCAACTTGTTGGATTCTTGAATCTGGATCTTCAAAAATGAATGAAGAACCTTTCTGTGTCCTGATTGCCTTATATGATCCTTGTGTTTGTTGCTTTGCAACATAGAATAGGAGCTTGAAAATGAAATACTGGATCTAATTTATCTTGTTTATGTGCTAAGTTGAGAAAATAGATTGTTGAACTACTAAAAATAGGATTTGTGAATCTTTTGTGAAAACTGATAAAAACCAGAACTTGCTTTTTCTTAAAAAACTGACCCTGCACTTAGGTAGAGGCCTTCATATGAATACTTAGTCTAAAAACTAGATCTTGATCAACTTGACACTTCATAGATATTTTAGGACTCTGTTTAGAGATACAACCTGTCATTCATTTGGATCATTTGGAATTCCTCACCTTAAGTTGTTGTTAATGTAGACGGTACATTATATTGGGATTTTGGAAACTTGTTTGGTTCAAAAAAAGAAAGTTTGGAATTTTGTGTGTGTATATGTGCTGAACTGTGTATGTGCTAGTTTTCGTGACTCCTACTTAATTGCTTGTGCCTTATTTAAGTCTTGGAACCTGCATTATTAAGCAAAGATGACTAAAATTGATAGAACAAGGTTGAAACTTAGTATTTGAACTAGAAAGGTAAACTGAAAATTTTGAAAAAATGGAAACTGCCTACTTGTTTTGTTGATTCGCTTGACACTGCTGCATTCAACCTAGTGTGATCAACTAGCTTTGAATCTCTTCGAGAGATCATGCATTATTGGACTACATTTTAACTTGATAATATCATGCTATTAAGAAAACTTGCAAGAATACAATTTTTACACCCCGTACATTCGGAGAAACACTTGTTAAATTTGAATATAAGTATGTCAAGCTATGGTTAGGTAAAACAACTTTGGATTGTTCGGAACGAAGCATTATTAAGTATACTGTTTAAGTAAAGGATGAATTATAATCTTGTAAGTCGTTACCGGGAAGGACAACCTTTGAACCAAAGGACATGACCATTATCAAGTATGATTAACGACAAATATCACGTATGGAGAGCTTTGGAAGATTCCGGGACAAAGCAAATCGAAGAAAATAAATTTGTCGAAAATTTGGAAAAAGTTAGTAGAATTTTGGGCGGATTTTTAGTCAATTTTGGAGGGGTATATCTCCTAGTATATTAGGAGTTATAAGGTGTTTCAAAAGCCCAAAATGAAGTTCGTCGAGTCTAGTTTCCAACTCAACAAACCGCTCGTCGATACGACATCAGAGTAGAGAATTATGGACGTTACAAGTTAGGCTGACAGAGCAGAAATGCATGCTACAGTAACTGCTACAGTGCCCGAACCAACTTTACCCACCTATAAAAGGGTCAAAACCCCATTTGTTTCACCCAAAAATCAGATCTTAAAGCTCAGCAACATATAAGGGCATTTGTGTCATAAAAAGTTGAAGGATTTGAGTGATTTTAACTAATTACAGCTCGGGTGGTGCATAGTTATGACTATAGCATCGTTTTGCGGTGGAATTTGGTGGGGATTCAAGGTAAACATCAAAGATATCGTTGTTTTAATAAGAAGGAGGTATGAATCTTTCCTTATTGTTTTTTTTAGGTTATTTTCGAAGGTAGAACGATTAAATAAGCGTATAGTTAATTTGTCGGTGGAGAAATCAGATAAAAATCATATGAGATGTCTTGTGGAGTATTCTGATATTGATGATGATATGGTTGATGTTGGTATTGTTGTTGGTTGCTGGATTACGATTTCGGGCTAGGCATATAAACATGGGAGACGCTACTGGATTTTCGGCAGGATATAGAATAGTTTAATTGGAACACTTAACACAAGTACACGACAATGAGTCTAACGATAGTGTGAATCATATTGAATGTAGACTTACAAGCTCGGGCGGATAAGCGTAGGTAGTAGGAGACAGAATGCCTGGCCGACGAGTCGGTGAGACAGATTGCCTGGCCGACAAGTCAGTGAGACAGATTGCCTGGCCGATGGGTCAGTGAGAATTTTCAGTTGCCTGGCCACTTGGTCAATGAGATATATAATAGTATTAAATTGCATTTCACATAAGATAGGTCAGGTGAGATTTTCAGGGCATTCTTTGGCCTTCAGATTGTATTATTTTCAGTTCAGTTTCAGTTATTCCGTTGCCTTACATACTCAGTACATTGTTTCGTACTGACGTCCCTTTTGCTTGGGGGCGCTGTGTTCATGCCCGCAGGTTCAGGCAGCCAGACAGACGATCCAGCTCAGTAGGTTTTCCACTCAGCTGCAGTCAGGGCACTCCACTTGGTTCGGAATTGCAATCCCTCTTGGTATGCTATTTTGACATATATATATATATATATGGGTATGACGGAGCCTTGTCCTGTCCTTTCTACAGCTCGTGTTCCCTAGAGGTCTGTAGACAGGTGAATGTAGTTGGGATGTTATGTAGCCTTGTCGGCTCCCATTTTTGTTGTACAACATGCATAGCAGCCTCGTCGTCCTGCTCAGTTGTGTATATATATTTTGGGTGTATGTGTGCCCAGTTCAGACGAGATAGTCAGCATTTATATATATGTATATATATCCAGATTATGGCCTCGCCAGCTTGTTGGTATTTTCTGTGTGCAGGTAGGCCTTATCAGAGTTTCAGACTTAGAGTGGTTCGCTCGGGCCTAGTTTGGCACCGAGTGCCAGTCACGCTGCTTCAGATTTGGGGCGTGACAAACTTGGTATCAGAGCATTTATGTCCTAGGGTTGTCTACAAACCATGTCCAGTAAAGTCTTGTTTATGGGTGTGAAGCGCGCCACACTTATAAACAAGATGCTGCAGGGCATTTAGGAACAATTGAACCTTCTTTCTCATATTAGATCGTGCCGTAGAGCTAAATTATAGGATGTGATGTCCCTGATTCTAACCCTAATTGTTTTGGTTGCGGATAAGCAGTTGATTATGACGCTATGAGATAATTGATGAGAATTGAAGTTTTTACTCCGAAAGGTATGTTTCCTGCCTTATTGATATTGATAGACTTTGATATAATAACTCGAGCTAGATGTTAGAGCATGTATGATCGCCCTGTGAGGCATTAGATGTGTTTTCTGGGCTATGTGCAGGAATGAGGCAGTAAGAAGTATAGAGGAAACTCTGCCAAAATTTTTACAAATTGAATTGTCTAAATGTCTATGCTATAGAGAAAGAATGAAGGGAAAATTTGACAATCGGATGTTTGGTAAGTCATGATTGAATGAATCATTATGAGACGCTTTTAAAGAGAAGTTTTAGAATGATTTTAATTTAAGTGAAGAACCCTAGAGGGGGAAAATAATTAGTAATTAAAGGTGATGGAATGAGTGCATTTGAGATTTCGGGGAATTGAGATTTATTGAAGATATAGGGGAAAGTTGGCACTAAGAATTCAAATGCAGTATTACGATTTATAGATTGTTGAGTAAGAGATAACAAAAAAATATTGATATGGGAAAAGAAGTTAACAAGTAGGGGAAAGTTTTACTCTAGAAGTTTATACATACATAAGACCAGGACGTGACAGGCGCACAGACTCGTTTTATCGGACTTTCCTATATGATGTGAGTTTACGTTGGGATTTAGAAGTCACCCGTCATTCGACTTCAAGGGGGTTTCTGAGTATTTGATAGTTGGTACTATTCTGAGAATCATTATGGCTAAGTTACTTCGGGTATTAATGATGACCTTCAACTCAAGAATGAGAAATGGATAGGTAAGTTGGAATGTAATTATGATTGTCTTCTAAATTGCTTATACAACTTCTAAATGTGATGTTGCATGGCCGACGAAGGAAGTGAAGATTGTATCAACCTTAGGAATATGTGGTGCATTTCTAGCTAATCCTTATAAGAAGGATTCACCTCAATTTTTTTAGACGGGAGTGTGAAGGTTATTTGACGATAGAGAAATTAGGTGTGATATCGGCTTATGTGCAAGGAAAGAAGGGAGTAGGTGTACAAGTGAAGATAAAATATTCCAAGGATCGATTCGGTTGCTACAGGAAAGTAAAGGATGTGAGGTTGATTATTTTAGACAAAGAGGTAGGGTACAAGTATGAGTAAAGATTTTTAAGTAAAGTTATATTGCCAGGAGTTACAATTAAGACATAGGAAGGTATGCTAGGAAGGCTTACAAATTTAGACATACGAAAAAAGAATATGAGAAACCAAAATAGCCCGAGGGAAATTAGGAGCATATTAGCTTTACAATTAGAATTCTCTGGCTAGCTAGGCAAAAAGAGAAGGGAGATGTATTAAAACCACAGATTCAGGACAAAATCAAATGGCAATGGGATATCTTGCAAGAAAAGGTGTTGAAAAGCGATAAAAATATAAGTCACGAGTGGCTACATCGAGTATCATGTATACTTTTATGATTGATGTTACGACATGTTAAAAATATTGATTATGCTGTATGTCAAAATTGAGGTAGCAAGCGCTACAGAAATAATCGGGATTGGGTTTTCTCGGAAATTAAAGTCGGATAGCGATAGCGCAACCAAATATGTAAGCACGAGCATTAGGAAAAAGAAGGTTATGATATCATGAAGGGGAGAGAAACTTGGACAAGGAAAACATATACCCATTGAGGGTCAGGTAATATATATTTGAGGAAAAGGTTAGGATGAAAGCAGGAAGGCAGATGATAGAATCAAATTTAAATAAATCAACGGGAGATAGAGTAATGTTGTACGTGACAAAGGGTGAACGTGAGGACCCCGGAACCAACCTATTTGTCTTCATAACTAGAACCAAGAAGGTTGTAAATAATGGACAAAGGTTCATCCTTGAGAAGAAATAAACAGGTCTTATAAGAGCGACGAGGAAATTTCAAACTCCTGAGATTTAACCAGGAGGATGGATGTGAACACATGATTGTTATGCCTATTTAAGGGAAGAAAGTACCTCAAAAAGAGATTTTCAATGTCAAAAGGGATTCGCACTCGTAACGAACACTCCAAAGTTTCCTAACCTAAGAGTAAAAGATGACTAATAGAAATAGGCATTTTACAAGCAGTGTTTTAAAAGGCGTTTTCGGGGCGAGACCCGGGGCGGGGCGTACCAAAAATGCCCCGGGGCAATGCGTTGGGGCGAAAGTCTCCAAAGGTGTACGCCCAGCAATTCGGGGCGTACGCCCGGGTGTTTGGGGCGAGTTTTTTTTGTTGGGGCGTGTTGGGGCGTAAGCCCAGAAAACTTCTTCAAACTAAAACGAAATTTGTTAAATAAGTCCTTAATATAATGCCCAAATTCTCAAAAGTCAACATGTAATTACTCAAATGTTTTAAAAAGGAATTGGAACATTAAATTTAAAAGTCAAGACCTTTTTTTATTGCTAGAATGCCTAATATATATTCTTTTCCAATTATTTATCTTGTCTTCTACTATCTCAAAAAAGTAACGAGCAGTCACTTGTACTTGTAAGTAGCATATAATAGATTGTTCTAATTAGTTTTTTTGTGGGGGTGGAGCATATATATATACGCTATTTCACCTATTTAAAAGTATTTATTATAATTATATCATTTTATAAAACACTAAAAATTAAAACTCCATGGGGCTTATGCCCCGTGCCTCGGGGCTTACGCCTTACTGAGGCAGACGTAAAATGCCCCGCCTTACGCCCTCGCCTTTTAAAACATTGTTTACAAGTAAAATAAACTATGAGTACTAAAGAAAGGAGGAGGTGTTAACGATATGGTTAAAGCGAATTATGTGGTCGCTGACAACAAGGAGAGAGTTAATGAGTCAGTAGGCTTGCCTAAAGGAAAGCAAATTGAAATTATAAGACAATGGTTGTGTGAAAAATGTGATCATGAAGAAAACCGAGAAAATTCAAGATATTATATATACATACATATATATATATATATATATATATGAGGAATATGAAGTATCATAAAGGAATATGAAGAAAGGAAAGGGTGTATTTTGTGAGGATTTCATGATAAAAAATGACATAACGCTAGAAGGACTATGATGCCAAACTGTGATGCAAGCAAGTAGTTCAGAAGAATTACGGGACAAAATGAGCTAAGCTAATGAAAGGACGGGTCGTGGAAATGAATGGTGTAGAATATCAACTTTTAATGGTATAGTATAGACATAAATCAGAATTAGGGACCCAGAGCAAGGAGAACTTCAAGGATATTAAGAAGATAGTCGTGGAAAAAGACTAGGCCTAAAGGAGCGTGGTATAGTCGAACACTCCATAAGGGGCCTAATGAATTTCGATGTCCCCATTAATTCATTAGCCTAGAGGATTACTAGTCATGAAAGGTAGAATTGAAAAGATAATAAATAAGGCATTTGAATTGTATCCGATATGTATAAGCATTTTGATTTGATACAAGAACTCAACCAGCAAAAAGGAAAATAAGTTAAACCATGCGATGAAAAGAACTCCGACATTATATGGAATAGAGGAGTTGAAGGATCTCTAAGGTCAGCCAAATGACTATCAAAGACAGTTAACACTCAAAGGTTATAGGTATATGAGAACATCCTTTAAAAGGGAGGAAGAACAGATTCAGTTCTACGATGAGCTACAATATTCCGAAGCTCAAAAGAGGGAAATATATTGGATTGAAGGAGTCAAATTCCCATGTGAACCGATATGTCAAGAATGTGCGAAAGAAGAGTGAAAATGGATTAAATGTAAGTATATTATGAGACAAATGTGAAAAAGGAGGCATGGAAAATGATGAAGGTTTAGCGAATCAAAGAGAATAAGTTTTGTCAATGCGATATGTTGTATTCCGGACTATGACTCGAATCACTCGCGCCGAAGAAATTTTAGAAACATTTAGATATGCAGTAAAGTACTCCAAGGGGGTAGCAGAAGGAGTGAGGAAGGCCGCATGTGACTAGGGATAACTATAAGGGACAATCGAGATTACAAAAAAGAACTTGTAGCACTAGAAGAAATGAAAGCTTTAAAAAAGAAATATTTATAGGAAGTTCAATTATCTCCAAAGGAAAGCACGATAGTGTGCCTATGGATAGCAAGATAGCAGTACTGCCTGAGATTAGGGAGTACCTTGTAAGTCATGAAATTCCAAGCCACCGGTTATATCAGTTGTGAGAGTGTATAAGATAGAACCATATAAACAGTCGCCATGATGAAATGGCTAACAGAATGGTGCAGGGATGACGATAAGGAGCCGAAGAAGAATGGAGGTTAGTTTAAGTCTCAATTAGACACCGATATAAGAGAGTCAAGGACTTAAGGAGGGAAGCATACTCGTATTGGAAGGAAATTATGATTAAGTAGGATTTTATCTTAGTTCCCTATTCATGAAATTATTTTGTAATTATGCAAAAACTGAGGAGAGAAAATTGGAGGAAAAGTTCAAATCTGAATATGATGATATTGTAAGGAATTAAGAGAGGTCCGACCAAGGAATTAAAAGGAGATGATATGGTATGTATATAAGTTCAGTTGATACAAAAAGGGATAATCTAAAATAGCACCAGTGAAGCAAGCAAGGAAAGGTGTTATATCTAAACAAGAGAGCTTGTCTACTAGTAGAGAAATAAGGAGCAAGGCAAAACAGTACGACAATCAAGAGCTCACAGGTTGGCAGGGAGCCGTAGCAATCATGAGTTAAGACCGTTTCAATGGAAACTGGTCCCAGGATGGTAGCTAGATAGCAGTTGATCACTAGTTACATACATAAGGACATAAGGATATGGAACTAATAAATGAGTTCGACAAAGAGTTAGGGGAATATGAAAGAAGACTGATGAGCCCATAGTATAAGAGTATGGAGATCAGGAACTAAAGGAGGACAACCATTTCAAGAAATATATGATAGCATCGTAAGCTAGCAAGTTACAACATTCGAAGACAAATGTTTCTAAAGGGGGGAGGATGTTACACCCCGTACTTTCGGAGAAGCACTTGTTAAATTTGAATGTAAGTATGTTGAGCTATGACTAGGTAAAACAACTTTGGATTGTGAGGAATGAAGCATTATTAAGTATGTTGTTTAAGTAAAGGATGGATTATGATCTTGTAAGTCGTAACCGGGAAGGACAACCTTGGAACCAAAGGATATGACCATAATCAAGTATGATTAATGATAAATATCACGTATGGAGAGCTTCAGAAGATTCCCGGACCTAGAAAATCAAAGAAAATAAATTTGTCGAAAATTTAAAAAATGTTGGCAGAATTTTTGGCAGATTTTTAGTCAATTTTGGAGGGTTATATCTCCTAGTATATTAGGAGTTATAAGGTGTTTCAAAAACCTAAAATGAAGTTCGTCGAGTCTAGTTTCCAACACAATAAACTGCTCGTCGATACAACATCGGAGTAGAGAATTATGGACGTTACAAGTTAGGCTGACAGAGTAGAAACGCGTGCTACAGTAACTGCTACAGTGCCCGAACCGACTTTACCCACCAATACAAGGGTCAAAACCCCTTTTTTTCACCCAAAAATCAGATCTTAAAGCTCAGCAACATATAAGGGCATTTGTGTCATAAAAGGTTGAGGGATTTGAGTGATTTTAACTAATTACGGCTCGGGTGGTGCATAGTTGTGACTATAGCATCGTTTTGCGGTGGAATTTGGCAGGGATTCAAAGTGAACATCGGAGATATCGTCATTTTAATAATAAGGAGGTATGAATCTTTCCTTATATATTGTTGTTTTAGGTTTATTTTCGAAGGTAGAATGATTAAATAAGCGCATAGTTAATTTGTCGGTGGAGAAATCGGATAAAAATCAAATGAGATGTCTTGTGGAGTATTTTGATATTGATGATGCTATGGTTGATTTTGGTATTTTTGTTATTGTTGTTGGTTGCTGGATTACGATTTCGGGCTAGGCAAATAAACATGGGAGATGCAGCCCGATTTTCGACAAGATATAGAATAGTTTAATTGGAACACTTAACACAAGTATACGACGATGAGTCTAATGATAGTGTGAATCCTCTTGAATGTAGACTTACAAGCTCTGTCGGATAAGCGTAGGTAATAGGAGACCGAACAGGTATGTTAAAGTTGTTCCTTCTTTTCTCGGCATGATTCCATAGATGGTAAGAATGTAATGGACCTTATGACTAGAGATTTGTCAAAATAGAGTTTGTCATATTATTGCATAGTTTCTGAGTGTTACGTTATTCTTTCTCAGGGGCCATATTCCCTCCATGTGTCCTTGAGTTTATAGAGAGACAGAAGAGACATGTTACAGTATCAGTGTTTCCAGCATATGCATGATATACTGCATAATATATATATATATATATATATATTAGCCTGGCCACTTGGTCAGTGAGACATTTTTATTTTGCCTGGCCTACGGGTCAGTGAGACAAAATGTCTGGCCTACGGGTCAGTGAGACAGAATGCTTAGCCGACGGGTCAGTGAGACAGATTGCCTGGCCGACGGGTCAGTGAGAATTTTCAGTTACTTGGCCACTTGGTCAGTGAGATATATAACAGTATTAAATTGCATTTCATATGAGACAGGTCAGGTGAGATTTTCAGGGCATTCTTTGGCCTCCAGATTGTATTTCAGTTTCAGTTATTTCGTTGCCTTACATACTCAATACAGTTTTTCGTACTGACGACACTTTTGCTTGGGGTCGCTGCGTTCATGCTCGCAGGTTCAGGAAGCCAGACAGAAGATCCAGCTCAGTAGGTTTTCCACTCAGCTGCAGTCAGGGCGCTCCACTTGGTTCGGAGCTGCAGTCCCTCTTGGTATGCTATTTTGACATATATATATATATATATATATATATGGGTATGACAGGGCCTTGTCCTGTCTTTTCTACAGCTCATGTTCCCTAGAGGTCTGTAGACAGTTGTATGTAGTTGGGATGTTATGTAGCCTTGTCGTCTCCCATTTTTGTTGTACAACATGCATAGAAGCCTCGCCGTCCTGCTCAGTTATGTATATATATTTTGGGTGTGTGTGTGCCCAGTTCAGACGAGATAGTCAGCATTTATATATATTTATATATATATCCAGATTATGGCCTCGCCAGCTTGTTGGTATTGTCTGTGTGCAGGTAAGCCTTCAGAGTTTCAGACTTAGAGTGGTTCACTCAGGCCTAGATTGGCACCGAGTGCCGGTCATGCCACTTCAGATTTCGGGGTTGACAACAATATATCCCTGTTTCTTTCTTGAGTACTGATAGAGCATTCACTATGATTGAGGTTTATTAACAATTTTCCTACATGATACTTGTCCAAAACTGTTTGAAATTGCAACATTGATACACTTGTGACCCTTAGAAGACTGTAAATGTTTGAACTTTGGAAACAGCTGGGGAATTTGCAGTTTTGAAAATAAAAGACTTTGTGCCGGTTTTGTCTTTGAATTTTCCTAAACTAATTGAGTTTTAATTGAAGAGCTTTCTTATGAATTACAGTTGTCTAACCTGTGCCTCTACTTTTGTTACACCTCGTAGTTTTTGTACATTGAGATTCGCTAGGTGCTAGCAGTTCAAATATGGACACTGGAGTGATGGTCAAAGATATATGAGATTAGATATGCTTATCTTGTTATTATGAGGGTTTAAGCCCATATAATAAGCTACGGAAGGATTGGAGGGTAAATGAGTCAAGGGAATTAAGTTTGTTGGACTTTGGAGAAAAAATAAGGGGCAACTTTGGTCTAACTTGGAGAAAGAATATCTTCTAGTATATTAGGAGTTTTGGAGCAAACCAAAAGCCTAAATTGAAGTTCAGGAAGTCTAGTTTGCAACACAACAAACTGCGCAATCGATCCGACATCGATATCAAGCGTTATGAGCATTTTAATATAGACTGCCAGAGTAGGGATTAACTCTGTGCGAACGCGCCTGGAGGTGGCGCGAACGCGCGGAGGACCAAGGGTCAACTCAGCATGAACGCGCCCCAAGGTGGCCTGAACGCGCTGATCATTTTTAGGTCAGTCCAGGCAAACTCTGGAATGTTATAAAGGGGGTTTTACCCCCTCATTCTTCATCATAACACCTCTCCAAACACCCCAAACATTCTGGAAATTTCCCCCAACCTCCAATCATCAAATTTTAACGCGAATTAAGTATAATCTTTGGATTCAGGTTCAGACAGCGTATAGTTGCGATTATAATATCGTATTACGGTGAATCTTGGTTGGAATTCAAGGTGAATATTGAAGATATTGTGGTTCTAGAGGAAGTCAGGTATGAATTTCTCTTTATTGCTATTAATTTATGTTTAGTTATGGAGATAGAGGTATTAAATGATCGTATAACGAATTTGTTGGTTGAGGAATTGGATAAACATCGTGTGAGATGTTTTATGGAATATTTTGGTATTGATGCTAATGTTATTGGCGTTGGTGTTGTTGTTGTTGTGTTGGTTGTTGGTATTGTGATTTTGGACTAGGGATATAAACAGGGGAGATGCTGCCCGAATTTTGGCAGATTCTAAAGGAGTTTAATTTAAAGACATGAGATAGGCATATGATGATAAGTCTAACGGTAGTATGATTTCTCTTGAATGTAGATTTACGAGTTCGGGAGAATAAGGTTAAGTAGAAGGAGATCAATCAGGTATGTTAAGGGTAGTCCCTTTCTTTCCAAAGGCATGATTCCTTTCTTGTGAACTCATACGTGTTTTCCATAATGTCCTTATTCCCACAAGCTAAAGGTTCATGATTCTGAAAGTTTCTTATGATGCTAAAGATGAGCATGATTTTATGATGATAATGATGATGATGATTTTATTTCTAGAAACTCCAAAGTTTATGGTTTTTATGATATTGTTGTGTATATTTCATGATTTTCTTTATTTCACTCATTGTTGTTGATCTCACCTCATGATAATTATTCCTTCGGGGTGAGATATAGTGATGATGATTGCTCCATAATATAAATCGGAGGTTACCGACCTTACGTCACTTCGATAGAGTTATAGCTTTTAATTGGACTCTCATGCATACTTATATTTATGTATGATTACACCGGGCCTAGTTGGCCGGCCAGACACCACTTCGGTGGGCGGCTTATGGATAAGATAATAACACCGTGCCTATATGGTCAGGCAGACACCACTAGTGGCGGCGTGAGATGATTACCCCGGACGCGGGCTAATGATGATAACACCGTGCCTATATGGCCGGGCAGTTTACTTGTATATATTTATGATGTTGTTTTAAAATATTAAAGTTGGCATGCATGATATCCGCCTTATGAGGCAATCAGATGTACAAGTTAACTTTATCTCATGTTGTGTTCCATATTTATTTTTATATTATTTTCATGTTTTACATAATTAGTACATTATTCGTACTGACGTCCTTTCTTGTGGATGCTGCATTCATGCCCGCAGGTAGACAGATAGACGGACCTAATCCTTAGGAGTTTGACCAGCGGAGTTACAGGAAGGCTCCAATTGTCCCGGAGCTGCAGCTTGTTGGTACTACTCTTTTGTGTATATACATAGGCACGGCGGAGTCCTGCCCCATCCTTATGAATTCCTATATTCTATATATAGAGGCTCGTAGACATATGTATGTACCTAGATATTCCATAGCCTTATTAGTTCATATTGTTGTATTATATTTAGACAGCCTATTGGTTTATGTTTATGGGCACGGTTGCTGATGATTACATAGCGACGTGCCATTATATTGTGATACATGTCCTTACAGAGTGTGATGCATATGAGCTAGCTTATGGCCTACCTAGAAATGATTATGAGACGTATGTTTAGAGTACTCGGTAGGTCAGATTCGAGTGCCCGTCATGGCCCTTTAGTTGAGTCGTGACAAAAGTGATATCAAAGCAGTTCGTTTTAGAGCGTGTCTACGAGCTGTGTCTGGTAGAGTCCTGTTTATGGGTGTGAAGCACGCCACACTTATAAACATGAGGCTGCGTGGCATTTTAGGAATAATTGACCTTCTTTCTTATCTTAGATCATGCGATAGAGCTATGTTGTCAGGATTCCCTTTTTCCTAATAATATGTTACGATTTCAGTAATGCCTATGAAGAGGAAAGCTACAGCGGCCAAGAAAGGCAAGACGGTGGCAGGAAGAAGGACAGAACGGGAGCCATCAGCGTAGGTATAAGAGGGCGAGTCTCATAACGAGGTTCCATCTCAGACCTCTCCTACTCTACCTCTACCAGAAGAGCATGAAAAGGCTTCATCTCCAGCTTCAGTATCCCCAGTTCCTCCACTAGGTGCCTCAGGCCAGCAGATGATCGAGGCTATTCAGTTGCTGACCCTGTTAGTTGCCGCTCAGGCACAGCGGTAGGGCGCGAGCTAGGGTGATAGAGTGGTCATTGCAGGAGCCCGTGATTTTATTAGCCTGCACCCTTCAGAATTTTACAGATCAAAGCCGGATGAAGACCCGCAGGGGTTTATAGATGAGATGCTGAGGATGCTACGAATAATACATGCTTTTGATACTGAGTCGGTGGAAATGGCTTCTTATAGATTGCGGGATGTGGTCGTCCACTAGTACAACCCTTGGATGTTTTCGCGATGGGAAAATGCACCTCCCCAGTATGTCAAGCGTTCGTGGATGCCTTTCTTCAACATTATTTACCACCGGAGGTTCGACGGGCCAAAGCCAACAAGGTTTTGAATCTCCGATAGGGGAATATGAGTGCCCGAGAGTACAGTCTTCACTTTAATTCCTTGTCTAGGTATGTCCCAACTATGGTAGACGATATGGGGGACCGTGTATATCGGTACGTGAGTGGTATGGGGCCGTATTTGATTAAGGAGTGCTTGATAGCCTCACTCCAGGACGGGATGGATATTACTCGTATTCAAGACCATGCCCAGAATTTGGAGGAACAACAGCAGCCGTAAAGGAGCGAGCGTGATGCTAATAGAAGGTACAGTAAGAGGGATAGATCTTCTGGTGCTGCTATCCAGTTCAGAGGGAGTCAAAGACATCAATATTCTAGTTATACAGGACAATCAGTGGCTAGTTCACCTCCGCGATTTGCGGGCAGAAGATTTGATCGTCCTATTTATTCTGGACCGGGTCAGAGCTCCAGAGTTTCGAGTTCCCAGCTCCCAGCATAGAGGATATCCTAGTCAGAGGAGACCACCCGTACCACGGTGTCCTCAGTGTGGTAAGCTACACTCAGGACAGTGCCGCCTAGGTTTAGATGCTTGTCATGCCTATGGTAAAGCTGGGCATATGATGCGTCATTGCCCATCGGTGACTGGCAGAGGTAGGATCTAGCCTGCAGGATTAGTGGTGGGTTCTTCATCGTCCATGCGCCCTATGGGGCAAGGTTCGTAGGCACCAGCAGGTCACGATAGAGATAGGGGAGGAGCATTCAGTTCAAGTGGTCCTCAGAATCGTATATATACACTAGCCGGACGATGGGATCTTAAGTCCTCCCCTGACATTATCACAGGTATATTGTCAGTATCCTCTCATGATGTGTATACATTGATTGATCTGGGTTCTACTTTATCATATATTACTCCTTATATTGCTAATCATATCGGGGTGAAACCTGAGCCGATCAAACCCGTTGAGGTGCCCACACCTGTAGGGGAACCAGTGGTAGCTAAATGGGTATATAGGAATTGTGTGGTTGTAGTTTGCAACAGCCGTACTATGGTTGATTAACATAAGTTGAAAATGTTAGATTTTGACGTTATTATGGGTATGGATTGGCTGGCCTCCTGTTACGCCAATGTTGATTGTAGAACAAAGATGGTCCGATTTGAATTTCCGGGAGAACCAATCTTGGAATGGAAAGGTAATACAGCGTCCCCAAGAGGTAGGTGTATTTCCTATCTCAAAGCGAGGAAGATGATTGCTAAGGGCTATATTTATCACTTAGTCCGGGTTTAAGACACGGAAGCAAAACCACCAACTCTCCAATCTGTCCCAGTAGTAAATGAATTTCCAGACGTGTTTCCGGATGAGCTTCCAGGCCTTCCTACAGAACGGGAGATTGAGTTTACCATCGATGTGTTGCCAGAATAATGTATTCAGGCCTTTTCTAGATTTGTTCGTGATTGTGTTCATCGATGATATTTTGGTATATTCCCGAATGGAGGCAGAGCATGCAGATCACCTACGTATTGTTCTTGGAATTCTTCCAGCTTGGGACCTATATGCCAAGTTCTCAAAATGCGAGTTTTGGCTGAATTCTATAACTTTTCTGGGCATATTATTTCAGCTGACGGTATTCGAGTAGTTACCCAGAAGAATGAAGCTATGAAGAATTGGCCGAGGCCTACAATGCCTACGGAGGTCCATAGTTTCCTGGGATTAGTCGGTTACTATAGAATATTTGTAGAAGGATTTTCCTCCATTTTAGCACCACTGACAAAGCTGACTCAGAAATTTGTAAAATTCCAGTGGACCAACGCTTTTGAGCGTAGTTTTCACGAGTTGAAGGATAGATTGACTTCAGCTCAAGTACTAACACTTCCAGAAGGATCGGAGGGCCATGTTATCTATTGTGATGCTTCAGGTATTGGGCTAGGTTGTGTGTTGATGCAACATGGCAAAGTTATTGCCTATGCTTCAAGGCAATTGCGGAAACACGAGAAAAACTACCCGACTCATGACCTAGGGTTGGCTGCACTTATTCATGCACTAAAGATGTGGAGGCATTATTTGTATGGCGTTAATGTGGATATTTATACGGATCATAAGAGTCTCCAATATATTTTCAAACAAAAAGAATTGAATCTGCGGCAAAGGCGGTGGTTGGAGCTATTAAAAGACTATAATGTGAGTATCTTATATCATACTGGAAAGGCGAATGTAGTAGCTGATGCTCTTAGCTGCAAGTCCATAGGTAGGTTAGGTGATGTTCAACCGAAGAAGAAGGAGTTAGTCTGCGAGCTTCGACAGCTAGCCAACCTAGGAGTTCGCTTAATGGACTCAAGCAACATGGGAGTTACTATCCAGAACCCAAGGTGTCATCTTTAGTAGAAGAGGTAAGGAAGCACCAATATGAGGACCCCACGTTAGTTCATTATTGAGATGCGCTTCCTCAGAAGGAGAAGTCACCATTTGAGGTTCTTGCAGATGGAGTTTTCAGGTACCAAGGCAGATTATGTGTTCCTGATGTTGCAGGATTACGTCGACAGATTGTGGAAGAAGCCCATCATTCCCGTTATTAAGTGAGAATTTCTCTCATCCTAGACTGTATAGATCATGAACCTTAAGTGTTTATTTGGCTTCAAAACTTGCTTGGTATGCTATATTTGGGGGCTGATTTTGCTTTGCTTAGACTCTAGATCTTTGGCTATCTATTTTCACTGAAATGTTACTTAAACTACTTGCCTAAAACTTGCTATGTGAGAAGAAAGACATGCCTATCTACTTGTCTGAATCATTGTTAAGTTCTGAGTACTTTTTGGAAATTTGATACTACTTCTGGGTAGTTTTGAGGAGTTTCTTGAAAGAGAAACATGGGAATACATAGTATACAATAAGTGTATGTGGAGGGTATGCCCCCCAAGGGGTTTTTTTCTCCATATATGGTATATCACCTAGTATATCTAGTATATTGGGGCTTCAACACTTAGAAAAATTCAGGCGTATGTGACTGTTTGGGACAATTGGGCCTGGGCGATCGATTCAGCTGAGATTCTTCAAATTTTATCCCTTTTTGCATAAAATTACCCCTCCCCTTGATATTTAGAAATTATGGGCCTGGCCCAATTGTCTTATAATTAATTTTTGGCTATGTAATTAAATTTATGTCCCTAGATTAAGTATTAATATGTTGTATACCTCTTATTTTCTAAAAATCCCTATATGTTGGTGGGTCCAAAAAATCCCTATATGTTGGTGGGTCCAACGAGGCCCACCAACTCCATTTAGATATAGTCGACCTCAACCATGGACGAGCTAAGCATAGGAGCTAAATTAGAGCGGAATAAGTTAAATTGCATTATTTTCTGTTGGGCTTGGTAGGCCCAACTCTTTACTTTATGTTGCCTATTTGTCACTATATGCTTATTGGAACCCTTTAATAATTGTCACAAATTTAGGGTTGCCAAAGAATTATTTCTAAGTTATAAAAACTGATTTTGGTGACGTGTAAAAAAATGATTTTGGGACAAAAACTGCTTTATGGATAAAAATGGACATTTTTTTTCAAACGTAAACTGTGATTTTGGACAAAAAAGGACTTGACAAATTTTATGGACATTGAGACAAATTGGGACTGTACCTATGGACAATTTGGACAAATGGACTTAAAATTACTTTGGACTAATTTGGACTAAAAAAACCAAAAATCTAAAAATGTAAAAAATGGTTAACATATGTACAATAATAGTATGCCAAAGAGATTTTTATAAAACTTAAAACTAAAAACCTTTTTTCTAAAAAACTCGGGTGGGGTTACGTGGTATTCTACTTAGGTTAACACCTTCAGGTTTTAACCTAGGTGTTCTAGTCCGAAACCCAAAACGACAATTTAGGGCAAAACTCTACCATTTTTATTTCTTGAAAATGAGTAAATTTTGCATAAATGACTAAACTTTATTTGCGGAAATATGAAACAAAAGCAGTTTTTATCAAAAACAATTTATATCTACAATGCATACTATTAGAACTCGTAGGTCAACCGTACTTTACGGATTCTTAATACCGGGGTGCCTAACACCTTCCTCGGAGAATCACCAGAACCCTTACCCAAACTTTGGTGTAGATTGGTTTCTTTTAAAACTTAGTCGTTTCAAATGAACCTTTTCGAACTGGTTTTCCTAACTTACCTATAAGTTAGGTGGCAACTTTAAAAACAATGTCCATTTAGAGCACCATCTACGTAGAAGTATATTTTATCTTTTTCCTGGTACGATTGACAATCCTACTTCCTCGGGACACTTTTCTTGTTAAATGAGGGAAGTGAAAATACGAATAGAAAAAAATAGAACCGCTACATAAGAGATATACCTCCCTAAAGTTGGACCAAAAATCTTATCCAGAATTTTGCCAAATTTTTCCAAAGTTTCAACAAACTTAATTTCTTCTATTCGCTTGATCCTGGAACCTTTGAAAACTTGCTTAACACTTGTTAAAAGTATTCCTTAACCTTATAAGGGTTCCATTGTCTCTCCGGGCTTATGTTAGTTTACTTACGACACAAATGACGCGAGATTTTAAAGGTTTATCATTCGTTCCCCCTTAGGAACATTTGTCCTCAAATGTTAGGGCGCATAGGAGCATAACTGTTCTCAACGAGTCTTGGGAGAATGGTGGTAAATTTCCCCCAATGTTTATGATTATTCAAACCTATCGACAAGCAGAAAAGTTCCAATCATTCATTATAGAATATATATAACATAACACATCAAGTCGTTTGATCTCATACAACCATGAGTATACTACACTGTCAAGAAATTTCCCTTTTGTGCCGTATACTTGAGCGTCGTTTCTTCTTTTGTCATTTAAACATTCTTCTTTTGTCTTTTAAACCATCTTTCTCACGCTTTTGATACTATATAGTTCTTCGCTAGAATTATGAACTTTGTTTATTGCAAGGGGAATTCCTTCTATTACTTGTATACTCTCTAGTATATCTCTTCAACATTAAGTCATTTTAACCGGGTGAGCGAATCCTGCTCTCAGGGCAACCTGCGCTTAATCTTTTCCTTAGGTAGTTTGGACACGGCTTTACATATATGTCTTTATCCCTTTATCTCATTACTATCATGCTCTTCCTGCATTATCATGACTCGTTATTCATTTTAGAACTGAAAGCGATTGGCCTTGTACTAAATTCGAAATTTTCTTAAGTCTCATCCTCATGTCAGTTTCTCTATAATCCCCGATACATCTCCCTCCACGTCATTCTTTTCTATGATCCTCTTGAATAGTTGTTGATGATAGTTGACTCTCTCATTTCTCAGTCAAGCTTAGGATTTTTCTCTCAATGATCACCTTTTTCGATCGTTTTATTCGTATACTCCTGTTAACCATTTATCCATAAAGTTATACTAGTAGAAACTTCCAGTAACTGGGACTTTAGTAAAAGTAGTCAGGGTGGAAATATTATACATCTAATGGTTTCCTGTATCTTATCACTTCACATAACTCTTAGTAATTTTTCAGGTGAAAATAGGTTGATTCTTATTGAGCTATTCTTCATATCTTACCTATCATATTCTGCATCGATCTGCCATATTCTTGACGTTTTACAATTCTCTCCCTCATATCATCTTGTCAATGTAAGTCTTTGATATCATGGTATACCTTTGACATTTCGAAACGAATGGAATAAAGTGGATAACGGAGCCTATCCGATACTTATCCTGCAAGTCCCGTCATACTTAAAACTCACTATCATCCTGGAAATTTCCATAACCTCTTCCTATTGAGCTCAAGTTCATAGCTCTTTCATCATTGAACAATCCTCTGATCTTTTCTGATGATGGGATCTTTCTGTCAATACCTTTTTCTTCTCCTAATCCTGTCGTTGTTTTCTAAGTTCCTTTGGCGGATTCGTAAATTCTTGTCTCCATTCCTAGTTCCAATGATCCTTGGAGGTTTTTAAAAGTTTTATACTATACTTTATCTATCAATTTCAACTCGTACGACGGCTAAATTGAATCCCCATGTACATAGATTATCCTGCGATGCGTAGTTCTGTATCGTCTAATTATTCATCCTTTAATCCTTAGTTAACCATGCTTAGGTCTTGTATAATCCAGTTACTGGTTATCTAAATCGATTCCTCTGGTTAGCTTGCTTATCAATCACTTGTAGCTTTATGAGTAGTTGTAGCACCCACTTTTGGGAGGATGCCACTTGCGAAACAAAAGCAAATTCATACTTCAACGTTCAGAAGAAATTTGTTTAATAAGATATTCACAATAATTTAGTAGCGGAAATAGGCCCATGTGAACAAGTATCAAAAGTGGATACCTAAGTGTGTCACATGGATCACGTACAAGTCCCCAAACATATGCAAAATGAATATGCTCATGCAAATGTGATCTTCATCTAAGCTTCCAAATAGTGTACCTCAATTGGTCATCCTTAAGTCTCCCTCGGAACATCACCTACGATAGTAACAAACTATCACTAAGAATAAAGCTTAGTGGCACATAGATTTAACTAACATTTAATATCAAAAAGAGAAGCAGGCTATGTAAGGAGTACAACAATAAATTCTAGGAATAAGCTTGTCAAAATCATCATCAAGTACTTAAAGAAGGTACAGTGGTTTCAAGGAAATGAAACATCAAACAAGAACTAAATGAAGGTACAATTCTTTCGAGAAAGTAAATATCAAATATTAAAATAGTTCAAGATATCAATATTAAAAATCTTACATATCAAGAAGCTTTCCAAAACAAATCCAAGAATTTCCACCATTTAGTTAATTTAATAGTGAGCTATGAATCAAATACAAGTGCAAGAAGTAAGTTCAAGACATAAGCTCATCCAAGTTATAACCAAGTACTTAATCAGTGTACAACACTTCAAGAGAATAACCAAACCATAAGATAGTTCAAGATACTAATATTTCAAATACCAAGTGTCAAGAAAGCCTTCGAAACTTCAAATACCAAGTGTCAAGAAAGCTTTCAAAGCTAATTCATGAAATGCCATTCAGTTAGTTAATTTCACCCAACACATACGTCATGCCATCACATCAAGCACTATCAAATATCAAGAAGGACCGAAGTACCTATCAAGAAGGACCTAAGCCCCTATCAAGAAGGACCGAAGCCCCGATCAAAAAGGACCGAAGCCCCTATCAAGAAGGACCGAAGCCCCTATCAAGAGAATCAAGAGCAATGTTGAAGTGGTTTTCCACTCATACTCGAGGACGGACAAAAGTCCATTATCAAGACGAAATGCAAATCCAAAGTCAAGATGGGCAAGATCCGAAATCAAGAAGGGTCGTCACCCCATAATCAAGAATGCAATAATACTCAAGCAATCCGTATATGTAGGCGAATTACGTCGTCTGACAAAAATGCTTCACATAACACCAATGTGATCTTAGCATATCATACTCTCAATGATAAAGTTATCATATAGAAGTGTCGCAATATATTCTTTCTCAACCCTACAAGCAAGTAAACTATCGAAGGAGCAACAGAATCAATATGACAACAATTTAAAGTAGATATTATTTCACCAAGATTCAAGCTTCTCACAACATCTCAACCAAATCAACTGAAAGCGAAGTTCAAGTTTAGGTGCAAACCTTGGAGCTTTAGAGCCTCTAAAGCTCAAACAACCATCAAGAAGCTATAAATCCCCAAAGCAACGATCAAGTAAATATGTCAACTTCCTTAGCCAATTTTCCCTTAGCTTGTACAAGGGTATATATATATATATATATATACTCAAATAAACCTTCAAATATCTAATTAATTTCAATGGTTTCAGCACGTCAAAACTAAACACGATATCAGTGAAAATCACCCTGAACTAGCAAAATAGAAATTCTGGACACTGTTACTGTCTTGTATTGTGACTCAGTTTCAAAGGGGTAAATGACAAAAATGGCCTTTGCGGTCTTAATGAATGTTGTAGATATATGTCTTGGGGTTCTATAGAAATTTAAATCACCCCAATATCAATTTTGTACAAAACTATATGCCCAAAATACTAACAGTAGCACATGCGGTTTGTAAAACATAATCTGGGCAGCACCATCCCTGTACTTCATCACCTTTTTTTGAGTAAATACAAGCAAAACTTGGTTTCGGGGCCTGAACAAAAGTTGTAAATCGATGAAATAGCTTTCCAGATCATCTTGGTTCACTTAAAACTAAATTTTATACAAGGAGATAAGCTTAAAATACCAACAGCTGATCAGTTCAAAAACGGGATTTAGCAACTTACCTCAATCGTATGGAGTTATTTGTGGCTCAACCAAAACAAGTCTTGATGATTGATTTAGAGGATCCATATTATGAGAGGAGAGAAGCTTTGGGTTTTATTTGTGGTGGATGAAACGAAATTGGGGGTGGAGAGGATAAGAGCCCAAAAAGATATATATATTACTTTCGTAAGGATGAAGGAAAAAAGTGGTTGACCAAAATATCAAATATCCATTTCCATTTCTTAATTTACTAGGATAATAATAGTAGGAGTAGTTTACATAACTACACCATAACACTTCAAACAAGTTTCAAATATCCTCAAATTCACATTCAAGAAGCGCGAAATAAAATATATCCCTACTATCAAGATATGGTCAACCGAAAATTCAAGTGTTAGTTTAAAATTTTCGAGGTGTTACAGTAGTCATGTTCGTTACTATATTAGCTCTATTTCCTTCACCTCAGTTTACACCACCTATCTTATGTGAAATAAAACACTTCCTCGTCCTTTTTGATGTCGCCAATAGCCCACGATTATTTATTTATACTCGTCCTCTCACATTTTGCTTGCTACTCCACTCTAGTCCCTTCAAATCCCAAACCTCTGTCGTCATGTTACCATACATGTTTATCATATCCAGTTGAAACTTACAAAAGTACTGTCATCGAGTATGAGCTTACCCTTATACCAACTCTTTCTACTCTATCCCTTTTCTTGTAGTCAGTCCCAATGTTATCCCTTGTATCGACTTTATTGTTTTCCAACCTGGATGGTTTCCCTTCCTTAGACTTCCCTTGACATATTGTACTACCTCCTCTGTCATCGCTGTCACTTCAATTATCCCTTATAATGGTAACTTCATAGCGGTATAACCAATTCAAAACGACTACATCGGTTGGACATCACTATGGTCATTTTTTTTCTTGCAAGTGTTATCGTACTCGGGTCCCCTTTCAATTCCTTATGATAGATTCGTCATTCTATCTTTACCTCTCAACTTTTGTAGTTTTCCTTGAATTTATATCTTTCAACATCAACTTTATTATTCAAGTTGATTTTCCCATATATGAAGCGTCTGACCACACCTGCTATCAGTTCATCCTCGTTACTCGTTGTTTGTACTCATACTCCACTTTAAGGTTGCTTTTAATCCCTTGTTACAGTCTCTCTAATTCTTCATCGTTAATAAGCACATCGTTCATCTAATACTTTTCGTCTCATATTCCCCCATTTAGGGCTATAGTTTACTGTTCCATGCTTAAAATTCCACTCGTCTTTCCGCCCCTCGTAATTTCATGTTCTTGGTAGCTCACGATTAGTCTAAGGGTACTTTTCTTTCGCTGAGGTAATTTTATTAGATTTCATATATACCTAAAGGGTCATATATTCTCCTAGCATACTAGTCCCCAACGAGATTAATCCTTCGTTAAAGAGACTTTTCATAATTTCTTCTGATTCTCCTTCCACTAACCGTCTTCTTCCTTCTACTCGTTGGCTCACCTAGTCACTGGAATAGTAGCTGGTATAAGAGTCTTTCATATTTCTAATCTATACCTTGATACTAGTTCATCCTAGGTTAAACGTCGGTGTCCCTTAATCACATGACTAGATTTCCCTTCTGATAAGCCTCCTTCAGATTACTAGTTTATCATTAATGAAGAACGTAACATACATCACTTTGTAGCCTTGAACTCATTCACCTCTATCCTACTAGATTCCATTTCTACCTTCTATGATTCTTCGCCCTTTATCTTACCCTAATTGGTCCTCACCAATCGTCTCTTGCTTTTTCCATTAGTTACTCAATCTTCCATTACTTACTCGATAATCCTTTAATCGTAAAAACTTCCCGGAGGATACTTTCCGCATCTTGGTCTTATTTTTCACCTTACTCGTCCCTCCGTAACAGTCCATGATTCTTATATCTTCGTACTCATATGATTTCATAACAACTTTGCCGATATCGGACTAAGAATAATAAAGCTTCATACCAGTCTATAACTTATTGAGTATCATACGCCGTCCTTTAGCCTTTTCCCGACCATTTTCTTTTTATTCCGTTAATGCTCAGAAATAATATGACTATTTTCATAAGAATCCGTATTGTCATGGACGCTAAACACCATAATCTTTATAATTTGTATTCTTTTCTTGTTTCATCATTTGTGCTTCACCTTTAGCTTGTAAACCATTCGCATAAATAAAACTTAATTATTACACTGGAACATATACATATCCTTTTCGTGATCCTCCGTAGAAAGAAACTACAACTTCTATCTTAAATATACCGTCATCTTATTAGTCATGCACCTCTAACTTTACCCACCAATCACTACAGAAACGTGGTCTTTTACTATCGTCCGGCCGGAACCCCCATCTAGTTCTCTCCTTTTTAACCTTACCCCTCTTTCCTTTTTGGGCCTTAATAACAATGCTTTAGGGTTATCTTTACAATATCATATATACTATATAAACACCATCCCAAAGATATGTAGACATTTTATCTAAGCAGTAAGTATACCTGTCATCACCACTCATCCTTCTCGATTTAAGCTAGGGCAATTCCGAATCTGGTGACACTGACTTTCGCACCAAAAGCAACCCCACCACGCATATGACAAGGATCGGCATGTGCCTGGCCACACAAACTATAACGTGGCCCCATTCCACATGTCGCGCTCTGGTCCTGGTACTCTGACATGCATAGATCTTGGCATGACCCTACCTGAGAGCTCTGATCTAGGATAAGCTGAAAAAGTGGTCTAGTCTGTTGCTTTCTTATTTGCGGCCTGCTGCTACTCAAAAATCCTATATAAGTACCTATTATTCTAGGCCCTCCACTCTAGCGACCATCTTCGTCCGAATCATGTCCTGTAAATACGGGCGAGTCCTGATTAACAGATGCCCAAGAATGCGGGCTTCTCAACCCCTTAGACAGTCCCACATTACCAAGCACTCTATCGTGGCACGGAGTCTGGGGATCAACCAATTGTATCGAATTATGCACCGCTCACCCTACCCCGAGCTCAACTGGGCTACAGGTGGAACTAGTGGTACTGAAGCTCTCACTTGCGGTTCTAATATTGCTCAGGTTAGGGCCACCCCTTGCCCATCCTGGATCTCAGACGGGTCAACCTCAATGGAAAGAATAATCTCAGATGGGTCCTCCTCTAGGGAGTAACTCACTCCCACCCCCGTCGTAATGTTAGCCCTCAGATCATCTGTAGTCCTTCCCGTAGAAGTCATCTTCCAATTATAAAACAAACAAAGGTCAGGATTAAGAATTTCATACCCTATGACTCGGCTCTATAGCCCGATCTAGAATAAGAAGGAAAGATAACCATCCTAAATGTCCTGCAGCCTCCTGTTTTTAAGTGTAACGCACAACACACCTATAAACAAGACTCTACTAGACACAGCTTGTAGACATCTCTAGGACAGACCTGCTCTGATACCAAGTTTGTCACAGCCCAAACTGGAGGGCCGCAACGGGCACCCGGGCCTTACTTGCCCGGCACCACCATGACATATATCTATAACCGTACAAACATACATAAATGGGTCAGGAAGGCCGCCATGAGTCATCTGAATAAACATATAGAATACTCGACAAGGAACGACCCTAACGTGATATACATGAAATATACTGGCCTACAAGGCCGACATGAGCATCCGTACAAAACATCTAAATACATGACATCTGTCTACAAGCCTCTAAGGAGTACATAATCATCATAAGATCTAGACAGGGCCCCGTCATACCTATAACATATATATATATATATATATATATATATATATATATATATATATATATATATATATATATATACATATCCATATCCATACTAACCCAAAGGGCAACTCCGGAGCAAGTCCAGTGCAATGGCACTGTCTGCTGAGCTGGTAACCTACTATGAGGATCATCAACCTATATATCAGGACCTGCAAGCATGAAACGCAGCATCCCCAAAAAATGGACATTAATACGAATAATGTACCGAGTATGTAAGGCGTAAAGCAACATAAGAGTAACATGAGACAAGAAGGAATCAACTTGTACATCTGAAATACCTCTGAGGGCCATCATATGCATAAGTATTGTATATATGCATATATAACGCTGTTCATACATAAATAATGCCATCAAGCCTCTGTGGGCATAATCATCATCATATAACCAGTTGATCAGGCTGTGGTGTGTATATAACGCCATTACCTTCCCATAACCTGTAGAGATATCATATAAGTATATGTTTATATAATTCCTTTGGTCATAGTATATATGTATAATGCATGAGTATGATAAGAATACATTATGAGTCAGTCGAAGTGATGGAACGACCCGTCCGGTCTTTATTTAATACTTCGCGAACCCACGCCCAATCTAGGTCTATGTTCGTAAATAATAAGCCCCATGGTGTGTTTTAAGGATTAATAGTGGGAAAAATCAATTTCGAGAAGAGTTAAAAATTGTGGGCCCGAGGTGGGGCAGTAGGCTCGTTTTTTATACTCAGTTTATATTTCACCCTCATTTTTAATAAAAGAACTCCCAAGGCTACTATTAGGTTTCCTCAAGAAGTAAAAACCACTGACACCGAGAGAAGAGGCTTTTCCCAACATTCTCCACATCGTTCCCTACAATTGTCATCTCTCATGGAATCGGACAAAGGCTAAGGAGGCGAGCAATTCATGGAAATTCAATTAGCCGTTCATCAACAAGGTAGGTTATGGTTTACTTGAGTTAGAATTTAATTATTAAATTGTATATAAATGTAGAGTTGGTGGAAGATTACATGATTAGGTCTTCGGACACAGATTTTGGATGGATATATTCGCAATTTAACGAAAGTTATGTCTAAATAGTAACTAGGGTACCAATGAGTGTTTAATTAAGTGTTGAGTGCTACTATTGTTGAGGTTTATGTGCTACGGAGTAGGAAGTGATTATTTGTCATGATTAAAAAGAGAGTATGGTGTTGCTTAAGATATGCATACCTAGGTAGACGTGATTTCCGTATTTATTTCCAAGTTATTGAAATATTCATATGATTGTCGTCCTTGCTAATCAAAAGGATTGAAGGAAGGTATAGTAGTGCTACGCCCATTCAAGGGCATGATTAATGATATTGTTTTCAATCATTGGCGTCATTGTATACATGGCATGTGGTTATGAGATAATGCATGGAGCAGAAAGCCTGAGTACGTGCCACTTGTGTTATCCGGTCAAATGGCCTAGTTGGGTTGGATATGAGGTACTAATTGTCAGCCAATCATTGGCAGTAAGGTAACGATGAGTATATTTATATGATATGGATCCGCGTCTGAGGTTCTTTCTAGAGTGGAAGATTTATGGCTCGGGTCTAGTGAATATCCGGAACGAGTGGTACATGGACACCATAGGTCCTCTGCAGGTCATGACTACTAAGCAATGGCATCAGTTAGCATGTATGTACAACATGATTGGGCCTTGCATTACATTTCACATTGCTTTGTCCGTATATTTGTGTACTGTCGATCTGTTATATTGCATTATGTATCTTTATGATTTGGGTTGAGGTTGTGTGAGGTGGTGAGTATCATGAGGGTAAGCGTGAGAATGAATTTCAATAGTGAGTTATCCCGTGAAGGCATCATATCTTAGTAAGTGAATTGGATAGAAAAGCTCTACGGCTAAAGGCTAGGAATTTAGATGTTAATGTAAATGAGGATATGAGACTTAATTAATTGGCTTAAGGGAAGGTGGAAATGGGATTTCAATGACTAGCTAGATAACCGATAATTTTCTAGGGATAAGAGAAGTGAATAACGGGGAGTAGGAAGGTAAGTTCGTAATGATATAATAATCCTTGTTGAGATCCTTGAAGGTCGTCAATATATCTACTTATCTTATTAAATTTATATTATGTTACGTGAACTAATCTTAGTCGACCTATGATGCTTACCAGTACGTGTGGTGTACTGATACTACTCTTGCTACATCTTTTTTGGGTGTAGGTATGTTGCAGGTTTAATTGAAGTTTCTTTGTACGGATTACCAGGCATTCTCCTACAGCCTCGTTCATCTAACTCCAGGCAGAGGTTGGGTCATTTATTTTGTCTTCCTTATGTAGTAGGAGCTTTTGTACCTGTCTAGACTAGGTCCCGGGAAGTTCTTTTCAGTTTCCTTGTATTTAATAGAGTCTGTATGAACTTTTACTCCTGAAAGTTCTGATTATTTGAAGTTGCTATTTATAAACTGGCTGAATTTTGGGTTGGTTGGTAAGGGTTCGCCTATTAGTTAGTAATATGGTAGGTGCTCGTACGGCCCGTAAGTTGGGTCGTGACAACTGACGTACGGTCTTTGCACCTTCGATTAATATTTTGGAACCAACATCATCATCATAACTTACAGCTAAGGATCAATGATCCATGTGACAAAAATTAGTGTCATTATATAGAGGGAAAAAACATAAGCTTCTTGCATTTCTAAGAATGGAGCTGTTATGAATATCGTTCGTTTACGTTTTGTTTCGTAGAGGATCATGCCAAAAGAACAAAAGATAGCTCCTTAACATACCTTGTCTCCACTGAATCCTCAATACCCTTCAAGTAATTCACAAAGCAATTCAATCTACAATCAACATAAAGGGATCCATGATCGATACTAAGTAAAGGCTAAGTCTAAAGCCTAAGCTAGTAGCTCGTTTACGTAAATTCGGGTAGCATCTCCCCTATAACAAGGGCTTCCTCCAATAGCATATATCAATAACAACACTCAGAGAAATTCAGCAAGCATGACATCAACAACACGACTGTTGTATAGCAACAACAAGTCATACAATTTCACGATGAACGGCAAGCTCGGTTGCAACCCGTATAATTCGTATCTCCTCTTATTGACTTCTTACTTTAACTTAATAATATCCTTATCGTGATAATGAAATCTAAAATCACTCATTAATGATTCCAGGCTCAAACCATTTATTTATTGCAAGAAAACAGTCCATGAATCCAACTATTCTCAATTGGCAACTTTATTCACCAGTTGATGTTCAATCCATCCATTTAACTTAACCAATATGAAATTAATCTTATGTCCAAGTAAGAACACAATATACTTACCTTATATAATAACCACAACTCGAAATCAAAGCCTCGTTTAGCTCACAACATCCTTTAACTTCAATACAACACCAAAGAAGTACTAATCTTCACTTAAGTTAATCCCCAAGCACTACAAAAAAATGGGTAATTTGCAGAGTTTGAAATTTGGAATTCGCGGAGGTTTTACCCTCCACTAGTTTCTTGAATAGGCTAAAACCTCTGTGAATTACAACTTTCAACCTCCGCAAATTACCTATTTTTCTGTAGTGAAGGTTAATCTAGCATCAAATCATCATGTTTTGTTCTTGGATACTTATGAACTATTAGAGAGGGTTTTGGGGAGCACTTGGACGAAGTTTGAAGTGAAAATAATGGAAAATGAACCCTGGATAGATTTTAAAGTATCAAGAGGTCGGCCACCGCCTCAAAATATGCCCAACTTGTATTGGTCGTACTTCCATGTACGGGCCATACATTTGAGCCATATCTGGGCCTTCATTTTTCCAATATTCTGTTAACGAAAAACAATCCTTACTTGAAAATGTACATTTTTATACAGGTCGTACATGGCACTTAGTTCTCGAATTAGCGATCTGTCAGTTGCATTAGAAAGAAGACTCTCTAAACTTGAATTTACATAGTTATGCATTCCCTAGATCCTCATAGGCTAAAAGATATACGTCCCTAAAGTTTGACCAAAAATCCTTTTCAGAATTCTACCAAATTTTTTCAAAGTTTCAACAAACTTAATTTTTTCGATTCGTTTGATCCAGAACCTTTGGACACTTGCTTACCACTTGTTAAAAGTCTTTCTTAACCTTATAAGGATTCCATGGCCTTTTCGGGCTTACGTTAGTTTACTTACGACGCAAACGATGCGAGATTTTCAAGGTGTAACACAGGCCTACTTCAGTTACTATTCGGAGTTTTGTTAGCCTCGCTAGTTACTATCGGTGTTTTGTAGAGGGTTTTCATCTATTTCATCCTCTTTGACCAGATTGACTAGGAAGAATCTACCTTTTCCGTGGTCAGATGAGTGTGAGGCGGGCTTTCAAAAGCTCAAGACCTTGTTGACTACAACTCCTATTCTGGCTCTTCTTGTGGAGGGAGAGGGATTTACTATGTATTGTGATACTTCACGGATTGGCTTTAGTTGTGTCTTGATGCAGAAAGAGAAGATGATAGCTTATGCTTCTAGACAGTTGAAGGTGCATGAGAAGAACTACCCCACACGTGACTTGGAGTTGGCGGTGATAGTTTTTACATTATAGATATGGAGCCACTACTTGTATGGTGTGCATTGTGAGGTATTTACCGATCATAAGAGTCTTCAGCATATTTTCAATCAGAGGGATCTTAATTTGAGGCAATGGAGGTGGTTAAAGATGCTCAAGGACTATGATATGTCGATTTTTTATCATCCGGGCAAGGCCAATTATTGGCAGACGCCTTGAGTCGCAAAGTGGTGAGTACGGGTAGTCGAGCATATTTACAGGATAGAGAGCGGCCTTTGGCTATGGAGGCTTAGGCTTTGGCTAATAGCATAGTTAGACTTGGTATTTCAAAATCTGGAAAGGTTCTGGATTGTGTGGAGGCATGATCTTCCTTATTAGAGCAGATTAGAGCCTAGCAGTTTGATGATCCAAAGTTGTGCAAAATTCGAGATAAATTGGTAAAAGGAAAGGCAAGAAAGGGATGACGAAGGGGTTTTAAGGATCAAGGGTCGTGTATGTCTTCCTCGGGTGGGTGATTTGACTAGATTGATCATGAAGAAGGCTCACAGTTTGAGGTATTTGATTCATCCAGGGCTATAAAGATGTATTGGGATTTGAAGAAACATTATTGGTGGTGTAGTATTAAAAGGGATATCACAGGATCTGTGGCTAAGTGCTTGAATTGTCAGCTAGTGAAGTATGAGCACTAATAGCAGGGAGGAATTACTCAGATGATGCCCATACCGGAGTGAAAGTGGGAGAGGATTTTCATGGATTTTGTGGTATGATTGCCACGAACTTTGGGGAAAATTGATGCTATTTGGATCATTGTGGACCATCCGACTAAGTCAGCTCATTTCATACCAGTTCAGACTACCTATAATTCAGAGAAGTTAGCCGGGATCTACATCCAAACGATAGTTCGTCTGCATGGAGTACCTATTTCTATCATATCAGATTAAGGCACTCGGTTTATATCCCACTTCTGGCAGTCTATGCAGAATGGATTGGGTACTAGAGTTAAGCTTGGTACAACATTTCACCCTCAGACTGATGGACAGTCCGAGCATACTATTCAGGTCCTTGAGGATATGTTGGGGGCCTGCCTGATCGATTTTTATGGTCATTGGGATCAGTTCTTTCCTTTGGCAGAGTTTTCTTACAACAACAATTACCATTCAAGCATTGAGATGGCACCATTTGAGGCATTATATGGTCGGAGGTGTCGTTCTCCAATTGGTTGATTTGACGTATTCAAGGTTAGGCCTTGGGGTATAGACTTGCCTGTGATTCTTTAGACAAGGTTAAATTAATTCGGGAGAGGCTTCTTATAGCTCAGAGCATGAAAAAGAGTTATGCGGATCGGAAGGTTCGTGACTTAGAGTTTATGGTTAGTGAGCGGGTATTGTTGAAGTTTTCACCCATGAAGGGTGTAATGAGGTTTGGGAAGAAGGCTAAGTTAAGCCCCAGGTAAATTGGTAGGTTTGAGATAGTTAAGCGCATTGGTGAGGTGGCATATGAGTTGGCTTTGCCTCCTTTATTGTCGGTTGTTCAACCAGTTTTTCACATTTCCATGCTTAAGAAGTATCACTTTGATGGTTCTCATGTGATTCAGTGGGATTCGGTGTAGCTTGATCAAAATTTGACTTTTGAGGAGGAGCTAGTTGCTATTTTGGATAGATAGATCCAGAAGTTGAGGTCCAAGGAGATTGCTTCAGTAAGGTTCAGTGGAGACATTGTCCGGTTGAGGAGGCTACCTGGGAGACCAAGTCAGATATGCAAATGAGATATTTCCAGCTTTTCAGCGATTCAGGTATTTCTTTTATCTTTCATGTTCGAGAACGAACATGTGTAAATGGTGGATAATGTATAGGTCGTTTTGGCTACTTTGACTTTTTTACTGCTATATGACCCTTCCACTAGCTTCATAATGATTTATTTGACTTGTGGGGGTGAGTGGCATCATTCCCGAGGCAATCGGGCATGATTTGAGCGACAAATTGGAGTTTTTGAAAATTCTTAAAGTGTTGAGTTGACCAAAGTCAACACCGGGGGTAAACGAGTCTTTTTTAGAGTTTCGTATCCGTTAGGTTCGGAATGTCGATTATGACTTGGTTGAGTTGTTGGTTCGGTTCCCAAGGGGCTGGGGGTATTTTGGTTATTTGGTTGGAAAACTAGCTTTAGGGTGTTTGGGGTTGACCGGGTAAAGATGACCTCTTTTGGAAATTCTGAGTGCGCAAGTGAGTTTATAGCGTGATTTTTAGCTAAGAGACATATTTGTTTTGTATCCAGGAGGTCCTGGATGAGCCTCGGGTTTTCGGAGTGAGTTGGTGAAACACCAGAAATAAATGTGGCTTCAGTGGATCTGGTTTCCTTCTTTGCGTTCGTGAAGAAGGGATCATGATCCGGAGTAGTGGGGACCAGGCGGTTCGCGTTCGCGTAGAGAATTTGGGGTTTGGCCCGAGTTGGCTGGCCCATCCCGTTCGCGATAGGTCTCTCTTGATCGCGATGAGCTAGGCCCGGTCAGGGCCGTATTTGCGTGTCTGGGTCACGTTCGCGAAGAGTAGTCGGGGCCTGGACAATTTTTTTAACCCCAAGAACGAACCCAAACATTTCATTCTCATTTTCGTAGATTGGGGTCTGATTTAAGAGTTGTTTGAGAGGTTTTTCAAGGATTTTCAAGTGGCTAAGTTTCAAATCACTCTCTTTTGGTTATATCACTGATTGTTATGGGATTTCATATTCGGAATCATAATTTAAATTGGGGAAATTAAGGGCTTTTAGAATCTAAGCTTAGACCAAGGATTTCTTCATATAATCTTGGAATTGTAGATGGATTTGATTGATTTTTGGTATATAGACTCTATAAGTCTTGGGTAAACTAATTTAGGACTGAATTTTCTATTTTGCCTTTCGTGGCTCAAAATCCTATTTTGGGTGACTTTCTGGGTTAAGAATTGAAGTATCGCAACATGGGTATCGTTAGTCTCGTATTATTACCTAGATACCTTATTTGAATAGATTGGGATTATTTGGAGGCTCAACGAAAGGGCAAGGCTATGTTATGACTGTTGGACTCAAAATTCAGGCAAGTTGAGATCTTGACCTTATTTTAAACGTCGTGGCTGGTCTAATTGGTCTAATCAAGAGGGAATAATGGGGTAACAAAGAAGGGTCCCGATACTCGTAAGGTGATGAGCATTTGTATAGGGTACCAGTGCCATGATAAGGATATTTGCGTACGTTAAATTGTATAGTCCGGTATGAATGTCACGCTTTGGGCATTAGCTGATACACAGATTGTTGTATGACTTGTGGAGGGCATGAGACCCCTTATTTATTGCATCTTTGCTTTCTTCCTGTCTTATATGTGCTTAAACATTGTCGTCACTCCGTAATACTCGTTACAAAAGTGGAAAAGAGGCTAAAGATTGAGTCTTTATTACTTGACATTGATTGTTATTGTTTACAAGTCATATTTATGCTTTCATATGGTATCTCATGCATATTACACTTGAGGATACATATGTTTGATCCGAGGGGAAATGATTTCGGACGGTTGGTATGAGTATACGGGCCGATTGGTCGAGTGATACGATTGATATGAGCCAATTGGCTAGTGACAGGTAATGTGAGCCTAATAATGGCCAGATGATGTGATTGAGAGCCAAATATGGCTAAGAAACCCGAAGGAAAATAGTTTCGGGTGGTATATGGACCACACGAGTCCCTGATGGGTCGCGCTCCCTATTGAAGGAGCGTGTGTGTACCGGAGATGGAAAGGCCTTGCATTGCATAACACTTGGATTTCTCATCATTTCTCCTATTTATATTGTTTGCTGTGTGTCACGACCCAAATTACCAATCGTGCGGGCACCTACCTTATTATCACTAGTAGGCGAATCCTTACCCGTTAACCCATTAATTACTAGCCAATTTCAACTTCTTTAATCATATATACTCTATCAATCAATAAATAAGTGAATGAATAAATAGTCTAACCAAGTCATAAATAACAAATAATAAAAGTGCGGAAGTCTAACTATTCCTCCCCAAAATCTGAAAGTCATCGTACAAGAACTCTAACCAACAATGTCTAAAGAATGAAATAACTGTCAAATATAATAATAAATAATTTCTGAATGAAGTAGACATCAGTAAAGGAAAGATCTTCAGGCAGCACGACATGGATAGAAGCTCACCCTCGGATCTGATCAAGCAAACTAGCTTCAAGCTAGAAATGTGGTCTAGACGAAGTCTCTGGAACACAATTTGTACTCAAAAAGGGTACAACAATGTAGTATCAGTACAAACACTATGTGCCGGTAAGAATCATAGGCCGACTAAGATTAGTTCACGCATATAAGCATAAAATCCACAAGATAAACAGATAGGCACATAATACTCAATCTAAGTCACAGAATATCCTATAACTGAATCACAGCCTAAGATGAAGCTTCTAAACCACAAGTCTGTCAAGTCTCAATAATTTCACCTGGTAATCACAAGTCCAAGTTCCGACCCTAAGTAAAGTCACTAATCCATAATTTAACTCAGTCAATGATCATATCTATACCACAACAGTCGTTTCAACAAACCATGCAAAAATCAGAACTAAACGAGCCATATAATAATGCAGAATAAAATGTAATGATGTGTAATGCAAAATATGATGATGTGCAATGCAATGCACTAGCCAAATACCTCAAACTTGTATACACATGCTAAATGGTAATGTTTTCCCAAATAGTCATGACCTGCAGGGGACCCATGGTGTCCTTATCCCACTCGTTCCGAAACGAACCTCGGACCACGAGCTCACAACTAGGCCACATCGTCACCCCTCATCAAATGTGCCTTAAAAGATGTATATGTTCCATCTCAAATCTAATCAACAATGCCTCATAATCGAATCACAATGAATAACTCAAGAACACATACCAAAGCCAAAAACAATGAAGTACAGTCACAATAACACAAGTCTTAACAAGACCCACAGATAATCTGCTTAGTGAAAGTTTAAGTATGTAACTATTTCAATCAGTCCGTGAAGGGTATATCTGAACACCTTCCTTTCAACAATTCCAAACCATTTCCATAATGTATGAATGAATGAATGTAGAAATGCTAAATCAATACAATAAATGCCAATGAATATGCTATGGAAGTCACAACACTATAAGCCCTATCAAGACTTATATAAATCAACTCAACAGTAAGCATGATCAATCAATGAAATCAAATGCAATTAAAGTGCAAGTCACAATGCTATAAACCATCCCATGACTTTCGATAAGTCATCTCAACTATGGAATGAATCATACCAACCATCTCAGTCAACATAAAGAGTCTATGTCCCTCTGTACTTCCAAATATAATGAGTACACCTCACAACTAAGTCTTGTATCCCCAAGGTGCTCCATTTACTCATATATCATGATCAATACCAAGTCATAATTCAATATCAATATATGTATGAAATGAGGAAGCATGCTAAATATGATCTCATCATCAACAGTAAATTATACGCCAAGTTTTAATCTGAGTACTGTCATAAGTATATAAATCACGATTCAGGTCTAAATTCGTCATCCTTCATTTCTCTGATGATATGTGTCACAATAAGAGAGAATTGAGTAAAACACGTATCACAACACAAAAATTTAGGTAATAAGTCTAATCACAATAACAGGACAACAAGCCACCATCAACAACAACCAAACTAATAGAACTCCATCCCGAATTGCCACAGTATGAATACAACTACACCTTCACAATGCGTAAATAACAGCAACAAGCCCACATAATCAGAAGCCATACCAACCTAGCTAATATCCAACCAAACACCATGTCCGAAGACCTAATCATGCTTTCTCCCGTCAATTCTACACAATATATACGTTTCGCTAATCAAAGTCTAACTAAAGTAAGTTGTAACCTACCTCGAATGCAAAACAGGAGCCACGAACTACTCCACACTAGCCTTCTGTTTTCAAAATGCCTCAGAACAATGGTAGTCTAGTATATAATGACAGACCATAATGCTAAGTAAGCAATATACCATCTAATCAACAAAAACAACAATTGGGAAAGAAGACCCAATTTTTTCTACCCTTTTCAAATGGATGAAACCATCATTAAATGGTAATTCTATCATAATCTCACTCCAAATAATCATTATCCTCCAATTTATAGGTTTGTAATCAATTTAACCCTTTTAAAACAGATTTTAGGCAAAAGTTCCCATTTTTATTAAAACCCTAAGTTTCAATGCACAATTCTCATCATTAATAATAGAATTCTCATCCTAGGAAGTGATAATCTATCCTTCCAGATGATTAAACAACAATAAAATTAATCTTCCACAATTTATTCAAGGTTTTACTATTTCTAGGGTTCTAGTACCCTCACCCACCGTGGATGGACCTTAAACTAATCATGGAACTTGAAGAAGAAAAGGGAATGAACCACATAAAGATTAGAACTTACCTTCAAAGAATAATTTCACCCTAGCTTTAGAAAATCGCCTCTCACTTTCTTGGTAATTATTTTTGGCGCTATGAGGGTAATGACTTCGAAATTTGCAATATAAAAGTAGGTTTCTGCCCCCCGACTTCGTTGCAGTGTTCCCTAGCTTCATTGTGACGGCTTCGTTGCAGTGGTAATGAGTTTCGCTGCAGCGGACCTGCTAGTACAGCCCGCACTAAAATGACCATAACTCCCTCATCCGAAGGCGAAATGCGATAATTCTTTTTACTATAGCTTCGTAATTGAGATACGGGTCTAATGGTTCAATGGAAACACAAAAAAAGTCGTTTTATCAATATTAATCCCTTTATGGAAAATAACTACGGCTAAAATATCGAATACGAGCACGACAAAACCCAAATCCATCTGAATCTCTTCGGAATCTCACCAAAATTTGAGGACAAGTCCAAAATCATCATATGAAATTATTGGAACATTCAAAACATTGACACGGGATCATCTTAATCTGATGTTAACCGTGGTCAACTCTAACTCTTTAACTTAACCAGTTCCTCCACCAATAACTCAAATCACACTCAAACTTTTTTGAGGAACCAAACCAATGACTTCACTAAGTCATAGATCATACTAACGGGACTCGGGGGAACGGTCAACAAGAGTAAATGGGTCCAAACCACTATAAGACCAGACGGGTCGTTATAGTGTGTTTAACTAATATTGAGTTGTTGGAACGTTGAATTGAATCGTTGGACTGTACTTAAGGGTTTAGATGCTATAACGTAGGCTTGTAACTTATGATTATCATGATTATTATGATTGATATGGATTACTAACTGCGGTTAGGTGTCGAAGTAGTATTCCAAAGACCAACCCTCGTCTCCGTTTTAAGATAGTCGACGATGTTGTTAAGTACATATTGTTTCCCGTACTCACGCTACACTTGCTGCACCTTTTTGTGTGTAGATTCTGTCCCTGGTACAAGCGATGTATGCGAGACTGTCGGTTATTGAGGAGACCTTCTCGAAAGTTCGGGGTGAGCTACACGTATATCCGTAGCACCGAATTCTCTTCAATCCTTACTTTTCTGTCATTTCAATTAAGACAGTTTTGCGTATGACTCAGACTTGTATTAGTATTTTAGCTCGTTCTTGTACTAGTGATACCACATTGTAACGACCCGTTCCATCGTTATTATAAAGATTCTGAAATACCCGTAAACGAGTCATCCTGGGTCTTTCCTCTCACTAAAGCATTTACGACTGGCATCTAACCTAGTGATAATCATTGAGCAGAAGGGGATCAAGCATCAAAACTTCAGGTAAAGGACCCAGCTAGGACGCCCCAGTGCTCATCCGAGCGCTACAGCCATGGCTCTCTTGCATCAAAGACCCCGCTGAAGCGGCTGTGCCATAATAGCACAGGACGCTGCAGCGACTACTCGAGCACCGCAGCACTATCTCCGAAGCAGTAGGCCAACCGCTGAAGGACGCAGTGAAAAAAATTCCCTATTTAAGGAATCATTTCGGGAATTGTCCCATTTTTCAATACCCTAATTTTTAGCCACCCAGCTCGGGGAAAAACCATAAATAGCAGATTCCTTGGTCTTGATAGACCTTTCCAATACCTTCAAATTCATATTCCACCTAGTAGATTACTCTTAAAACCACTTAAATCTTGTTTCCTAAAGAATTATCAAGTGGGTGTTTCAAGTAATCTAAAGTGGAAGAGATGATGGGTTAGCAACATTTCTACAAAAATTCCCTTTTAACAATCTTCCACATACCTCATCTAAAATAGGTTGATAACCTAGACCTCTACTTTCCCTCTTCAAAAAATAAGTTCTTCCATGGATTTGAAGATGAGTATATTTTCCCCAATATAAGCTTAAAAATGGGTAAAACATCTAGGAGTGTTGTGGATGGAATCTAGAAGTGGGTTGAGATCCAAACCCTTCCTTCATAAATCCAAGGTCTCTTATGAAGGTTATAATGGGTATTTCAATTCTTGGGCCTCACGGTTGTCTCCAAGCTCTTTCGTGTGGATTACGAGATGGTGAGCAAATTGAAGAGTCAATAGATGTTCGTGGCATCCGCTCGGCCATGAGTTAGGTTAGGAATTCCCTTCGGTAGACTCCGGTTAGTTTCCCATATCGTTGTGTTAGAAGAAACAGAAATTGCATACGTAGGAAAATTGGAGAGTTAGATGGAATTCTAGGATGATACTGTTGTGTGACTTATTTGTTCGGGCTTGTGGCCTGTAGATTCCTTAGGTGTTGATGTGGTTTAATTGATTATCGGTGGATTTATGTGACTTGGGAGTAACGAACGAAACCTATTTTGTGTCTAACGATGAAAACTTCCAGTAATACGTGAATTACTTGTTTTATGTTATTAATGGTAAACCTAGATGCCAAACGAGAGGATAAAATGTGCCCACGGTTGTGATTGAGTTCTAATTAAGTTGTGACGAAGGACTTCGAGTGTAGGGTGAGATTCTTGCCTAAGCTAATAGGTTGAGTTAAGGAAGTGGTAACGATGCCTATCAACTGATTGATCTAATGTGTGCTAGGACTAGCCACCCTATTATGTGTACTTTAATTTCTCTATTGTGCTGGCTTGATACCGTGAGTAGTTGGTAGATATTGGATTGTGTGTTATCATCTTGATTGGGATAGAATTGACATACCCGTCGTTGGTATTTGTACTTTGATATGTTGTTGGCATACCACTGTTGGTATAGTGATATGATACGTTGTTAGCGTACCCCATCGTTGATACTTGTGATGTTGAACTTGATTGATAATGTTGATATATGCATTGCATACATTCTCACTCATTCATGATGCATGACTGATACCGGTGATGATTCGGTATCATTGATTGAATGAAACTGATACTTGATAAACTCTTTTACTTGAGTGATTGTGAGAAGGACGATGTCCGAAGATCAATTCTGAAATCGTTGATTGAGTGAAACTGATATGTGATAAACTCTTTTACTTGAGTGATTGTGAGAAGGCCGGTGTCTGAAGATCAATTCCAGAATCGTTGATTGCATGAAACTGATATTAAACTTGGTTGTTGATGTTGATATATGCATTCCATACATTCTCACTCATTCATGACGCATGGCCGATACCGGTGATGATCCGGTATCGTTGATTGAGTGAAACTGATATTTGATAAACTCCTTACTTGAGTGATTGTGAGATGGCCGATGGCCGATGATCCATTCCGGCATCATTGTTGCATGGCCGATTTCGATAACTATTCTAGAATCGTTGTTATTGCATGGACTCTGCGGGTCCCCCAGGGTGGTGTCGATGAGAACCCCCCGTGGGCAAAGATCTGGGGTCCCATCTGTCTGTTGGGCAAAGATCCGGGACAGGTGGCGCTTAGACTTCGCCAATCACAATGGGTTGTGCTACCGAGACGTCGATATTTTCGTCCAGAGTACATACGTACACCTCATTTGCATGGCATTGCATTGCACTCATACACGATTGCATTGCATTGTATTATGGATTGATTCTGAGATGTTGGTGTTGGTGTTGTACTTGTGATGATTGGATTCGGGCATGATTTATGCATAATTAGATGCTTTACTTAGGAAATGACGGGTGTTTGGGTCTGGATTTGTTGTTTGGAACTTGTCAAAGTAGCCATAGATCGTCTGGAACATTAGTTATATGTTCAGTCTCTATGAGCTGTAGGATAATGGGTGTCCTAAGATGAGTTGACCTCTAGACTAAATATGAATGACTAAATGTCATGCGAATTGTGAGTCGGACTGGTGGTTAGTGTAGTGAAGTTAATGATTAAGGGGTATTGTTGTACATTGTGTGGTAGATAGACGTATGAATTGGTTGAGTTGTTATCATGCTTGCCTGTGAATTCTTTTACTGATATGTGTTACTAACCACTGTCGACCTATGATACTTACTCAGTACGTGTGGTTTGTACTGATATTACACTTGCTACACCCTTTTTGGGTGTAGATTGTTTCAGGTGATCGATCAAAGCATATGTGGAATTACGCGGTGCCTATCTGGAAAGCCTCCTCCCACTTCATTCCGGGATGGAGGTTGAGTCTTAGAGTGTAGTGGAAATCTCGATTTACTTAGTCGCTCTTGTACTAGTCTAGACCAAGTCATGCGAAATTGCATCGAGTCTGTAATCACGTATTGTTTTAATCATATAAATACTTGAGTTTATTGAATATATTATGGAGTTCCGCTGTATTTCTACTTATCTAATGCTTTTAAATGATTTGTTGCTTAATTGATGTGTCTATGAATGAGAGGGTTCGCCTACCGAGGTGGGAAAGGTAGGTGCCCGCACGGTCCCGAAATGGGTCGTGACACAGATTTTGGGGGATTGTTACTCTATGTTATGTTTTTATGACTATCGATTTATTAAGACTTTTAAATGACTTGTATGATTTCTTTTCCGCATTAATTTCCTTATTAAATTGTTCTAACTGGCTGCGGATGGCTTACTAACTTGGTGAGAGTTAGTGCCTTCACGGCTTATTAATTTGGGTCGTGACAAGTGTCTAAACTAATCTAAACAATAACAATAAGCATGTGTTGGCACATAACTTTGAACAAGAATATGGGTCATACTAACTGAACACATGACTATAGACATCGTTGACTAAGCTAACTAGCAAGGGCAACACAGCTGATATAAATGTAGGCTAATACATGCTAAATTAAGCTAAGCAGGAATCAGACAAATAGGGACTATACTAAACATAATAACACTAAAAGCTAACTAAATGAAAAGATAGGCATTTACCAATATTAACACTAGTATTATGCTAATCTAGCACACACCTAATTAAACAGCCATTTAAACTAAACCAGCATATACGAACAATTTAATAACTAAACTAACACATAATTAAACATACAAGCATGCTAAACACAAACACAAAAGAAAAGTAAAAAAAAATAACTAAAAGGAGGAAAATTTACCTCTTCTTTGCACAGCCTTTGTTGAGATTTGAGTTCAAATCCTTTGCTCCTCACCGAGACTCAGCCACAAAGAAAAAACAAAGTTTTAGACTTAAAACCCCAAACTGATTAAAGGTTTCAGGAAAAAATGCTAAATTCCTAATTTAGTTAGGTACTTTTTGCTCTATGTTTTGAGACTTATGTGTGTTCGAAATCGAGACTTGTGAAAATGAGAAGGGTGAGGTTCTTTATATAGAACACCCAGACCCTAGTTTTTGTGTTGAAATTCGATGTGGACTGAGAAATTTCTTTGGGGATTCATCTTGAATCCCATCTAAACTCAGCAAACCAATGAGAATCAACTATTCAAAATCAAAATGAGACAAATCCCGATTTATCCTTGACTGATCGTGAATCACAGAAAAAACAAAAGAGATAGAGAGGGTTCTACCGTGTTTGGTTGAAGCTCGGTAGAGAGAGGGTGCTCTCAATTAATGCATTGCCCATAGGCCATGCCAGACCTGAGGCAAAGCAACGTACTCTGAATCTTTTCCAATTTTGACTTGATGACGCCAAGAGAGAGAATGGATTCAACGGACGACCGAGGGTTTCAAATGAAACCTTGTTTTACCAATGTTGAAAGCTAAAGAGTCGGTTGGTATATGTTTGTAGACAAAAGACGTTTGGGTCAGGTCTGGGCTGGACTCGGCTAAGAAAATTGGGGCTTGGCCCAGTTTCGTTACTTTAATGAAATCAAAGGCAAAAAAAAAAGGCTATTTGTACAAATATGGAAAACTAACATTTCAATTAAGACCATTTTGAAAATAATTTTTCAATTCTACCATAGCCAAATTTCAAGTGTAGGGATTAAATTGATCATTTCAATTATGACCCTTTAATCGTATAAATAAATCAAAATTTCAATCAATCACTAATTGAGACATAATTGATTTTCTATTTAATTAATCGAATTTCTTGACTTAACGGAGTAAAACATTTATCAATCAATCACGAAAAGTTTTAAACAATTAATTAAATAATTTTTTTCACTATTTCAACTAAATTTTGATAAATATGTTTGAAATTCTTAGAAATATACCAAATATACAAGATGATATACAACAGTATACTTGATGATATTTTGCCAAATGAAATGGCAAAATGTCACTGAAATGTTTTTTGTAAAATCATTTTTGGCTTGTAACATGTCTACTTTACTCTGTTTGTGACTCAAGCACTCCACATAATTAAATAAAATTATTGGAGGGAAAAAATTAGGTGTCAACAATATGCCCTCTTAATTCACCAAATATGTATCAAGAAAATAAAAAATACTTAAATATTAATTTAACAAACCAAACATTGTTTAACACTGTATTTATTTATTTTTTACGATAGTTATGTTTAATTGTCTATAGCGCAACATTCCCATGTATTTGTTTGTTTCAAATGCAAAAGAGAGAGAGGGCAAGAGGGAAGAGGGATAACATAAACAAAAGGCATAAATTTTGGTAACATAAGGCATAAATTTGGGTTGATAAGGCAAAAATCTCCTCGACTGAATGCTCAGGATCTGAGTGAATCATCGGTGTATCTTTCGATCTTCTTTAATCCGCGAAAAATATTTTGTAGATTTCCTCAACTGAAAGTTCTGATACCATTTCAATATTTGTACATTTCTTAATGTAACAGTGATGGTAAATTGAGAAAGGAGAAGAGCATGAGAGAGTTTGAAATTTTTTTAGTATATCTGGGACAATGAATTCTATCTATTACAATGATAGTAGGTACTATTTATAAAAGATTAACAAACTAACTATCTCTACTAACTAATACGTACCAATTGACAAGTGTAAAACTAGCTCACATATATTTATTAACAAATATAAAGTAATATTTATGGAGAACTTTATGACTTGTGTCAACCCAAAGAAAATTAATTTGGCCCAACTTCTAATTATTACCCACTTTAGCCCTAGTTTATATTGTAGCCAAGACAGGTTTTTTTTTTTTTTTTTTTAACTTGTAACTCCTCTGCTAACCCATTTTTCTTCTTTCTTTTCTCCACTTCCACGCGTAAATCCTACTCTAATCTTTAAATGGTTATGTGCACTCTCTTCACTAGTAGGAACCTAGCTGGATTTCAAAACTACAGCGACCTTCTATATATCTTGTTTCCTCTCCTCTTGGGAGTCCGGAACCAAAATGCCAAAAAAAAAAAAAATTTTGAACCAAAATATCCCAACAAAAAAAAAAACGTTACCAAAATGTCTTTAGCGCAGTAAATTACTGCGCTATAGTGCCTCCTTTTTTTTCGGCCCTTTTGGTTAACCCTTCTTCCATTACACTATTTAACGTACTTTGACCATAGATGAATCATGCTTCGGGACCCCGAAACTTCAATATTTTATATAGAACCCTACTTATTTTTGTGCGATTAATAAGGTAGGATCAATACATCAAGAATACGCAAAAGTTCGGATGGCCGTTTTAGTGGCTGAAAAGTGCTCGAACGTCATTTTCGTTTGAAGGCTCGGTGACATTAGCTTGAAGTTCTTTACGAATACTTAAACTTGTTCATTAATAATTAATCAAAAGATAGTCAAAATGGCAGCATTCATACAAAAAAATTAAACTTAATTAAATTGCATCATTCATTCATAACCTTGAGTAGATGAAAATACTTAACATACTAATATTCTTCAAAATAACAGCATAATCATAAATTAAAATTAAAACTAAAATCACAACATTCTTAATCATCATCAGAGTACAAGTCCTCAATATCGTCCTCAGAAAAATATTGGCGGTTTCTTAAGACACATCTTTTTTCAGTAGCAGTTAGTTCTCTACCGATTGATGATGCTTGTTCTTCGGCCAACTGTAGCATGTAAAATCTACATCGTCTTGCCAGCATTCTGTTGTTTTCTTTTCTAATCCTTTGCACGGCAAGCTCGCAAGTTTCTGGACCTACTTGAGGCATGGTTAAGGAGTACCTTGTTGGGATTGGAGCGTTGAGATTTTCCAAGTCACGAACAAGACGTTCTGATTCGGCAAGCCGATGTGACCATTCTCGGCGTAAACCGCAATAATATTTCCGCGGATCTGAATATTTCACACTGCAAAAATCATCATTACACTCTATAAGAAGGTGGGGATTTAGCTCATCTAGTTTGAAATCACTGGTATCGCTCCAAACACTGCTATGATTTGAACTCTCATCATCACTGCTATTTGGTTCTTTTGGAAGGAGTAAAGACCAAGCTGAGTTTCTACTACTCGACATTGAATATGGTGTAGTCTAATAACAAAAAAAAAGGGCTACTTATATAGTTGCAAACCCCCAAGTACCCTCGGGGGGGGGGGGGGGGAGGGTCTTTATGACCCTACCTACTTACCTTATTGTAAGAAAAATATTAATCTTCATCGGACATTTCACAGTCCGAATCCCACTTGGATCTAAATCTTGTGCTATCATGTATACCATATTCTACCCTATGGCAACGTATTTGCATCCGATTGTTCTCTTTACGAAAACGATTAAGAGCCAAATTAAACTCTTGTGGAGTTCCGCGAGGCATTGACATAGTACGTTTTTTTGGGCGTTTAAGCCCTACTAACGCTAACTTGTGCTCCAGTGCTTCAGCTTCCCTAACACACCAATCCCACTCCTCTCTTATTTTATTATTGTATTCTCGATTGAATCTGTCGTTAGGGTTATTTGAGTAATGAAAATCATCATCACCTAGTTCCCAGGTCCTACCCATTGCTTCAAAGATGTTTGCTGGAGTGAACGATATAACACGATTAATATCTCTAAATTGGTCAAAAAATGACATCGTAACTCAAATTTGTGTGGAATGTTGTGTTGGTAAGTTATTCGTCGAATTACGTTATATAAAGTTTGATTCGAATCATGACGTTTTTTTGTTTGACAGTTGAGGTGACAATACGATGCAGCAGCATAGCGCAGTAAAATACTGCGTTATACCAGTATAACGCATTAAATTAGTGTGTTATTCTGACATAACGCATTATTTTACCGCGTTGTGAGGCTCTGTGACAGAATAACGCAGTAATTTACTGCGCTATTTTGCCATAACGCAGTTATTTCATGCGTTATGCAATACTTTATACTTAATTTGATTGGACGTAACACTGCAAGACACTGTAATTGCATGCATGCGTTGGTTTTATATTCAAACTTGGAATCCTATTAATACCGAGTTCGTATAAGGCAAAAAAAAGCATAAAATTCTAAGTTTCAACTAGTTTTAGCATTTTGTATTCCTCCTCAATTATTCAAAATATGGCAGATGTTCCAAGAATTAGAGTTTCTTTATTCTGGGATGGACAAATTATATTCGAGAAAAATAATTTGCGCTACGATTCTCCCCCAAAATACCATGTTAAGTTTCCACTTGACTTAAAATTCTCAAAACTACTCCAAGCCTTGTATAATAGACTACAAGTTAGTAGAAGTAATTTTGATCTAAATATAATTGGAAAATATCCAGTGTCATTTACGCCGCAAGGTGTAACTAGTTATGGACAGTGGTACATTCAAGACGCTGATTCTTTGACTGATTATTTGAAGGCGTCTTATGATTATAGGCAATGCATAACTTTAAACGTCCTTGAAATGTATATAGAAAAGGTGCCCATTAATCGACTTGAATTCATGGCTAGGGCTCCTCAGGAATCCCGAAATACACCTCGTCGGGAAGCCCCGTCTATAATTCAGGCCGAAGTCATTCAAGCGGAACCTACTTATCAACACAATTACCCTGACTTGAGTACCTATGAAAGCATTTTTACTAGCCAAATGCCTCTGGATAGTTTAAGTCAGCAATTTGACGGGCAGTGGTAAATATTCATTTTTTACAATATTATTATTATTATTATTATTATTATTATTATTATTATTATTATGTGTAGTGGCACTTGAATGCTACTAATGATGTCGATTATATTATTTAGGGTTATACACCTGATATGGATCATATCGGACGGTCTCCTCAATCGGGATGGAGGAATCAGGTTGGAACATCCTCAGCCTATCCAACAACTCAAAGCGACAGTCCTTCCTCAAGTTTCGGTGCAGTTGATTACTATCGGTATGGCTATTTTTTTAATATCAATAGTGTTATTTGATGTGTAGTAGTTAAAACACCCTAATTATAGGCAAAGGTCTGCTATAGATGGTCTGAATTATATAGTGACATCATCCAGCGATAGTGAAGAAATACCTAATGCGGATGAAAGTGACGATGAGATTGAGGTTGGAACTAATCCTCAACATCAAGTAGAACTGTTGCAAGACATGATGGACAGTCCGACACACGAGGAGGAACTGAATTCACAGCAACCATTTGAACAGCAAGAGTCGACTCCGGTTCAAACGTAAAGCCAATTTCAACAGCAAGAGTCGACGCCGATTCAGTGGCATTCCAATGAGATCCCCTATCTTGATCATCTTTAAGATCGCCCAGCAGCCACCCTTTGCCTACCATCGTTATTGTTTAAGGCATTTGAAGGCAAACTTCCAAAAGGCATATCAAATCCTAGCACTTTGCAATTGGATGTGGGCAGCTGCAACAAAGCATCAGGAGAAGAAGTTTAACCTGCAGATGGACATTATTAGGCGGGCGAATAAGGAAGCCTTCCACTGGTTGAATGCAATTGATAAAGACAAATGGACATTACAACAGGATGAAGATAGGCGATGGGGTATGCTGACAACAAACAGCTCTGAGTCATTCAATGGCTTGTTGAAATCTGCACGCGGACTACCCGTCACCGCAATGGTGAGAATGACATTTAAGCAGGATGTGGAGCGGTTCGTCACTAGATCAAAGAGGCCAAAGCATATGCAACAGAAGGTCTAAGATGGATTCCAAAACCGTCAAAACTGTTCGAGTACCACAAATATAAGGCTCGAAAACATGACCGGATGGAGTACAACCCTGCAGAGCGCATATTTGAACTCACAACAAGTGTGCACCAAGGTAAAGGAGGTAACGTCCACACAATTTGTGAGATTCCAAGAACATGCACATGCGACAAGTGGCAATCATTTCACATGCCATGTTCTCATGCCTTCAAGTGTTTTATCACAATGGGAAAGAACGCCTCCTGGTACATTACTGAGGAATATACAGTTGAAAATTATGCAAGAACGTATGCTGGAAGGTTCTACCCACTTGGCAGTGAGAGTTATTGGCCACCGGATCCATTTTCAATGGTTGCAAATAAAGCATTTATCCGTAAATTCAAAAAAAATGCATACTCGCGTATTCATAATGAAATGGATGTTCCACCGGGGAGATACACTCGAAAATGCTCATTTTGCAATTATGTTGGTCATGATAAGCGCAAGTGTCCCTTACGGCAAGGTGGTCAAACTACATCTCGCGGTGGAAGTACCTCTCGTGGTGGAGGAAACTTTCGTGGTGGAAGTACCTCTAGTGGTGGTGGCACATCTAGCGGTGGTGGCGGAAGATCAATTCAAGGGCATTAATTGATGAATGTTTTTTAAGTTTTTTTCTTACTTTGATGATTGTATTTTAAAAAGTTTGGCTTTCTTAGTAATTAGTATGTTAAGTATTTTCATCTACTCAAGGTTATGAATAAATGATGCAATTTTTTTTTTTTTTTGTATGAATGCTGCCATTTTGACTAACTTTTGATTAATTATTAATGAACAAGTTTAAGTATTCGTAAAGAACTTCAAGCTAATGTCACCGAACCTTCAAACGAAAATGGCGTTCGAGCACTTTTCAGCCACTAAAACGGCCATCCGAACTTTTGCGTATCCTTGATGTATTGATCCTACCTTATTAATCGCACAAAAATAAGTAGGGTTCTATATAAAATATTGAAGTTTTGGGGTCCCGAAGCATGATTAATCTATGGTCAAAGTACGTTAAAAAGTGTAATGGAAGAAGGGTAAACCAAAAGGGCCGAAAAAAAAAGGAGGCACTATAGCACAGTAATTTACTGCGCTATAGCAGTTAACGGAGCCGTCCCCGTTAAGTGCTTTAGCGCAATAATTTACTGCACTAAAGGCATTTTGGTAACATTTTTTTTTTGTTGGGGTATTTTGATTCAATTTTTTTTTTTTTGGGCATTTTGGTTCCAAACTCCCTCTTTTGTTGCATCTATTACTTTATGTATCCCCTTCAATCCCCATATCAATCTTAGATTTGGTCTATGCAACCTTTGATTCAGCTTTGGTGATATCTTAGGCCAAATTTTGTTCATTATTGTCACTGATTACAATTATGGAATCTCTTAAATTGTTAACATTTTCAAGACTATGTACTTCTGAGATCTTTTCAATGAAAAAATGTATTTTATTGTCCCAACGGAGAGTTCTAATGAAGTTTTTTATATGTCTTTTAGTGTGTGGGTGGGTGGGGGTGATAATTGGGGGTAAGACGGAAATAACGAATGGTGGTGTACCTGTTAACATCAAATTTTTCACAGTTTTAATTAACTAGTTGAAATTCTTGAATTTCAAATAGAGTGAAATAACTATTTTATAATTTATATAGTCAAAAAATATTTCTGAATTATTTTGGTACTATTTTTCCATTTCATTATAATTACATATATCATATATATTTTACATATAATTTTAAGTATTAATGATGTTGTTAATAATTGTTTGATTTAGTACGTATTTCAAATTGTATATTAAATTCGTTTACGCCTTAATTACAATAATTAGTTTCAGTTTTATGAAAATAAGTATTTTACTCTGTTAAAATAAAGAAGTTTAATGATAATTAATTGAAAAGCAATTCATTTCCAAATTGAGTTTAATTTCTGTGATTGGCTATTTCTACTTACAATTAAAATACAAAAGGGCTATTCTACAAACTCATTTCTAACCTCTACTTAAACTCTGGAGGATCAGCTCTTTAAGCTCTTTTTTGGACCAAAATGAGGGCCCAATTCGCCAGCCCAATGATTTTTAGCTTGAAACCCGCTCCAGGCCATCTCTCCCCTTGATTCTCTCAAAGAACTACCCTAATTCCTTACACTCTATTTGGATGGCCGTTACTCGTGGTTTCACGATGTATAGTGTCATATTGTATAGTATCTTATTGTATTGTATTGTATGTATCTGTATTAACGAATATAATATTTGAAAGACTATTGTTTGTTGTGGTCTAATAATATTTTTATTGTTTAGTTTTATTATAACCACGCAAAACCATCAAATATGTTGTTACAAAATTTAAGCTTTCTCATTATATAAACATAATTACAATTGGTTTACAACACCGTACACTATAACTTTATAACTTTAAGAACAAAGGCAACAAACAAAATATGAATGAAAACAATACAATAATAAACCATAGGAAACAAACATGCAAACAGCGGGTTAGTTTGTCCAACCACTCTTAAACCAGTGAACCTTAAATCCCCAAAGACCCAAATAAATCTTAGATCCTACTGCCCTAATCCCCATCGAACCCTAGCACGTCTGATTCACCATTTTTAGTGAAGATCCTCTTCCCTTTCTACGCTCTCAGGTTTTGTTCATCCAGAAATGGCAACTGGTAATGGCAATTGGTCATTAGCGTGAGCGAAAACACACCTCAATAGTAGCATTCCCTTCCATCGCAGACCAGTACATAATTTACATGCAGGCAAGACATTAATTATCTTTATCCCAACTCGAATTTTAATTTTTCTTCAAAAATTGAGTAGCAATCTAGATTTCGAATCCGTCCCACATCGCTCAAATGCTCAAACCCTAAATATTTTTGGTTTTATAACAAAGAACCCCTTGCCACATTCCAGATCACAATTTACACACCAAAACTCTGAATGTTTCAATTACATAGCTCATAAGATGAGTTTTTGAACTGTTGGAGAAAGTTTAATATTTCATTTTTATTTTCAGGATTCGCGTGGTGAAATCATGAAGCGATTGATCCTTGATTTCAGTCATATCCGCTCCTCCTCAACAGGTAAAATCCTCTTCTATAGTTTGTTTATTACTACAAATATTATTTCGATATAGTATAGAATACATTATATGCAATTTTGTTGATTTTCCCTTTACATGGTTCTCTATGTATGAATGTATTTATTTTAGTTCATTATATATTCATTAAGTTTACTTCCTTTCTGAATTTGAGATATTTGGCTTATAGTTTACAGTTCAAAGATGATCTTAGTTTAATTAAAGTATATTAATCCAGATAGGATTCTAGGTTGTTAGTTTTCTTATGGGAAAATAACGTATGGATACATTTATTTCCCCTCCTTTCTTCTTATGGAAATTGCATGTTTGTTCGGAAAATAGTTCATTAGACCTTGGCTAGTCACTTTTATTTGTATTTTGTAGTGAATGCTATAAAATATTTCCATTCGTATTTGTGATTGAGATGAGAGTCGTCCTTTGATAGTAAAAATATATGTGAATATAATGGTATTCTCCTTGTTGTTTTTGTTCATTTATTCAAATTAGCTTTCGCATTTGGCTTGAGATACAATCAACATGTTTTCTAGTCACTTTGTTCAACCTCAAGACATGTTTCATCGCTAATTTCGTTCTGAAATGATTTGTATCTTTCGATTGAGTTTTGGGTAAAGTACGGAGTCATTAACTCGTTGTCATAAGTTTAAGTAGAAATAGTTAAATCAGTAACCTGCCATTTTCTGCTAACTCAGATTATCCTCTACTATGTGTTCTACTTCAATTTTGGTTAAAATTCTTTGGAAGAGTCCAATTTTTAAAACCGTGAATGAATATGTTTTTTAACTGTTGGTGTTTTTTTTTTAATATCTTTGTTCATGTGTTTTCTAGGAATCAGGTTATGAAATTTTTGAATGATAACTTAAGGCTGCTTAAAATGACTTCGTTGTTTGTCACACCCCAAACCCGATCCTAGTGCAACTAGCATTTGGTGCTAAGGAACTGCACTGGAAGTACCTTATAAGTTAGATAATCGTTAATCTCATTTAATACTTTTTTAGCATATATTTAAACAAGTGATACAATCCTAATTAGGAGAGTATGAAAACAACAGTCAAATACACGGAAATCAGCGATAGAGAGAAATATATAGACAAAATAGAAGAAATAGGAGATGAGATAGAAGATAGAAAGGATTTAATCAACTAATTATTGAGGTTAATCAACATTGGATTAGTTGCCAACACCTATCAATCAACAAACAAATATATGAATCAATCCAAGGAGGAAGAGAGACTTAAACTCATACATGAAAATCTAATCCAAGATTATCCAAGAGAGGTTCTAAGCGAAGAGACAAGGGAATACATCCACTAATGACTAAGCAGTAACCTAAGCTCCATAAGGAAGAAACTACACTCATAAGAATTTCACCAACATCAAAACTAACTAATGAAAATGGACTAAGGCAAGTATTTCTAGTTTTGCCTTTACATGTCCTAGCCTCAATTATTGAACTACTACCACATTTGGCATTTGCAAAAACTAACCACATTTAAGATCTAGCCATTATCAAGGATAGACTCTTCTTCAAACGTAGCGGTCCTAGACTCTTCTATCAAAGCTATCTCACATATCTTGAAGGTCGCCACATGTTGACCTTCTATCATCTTCAAGAGCTCTATCTTCATGATTAAGGAGTGTATAACTTGAAGATGTGCACTTGATCTCGCTTGAATGCTTAAGAGGTTCCATAAGTTCCATGAATTGCCCCCTAAAGTGTTCATCTTCATGAAATTGGACGTTGACATTAGATGGTATTGAGGATGAGCTCCAACTTGGGTCATTATAAACATTGAGCTTTCGAATATCATATCATCCTCTCATTCTTGAAAAGGATTCGTCCTCGAATCTGAACCTTGCAAAACCCAAAGAAAGACATACGAAAACATGAGCCTCATACCATGAGGGTTAGTACAAAAGGCAATAATCCTACCATCATGCCAAGGATGCATAAATTTGTGATACAACCAAGTATCAACAATCTACATGAATAAAAATCCCACCATACGAGACATCAAGACTCCTCCTTTGATGAAACTTCACAAGCAATTTAATCAAATAATAAAGTCTATCAAAAGAGAGAGTTTTACCTTTAAGCTCAACGACCTATGCCAAGATTCGAGTAGCATCTCCTCACTCTTTAGGTTAGAAGATCTAACATAGTCCTTTCAAGAAATAGGCTAATTTTCGTTCAAATTGCTCCCCTTCTTTAAAGAGCATTCTTCAAATTTAAAAATCCTTTTTCACACACGACGTCCATCCATCAAGTGGGTCACAAACCCTCAAGAAAAACTTTTCGTCATCGGGGAGGATGTCAACGAGTTCACCCACCCCATGCTTGTCATCATGACTAAGCATCACTTCACAATCTCTCTAGAATGAAGTTCCTTCACCGGAAAGGGGATCATCATACCATAGTGAATTATTAAACAACTTGTGGCCTTCAAAGGTGGCTACATTTTTAACAGTACAATGCGTGCCGCTATGCACATCACTTTCAATAGTCATGTCATCATCAAATAAGACATTATCTTTAAAGAAATAACAATAAACGAATGATGATGAATCACAACATGTAATTTCATTTTCACAAAGATAAATGTCATTTTTCAAAGCACTTTTTTTCACATGACTATCTATATGACCAACTATATCAACATCATCACTAATTTGAGGTTCATTAAGCACATCATAAAATTTCTCTGTTAGTGGACTATTATTATACAAAAGCTGATCAACACAAGTATCCATACCAGTTGGACTCAAATTGATCTTGCTACAAGAATCTATTCGATCATCAATATGATCAAATAGTGTTGAGAAATCTTATCACATGAAAATGCACTAACATTTTTATCACAAGTGTCAACACTAGGTGGGCACAAATTGACCTTGCAAGAAGGATCAATCCACTCATAGAGAGGATCAACTAGTGTTGGAACACCCACATGAAAAATATTGTCAACAACCATTAAAGATCCAAGCTCAACACATTGTAAAGATCCATTCAAATAACACAAGGACAAGCTATCACTCATACTCAAGTTAACATGACCATTCACAATATTTAGAGATTTGATATTAGCTATTTTACCTTGAAGCATATACAAATCATCTTTTTACCTTGGTTTTCAACTTTGGAGCACATTTGCTCATTCAGAATGCCTTCAACTACCTCATGATTTTTAAAATTTGAGGTTCAACATTTAGCTTGCTTCCAAGAATACTTGCACCATCATTAAGACAACTAGAGAAAAAAAGAAAAGTTACATTTGTTAGGATGGGATAGTGACAACCTTCTTACATCACTCCTCACAACCTCTCATTTTTCTACTCTAGACTTGTCACTTTTCTCTCTCTTTCTCCTCTCAATACTTTCTTTCTTAATTTTATGGGAGTTGGGACAAGTGCCAAGAATTCCTTGAGAAGAATTAGTTGAACCATTCACTTTTATCTTCCATGACTTTCGCTTCTTATATTGGTTGCTCTTTGTCCAAGAGTTGAGTGACTAATGGAGATTCTTTTTAATATTTTTTTCAATGTTTTTCAAACCTTTCCCACAATGAAGGATTATGATCGCTCACTCTAGGAAGTGTTTCACTTGCATTTGAATCTTCTTTAGGTGGTATGGGTGGAAAGTGAAGTTTCCTTTCTTGTCCACTACATACTTGTACCATTCTTGCTTATATGGAATTTTACGTTCATTAAATCAAGGATTTCTCAAATACAAGTCACCCCTGTTCATTGGAAGTACATTACACTAAACCTCCTCTTGATATTCACCATGATAAAAGGATACCTTCACACTTTTATCAACCCAATACCCTCTTTGATAGGAATAAGGGTTTCATATCTTTACACAAGGAATTCCCAAATATTCAACCGCATGATGGGTGATGAAGTTTGTGTACCCATGATCATCAAGTACAAGAATGAATCCCGTACAACCACAAACACTCACTTTTATTTTAAGAGTTCGTCTCTTCAGTTAATCCTCCCTTGTAAAATTAGATTTCCTCTACTTTGATTGCCTATCGATGCTCCCTTCCTACCTTCAACATCATATCGATTTGAGAACAGGGCACATTTGTATTAGGTTAAGAAGCATGAGACGTGGTACTTCTTAAAGTAGGAAATGCATATTCTCCTTCTCTTCTAGGGCAATGTTGACTTACTCCAACACACACAATTATACCATCTTGTTTAGTATAGGAAATATCACACAACAATGCTCATGAATATCCACTAGAAGACTCTTCACCATAATTTCAAACCAACTATCTTTATTGACATATTCATCACAAGGCACATAATCACAAGATTCATGTTCATCACTTCCTATTTCATGAGGATCTTAATCAAATGATTCATAAGGTATGTGTGAGAAGGAATCATACCTCAATCCATCTCCATATCCATGGTGTGTAGTATGAGAACCTCCATCTCCGCCATAGATATCATCACAAGGTTCTTCTACTCCTCCATCTTCATCATAAGATCCATGAGAACCATTGGCCTAATACTCATCTCCGAAGTAGTAGTTCCCACCACCGTATTGTTCATGATCATATTGCCCATCATCGACTCCATAATATCCATCGTCATGGTCATAGCCTTCCATGTCATCATCAGAAGGATCTAAAGATATGGACGACATAATTCCTTATAACATCTTTCCTTATGTCTCCTATATGTGTACCTACAAAATGAGCAACCAATGTTAGTAATAAAAATTCCTCACCCCCACTAATCCTTGCACTCGTTTGTGCTTAGCTTGCACCACTCAAGTGTGCTTACCTTTTTACCTTTTACAACTCTAGGAGTATCCCTAAACTCGTAAACCACCAACTTGAATAAGTTCTAAGATAACACCATGTATTAGTTTGGAATGGAGTTTATGCAAGAAACAGAATAGTAAAAGTAATAGACAAGAATCAAACAATTCACAATGAATTAAATGAGAAAGCACAAAAAGATTTAGCATGGAAGAAATATGGACACAAGAACTAGCTAACAACAAAGTAAGGACAATTACAAATGTCAATTAGTTTGGGAGATCAAACAAATGAAGTTAAAGTAATCCAAAAATAAAGTGCCAAAATACCCCTCACATTCACCTATGTGGGTGAGTTATGTGGCCATGTAGCTCACGTGGGTGATTGCAGAACCTATTATTTTATTCTCCTCAGATGCGTGGGTGGCTACGTGGGTGACTGTGTGGGTGAGTTATGTGGCCAATTAGCTCACATTGGTGATTCCAACTTAATTTTTTCTTCTCCTCAAATGCGTGGCTGGCTGTGTAGGTGAGGCCAGCTACGTGGGTGAGCCATGCGTCCCACTTAGACTTCCCTCTTTGCACCCAAAAATTACTTTTCCAATTTTTCACTTGGCTTTTAGATCAAACTCTACTTTTGGCCTTCTTCTTCACTAAGAGCATGAAGAACAATAAAGAACACCAAAAATTGCAAGTCCTTTAATAACTCTAATTGACTCCAACTTTCAGATCTAGCTTCCCCTCAACGTAGAGAACAGAATCCACTTTAAATCGGAATCAATCAACCTTGAATTTCAACAAACCCACTTGCTTGTTCTGTAAACCTTGAAGGTCATCAATGGTGAACTTGACCAAAACTCTTCCAAATCACTTGAAACTTTGGGCATTGATAGATTCAGCCACAAGGAGCTTGAATCTATCAACCAATTAACTCAAATCACAACAACACGATTTATTTATTTATTTTGAGATTTTTCGAAATTTTCCAAATTTTTTTTCAAATTGAAAAAAGCTAAGGTTTAAGAATTTTTGGAACAAATCTTTAGCATAAACTCTGATACCAATGATACAATCATAGTTAAGAAATTAGAAAACAACAATCAAATATGCGAAAATTAAAGATAGCGAGAAATATAAAGATGAGATAGAAGAAAGAGAGGATTTAATCTACTAAGTGTTGTGATTAATCAACATTGGATTGATTAACAACATCTATCAATCAACAAACCAATATATGAGTCGATCCAAGGAAGAAGAAAGACTTGAACTCACACATGAAAATCTAATCCAAGATTATCAAGAGATATTCTAAGCTAAGAGATAAGGGAATCCACCCACCAATGACTAAGCATTAACCTAAGCTCCATGAGGGAGAAACTACACTGATAAGAATTTCATCAATCTCAAAAACTAACTAATGAAAATGTACTAAGACAAATATTTATTGTTTTTGCCTTTACATGTTCTAGCCTTAATTATTGAATTACTATCCAAAGTTGGCATTTGCAAAAACTAGCCACAGTTAAGATCTAGCCAATATAAAGGATAGACTCTTCTTCAAATGTAGCGTTCTTGGACTCTTACATCTAAGCTATTTCACATATTTTGAAGGTCGTCACATTTTGACCTTCCATCATCTTCAAGAGCTCCATCTTCATGATCAAGGAGTGTATAGCATATCAACAAGTCACTAAAGGCTAAAAGAAAACATGCACACACTTATAAAATATAAGCGGAAGTTTAATATAAATAAATAATCATAAAACATGGCAAAACGCCCAATGAGTCAAACGATGACTTCATCAACTACCCACATTAATAACATCTATATATGGAGCTTCTAAGAAGCATAAATAAATAGTCTAACTTGGGGACGCAGCCCAGAAACTGAAAGAAATAACTAAAATAGAGAGGTATCCCACGAACAAGTATACGGGCTCACCAATCAGTCCGGAAAGCAGTAAGTGCACCTATTCCGTACGCGCGTCACGATCCTGCTCTTCTACATTACCTCACACACCATAAAAAATAACAATGGTATAGGTACTCAATGAGTGTCTAAGGGGAAATAATTGACAGATCAAAATTAGATAGTAAATTCAGTAAGCGATATCAATGAAAGCAGTTCAAAATCCAGAGGTAGAGTAAATCATCAAACTTAGTAAGAATCATCAGTGAAGACCAATAACAAAGAAATATATCAGATTCAACTCATTATACCATTTACCATATTATAAATTTTTCATATTTTATTGCCTTCGACTAGTCGTTTGTTTTTTCAAATTCTATCAAGATTTTTCACTTGCGAACTCGAAATCATCAAGCCAACTCATAAGCAACCAAAGAATCAACACATGCTAACTCATGGGTGAAGAATCAGTTGATACACCGGAGTTACTATCCTATTGAGGATAATCCTCCATTGGACTAGCATAACAATAGATATATCGGGACTATTTTTCCACTGAGGTCAATCATCCTCTGGACTGACACAACAATGCTCAAAAGCAATATATTAGGATCCATAACGGATAATCATCCTCTGGATTAGCACAGCTTGCCGAAACAAGCCCAACCGCAAACACTCACAAATCATGCTATATTATCTGAATCATCAACCATGACTTATTAGCCGAAATGACCTTTTAAATAAAAGAGGTGTTTCGCGGTCATAAATCCATTTAAAAGCCTTATTCAATCTTTTATTAAGTTTCAAATTGAAGATGACTAATTCAACAACAAGACATGTTTAAAACTTCAACCTTTAGGAAATAAGTTCAGCAAAATCGTAGATTACATATAAGGCAACGTCTGCCGCATAAGGCAGACTTTAATTATGCCTTAAGGCAAACTCTGCCGCATAAGGTAAACTTTTTGGCAAAGTCTTGCCTTGCGATTTTTTTTTGTTTTACTGAGTGGGGTTTTGAACCCAGAACCTCTGGATATTTTTGGCCACCTTTTTAAGCGAAGCATAAAAAAATTAAAGACCAGCAATTTGAGGGCCAAAAATTAAAGGCCAGTGCCTTTGCAGGGAATCTGCGCATTGCATTATTTTGTTGGGCTTTTAGCTCAATTTCTAATTAGATCGAGTCTTTAGCACACAGTCTCATATCAAACTAAGCCCAACAAAGAGAGGAGATGGGCCTAAGATTCGAATATGGAATTTTTACGCGTTATAGCTACTTCTAATACATAATTAGTGGTAATAACTACCTTTTGTTTTAATTACTAATAATAACTAAATACTTTTCTAATTTACCTATTATAGCTACACAGTAACTTTTAATTACCATTTCACAAATACACCTAAAAATTAGCACCCTCAATCCCATATCCCCCTTTTAATGGTAACAATATTAATCACTTAATATACATTAACATTCTCTCTCCTTTTTCATAAATTCTTACCTTTTTAAAAAAAGGAAGAATCTGTGAATGCCCAGTGAAATAGTCGTCTTCTTCCTCTTTTCACCCTTCTGCAAAATTCGATTTTCCATTTTGGGATATTGCAATCCGAAACGGTATTTTCAGTATGATTATTTCGATTCAAGGCATATGTGGTCAAAGTGGGATTCTTTCACGTTCTATCCCATCTCCTTTGTTTCGCGAAATTTTCGCTATTTGTGTTATTATTCTTCCACAAAATCAACTTGGTGGAAGTCATTGTTTTTGCTCCAGGCCGTGGTGGTGGTTATGGCGGCGCACAGGAGAGAAGGGGAGAGAGAAAGTTTTTTAGGGTTTTGAGAAGATGAAATATATATATATATATATATATATATTTGTGTATGTTCTATGATATAACTACCAATTGTTGTGGTTGGTGGTGTATTTTTGTAAGTTTTTCTATATATTTGTGTATTTTTTTCAAATTAATTTCATCAGTTCATCTAGTTTCAAATACACGGGTGACGCAAATACATGGTAAGTTTTCTATATATTTATGTATTTTGTTCAAATTAATCCCATCAAATACATGGGTGATGCAAATTGTTACTCACACAAATACATGAGATTTAATATAAAATACATGGGGTTTGATTGGAAACTTCAAATACATTAGTTATGCTATCAAATACATGGGTAAATAAAAAACGAAATCAATATTGAAAACTTCAAATACATTAGTTATGCTATCAAATACATGGGTAAATAAAAAACGAAATCAATATTGAAAACTTCAAATACATTACCACTAAATACATGGGTGATGTAAATTGTTACTCACACAAATACATGATATTTAATATAAAATACATGGAGTTTGATTGGAAACTTCAAATACATTAATTATGCTATCAAATACATGGGGAAATAAAAAACGAAAGCAATATTGAAAACTTCAAATACATTGGCTGTTGAATGTTTTCAAATTTTGAATTTTTGATTTTTTACGTTTCAATGTTGAAGATTGGATGAAGGAATAGAAAACGGTTATGGAAAAGAAATCTAAAATCTGAATTTGTGGAAGAGTATGGTAAAAAAATTAACTAATTAAATGATCCCACCGTTATGGCCTAAAATCAAGCGATATGTTTTCTTTTTTACTGTGTTTCTATAAATTTACACGCATCAAATACATCCGAAAAAATACCTTAATTTGAGAAAATATAGCTACAAATGGTAATATTTAAAAGGTAGATATAAATGATAGGAAACTATCATTTGAGTAATTTTACCTTCGAATATTTCCTCAAGCCCAAGTCGAAGAAGCAGATCACAGCTAACAGTGAAAATTGGGCCTTGGCTCGGAGTTATTTACTTATTTCTCTTCACTATTTATTTCTTGTATTATTAGGACTAATTTCTCGAAAAAACAAAACACAACATTTTTTCCTTTAGTAGTTCCATTACTTATATAGAACAAAATTTTGAATTTAACCACCTACCGGTCACAACCCACCACATCCACTGCAGTATTCCCTACCATGCCTCTGTACTTATTCCAAAAACAGTAAAACAAATTCAACATGTAAAAAGCAAAAAACAGTAGCAGATGACCAAATGTTGAAACCTAATCTACCTATAAAAAGGACCAAAAAATAAAATAAAAAATGAAGGGTTTGTTTGGAAAGCCACCTGGTAATTGGAATTAGGGTAATTACTAGTGTAGTAATTACACAGCCTAGTAATTACACAATATTGTAATTACAATGACATGTTTGTTTATCATAATTTAACTACAGTGTAACTATAAGCGTGTTGTTTGGTTGTACGAGTGTAATTACACAGTTAGTTTAATTTAAAAATAAAATTTAATTATAAAATATTTAAAATTATTATTTAAAAAATATGTGTGCTTATAAATGATATTGAATTAGTTATTTAATAACATAATGTTTCTTGAAAATATATTAATTAATAATCATTTGTAACTAATATTGTAAAAAAAATTGATATATATTTTTCAAATTAATAATATTTTAATTATAAACTTAAAAGCAGACTTTTTCTGAGAGAACATCATGGATTGGATGTTTGACAAAAAAAAAATATTCATAAATATAATGTCATAATATCATTCAAATGTTTGAACAAAATAAAAAAAAATCCATCAACTGTAAGTGAAAAAAAAACAGCATACAATTTGAAATAACAAGTTAATAATACTAAAGCAAATAACTTAAAATCAAATATGTAACCTAAATTCAAAATCCGTAAGAAAACATTTAACATAATACTCTTATGTCAAATTCCAACATTACATAAGTAAGTTCCAACGTAAATTAAGTAAATAATTCAAAAGAAAGAGAAAATATAAGTTTATAACCTCATTCACAACGAAATTATACTTTAATAATGCTATTCATTATATGTCAAGTTTGTTAATGACTCATTCTTTCTAATATTAAGAGGTGTAGTTTCAAAAATTAGAATAATAGCACGGTTATGCTAAATGAATAAAATAAAAAAATACGAGCAATTACATGGAACCACAAGAAATAAAGGTTGGGAATGAGAAGAAAGGAAATGAAAGATAAATAATATAAAAAGAAAAATATATTTTAAAAATTAAAAAATAAAAATAATAGAAATTAAAAAGAAATTAAAATAAAACAAAAAGGAAGAAACTAAAAAGTAACCCTGTAATTATAGGGTGTAATTATACTCAATTCTCAACCCCCTTTGAGAATTAAAGAATGTAATTACACCCAATTTTTATCTAACTGCATAATTACTTGATCAAACAAACATGTCATGTGTAAAACCCTCAATTCCAATTACTTGACCTTTCCAAACAGGCCCGAAAAGTACCGTCCTACAAGGATTTCTGAGGGTAACTCGGTCAATTCGCACAATTGCATTTAATCTCGCCACCTTAATTAGTAAACTTGTGAGTTGGCAAGTAATGGACTTATTATAGACGCATGGCACCGTTTCATGCGTATACTGGAATGCATTTGACGATCCACAATGTAAAGGTTGAAATATCAATTATATGTAGCTTTTTATAGCAAATACAAACTAACACTAGCAAAAATGTTTGATATTTTATAGTAACTTGTTAATTTGGTTAAATATTATTTCATAACGTCAATCATATAAAATATTTGATCAAATTACTTAATCTTTTTAATGAATAATTAATGACTTTTGACCTTCTAAAAATAATAAGGAAGGAATGAAAAACAACTTACTCTATCCCAATTTATGCAATATAATTCGAATTTCGAGAATCAAACTTCTTTATTTTGACCGTATATTCTGACAGCTATCTTTAAGTTTTTTAAAAAATACTTTACATATGTAATATTATAAATTACAATGATTAACAATTTAAAATATTTAAAGGGTATAAGAATAAATAATGTTTTCCTGATTCTAAAGTGCCATTTTTTTTTAAAAAATGTAAATAAAGCGACAGAGAAAAGAAACTTTTAAAATAAATGGAATTTAAATCCTCGTCTCTTCGGTGTCTGCTCTTCACTCTGCCTTTCTTTGAGAAAAGGCCATAAATAGTCTCTTATCTATGGGAGTAGGTCTAAAATGGTCCCTTAACTATACACTTACCGGTTTTAGTCCTTTAACTATCCAAAAACTTATCAAATTTGGTCTCCGTCTTTTTTTTTATACAAACTCATAAACCTTCGTCAGATTAATCATTAAACCATTCCTTAGGCCTATATTTCTCTCTCCCTGATTCTTTTTCCTCAAGCTCCTCTTGTTTAAAAACAAACTGGTAAAAATCGACAGAAAAAAAAAAAATCGACGGAAAGACCGACAGAATCTGTCGGTTTTTTCAATAATATTTTTAAATATTTTTTTTAAGAAAACCGACGGACTGCGTCGATTATTTTTTGCACAAAAATGCGCAAAAAATATAATTATTTGTTATATTATTTTCTAAAATAAACTGATGGAATCCGTCGTTTTTTTATTTTTATTTTTTATTTTTTTATAAAAAAACCGACGGAGACGGAGTCCGTCGGTTTTTAGAGTGAAAAAACAGTATAAATTAAATCAATGCAAGTATATGAACAAAAAATATCAGTGGTCTAGTGGTAAAGCCCTTTAATGCCAAGGAACATAGCCGGGTTTGACTCCAAGTTCCTACATTTCATTCTTTAATTTTCAAAAAAAAAAAAAAAAAAATCGACGTGAGACCATCGGTTTTTTTAATTTTTTTTTTTAACAAAACCGACGGACTGGGTCGGTTTTAACCGATGCAGTCCGTCGGTTATGAAACGTGAGAGAGAACTTGAGGAAAAAAGTTGAGGTTTAAGAATGAACTTGAGGAAAAAGAAGCAGGGAGAGAAATATACGTTTGAGGAATGGTTTAACGATTAATCTCACGAAGGTTTATGAGTTTGTACGCTGTTTGTATAAAAAAAATAGATGGAGACCAAATTTGATAAGTTTTTGAATAGATAAAGGACTAAAACCGGTAAGTATATAGTTAAGGGACCATTTTAGACCTATAGATAAGGGACTATTTATGGCCTTTTCTCGCCTTTCTTTTCTGAAAATTGTAGAGCATTATAACATATATACTATTCTAGTAATTTCTAAAATGTTTTAAAAGTGTTATTTACTCCTTAACAACAATTTCTCTTTATATATAAATAAATATATAAATATATGGTCATCACTCACACTTATTATCCTTCTCTTCTGTTCTCACTTGAAAAAGGTGATTTTTTTGTTATGCTTCACGCTTAATGATCAGTGTTTATGCTTTTTATTAACCGATAATGTGCATATTTGCAGATATATTAGTGCTTAAGACGTGATCGTCTTCGAAAATGTGTTGTATTTTACTATGTATGAAGCATATTGTTTGAGTGCTAATGTATTTTCACTTTTTGGTAATGTTGTTGAAGCGAAGAGTGTTTTAACACTATGTTTCGGTTTCATTTCGTGTTGGAGTATTTTTTTTTTTTTTTTACAGTGTTATTTTCTCGGTTTCAGTACTGTTCGTACGTTTTTTATGTTTTTGTTTGAAGTGCAAGGTTTTAATAGACTAATATAGGTGTTTTTCTTCCTAAAAGTTTTGGTTATTTTTTGGCATTATATACCTGTCTCGTTTTCTAGAGAAACTGTTTTTTTTTTTTTTTTGTGAAATTTGATTTGGAATATTTTTTCACTTTATTTGGAATTTTTGAAGATGGAGTTTGTGTTTGGTTATAGTTTTGTAAAGAATATTTGATTGTTTGAATGTACTAAAGTGAAAAAAGGGCTTTAGGTGTTTTCCGAATTCCAAATACAACTTTAAGTTGGTGTTTGGCCATGAAAATCAAATATTTTTCATTTTATTTGGAATTTTGAAGTTGGAGTTGTGTTTGGTTATAGTCTTTGCAAAGAATATTTGGTTGTTTGAATTTATTGCAAGTGAAAACAAGGTTTTAGGTGTTTTCAAATTCCAAATACAACTTCAGGTTGTATTTGGAATTTTCATGGCCAAACATTGATTTCCAAATAAAGTTAAATAATTTTCTGGAAAAAAGTGCAAATTTCTCATAGCCAAACGGGTCCTATAAGTTGTATTTAGAATTTTCATGGCCAAATGCTGATTTTCAAATAAAGTGAAAATGTTTTGCGGGAAAAAGTGAATAATTCTCATGGCCAAATGGGAATGGGTGTTTTTAGTTTCTTTTGGTAACGAGTAGTTGTGCTCTAGTAGGAGTTATTTCTGCTGCAACATACATTTTCTTATTTTGTGATTGCAAATTTGCAAGGTATGATGATGCAAATGTGAATATTTAGGTAGTTAAGTTACGCTTAGTTTTGCCTGGGTTGTTTCTGTTTTGTTCGAGTTAAAGTTGTATTTACCTGGGGTGCGTTTGTTACTAAGGAAAATGTTTTCATAGGAAAACAAGTGGGTTTATTACTTATTTTCTATTGTTTGGTAAGTAAGAAAATAAAATATTATCTCAAGAGCATTTATATGTTATCTAGCAAAACGCTACTGGCGTAGGATGGGGAGTGGGGGTTCAGGGGTTGGGGGCATTGGGTGGGTGGGTGGGAGGGAGACAATGAACTTAGAATGTCGCTTATGGAACTTGTTTTCCCTACTTCTGTTAGGAAAGTTATTTTTCTCATTTTTAAGGAACTTGTTTTTCCTAGAGAAAATGTTTTCCAAAATATTTTGACCAACCAAACATGGGAAAATTGGAGAACATTTTTACTTGTCTTATGTATAGGATATTACTAGCGATTCTGTGCTGCTGCATCAAGATACAGAGCTGTACATTATTGACTTATCTTTCTAATTTGCATATTGCAGTTTAGCTATGTTTTGCTTCCATAGGTGTCTTGTGAAGTCATTATGGGTTGTTTGAGGTTAGAAATTCCAGTCTTAGAAAGAAGTTGCCTGTTGTGCATGTTTATAAAATCATGACTGGCCAAGAGACTTTTTTGGAGAATGCGTGATGATTTCAGAAATTGAAAACCAAAAATAAACTTTCGGCTATTTGCCAAATTTCGCAATTAAGCCACATAGTTGATTTTTAGAATGACATCATTGCGGTTAAGATTAACACGACCAGCTATAATTGCAAAAAAAAAAGTACCCCTGGAAAGCTAAAAGCTCTCAGCAATGTAACTCGCTCCCGTTAACTTGTAGTTGTAGAATATAGACTCTGCCTTACTACGTTATCCTTTATTACCTTTTTGTTCCTGAGTTAAGTTGGTGCCCATCGCACATTGTTCGTTGTTCTGTTTTTCTAGAGCTGCTCAAAATTCCTCAAAACTTCTCCATTGGTATCATGGTCAAATAGATTATACAGATAGGGCCCAAAAACTCTAGCAATAAATTTGTGATCGATAATTGAAATAATTCAGGAGAGGGTTTTATCATCCTATTATATCTTTTCTTTACCACATTCTTTCCTTGGTAACAACAATTACCATGGCATTGTACTTGCATCTTCTCCAATTGTCCCCCTATTAGCTCTTTCTATGTACAAAACGTTTCGGTTTGTTACTTTGTCTTCTCTGTGTTTGTTCGTATGATGCACTTATGGTTACTTCTTCCTCTCAATTTATGAAGTCAAGATAGGACATGTCCGACTTATGCCTAGATTGAGAATTCTTTTTCATTATCTGGACATCTTTGTTTACTCATTTTGGTCATTAAAACACATAGAAGTACATTATAGAACCTCGACCTTAGTTACTATTGATGTTACTTGTTTTTCTCTTCTACTTCAGAGCATAGTTAACATTTATAAAGCTGACCTTCTACAAAGTTTTCTAACTGCTATCACAACAAGTTGATGCAATCACCTTATCACAAAGAGACAAAAAGAAAGAAAAAGAAAAACAAGTTAATGCAGTCATCGTGCATTTCAAATTCGCACCGTTGGTAAACTTGTAATCTTCCAGATGCCCTTAACAGGAAGCACTTTTGTGCTCATAAGAAATATGTATCTGTTACTTCATCCCTAAATATCCTGCATGTCATGCTTTAACATTGTTAATGCTCATAAAAATTAATTGAACCTAGTCTTTACCCAAAAAAAATTAATTGAACCCAGTATTCCATCCTCTGTGATAACATGCAAATGCTTTAACATACTTATCTTCGCTGATACATGTGGATTTACACTGCTGGCATCAATCTTAATTCATTCTTCTCATCAATATTTTTAGTTAATTCTTGAAAAGACAAGAGTTAATAATAGAGGCAGAAATGAACTTCATGTATGATCTTTATTCTTTTTTGTTTGTTGTTGAGTACTGATTGTTACTGAACACAATGTGCAGGTTCAACGAGAACTGTGATTACCAACTCTTTCAATTCAAGACTTCAACATCATTGGTCTTCGACGGGCAGGTCATTTATCTTATAAAAGAATGGGGGCTGGGAGAAAGACAAAAACGGTCATGCTAAAGGAGAAATCCAAATGTGTCGACAGTTAATGGTAGCGCATCAGCTAGGAATCTGAGAAAGGCTGACCTTGGAGCAGTAATTTTTGGATGCAAGCATTTCACATATAAGGAATGCATGTTCAAACAGTCGTTTGGTTAGTCTTCTATTTCATATCAGACTTTTGTCTCTGTGTTATTTTATCGGGTGATGATTGCACAACAACTTGATGATGTGGACCTTTATTTTTCTCTTGATCTTGTCGAACAGGTTTACCAGCTCCGCATTTCTCAGATGTGAAGAATATCAACATTGGTTTAACTCTATTCCTATTCAACTATAGTGATCGAAAGCTCCATGGCATCTTTGAGGCTACTAGCCCTGGGCAGCTGAATATCAACCCGTATGGGTGGACTTCTGATGGAGACGAAAGTACACCATACGAAGCACAGGTACAAGAATTCTTCATACACGTTTTGGTGTACTAGCTTGTTACTGTTTGATTAACAATTCCAAGTTACTTACCCTAGTGTGCTCTCTATCTTGAAAAGGTAAGGATCCGAGTGCGAAGGTTGTGTCGTTCCTTGACTGAAGATCAGTTTGCCTCAATCATTGGCGAGAACTATTATGCACCATTGTTGTTTTGGTTTGAGCTGGATCGAAGCCAAACCAAAAGATTGGTTGACTTGTTTTCGTCTTTGCCAGCCCTCGACTATGCTATTATTAACCTGCAAAATCCATCTAAGTGGAATAATCCTTTCAAAAGTCTACCACCGACGGGGCCAATAGATGCAGTTGATAAAACAAAAGACTGGAATCCAGAAGAAAGATCAGATCACTTGGATCATGCTGGTTGGGCAGATGCTTCGAGATTGGCGAGTACTGATACCACTGGGAAGCTAAATTATGGCAAATCACATGTCTCTGTGCTAGGAAGCACTAGTGCATCAGTAATTGAACCCAAGGCCAATTCACAGAAGTTGTGGAGTTCATTGTTCAAATCTTCAGCTTCTGATATGGATAAGACAGATTCAACTTCTGACATGGGCAAGACAGATCCAATGCTGAATTCATCTTCAAGTCCTAGTTCATCACTCCCAGATAAACATAGAATGGATTGGGAATCATGCCTTGGATCTTCTGTTGACAAAGATGGGCATGTCTATCAGGCTTGGGACTTAGTGGAACATGAAGAACCTGTTGAATCAACATCAAGCTTTGTCTATTTTTCAATGCAGAATGAGTCAATCTCCCTCAGTGAGGAGAGCAAGTTGTTCGAAAGGCAATACACGGGACAGGAGAGTGAACATTCTGAAGTCACTGTTTCTGAATTGAATCTTCAGCAGGTCAATGAACTGAAAACTGAATGGGAGTCATCCTATGGAGAAAGTCAGCATGCAGAATCCTCCATGGACAATGATAATGTGGAAGTGCCGGATGATGGACCACCAAGTTTGATGGGCTTAAAGGAGGAAGGTCAAAGAGATATTTCTCACCGATCTTTTGCTGTTAACGTTGGTTCTGAAGGTAGAAATTCTGAAGTGCTCGAGACGCTCAAACAAGTGATCCCTTCTGATCTTTTAGCTATTGTAGCTAAGGTAAATTAAATTGTCCTTTTTTACCGGTCTGGTTACTTTCCTCCCTTTTGCTGCTACTAATAGATTATGGTATATTATCCTTGAAGTTAATAGGAGAAGTGGAGGGATTGAAGAGATCTAAGTTGGAACAAGACCTGAAAACGATGTTTCTGGAGAGCTCTAAGTTGGAACAAGACCAAAAAATCATGTTTCTGGAGAGGTCTAAGTTGGAACAATACCTGAAAGTCATGTCTCTAGAGCAAGAGGTGGTATTTTCTACTTTGTCTGACCTAATGTTTTTTGTGTTGCTGGTTTATTTTATGCTCAAATATCTTGTCTACAGTCTTTTTGCCCCTGACTTCAGCTATGAAATCTTTGGTTGGGGATCTGCTCCTTTCTCATAAGTGAATAATTCTTTTGGATCTTAATTTATAATTTAGTACTAAGCCTAAGATCTGCAGTATAAGACGTTCTCTTGTGGTGAACTGGAAACTGTTTCCGGAGGCGATCTTTTACCCTTCTTATGCAACTTTTTCCTATTTTATTCCTAAAACACACAAGTGACTCCACATGTTCCCAACGGATAATAAGCAATTTAACTCCTCTTAAGAGCCCTGTCAGGAAAAAAAAGTCCTATGTCAAATAGACGGTTAAATTGGCATGGAGTGTACTTCTCCCCAAAAAAAGGGCATGGAGTGTCATTTAATATTTTGTAACGGTTACATATAGATCTACATGTTACTTTTTGGTTTTAGTAATTGAATAGGAAAACATTTTAATATGAAGAGAAATGTGGTTTACATGCAGCTTTTAATATAGTATGGCATATTTTGATACTTCAAGAAAATGGGTATTATTTTGGCAGTGCAAGAGGAGATATGGATATTAAGTTTGAAACCAAAGCATTATTGAGCTTTGTGTCTTCGCGAAAATGTTTATATAGAGAGGCAGCTGCAATAATTTATAGGGTGTTACAGACGCTTTTGTGCTAGCCAATACCATGTTAATTATGCACTAAAATCTGATACTTCTAGAGAGGCAGTGCCTGTTTTAAGAAGATCTAAAAGGGCTTCCAAATAATTTTGATGGTTTACTCTAGTTATGTCTATTCTGCTATTCTATTGAAATGCCTTCTTCATTGGTGCTTATGTTGGTAAGTTGTGAACTCTGCCGAAAATTATCTATTTGTATCTTTGTGTTTGCACATAGTTCTGAGAGGTAGTTTACTGAGTTCCTCTCCGTGCCCAACAGAATATAAACCTGTTATAATGAATGGTGCCTTCTTATTCCTTGAACTATATTCCCCCGGTTTCATTTTATGCGTCTTAGTTTGACTGAGAACAGAGTTTAAGAAAAGTAAGGAAAACTTTTGAATCTTGTGGTCTTAAACTAAATGTGTATAATGTACCAAAATATCCTTAGATATTGTGGTCTTAATACACCATGTGAGATGTTGGAATTAAGAAAGTACTAAATATAGAAACCAACATTCTTTTTTAAACAGATTATAAAGAAAAGTAAGACACATAAATTGAAATAGAGGGAGTATGAGCTTTCAGTTCATCAAGTTTATTTGCTTGTTACATGCACAGGTTCATTTTAAATTGGGACTTCGAGAACCGATGGACATGCATAAGAGATTGGTACCTGGGCTGTTGTATGCCTCGAAGAGTCTTGAGGAAGTACACCTACCACGAGGATAACTTCTGCAAGATATTCATGATTCTGTGGTCATTGTGGGAGGATTTGATGGTTCTTCATGGCTTCCATCCTTGGATTCCTACTTTCCTTTGCACGATCGTGTGGAAACACTTAGACCAATGGCATTTTCAAGGTCTCATGCGTCGGCAGTGAAATTAAATGGCGAAGTTTTTGTACTTGGTGGGGTACATAATGATGTGTGGTTGGATACAGGTATAAGAATCGAGATTGTTTCTTCCCCTACGTTTGTCTGTTTCCAAAAAATGTGTTAACAGTATTTGCTCATTTCTAGTTGAATCGTACAATCCATTGAGAAATCAATGGATGCCACAACCTTCAATCAATGAGAAGAGGGGATGCTTAGCGGGAGCTTCTTTGAATGATAAAATTTTTGCTTTTGGCGGTGGAAATGGTGATCAGTGTTTCTCAGAAGTGGAAATGTTTGATTTGAACATTGGAAATTGGATCTCTGCTCAGTCAATGATGCAAAAGGTATCATCCAAGTTTTTACAGTTTATGGTGTTGTGCATGACTTATTCATTCGTGTTGGTATCGCCAAGCATGTTGCTCTGTTAATGAGAAAAGTGTTTTTCTTTTTCTTAGATAAGCTAGAAGCAATATATCCTGAAATTTGCTCAGTTCAACTGATGTGGGTTGTTTGCATATGTTGCAGCGGTTTGCTTCAGCAGCAGTAAATATCAATGGTGCTGCTGGTGGTTATGATGGGAAAGCTTATATGAAGTAAGAATTAGTGTCGTTGCTAACTTTTGTCTTTTGTCTTCCTTGTGCCTCGGGTTCCCATGATTTTCCTGTAATTCATTTTATTTAGCCGTTTGTTGCATGCTTTGAATCATATCCACTTTCTTGTGTTCCGTGTCTTTTCTGAAGCATCTATGCCTATTTTTTTGGGGATAAGTCCTTACACGTGTTTATACATCCAGCTTTTAGAAACTCAGTTTTATGGGCAACCCTGTTATCTTATGTACAAAGGTGTAATTGTGTAGGTCAAATCCTATTTAGTCTTTCCTAGCCTGATCAAGTAAGGTAGGTCTTTTATTTCACTTTTTTCATGTACTTTTTGCCAATCCTTTTTACACTCATGGTTCATGACTTCACATCACCTCTTTGGCCTGCCAGGCGGCGGAGACATTGTGATGTAGGTGGCTGTCAAACACGCATTGTGACAAGGAATTGAATACTATATATAACTATAAATACGTACATATGTTTAGATATGTGTGCCTGTATACTTCTTTGAGTAGATTGGGTAAGCTGGGTTGTATCTGTACTAAAAGTCAACAACAACAACAACAACAACAACCCAGTGAAATCCCACATCGTAGGGTCTGGGGAGGATAGAGTGTACGCAGACCTGACTCCTACCAAGGTAGGATGGCTGTTTCCGAAAGACCCCCGGCTCAATAAAAGCATAAAGAGAAGTCAGATAAGGTTAGATAAGGTTAAGAGATTCGGATAAGAGATTTAAAGCGATATGGAAATGAAATAATGCAAGCGACATAGATAATACAGGATACTCAGAGCACAGAAAATAATCGATAATAGCAGAAATCGGAGCAGATGACACAGGATAACCAAAGCACAGGAAATAACACATAATAACAGATAATAGCAGAAATTGGAGCACAAGAAATTATATTGCAATAATGCAACTAAGAAGAACGGATAACGAGACTATCTACTAGCCTTCTACCCTAATTTGGGTCCTCCAAACCCTCCTATCTAAGGTCATGTCCTCGGTAAGCTGTAATTGCGCCATGTCGTGTCTAATTACCTCTCCCCAATACTTCTTCGGCCTACCCCTACCTCGTCTGAAACCATCCATGGCCAACCTCTCACACCTCCGCACTGGGGCATCTGTATCTCTCCTCTTCACATGCCCAAACCATCTCAATCTCGCTTCTCGGATCTTGTCTTCCACCGAGGCCACCCCCACCTTATCCCGAATATCCTCATTCCTAATCCTGTCACTCCTGGTGTGGCCACACATCCATCTCAACATTCTCATCTCGGCAACTTTCATCTTTTGAACGTGAGAGATCTTAACTGGCCAACACTCCGCCCCATACAGCATAGTCGGTCTAACCACCACTTTGTAGAACTTGCCCTTAAGTTTTGGTGGCACCTTTTTGTCACATAGCACTCCGGAAGCAAGCCTCCATTTCATCCACCCTGCCCCAATACGATGTGTGACATCATCGTCAATCTCCCTGCTGCCTTGCACAATAGACCCAAGGTACTTGAAACTACTTTTCTTCTGGATGGCCTGGGTACCAAGCCTTACTTCCAAGTCAGCCTCCTGAGTTGCTTCACTGAACTTACACTCCAAGTACTCTGTCTTGGTCCTACTCAGCGTAAACCCTTTAGACTCCAGAGTATGTCTCCAACACTCCAGCTTAGCGTTAACTCCGCTACGAGTCTCGTCAATCAGGACTATGTCGTCCGCGAAAAGCATACACCATGGCACCTCACCTTGAATTTGCCGTGTCAATCCATCCATCACCAAGGCAACTAAAAACGGACTAAGAGCTGATCCTTGATGCAACCCCATCACAACTGGAAAGTGCTCTGAGTCTCCTCCTACTGTCCTCACCCTGGTTTTGACTCCCTCATACATGTCCTTGATCACCCTAATGTACGCCACAGGTACACTTTTAGCCTCCAAGCATTTTCATAGGATCTGTCTTGGAACTTTGTCATAAGCCTTTTCTAGGTCGATGAATACCATGTGTAGGTCCCTCTTCCTCTCCCTATACTGCTCCACCAACCTTCTCATAAGATGGATGGCTTCTGTAGTTGAACGTCCCGGCATGAATCCGAACTGGTTTTCTGAAATAGACACACCTCTCCTCACCCTCATCTCCACCACCCTTTCCCACACTTTCATAGTATGGCTTAGCAGCTTGATACCTCTATAGTTGTTGCAACTCTGGATATCTCCCTTATTCTTGTATAGAGGGATCATTACACTCGCCCTCCATTCTTCGGGCATCAATGTCGTCTTAAAGATGACATTAAACAACCTAGTCAGCCACTCTAAACCTTCCGGGGCCGCGCTTTTCCAGAATTCCCCCGGAATCTCATCAGGTCCGGTTGCTCTTCCCCTGCGCATCCTACGAACAGCACCCTTAACCTCGTCAACCTTAATACTCCTGCAATAGCCAAAGTCGCGACGCCTTTCTGTGTGTTCTAAATCACCCAACACAATGTTTCTGTCCCCTTCTTCATTCAAGAGTTTGGAGAAGTATGATTGCCATCTCCGTCTAATGACAGTTTCCTCTAGCAATACTTTGCCATGCTCGTCCTTGATGCATTTTACTTGATCCACATCACGAGCCTTTCTCTCCCTTGCCTTGGCTAGCCTGAACAATTTCTGTTCCCCTCCTTTCTCTTCTAGGTCAGCATACATGCGTTCAAAAGCTGCCGTTTTTGCCGTCGAAACCGCCAACTTCGCCTCCTTCCTCGCCATCTTATAAAGTTCTGTATTCGTCCACTTCTCCACCTCATCCTTGCTTTCTATCAACTTCGCATACGCCACCTTCTTTGCTTCCACCTTCCCTTGAACTTCTCCATTCCACCACCAGTCCCCTCGATGCTGACCACGACTACCTGTCGAGACCCCCAACACTTCCCTTGCTACCACCCTAATGCAACTAGCCGTCTTATCCCACATACTGGTCGCATCCCCACTACTATCCCAGGCCCCCATATCCTTCAATTTCTCTCCCATCTCCAGGGCACTAATAGTGGTCAAACTCCCCCATCTGATCCTAGGTCGGTCCTCTACGACCCTCTTCTTCCTCGTCATCTTGATCGCTAAATCCATCACCAAGAGCTTATGTCGGGTTGTAAGATATTCGCTCGGGATGACCTTACAATCCTTGCACAGACCTTTATCATCCTTCCTAAGGAGTAAAAAGTCAATTTGAGTCTTAGCCACCGAACTACGGAAGGTTACCAAGTGTTCCTCCTTCTTTGGGAAACTCGAATTGGCTATCACCAATCCAAAAGCTCTTGCAAAATCCAAAAGTGAGACTCCTCCTCCATTCCTGTCCCCGAAGCCAAAGCCTCCATGCACATCATCATAACCTCCCGAAATAGGTCCGATGTGTCCATTGAAATCACCTCCCACGAATAGCTTCTCAGTAGGCGGTATGCCTCCCACTAATTCGTCCAAATCCTCCCAAAAGCGCCTCTTCTCCTCGTCGCCTAAGCCCGCTTGCGGCGCATATACACTAATAATGTTCAAAGTGAGTCCTTCAACGACCACCTTAATCGACATCATCCTATCAGTGACTCTCCTAACCTCTACCACCTGATCCCTTAATTCACTATCTACTAAAATGCCCACCCCATTTCTATACTTCGACCTACCAGAGAACCACAACTTATACCCGTCTACCTCCTTAGCTTTAGGACCTACCCATTTGGTCTCTTGGATACAAGCTATATTAATCTTCCTCTTCTGAAGAATCTTAACTAGCTCTATGGACTTCCCCGTTAACGTTCCAATATTCCAAGATCCTACTCTCAACCTAGACGCTCCTTTAACCCACTTACCCCTCCTAACCCTCGCCCCCGTCCCTGAACGAGAACATGACCCTAGTCTACCATCACTAAGTAAAGCCACGAAAATGAGTATGAACTAATAAACTATTCAAAAGTCTAAAGTTAGCAAAAAATGTAACTACAAGTGTATGGACAAATAATGAATATGGCAACCGGAGGTACCAACTCCAGTTGAAATGAACCTGATCGCCGCAGGAAAACACTGTTCAACGTCCGAGTACTGTTCACTGTTCACTGCCGGAATTATTTTCACAGAGTCCTGAAACAGGAGCAGAGAAGAGGGGGAACAAGAAAAGAAAAAGAAAAAAGAAAAAAAGGAGAGAGAGAGGGCTGGCCGGAAAATGGTGCCGGAAAAAGTCTCCGGCGATGACGCAGCTGTGTTCTGGCAGCGCCAGGAGCAGATAAAAAAGGGGAAAAGGAGAAGAGAAGGAGAAGAAGAAGAAAAGGAAAGAGAAAAAAAAAAAAGTAGATCTGGCCGGAAAAGAGGCCGGCGTTACCTAATCGCCGGAGTTACCTGGTCGCCGGACGCGGTCTGATCGCCGGATGTGGTGGCAGGTGGGGTGGGGGGAGGGAGATGTTACCGTTGATCAAAATTTTAAAAATAAATTAAAAAGGAATATCAATTTTCTGTATAAAATAAATAGCATCATTACACTTTAACAAAACTAGCATTGCATCTCTCTTAATTCCAAAAGTCCTCTGTGATTACCTAAATAGTGAAGCATACATAGATGTTGGGAAAGTCAAATACTCTGCTTGGCACACAATTTTCCCTAAATGGTATTATCAGCTCTTAGTTTGAAGGTTAACCGTTCATGAGATTTTGTTTTGCATGCTGATTTGAAACCATTTTGAAGAGTTATTGCGTCTTTGTCTAGGAACCAACAGTCACTAAGCTACTAGTATCTTCACTATAAGAAGTTTCAAGTCACATAGACATCTTTCTTTTGATTTTGATAAGTTCCATTCACAGAGATATCATGAAATGAACGAATAGAAATGTTTGAATGAAACTAAACTAAAACACATAATGGGAGCAACACACATTTTGCTCATGCTGTCCATGAAAGCCTTACTTTTGATATCATAGTAAAGTTTTAGACTAAAGTACTCGTTAGAACAGAAATTTTGGAGTTCAATACGGTTACATTTCTACTTCGGTACTAAACAATTCCAGAGGAGAAGGTCTTGATGATTGGCTTTGGATTTTGGCAGTTCCTCCTGTGTTTGCCAATGCAGTATGGGCAGACATTTTAGGAACTACATTTGAAAGACAAATTATGGCCTGTCATAGTATTCTGGAAGGCACTACTAAACTTCTGAAGAGCCCTAGCGCTCTCAGTAACCTGTAGTTGTTTCTGTTTGTATAAATTTAAGTATCTGGTTAACCAAAAAAAAGGTCTTGATGTATATCAATCTCTACATATATTAGCAATAATGGAATATAATGAACACATCAAAAGTTTAAGTGGTGGTTTTCTTTTGGTTTCATTAGTTGCTTCATACCACGGTTTTATTGAGTGTGGATGTATGACCATATTGTGCTTTTACCAATAATGACACTTATTTTGGTCAAGATTCTGTTTGTAGTGCATTTGTGTCTAACTATGATGTTTGGTTCAACACTAAGATCTGTTGAAAGATTTGACCCGAGAGAACCTACATGGACTACAGTTGGAAGCATGACAACGAGGAGGGGATGCCACTCGTTGGTTGCCTATAATGAGAAGTTGTAAGTCCGTTTCTGTTAGAAGCCTCTGTTAGATATGTTAAGTTTACCATCAAACTCTTTTATCTGTATTTCTTGATCCTTAAATGATTGTTGGATGGGTGCACGATGACTTTGTCCCTTCTTGTGAGCTTTTCTATAGCAGGTTTAAGGTAATGAGCGGTAGGATCGAGTGTAGTGACTATTACCTGATCTTGTTATATACTTGCCCTATTACCTGTAGTTACTGGACCTTAGAAGGTCCTGATTTCATGCTTATACATTGTGCTTGAAGATCGATATAACCAGACGTATAAATTTTTTCTTGCAGATATGCATTGGGTGGTTATGATGGAGAGAACATGATTTTGTCTGTTGAGATACTAGATCCACGATTTGGTTCATGGGTGATGGGAGGGGAGATGAACAGTCCCAGGGGTTACTCTGGAGCAGTTGTGATAGGAGGAAAAATATTTGTAATTGGCGGAGTAAACGATCAAGAGGAAAATCTAGATATGGTATATTACTTTTATTTATTACTTCCACCTTGGTTTAGTACATCTATCCATTCTTTGCCTCATAAGTTGCCTGCAATTCATGGCAGATCGAATACTATGAAGATGGCCATGGTTGGAAGATGACTGACACGAGGACTTTAGGGAAGAGATGTTTCTTCTATGCCGTCGTCTTGTGAGTTTGGGGAAAAACATCTTAACATTTTGGTGCTGATACATGTATTGTCATATAGTATGACAGGGTAATGGCTTCACTGCACATATTGGTGATCCAGAACTGTAAATGATTAGTATATAGAACTAGTTATATGCACACTGGTGCACAAGTAATGCTATTGTCATGTGTGACTGTTTAACTCCATGCTTTTGCCACTTGACTGAAGTTCTGATATACAATATGCTACATGCAGTCTGTTTTGGTGAAACATAGAATGATCTTTCCATATTTGAGAAGATTCCAGCTTCACTATTGTGCTTGTAGTGCGACAGTATTAATGGTCTTTTGTCACTTCTCATTTCAGTTTTTTTATTTGCATGTACAAAAATAGAAATTCTCCACATCTATTTTCGTAATGTGAGATAGAGTTTCGCCAATCAAGCTAGTAAAAGACTCAAAACACTAATTCTGAACTTTTGTTTTCCAGGAAAAGCTCTTTATCGTAGGGGTATTTTCCTCCTTATTCTTTGTCAAATTAAAATACATAAAAACTTCATTACTTCAGAAGTAGATATGCTTTTAAACCTCACTGTTCCTTTTCGTTGGTGTTCCCATAAAGAAATAGAATCGCCTACTCGACGCAAGATTTCTTTATCTGATTTTTGCGGCATACATATTTATCTTTTTCTAAGACTAGCATACATATATATTTTTTTTCCTCGAAATTTCACCCTTTTACTCTAGTTAAAATTAGAAGAAAAAAAAAATCTGAAAGCAACAAAAACAGAAAAAACTGAGAACGATGGAAACTCTTCAGAAAGGTCATGTCCTAATCAGTAACTTAGCTCTTCTCCCAAAAAACTTAGCTCTTCTCCAATCGTTGGCTTCTTTTTTGGAAAAATAACCTTCAACTCCTAGCATCCAATAAATGTACATGCAAGCAATATAGCATCACAAATGTATAGTAACAATTTAAAACTTTATTTCCCTGCCTCGCAAACGCACCAGAAGAATCAAAATACTCTCACACTCCGTCAAAATCGCAATGAAGTTTTGTTTGGTTTCACATTCGGTATTCGGTACCCGCATTGAAGCTCAACTAATCCGATTTCGTGCCGCGTAGATCTCATTCGGGGAAAGCTCTCCCTACCAAAGAAATTGCTTGAAACTCGAAATATCGGGTTAACTGATAAGTTGTTATTTTCCCAATGCCCTTAGAGTTAAGTCTTAGAATTACTAAGTTGTATTCTGAATTTAACTCTTTGTTTTAGTGGAGTTTGGATAAATTCTAATGGACTACATCGTAATTTTTACACCTTTGAGTCGGGGATTATGCACATAGGAAATTTGTGTTCTTTATTTCACAATTTATAATTTACTGTTGGTCTCATCAGAAACGCAAAAAGAACTAGTTACTTCTAGAGGGAAGTTAGACAAATTTAGGAAAACGCAAAAATTGATGGGAGTCAATTCATTGCCCTCTTGTGTCGGATTGATGTACAAAATACCATTAATAGGAATAGTTTTCTCTTAAAACTCATACTTTGTGGACTTAACCTTCCAAAAATGCTACTTGAAATTTATTACTTAAATTCAGTCACATTTTAATTTCAAAATGTATTGGTCCAAACAAATATTATAGGCTAATATAATCAAATTAATTGTTTAAATTCAATATGCATGGATTTAATTGAAAGACCAATGCAATTTGGCTAGTCTATTATTCAATTTGACTAGTCTATCTTGTTTAGCTCAAGTTCCATGTCATGTGTCAAATGACGTGGCAGAAGTCAATAACCAATAAAATCATGCCGCGTATATATATATATATATATATATATATTAAAATTGGTGGAACCATGTGATAGATTTAATGACTAAGGTAGACTGATCAAATTGAGCAAAAGAAAATATGTATCCATCACAAACTCTCTCTGTGTCCTAAAGTTATAAATAGGAGTCTTCACAAGGACAAAAAGGATCAAGAAATACATAGAGATTTGTGAAATTTTGAGCCAATTGCTATGATTGCCTCAAGATAGATCAACAATACTGTATGCAAAAAATATTTATGCTGCTCCATCTGATGAATGTAATCGTGTTGGCTCGACAATAAGCAGCAAGCTTAACATGACGTGGCAGAAGTCAATAACCAATAAAATCATGCCGCGTGCATAAGTGATGTTACATGCTAAGTAAATATAAGAATCAATCAAATGTCGCCAAGTATTTAAATGGCATGATTCAACCAATTATATATATATATATATATATATATATATATATATATATATATATATATATATATATTAAAATTGGTGGAACCATGTGATAGATTTAATGACTAAGGTAGACTGATCAAATTGAGCAAAAGAAAATATGTATCCATCACAAACTCTCTCTGTGTCCTAAAGTTATAAATAGGAGTCTTCACAAGGACAAAAAGGATCAAGAAATACATAGAGATTTGTGAAATTTTGAGCCAATTGCTATGATTGCCTCAAGATAGATCAACAATACTGTATGCAAAAAATATTTATGCTGCTCCATCCGATGAACGTAATCGTGTTGGCTCGACAATAAGCAGCAAGCTTAACATGACGTGGCAGAAGTCAATAACCAATATAATCATGCCGCGTGCATAAGTGATGTTACATGCTAAGTAAATATAAGAATCAATCAAATGTCGCCAAGTATTTAAATGGCATGATTCAACCAATTATATATATATATATATATATATATATATATATATATATATATTAAAATTGGTGGAACCATGTGATAGATTTAATGACTAAGGTAGACTGATCAAATTGAGCAAAAGAAAATATGTATCCATCACAAACTCTCTCTGTGTCCTAAAGTTATAAATAGGAGTCTTGTCAAGGACAAAAAGGATCAAGAAATACATAGAGATTTGTGAAATTTTGAGCCAATTGCTATGATTACCTCAAGATAGATCAACAATACTGTATGCAAAAAATATTTATGCTGCTCCATCCGATGAATGTAATCGTGTTGGCTCGACAATAAGCAGCAAGCTTAACATGACGTGGCAGAAGTCAATAACCAATAAAATCATGTCGCGTGCATAAGTAATGTTACATACTAAGTAAATATAAGAATCAATCAAATGTCGCCAAGTATTTAAATGGCATGATTCAACCAATTATATATATATATATATATTAAAATTGGTGGAACCATGTGATAGATTTAATGACTAAGGTAGACTGATCAAATTGAGCAAAAGAAAATATGTATCCATCACAAACTCTCTTGTGTCCTAAAGTTATAAATAGGAGTCTTCACAAGGACAAAAAGGATCAAGAAATACATAGAGATTTGTGAAATTTTGAGTCAATTGCTATGATTGCCTCAAGATAGATCAACAATACTGTATGCAAAAATTATTTATGCTGCTCCATCCGATGAATGTAATCGTGTTGGCTCGACAATAAGGAACAAGCTTAATTTTTTGTGGATTGAATAAAGAAAAATACTTCATCTTCTTGGAGACACCAAAGAAAAACAAATCTTCGACAATACGGGCAATCTTTAGGGACAAATCTCTTGTTCTCTATTTAAATTATTCCTCATCAAAGCCGCAAGCTCATAAGGAGGACAACATAGCGATCCTTTACCAAAGACCCAAAATCATAAAGATTGTATCTCCATTTTTATGGGTACTTCAAATCTCATCTGTGAATTTCATCAAGCCTATGTTCCGACAAGCACTGAAGTAGGGGCATCTGTGGACATCAAAAGTTTAGTAGATTCATGATGGGCCTTTGCAAGATGAGCCCAATCCTGTTCTCTAAATCCTAAGGTCCATTGGAGCTGCTTGACGACTACTCTACCCTAAACCATAACTCATACCTATATAAAGGGGTACATATGCTCTTGAAGGGGCATCTCATAAATTTCATAAACTCCTGAGATAAATTTACAAAGAGACCAAGACAACAAATATTGTCTTTCTCAATGCCGAAATGATCAAGAGGCATTCTTCCTCAAGCTCAAGATGAACCAGTATAATCAAAGTGCTGCCCCACGTTCTTGACGATCAAATACATCACAAGAAGGTTCACATCATTCTAAGTTCGAGAAATACACTACTAACGACGCTCGAATCACGAAGAAAACTTAAGAGAGAAGAATCGGGAATACACAAAATTGTACTCACGAACTTGATAAATAAAAACACCCTTTTATCTATTTTGTTTTGTGATTGCAGTTATTTTTCATACTTGAGAAATTTTGTTGCAAACAACTGATACGATCAATTTAATTTTACTATTTTGTAACTTCTTATTTTGTTATTCTTTGAATACCAAATCAAGTTTTATTTATGGAGTAATAAATAAATAATGAATAATCAAACATATCAGTTAATGACTTTGAATAATGAAAGAACTCACCACATATGAATAAGAAATTGAAATTTCTTATATGGAGTTTTTTCTTAAAATTTAACATGAACGTTAAAAGATTTCTTATATGGAGGTTTTTCTTAAAAGTTAACCATAGATACCAAATAAATATTCACTTTATTTGAAAATTTTGAAGTTGGAGTTGTGTTTGGTTATAGTTTTTGCAAATAATATTTGGTTGTTTGAATGTACTTTTTCTAAACAACATGAAATGTGATTTATACCCGCAATTTCTATAAACTAGCAAAACCAAACAATTCATAAAACATAACCAGTTGGTTGAATCAAAACAAGCTATTACACAATCTACTTATGGCTTTTGGGATGTGATTAGTTACCGGCATAGAAATACAAAGAGCTTACAGTCAATCTACTTATTGTGTAGAAGATAACCAAAATAGCGTGAGAATATTTTATATTATTAATTAAGATCATATGCAAAATACTTGGTAACTATGGTTAAATTTTAGTATGTATAATTAAAGAATATAACAAGTGTCATTTATTTACTTGTTGGGTGTAGACACCTGGTGCAGATTAGTTTTTATCGGAAGAAAATAAATTCTTTAATCAAATGATGCAATAAATTACCACTAATGAGTTGCCATTCATAAGGTTTGAGCACATTTGTTGTATATGTGAAGCGAGTAACACTGTTATGCGGAGTATCCCACCTTGCACTTATACCCCATACAAAACCCAACAAGAACTAAAACAAATAGTTGTAAATACTACCAATACTAGAATAAATGGAGTTAAATTTATAAAAATAGAAAATTTAGGGTAAAATTTGAAAAAAGAAAAACAAAAGCAAGAGTCAAAAACAGAAATTGAAAATAGTGAAAACAAGGTTTTGGAATTGTCATGGCCAAACACTAGTTTTAAAAAAAAAAGTGAAAAAATTTCCGAAAAAAGTGAGTAATATCCATGGCCAAACGGGTCCCTAATATGCGTAATATCAAAATTATAATTATTAAAATAAAAGTATTTTTAACAAATTTCAAAAAATTGTACTTTGGATACTTTATACTTCAAGCGACTTTAAAATTACATTTTAGAATGAGATGTTGCACTATTTGACTGAATCCTTTATGATTACAAAAAGAATTAAAATATTTCTTAAAGAACAAAATAGGCACTGTCCGAGATATCAGATAAAAATGTATTTCACCCATAGCTGCAGGCAAATCCAATTCTTTTAAGCAAAATTGGAGAGGAGAAATAATTTTCACCTATAAATACTTCCGTCCGGTCCATTAATTTACTTGTCATATATATATATATATATATATATATATATATATATATATATATATATATATATATATATATTTGGCACACCCTAAGGAAACATTAGCTAGAGGTAATTTGACTAAATTATTATTATTATTATTATTATTATTATTATTATTATTATTATTATTATATTCCTCTCAATTTAATATAATTCTCTTTTTCACATATTAATATTTCTCTACATTTATATGAGTAATGGTCAAAGCGAACAAACAACTAATTATCCTGAGTTTTTTTTTTTTTTTTTTTTTTTTTAAAATGACAACTATGTTGAACCATGAATTTTTAGTAAGAGAGACAAGTAAAATGGATAGGATCGAGTATATGATGTATATACCTCCATCTCAATCTGGCGAGGTCACTAAAAATAATTATCTCAAATTATTTATCGTATTAGAATTCAAGGCACAATTAATAATATCTTTTCCCCATTTTATCTTTGTCATTAATGAGATCATTGACATATAAATAGAGTAAATATTAAATGGAGAGATTATAAAATAAACGCGTAAAATAGTCAAATATCCTACTAATTAGTATTTTTTTTTTTAAATTGACAGATAATTTGAGAAGGAAGGAGTAATATTTGAGAAGTTTTTACTACTTATTATTCAATCAACATCAAAATAATGTGGGTTGGTGCAACAAATTGCAGTGTATAGCGAAGTGGGCGAAGAAATAGAAGTTGGGGGCGGACATCTCAATGAAGATAGTACACTAATATACTCATCTCACAACTGTAGTAAACTAAACTCTCTTTTTCTCAGTTTCCCATTTTCTCTCCTTCCAAATTTCTTCATCGGTATCTCCGATCACAGCTCATGGAGTCCGCTACAGCTCTTCGCTCCTTTCATTGTACGTAGATATACATTCTCAGTTGTATTGAATTGTTTTATAATGTTAATGTATCTGCAATTTTTTGCTCTTCTTTTTGGTTTAACATCCGGTGTCCGGTCCCCCGACTATTCCGGATTCACGCCGTGTAGGGCCCCTTTGGGAGGAGGGCTGGATTTGTCTATACTCAGGGCTCGAACTGTGTTTAAGGGAGAAGCAACCCCATTTGGTGGTGCAATTTTTTGGTCTTATATTACAAGGATAGCGAGATTAAGTTCTTAGATTAGATATATTTTTAGCTCTAATTGGCAAGAAATGATAGCTATGTGTTTTACTTTCTGATTTTCATCTCATTGATTTAAATGCATATATTATGGGATGGCACGCGTGCGAGTTTTTTAGTTTCTTAAATGGGACTGAGCTTTATAGCTTGTGGATATCTCTCTATTTTTCTCTTTGCTACTCCCTTTGTCCCAATTTATGTGGCACAATTTAAATTTCGAGAGTCAAAACGATTTAATTTTGACCGTGAATTGGGGCATGGAGTCTTTAAGTTTAAGATTTACATATTTGGAAACTACTTAAAAGGTACTATAAGTCACAATAATTGACAATTCAAAATATTTAAAAGATATTTGAAAAAATTACGGTAAAGACTTGTTTAAATCTCGAAATCTGAAAGGTGCCACATGAATTGTGATGGAGGGAGTATTAGTTTTTGTTGATTAATAATGGAATTGAATGATATTTGGAACTGTGTAGTAATAATACATTGTCCTTTCTTTTATGCCTGATTTTAGAAGAACTGATGATCAGAAACTTGTGGCAGTAGATATATGCTATTAGCTTAGTCTTTAAGAGGAACTTCAAAGTAGTGGTTCATGATTGATGAAGCTGCAAGGTCTTACGTGCAATTTACTTTCACAAAAGATCACGAGTTCTGTTGAGTATAGGGACTAATTGCAATTGATCCAGAAAAAACATGAGGTAGAATCCTAATTAATGAGTATAAACTGGTGTAAGGCGACGCGGGAAAGGGAAAAAGATAATGTTTCTCCTTCCACTTGAACGAAAAGAAGGGAAATATTTTTTTTAGCATAAGCACATAATTGGCTTTACCGGTTTTTGTGCATTTTTTATTTTAATAAACCTACAGCTCCTTTTATCTTTTGGTGTTCACTGTATCTAGTTTCTCAATTACCTTACTGGTGCCAACCTGTTTTCTTGCATAAATGCTTGCCAATAGTTCTGCTCTATCTATTTGTTTCATGTTGATATACTCCAAGTAGTTCTAATCAGTCTTTCTGTTTCATGTGGATATCCTACTTTACTGTTTCTGATAGATTCAGTAGGTACCACTTCCCATGTGAGGTCCGTAATTGAAATGCATGGCGTCATTCCAATGAGTAGTGTTGCCTTCTCCAAGCCTACTAAGTTTCCCCTTAAGGGCTCCACAAATGGTGCAAGGCTCGCGTCTTCTCCTAACAAGCATGTTAGATTGATACTTTCATGTGCAAAGACATCTGAAACAACTGTGACAGCGAAATCTGATGGTGAGTTACTTTGTTATTGAACCAGTTGCAAATCAGTATCTAGGGTCTAATCTTTTCTGATTTCCGTTTGGCTATTGCATTGAGTGTACATCACATTCTTGGTTTATTTGATGCGCTAGTACTTTTTGGTATCTACCGTACTATTATGCTTGCAATCACAGCCTATTAATTCATTCTGAGCAGTATGCAGAACTTCTATTGGAATCTAAAGCTTATCATTTTGGCATTTATCTGATAAGGGGTGGAGAGTAGTTTTCTAGTTTCCTTTATTTTGTCACATCTAACTTTTAGGCCAAACTCCCTTAATCTGAAGGAACCGTTCTTGCAGCTAGCCACCAAAAAGTGCCAACGGAAAGGAGTCCACTGCCAACAGCAACGTTTCCAAAGGGTTTTGAGGTTGGTTAATCTCTTTGGATTTTAGAATGTCCTACTGGTTTTTTTTTTTTTTTTTTTTTTTTTTTTTAAAAAAAAATTCTTTTTACGGGTGCCTAAAGTACCTTGTGTTGATTATTTAGCATTATATGCTTGATGCCCAACTTTTGGCTTAATTGGTCCTTCTGAAGTAAAGCATGAGTTCTATGGATTTTATTTTTTAACCATTTTCATGCAAATGCCAATTGAACTATGTCGAAACCAAGACTTCCTGCAACTTCGGCCAATCTTTGTCAGGCATAGTTTTGAACTTGTGATTATTTCTGTATGATTTGAAAATACTGCTCATGTTTGTGGCAAACCCATAGTCACCAGTGTCATTTTACTTAATTTTGGCAACCAAGTCAAAACCATATCTTTTATTCTTTATTAGGCAATTGTTATTTAAGATGCTTCTTTTATACTGCTTTCTTATCTTAGACAAATTTCTAGACTAGCTCTTTGTTTGCCGTGACTTTAAGCATGATTGTTGTTATACTGCTTTTCACCAGGCTCTGATTACTGAGGTGTGTGATGATACAGAAGTGGCTGAGCTGAAACTTAAGGTAAGCATTTCTTTGCTTGCTGGTGCATCCTTTCATGTGTAGTGCATAATGCGTTTTTATTTGTTTGGGAGATTCTGAAACAGAAATATGGAACTATACTATAGACGGGATTATAAGACCGTAAAAGTCTGAGGAAGTTGGAAATGACCAAAAGGGAATGTTAAAGCATGACTTATCTTTTTTAATGAAGTAAAAAATTCATTAATAGGCATCAAGAAGATGCAGAAAATATAGCATGTCTTATCTTCAATCCTATGAGATTCCAGAGCCACAGAGTATGCATTATAGCTTTACCACTGCCACATGATCTGAAACTATATACTAGCATATTTAGAAAATGGCAACGTGGTGGCAATCTGCAGATTGCTTATTTTTACAAGTTAATTAGTACCAAGACTTATAGCCTAGTGGTAACGGTGGGAGTCTCCACTCAATAGGTGTGAGCTTGCTTCTCACTACCCCACTTCCCTAGTCCCCATTTGTAATAGAAGAAAATTTAATTTTTAAAAAGCTTGTAAAACGCATTACAATTGTTAAAACAAAGTATAAAATATCTTGAGACGGTAGCATTTACTATTTTAGCACTACCCATTTGATCTGAAAGTTCTGATGGTATATTTGGTGATAATTTGGGAAGAATTCAAGCATTCATGCAATAGGAATCAGAATTTCATATATTGATTTATAGTAGAAGAAGAAAAGAAGGACTACAGGTTCATGTTGATGCCGAGAGCTTTGCAGGATTCTACATTCTATACCACCAATCATGTTCATATATGCTACTGCAATGAGTAAAACTTATAAGGTTGAAACATTCCTACATAAAGAGTTGAAAGCTGCTATTATTCTGTCTTACTGGAATTGTAGCAAGTATCGTCCAAGTAGTTTGAAGGCAACAATTGTGGAATGCTTATGATAGTCAATTTTCTGATTCAGTTTGTTGCTTATTTGATTACGCAAATCTACAAACTTCATGTTGGTTTTGATAGGACAAGTATCTTCAGTTTAGAGAATCACTTTTGTAGGTTTCTCTTGTAAATAGTTATTTAGTCTTTTTGTTGAAATATAATTCTAAATATTTTTCTTAGAAAAATTATCTTCTAATATATTCTGAAAGAAAAGGCGTTATGATTCCCATTGATGTTTGATTGGATATTATGGTTTATCTCATAGGTTGGAGATTTCGAACTCCACCTGAAACGGAACATTGAATCTCCAGTAGTGCCTGCACCTGTTGTTTCCACACCACCACCACCACCACCACCTAGTGCAAGCAAACCATCTATTTCATCAACAGCTGCTGCTCCTGCAGCATCCCCGGGGAAATCGTCCTCAGAAAAGATCAGCCCATTCACAAATGTTGCTGCCGAAAAATCAGCAAAATTAGCAGCTCTAGAGGCTACTGGAGCTAGTGGTTATGTTCTTGTATCATGCCCAACGGTGTGCATTTCTTGACCTATTAAATCCTTTTAGCATGTATCATGTACTATATCAGCAATGGCTTCCACTTTTCTCTGACAGGTTGGTTCATTCCGAAGGGCCAGGACACTAAAGGGAAAGAAACAACCCCCTGCGTGTAAAGAGGTAACCCATAATGAATCCAACCCTCCAGCGTTTGTTATGAACTTTATTCTTCTTTTTGAAGGCTTTCATAATATAAGGACAATCACTAACTTTCTTTCTCCTAAAAATTAGATTAGTCTCAAAAAAAAAATCTCTTGACCACCAGATGGTTGTAGGCTGAGTTCTTCAAAAGAGTACAGTTTGTTACTCTGAATAACTACCATGTCTAGATGATGGAATGGATGAGCTGAGGACATCTAGCTTGTTTTTGCCTTGTGAGCATCATCATTTCTTTGCTTAAAGGTCTAAGGGTTGAGAGCGCCAGTGGTTTACTAGATCTTGTAACTCAGTGGACCATTGACATTTCTTGTTGGCGTATGCTTTTTATCTTCAATGTGATGCTCACATGCCAGGATTAAACTAACAGAGGCCTTTATGGGAGTATAGCTTAGTGCTTGAATCATGCATATGTGCTTGTGTGCAGGGTGATGTTATCAAGGAGGGACAGATTATTGGCTTTTTGGATCAGTTTGGAACTGAACTTCCTGTCAGGGTAAGCCTTTTTAAGGCAATTTTTTGTTAAATATCTGCTCTGAGGGTAATATTTGGTGACCTCTCTTTTTAAATTTTTCTTATTTTTTTGTTGAGCAGTCAGATGCGGCTGGAGAAGTCTTGAGGATCCTCTTTAATGATGGTGGTATGCTTCTTTCAAACATTTTTTTCTTTCTCCACCTTGTTTTACTCGTCAAGTTGTCCCAGCTGCAGTTTTTCTGTTAAATTAACAATTATAGTGCATGTGAAATATTTAAAATCTGCTAAATTAACAATTATAGTGCTGAAATAATTAAAACCACAAAATTGCAGTGGGTACACAGGAGTTGATTGTCCACAAGAAGTTTTGACTTCAAGTCCGCTCTATTTCATTCGGAAACAAACCTTTTCTACTCCCTCCATTCCATAATAAGTGACTCTTTTAGCTCATGCACACCCTTTAAGAAATTAATTACTCCTAGAAAATTATGAGTGTTTTTACTAACTTACCCCTAATTAATGCTTAGAAAAAGAAAAGTTATTTAATGATTCTTGATTATAAATAAGGGTAAGTTTGGAAGAACAGGATTAATTTCTTCTTGAAATCCTAAAGTGTCACTTATTTTGAAACAAAATAAAAAGCCTAAAAGGTCACTTAATATGGAATGGAGGGAGTATAATCTAAATGCCTTGCTACTTTAACATATGCTATTTTGCGATGTTTAAGAGTAGAAAGAAGATCAGGAGAAGCTTTTTACGCGAGTTCTTTCTTTCAAAAGTAAAAACTACACTATTTCTCAAAGGGGCTGTTTGGAAAGCCACCCATGTAATTGGAATTGGATGTAATTGGGTGTAATTACACAGTTTAATTACACAGAAAGAATTTCCTAAAATAGAAGTTACGTCAATTTGTTTAACTTCTCCCATCAAAGTAACTCCTCTCCGTAGTTTTTTTTTTTTTTTTTTGATGACATGGGAACCCGCAGCCGCTACCCTTTGGTTGCGCACAGGGTAAACCCAGCTCCTGTGTAATAGCTCGCAAACCACACAGGAGAGATAACCCGCACTAGGCAAGCCTTGTGCGACGAGCTCGGCCCAGAAGGCAAATCTCCTGTTGTTGTAGGCAGGGGGTTTCGAACCTGAGACCTCCATTATGAAAGCCCCATGCTCAACCAACTGAGCTACCCTTGCGGGTCCTCTCCGCAACTTCCCCACTCCTCAAAAACTAACTTTTGCACGACTGCACTAGTAGGTTGGTTGTTTCATATAACCAACCATCTAGGACACGATCAGCCCATATGGGAGATCAATAATTGATCTAAACTAACATCTCCTACTTAAGACATGATGGGCTAGACTCCAGTCCAGTATCATGTCAACAACACATGTTCTGATATTTTGGGTTAATTCTCAGATTGATCTGATGTAATCATGTAGTTATGCATTGTTGTCTTACTGCTGTATTTCTTTCTGGGTTGAGTGGATTGTTTAAAGTTGATTTGCTTTCTTTAACCTGGCATGTAAGACTTTGATCCTATAGAAATGACAGAAAATCTAGTGAGTCGTATGTACATCTCATAGCTGGCTGTATTCTTTTAAAAAAAGAAGTATAGCTGGTTGTATTCTTTTTTAAAAAAAGAAGTATAGCTGGTTGTATTCTTTTTTAAAAAAAGAAGTAGCGTCCGCCACAATTATAGATTTTAGAGTTAGATGAAACGATTGAAGCAATCAATTATAAATTGAGAAACAATAAGTAGCTACTCAAGGTTGGATTCAACTAAATATTAAATCTAACTTTGATTTTCGGCTCAACTAGTTGGAAGAATGTTGATGTCAAATAATTCCTATGAATTAAGGTCAAGTTTATGTGGATATGAGATAGCTATTGAAGCTGTTTTAACTTGTGTAAAACACTAGCAGTGCTCGAGGGACGCTATGTGACAATTGAAGCTCTATGAAGTTTGAAAGGTTCCATTTTTCTGTGTATATTGTGTATAATGTGAAAGAAATGAAGAAGTAACCTATTGAATAGATATGTTTAAAGAGAATGATGCCGTAATTATGAATTACGTATAACAATGCTGTAATCATAAATGAGTAGTTAAGGCGAAGAGACGAAATCAAACAGAAATAAGTAAATGGGAAGATGGATTCAATTGGTCAATCACAGAGTGATACTGAAAAAAGTAATAGGACCTAACAAGCACCTGATGTACTTGTCATTGTTGCTTTAATCTCCTAAGGTACAGGTGCTGCCATAGTTAGTGCCTGAGATCTAATTGATACGTGAGTGAGTTTTGGCCATTTTGCACATTATGATGGTTCTTTTGAACCGAGCATGCCATGCATGGTTCACAACCAACCAATTTAACTAAGCCGTTTGCCCTTTCCCAGTATTATTTCTTTGGCATTTGCGTTTGATGAATCTTTTAGCTTGGTAAATGTGTGCAAACATTAACATATTTGATGTGGGTCTGTGCATGTATTTTTAAATTGTCAACGGTATCTACTGTTTTCTAATGTTCTTTCTGGAAAACCTCAACTCACTGTTCAATTGGTGGTACTTTGCAGAAGCTGTTGGTTATGGTGATCCACTTATTGCTGTCTTGCCATCATTCCGTGGTATCAACTGAAATTGCTGTCACCTCTAGTTTTTGAATTCTTGGAGAGTACTAAGGTTGCTGTTCTTTTCCTTGTATTTTGGTGAACTCTGTCATCTTGGGACTCTCTTAATCCCATTTGGGATGCAAGTTTAGGTGGAACTGTAAACTTCTTATTAAAGGTTAATTCGGCTTTAGAACAATAAAAGTTTGTCCATTTGAGGTTGAGAAGTTGTTTTGCTTTTTCTGGTTTTATGATTTTGTGTATTTATATAACGCTGATGGTGTTATCAATAGGGACCAGAAAAGGGTGTTGATGGTGGAGTTTGCAATTACTGCCTACTTTAAGGAGTGGTTGATTGGAGTAACTCTGGATATTTTACCATGGAATTCAATATGTCTTTTATCACCTTAACTTATCTACAGTGCAACTTTTTATCTCTAGTTCGCTACCTTCTTCGCACATTGCATTCGGCAATAGTTAACACACCTCTCACTGGCACAAGATTTTATAGCTTAAGAGCGACAGGATTTGTTATAATTGCACACCAACATCTTTCACTTTTTAAAATAAACAAAGGATGCCTTTTATTCTCCAGTTAGCTTGTCGTTTTTTATGTGCTCCATAAAAGCCAAAGGAGTCCCCATCAGTTATTCCCACAATGAATTGAAAGCTTTACAGTTGACAATTTAGCTGCCCAAAAGCCTTATTATAGTTCTGGGGGGAAAGGGATGAACCAGTGAATATGTCGATGTTAGCTTAATCGCAGGAATTCAAATATGAACCTGAGAATCAAGTAGCTGAATCAGAAACTTTACAGAGAAGTTCGGGAGAGATATCTAAAGTGATGGAAGAAAGAAGATGAACTGAGAAAATTGAGTTAATACAACAACCACAACAACCCAGTGAAATCCCACAACGTGGGGTCTGGAAAGGGTAGAGTGTACGCAGACCTTACTCCTACTAAGTAGGACGGCTGTTTTCGAAAGACCATCGGTTCAATAAAAAAGCATAAAAAGAGGTCAGATAAAGTTAAGAGATTCAAAGCGATATGGAAATGAAATAACGCAAGCGACACAGATAACATAGGATAATCAAAGCACAGGAAATAACAGATAATAACAGAAATCAGAGCACAAGAAATTATACTGCGATAATGCGACTACTAATAAGAAAGGATAACGAGACTATCTACTAGCCTTCTACCCTAATCTGGGTCCTCCAAACCCTCCTATCTAAGGTCATGTCCTCGATAAGCTGTAACTGCGCCATGTCGTGTCTAATTACCTCTCCCCAATACTTCTTCGGCCTATCCCTACCTCGTCTGAAACCATCCATGGCCAACCTCTCACACCTCCGCACTGGGGCATCTGTGTCTCTCCTCTTCACATGCCTAGAGGAGAGACACAGATGCCCCAGTGCGGAGGTGTGAGAGGTTGGCCATGGATTGAGTTAATAATGAATGAAAATGAATTATGCTGTATACGAATATGGTAGAACTGCTTCTAACTAATTCGACTTATTTCAATTAACTCAAGTGGTTGTAATTACCATAACTACTTCAGCTGACATTACCTCAGGTTAACTGATATTTCAGCTCCATTTTATGTATCAGTACTCCGTCTTGCAAAAGATCCTTGACCACAAGGGTCAAAATATGGAAAACTGATCCTCAAGATGGTCCTTCCCATTTAATCAAGAAGACCTGTGACACAACCTTATTCCCCCTTTTCACCATTCTCCTCTGCAATGTACGTGGATTCTAGATGGGGGGCAAAAGGACGAGCAATGAGGATAGGGAATTTGGGCAGGCACCTCATAGCACTTCTTCAATAAGGATACATGGATTGTAGGATATAGCTGTACTGAAGATGGAAATAGGAGTATATAGGCAACTGATCCTATCCTATTGAAAATTTGAAAGGGCCTACAATACCATGCAGCTAACTTGTGACATGGTTGTGCTGAAACGCTAATTTATTTGTAAGGTTTAACCTTAAAAAAGACCTACTCTCACCTCAAAGTTTTTGTCAACCTTATGAGAATCAACCTATCGTTTCATCCTCAACTGAACTCTCAAGAAATGGTGCTTAAGCAAGTGCAGCTTCATTTCTCTATTAGGTCGTGTATTATCTACCTCAACTGAAGCTAATTCACCAGACAGAAGAGATAAATGCGGAGAAATCTTCCATAGAGAGCCTCATAAGGAGTAGTCTTTATATCAAAATGGTGAGATGTATTATACCAATCTCAGCCATAGACAAACAAGAATACCAGTTTGTAGCATCTTCAGTGCAAAAGCATCTCAAATATGTCTCCAAACATATGTTCAGGACCTCAATTTGGCCATCAAATTGAAAATGGTAAGCTGAAGAAGTGTTCGACTTCACTCCTTGTAAAGAAAATAACTTTGTCAAACGGAGCTCAAGAACACTACATCTCTGTCACTCGTTATGGTATCTGTTAGTGTTATGATTTTAATGATGACAAATTGTTGTGTAGGTACTATACTCAAAGGATCAACCAAACGGATTGGACAGATAAGCCCAATGGACAACAGGAGTTCAGTCGGCTGAATAGAAGTGCAAGCCCAAGTCAGCTGCTTAAGGAAAGAAATTCAAGGCTCAATAAAAATAGGCTACTGCGTATTTTTGGAACAAGAATCAGTTTTTACTCAATCAATTAAATCAGCACAATCATGGGGAATCAAGCATTAAATCAAATATGCTATACAAGGAAACAAGTACCACTCCAACAAGGCAAATGACGCATAAGGAAAGCAGCTGTACAGCCTTTATTACATATCAACAACGCACAAGGAAACAAGCATCTGCCAACTAGGATGATACCATAGAAGGAAAGTGTCACGACCCAACCCCGTAGGCCGTGACTAGTGCCCGAATTGGACACTCATATTGCCTGTTAACTGTAATCATTTATAACTAGCATGTCATGAACTTATTTGTATAAAAAGGCAGGGCGTTATTTTAAAGCTGTCACGATTCTGTGTGTCATAAGCACCTGTCTCCTGAGGAGTTACCATTTTCAACAACAACATATATTTATATATACGCAAGCCGACAAGGCTGCCATTACACGTAACATTCCAAACATACATACATATGCAAGCCGACAAGGCTGCCATCACGAATGGGTACGCCCCAAACATAAGTCATGTTCATACAACGCATCATCAACTATACATAGACCCACACAGATGTCCACAAACCTCTAAGAGTAATGACAGTATCATGTGATGGGACAGGGCCCCGCCGTACCCCGAATAAACACATACACATACAGAAAAAGGAAGTTATACCACAAGCTAGGCTCTGGAACAAAGGAGCAGTCCAAAATAGCTGAATAGGTATCCTAAGCTGGCGGATCTCCAAAACGAACGTCTGTACCTGCGGGCATGAACGCAGCCCCCCGAAGAAAGGGGGTCAGTACGGAATATGTACTGAGCATGTAAAGCATGAAATGTAGTAATAGACTCATAAGGAGACAAAGTATGTAGGACCCAATGCAACAATCAGAAATTCATAAAAATTGCCTTTGGACATATTTCATCTGTATCATTCTCATATCAATATCGTTATAGAGTTTTGTAATCAAAGCTGCATAATCATTCTGTATATAACATATATATAACGTGTCCCGACCCTTTAATGAGGGACTCGGTAATTAATAGCATCATAAACATAAACATAGACGTGTCCCGACCCTTTAATAAGGGACTCGGTAATAGGGAATATGCCCTCCTAGCCACCATCTCCATATCATCATATCATCATGTCATCATATCATCACATCATCATATCATCATATCATCATATCATTATATATATATATATATATATATATATATATATATATATATATATATATAACGTGTCCCGGCCCTCTAGTGAGGGACTCGGTGATTAATATAGTAAATAGGCGCACGAGAACGTGTCCTGGCCCGGGACTCAGTGAAGGATATAGCGGTAAGCACGAGCAGAATAATAAGCAACCACATATATGCAATTCATCTTTTGAGACTCAATAGATAAGCAACTAACCAGCTCTAAAGTATTGGGATAATAATCATATTCAATGTTTTTCAACTCTCATTATAAGTTATAGCAAGGAACGTTTCAGCTTTCATGTACATGTATCAATTTCCATGATGTAGTTTTTGAAAGTCAAGTATGCTTCTGTTCATGCCATTCTTTTAAGAGTAAGAACTCCTATACATCATTCATTAGTCAATCATGTAGTAGGCTCGTGACAATAGCATTAAGGAAAGATAGAATCATAAGTCATGCATGGAACTAGAGAATAGAATTTACCCCAAGGTTCATATCATTTCATACTTACGTCTAGGACATGCCAAAAGAAAGAAAGAATAGGCTTTACATACCTTTAGCGTTTAGTCGTAGTATAACTTGTACTTGCTGCCCAAAAACACTTATCCTATATCAAGACATCAAGAGCTACAATTAGTCTACAAGGGAATTCAATACGTATTTTGACGCTCACAATCCCTTTCTAACATTTAAACGACGTTTCGTTCGCATTCAAACCAACTAGCGCTACAAGCTAACATTGCTAATCGTTCTTTCATATATTAATCCAAACTTGTTTAAACATGATTTAGGGAACTTGGGCAGTCCATACATCATTCAAAACTGTCCCATACACACGGCTAAACAACACACATGACATTTCCATTCTCACTTAGCAATTTTCTAGTTTTAACTTACAACAACAACAACACGTTTAATGACATTACTTTCATGATTCTTGGAACTGTTTTAGCATCATTTCCATTCTTACAACAGCCCACAAATCATTCCAATTTCGACCTGAATCATTGCACTTCACTTTCACTAAACGTTCACAACAAGAATCAACACTCAACACATACAAATTCACTTCTAGCACTAAAACAGTCCACTGTTTTGGACTGCTTGTATGCTTCAACATAATTCATTTCTTTAACACCTCAATTCACATATTCAACATGCATACAATACACCACAATGTCCATAACAACAACAATCAAAATGTGACACAAAACAGTCCATAATCTCCCCTAAAACAGTCCCCTTATACGGCTTCAACACCATTCCAACAACTTCATGATTTTCATCCATTTATCCATATTAAAACACATTCAATCCACTTCCAATACATGTACAAGAAGATTAAACATGATTCCATTAAAGCCTACAACACACGGCTCATTTAAATTTTTAAGAAAAATAGTCCAATACCAACTTGCAACATCATAAACCAACTTCTAAAATCTTTGTTCATTTACGTATGTTGACACATATTCAATTCATCAACAATACAAGCAAAATGAAATCAACCATGACTTCACCACTACTCACGGCTCACCCCCTACTTCAACTACAACAACAATCCAACAACCTTCATGAACTATACATTCAAATCATCATGCAACACAAGAACAATAAACATTCTTACCTTACAACGTGTTCTTCACTTTGGCCGAATCTTCAACCCTATTGAGGTGCTACACCTCCTTGTTTCTTTTCCACAACTACTACACGTTCTTGTACACTAGATGAGGAGTAAAATTGGTGAAGAAACTGATTTTTTTTGGAGCAAAACTTGGAGCTCATTCTCGGCCAGCCATGGCCGAGAGCTTCTCTTTCTATTTCTTGGTTTCTCTCAACTTTGTGAAGGTGAAATGGCTAACTAGTTGAACCATGAATCAGCATTTTTTTTTCTTATATATGCAGTCCACAAGTTGGACATGTGTCCACTTAAATTTTTGGGTCAAGAATCTTTGACCATTTCACTATAATGCACGGCCAAACATGGCTTAGAATAAGGGACTGATTTTTGTTCCCAATCCCACTTAATAATTTAACCATTGTTAATTTAATCCCATTTTGCTGCCCAAGAAGGCCTTACACGTTCCCCCAACTAAGCATGGGCAAAAATCTGATTTTGTCATGTGTTTGTGGGGCCCACACGGCCACTAATGAAAAATTTGTGAACATTTAAGTCTTAATACTCAGCCCAACTTGCATCGTCCATATATCCTTACCCCGATATCATTTGGACGAGCGGTTTGTTGCATCGAAAACTAGACTCGATGAACTTCATTTTAGGCTTTTGAAACATCTTAAAACTCCTCATATACTAGGAGATATGCCTCCTACAATATAGGCTAAAATCGGGTCCGAGATTTTACTGAAATTGTTCCGATTCATTTCGTTTAACTTCTTATACTCTTCCAACTTCCTGTAACCTCTTATACATACATATACACACTTATATACATCAATAAAAATCCATATACACGTCTCGAAGGGTCCGGAGAATCACAATAACCTTAAACATAACTAGAGAACTCACAAAGCTTCGACGAAACTCCAATCGCAAAAGTATATTCATATCTTTTGTCCATCTTCTATATCATTACTAATAATCTCAAATACTTTAAAAGGTCACTCACATCACCTCATATACATACTCATAACGCGATTTCAAATCCTTTAGGTTACCATGTCACCTCGAGATACTTAAGACAACCATATATATAACGATATTCTTACTAACTCGATTAACTTTCCTTGAACCTTCTTAACTCATTCTTTCTTGTTTTAGTACAAGTAGCACAGATTATTATGGAGTGTAACAGAAAGGATCGTTACAAGTTTTAATAAGCTCTTGCTTTATTCTTGGAAATTAGGATCCTCAAATATTCCTAATTTACAAGGATCAAATCTCTTGGGCTGACATCTCTGCTGAAAAAAAGAGTTTAACGGCTAATCACTTGAAGACTATATATTCGAGGCTCTAGAGACAAAGAAAGAGATACATTCGTCTCATACTCTCAAGCTCTCTGCTTTACTTTTCACAAACATTGTATTCTTGAGTGATATAGTGTAAACAAAAAAGAAAGGAGAGATATAGAATAGTTTGTGAGGCATTGTATCAAAAAGATTACAAGTGTTTGAGTGTAGACGTAGGAGCTCCATTCAAACAAACCATTGTACCAAAACATTTACAAAGAGCTGTAGAGAACACCCTTGCAACCCAAGGGGACTGGACTAGGATTCACATTGAATCTGAACCAGTATAAAATATCTGTGTCATTTATATTCTGCACCCTCATTACTGCATTACGCTATAGTCAACTAGTGTACTCAGTTAGTCGATTGTCTGAAAGAAAAAGTTACAATTCACCCCTCCCCCCTCTCGCACTTTCAGTATCAGGTAGGCCATGTAACATGACAATAACATCCATGAACACCTTAGCCACAGACTGAGCATAAGGATGTTTAAGATACATAAAATGAGCATACTTGCTCAATTTGTCTACTTCTACCAAAATTACCTCATGGCCATTTGATTTGGGAAGGCCAACAATAAAATTCATACTAATTGGGACCAAACCACCTCCGAAATCGGATGTGGTTGTAACAAGCCAGGATATGCAGCCAAATCATACTCTTTTCTTTCTTTGAAAAGTATATATCAGTCTTTATGCCTTTCCACTAGAATAGTGTTAGTAATCTCTTTAATGTAGCTTCAACTCCAGAGTGGCCTCTCTCTGAAATAGAGTCTCATAAGGCAATGATATCATTCCTCAATTGTTGGACCTTTCCAACCACTAACCTCCATTTCTTCTCAACTGATTTTGATTCTAAGTAAACTGTGGATGAGTAGTTGGATTGGACTGTAGTTGCTCAATCAGTGTCCTCATTTCTGTATTTGAATTTCAATTATCTGCTATAGCTTGGAATAGATCAGTATTTGTAGTGAAAATTTTCAATGACATAAGGTCAACCTAGTTACCATTAGAAGTGCATAAACCGCCTTGTTTTCTACCTCTCTTGTATTCAGCAGTGTAATCAGAAGGCACCCGTTTAGTCAGCCATAGCAACTGAGAATTAGTGTGTAATCTACTTCATAAGAAACTTTATATTTCTCTTATCAGTCCTGATAATAAACTACTGACCAAATAAGTACTGAGATAACTTAGTTACTCGCTGAACTATGAGAGGGAAACTGATGATAGTTATTGTCGCCCCAATCTTACTTGCATCCCATCTTTGGATGTCAAAAATGGTGATTGACACCTTTTATATCCGATTCTCTCTGAAGAGAAAAAAAAAAGACTCGCTGAACGATAGCCAGTAGTTCCCCGTCATACACTAAAAGTGTTGCATGTCTAGGTGATAAAGGTTTACTAATGAAAGCTACAGAATGTGTATACATGGCAAAATATAGCTCGACACGTGGTAATATGGTATTGGAACACGTGGCAGTAGAAGGTGGAACGTTGCAAGTTGTCTCATTTAATTCGAGTAAGAAGCCCCGGAGACATCCGGAGCAAATCCACAAAGGCAAATTGTACCGGGTCATTAATAGGGGAATAACGTTATATGACCGGTCCAGATACGGAGCAAGCATTACAATATAAAATTAAAGCTGCATTTATTATTCATTATTAGGATTTAATCACAGCTTAAGAGCTGAGGTATTTGCATTATAAGAGGAGCCTAACGGCCCTTGAAAAGGCATCGAATAACAATCACTTATATTTATTTCTTTGAATCCAGTCTTTACAATTAGCTATTTTACTTATTCTTTTGCACCGGAACAGTTCTCATTTTCTAAGAACCGGAGCGAATATTTGTTCCACCGGAGGAAACCCAACAAAGGATTTGCTCCAAGGATCAACAGAGCCCAGGCTTAATTATTCTATTATTGCTTTTTTGCCATTTTATATATCTTTCACTCGACCAATTTTAATAATTATCGTTGGCTTTATTTCATTCATTTATAACAAAACAAATTACGTATCCTTTAAACCACAAACTAAGGCCCCATTTGTCCATAGAAACCAAAAAAAATTGCTTTTTTTTTTTGGAATTTTGGAGTTGGAGTTGTGTTTGGCCAGAGTTTTGAAATTGTAGTTTTTGGTGAAATATAGTTGTAGAAAAGTGAAAAAAGTGATTTTTTTTGAAAAAAAAGGTTTTTTGAGTTTTTGGTATTCTGGAATACAACTTCAAGTTGCATTTGGAATTCTTATGGCCAAACGCTGAAAAGTGAAAAAAGTGAAAAAAAAAATCCGAAATAAAGTGAATAATTCTTATGGCCAAACGCCTACTAATTTAACTGTTCTCTTTTTAGGGTAAACAGTTTGGCGCCCATTGTGGGGCTAAGGATAATATCATTATACTTATCATTCTTAAATCTCAGTTACAAGGTAAAATTGAAAATGATGAACACTGGAAACCAAGCTGATGGAGAGTTGAACAATTCAAACACTCAGGAAAAAAATCAAGCAGTAGGAGAGGACCGGACGAGGAACGAGCAAGTCCCGAATTCACCTCGTGGATCCAAGCACACTGGAGATGATTTCGTTCCTAACGATGATCATGAGGAAGAAGTGGTTGCAAAGCGGATCTAGGTATAGCAAAAATACTGGATCTATTGAAAAAGCAGCAGAAAGCTATTGCGAATTTGCAAGCAGGGAGAAGTAATGTCGGAGTTAATCCACCTAATGCGGAGGCAGTGTACGGAGAAAGCAGCGGTGAAGCCCGTAACAATGTTGCGGCACCCGAGGTGATGCAGTACTTGGAGGCTCTTTCCAATCGGTTGGAGAAAACTGAGAAAGAATTTGTTACACCCCGTACTTTTATATGTTAAGTTTCTTCATGAGCTGGTTGCTATAGATTCAGAGAGCGGAGTGACCTTCGAGGTCATATGGGATTAGACATGTCTATGTTGAGTGTACAAGAGTTTAAGATCATGTTTAGTAGGTATTGGAAGGTTCCGGGATCAAGCGAATCAAAGAAATTAAGTTTGTTGAAACTTTGGGAAAATTTGGCAAAATTCTGGACAGGATTTTTGGTCCAACTTTGGAGAGGTATATCTTCTAGCATATGAATAGTTATGGAATGCAAAACCTATGTAAATTCAAGTTCAGAGAGTTTTCTTTCCAATGCAACTGACAAATCACAAATATAAGAAGTACGGTGCAAAATACGGCCCGTACAAAAAAATACGATTTCAAGTACTGACCGTATTTCCCTTGGCAGAAAGGAAAATTTTTATACTGAGAATTACGGACAAGAAATACAGACCATATTTAAAAATACAGTCCATACTTTTTGGCTGTATTTTTAAGTCGGCAGTAGTTTTTTTTTATATACTTATCTTTTTTTTTATGTACTTATCCTTTTAACTCATTTTCTCCATTCCCGGATCTCCAACATTCTAGAAAACTCTCTCCATCATATCTAATCCATTCCTAACAAAAATCAAGGATCGAAAAAGAAGATTAAGTCTTTAAAGGTGCTAAAGTGATCATGGAAGCTTGTTTCTCCTCTTGGTGGTGGTTTTGGAGGATACTTCAAGATGAAGCACATTGGTATTGATGTGTTCTTGAGTTTTGAGATAAGATTCTATCCTAACTCCATGTTTATGAGTTTATATGATAATTATGCTAGGTTTGGAGGGAAAGGAGTTAGAGGAAAGGTTAAAATATGAATTTGAGGTTATGTTGGGATGTAATTTAACTTGAGTCATGTTATAAATATGTTTTTAAGCTAAAACCTTCTCATAAGGATAGTAGTTGGTGTTGTGATTGTATTGAGTGTGTTATACTTGGTATAATTGGAAGAAGAAGGGGTTTAAGTGTTGTATACAAAGCATATATTGGGCTATTTTGATGTAAATCTTGGAGTGAGTAGTAATGTGGAATTAAGAGACTTATATGAGGTTGTTGTTATGTTGTTGACTGTTAGCTGTGCTATAGTGACTAAGGAAATTGGAATACTAGCCCGACAGTTTCATTGTGGGATTTTGTGGATGACTTGAGGTATGTTAAGACTAACTTTCCTTCTTTGGGCATGATCCTTATGAACGAAACGTAAACGTAATGCTACTCCATAAATGATTCTATTCTTAGCAGTTAGGGATGTTCCATGTTAATTCATCTTCCAAAATGTTGTTTCAGTAAGTCCTTCTTCAGATTCACTTGTTGATGAAAAATGTTTTCTCTTAACGATGTTCGGAGGTATAACGACCTTACATCACTCCGACAGATTCATGATGTACTCTTATCATATTCATGCATTGCATTATATATATATATATATATATATATATATATATATATATATATATATATATATATATATATATATATATATATATACATGTATAGATTTATGACCCTTCAGGCGTTATGTACGCGTATATTATATATTATATATATGAATGGGGTATGGGGACGGTGACGGCGTTATACACGCACTACCACCTGATTAGTTGGTCACATGATGATGATGATGCCAACAGAGGCCGATATGATATGATAGGATGCCCACAGAGGCTTGACAGGCGTTATATACGCATATATATATATATATATATATATATATATATATATATATATATATATATATATATATATATATATATATATATATATATATATATACATGCATGCATGCACAGTATTTATGCATATCATTGGCCTTCAGAGGCAGTTCAGACATATAGGTTGCATTCATTTCATCCTATGTACTCATATATCTCTTTCATGTTACTTTCATTCCTTACATACTCAGTACTTTGTCCGTACTGACGTCCCTTTTCTGGGGGCGCTGTGTTTCATGCCCGCAGGTTCAGGTAGACAAGTTGATGATCCGCCCTCGTAGGTTGTTGTTCAACTAATATTGGAGCACTCCTCTTGTTCTGGAGTTGCAGTCTAGTCATGGTACGATATTTTTTATATGCATATGGGTATGACGGGGCCCTGTCCCGACATTGTTACGTCACGTACTCCAGTACAAACTTGTAGACAGTCATGGTATAGTTAGACTTTGTATGGCCCTCTCGGCCTATATTTTTGCTGTGTAGTATTCCACGATGGCCTTGTCATCTTGCATAAATTTTGTGCAGCATAGTTGCATAGTATGTCTTTTCGGGCTCATCCTTTGTCAGCATATTTCTCATATGATTTAGCAGATTTCCATTTAGTGACCCCCGAGGTCCACTCTTATCTATGACCATGATATGAAAGTATGATTAGAGGTGTTCGGCAGGTAGGGCCCGGGTGCCTGTCATGGCCATTCAGTTTGGGTCGTGACAGAATTAAACAGCCGGTTAGATCGTAGTGAAAATGAGTTTAAGGCGTTCAAAACCCGAATAGATCATATTCCAGGAGCCCCACCAATACTAAAGGGACCGGATTCAAAAAGATATGTGCAATTGTCGTACCCGCCAAGTGAAACACCTAAACTAATCCTAAAGAGGTTTAAGATGCTGGATCTGCCCAAATACGATGGGACTACCGATCCTCAAGAGCACGTGACCACTTACACATGTGTTGTTAAAGGAAATGATGTGCAGGCGGATGAAATTGAATCTGTTCTGCTCAAGAAATTTAGTGACACCTTGTCCAAAGGGGCAATTACTTGGCACTTGTTACTTCCGGAGCATTCAATCCATTTTTTTAAATGTTTGTAGATGCCTTTATTGAAGCTCATGCTGGAGCAAAGAAAGTGTCAGCAAGAAAAATGGATATATTTAAAATTGCTCAAGGTGATGATCAGTTGCTCCGAGAATTCGTTATTCGATTTCAAAAGGAACGCATGCTGTTACCGGCTGTTCCGGATGATTGGACATCGGAGGCATTTAATAAGGGGTTAAACCCTAGAAGTTCTAGTGCGTCGTTTAAGTTAAAAGAAAACTTATTGGAATTCCCTGCTATAGCATGAGCAGACGTACACAATAGGTACAAGTCAAAAATTCAGGTGGGGGATGACCAATTCGGATTACCGGTTGGGTTAACTGGTCTGAGTCGAAACTACGAAAGGTCAGGAAGGAATGCTGGTTTTGACTCTAGATTTGGAAAGGATAGGTATCAGCCGCATGGTCATTAGTAAAAGCCTCGCTCAAGGCCAGAACGAAGTCGAGACAGTCAATATGAAAGACCGTTTTCTGATTGGAAGGGTGAGTTTGGTCAAAGTAGACGAGGAGTGCAACCCAAGACAACGACAGTTGATTCTGTTACAAGTAAAACAGAAAATTCAAGGTTGTCGGAGTACAACTTTAATAGTGATTTGGTAGAATTGGTTGCGGTGATAAATAAAATCGATGGCGTGAAGCGGCCCAGACCAATGAGGACGAATCCAGTTTAGAGAGACATGAGCTTGTTTTGTGATTATCTGGGACTCATGGTCATCGAACGATTGATTGTCGACACCTCAGGGATGAGGTAGCACGATTGTTGAAGAACGGTTACTTAAGAGAGTTCTTGAGTGACAAGGCTAAAGATAACTACGAAAATCATAGAGACTTGGTCAAGCAAAAGCCTTAGACTGAGCCTCGCCATATTATTAACATGATAATCGATGATCCCGAGCAAACCAAAGAAATATAAGAAAGGGACCAAATTGTTCTTTTAGATTAGCAACCGAAAAGGAAGGTATACCTGGGCACCGGTTTATCCCCGGAGCTCAGGCTTAAAGTTATTGAATTTCTTAAAGATAATGCTGATTGTTTTAATTGGTCCTATTTAGGTAAAATAGGGATCTTGTCGGAAGAAGTACCTTCAGTTAAAGGGAATGAGACAGCGGGTGCTCTCGGGCAAAAGACTCCAGAACTGGAGCGGATGGATATGATAGGGAACAAAAGTATAAGGGAAATCTTACCGTGTCCTAATGATCTGGTGATTTCCGCTTTGATCAATAGTATTGTGGTTTTCGGAATAGCGATAGTTCCAAGAAATGCAGTGAACATTGTTCAATGGGGAGTCATAGAACAGCTGGTTGAAATGGGTGAAATTGAATTGTCCGAGGAGGGAGCCTTTGGCTTAGTTCAATCTAGAGTTGTGGAATTAATGGTAGACATCAGAGGCGGAGAAGGGAATGTGAAGTTTCGAGTTGTAGATGAGGCCGAGGGTTTTGAAGGTTGTTTTGGGGAAACCTTGGATTCAGGATACAAACGTCGTGATCTCAGCTCCCCTCAAGCGGTTGGAATTTCCGACCCCAGAAAGAGTGGAGTACGTCTCGGCAAGAAATTTTAATGAGTGGAATGCCCGATAGTGGCATAGTCCAAGTAGCTTTAAAAAAAAGTTGCAGATAAGCTGAAGTAATAAGCCAATAAATTGAGTGAGCAAATGATATAAGCGAAAGACTGTTTGATCGGAGAAAATATCCGAGAAGAAAGTTGAACAAAAAATTTTCAGGCCAAGATTGTTTTGAGGTAAGCTTAAATTATTTGAACGTTTCTTTCTCTAAGAAAGTTTTAATATTTATTACAAGAACAAAGGATTGATTCCGAAACGCTTCCGAGTAAGGATGGAGCCCGGAGGCAAGAAAAGGTCACAAGGATATTTGGAGGACTTAGAGAACACATGTTGCACTCTTTTTTTCTTCGCCCCAATTTTATCCCTAAAAATAGAGAAAGGTTTTTCCGGGCAGGGTTATTAATGAGGCAGCAACAAATGTGTTACTCTGGATAAAAAGTCAGATCGGGAATAATCCCAAAGAAGCTTTCAAGAAGAGTGGCCACAAGAATTTGAATAATTTAAGAGCCATAGCAACAACTTTAAAGTTAAGTGTTGTGAGAACTGGGGACTGTTGACCAGACACTAAGCTGGTTATCAAATTTTTTACGATTGCAATGAATTTGTTTCTCAAATGCTTGATTTATAGCTGAAAGAGAATTATATTGGTCAAATAGACTTTTCAACCAAAACTTTGACTGAGTGTTATTCATGCTCAAGTTAAATACGCAACTATAAGTTTGCACTTAAGCAAATAATGCCCAAATGAATCGGAAACGTCTGATTCATCAGCATAATTATAAGGCCTTATTCATAAGAAAGAAAATTGAACCGGATGATTCATTCCGGACCAATAACTAAAATGTAGAGGTAATTAACCCCACGAAAATCAAACTCGGAGATACATAAAACTCGAGTAAGTCAAATCTAGAAGCAATAAAATACAAAAAGCCAGACTCTAGGAAATTCAAATCCGGAGGAATCAGGCTTATAGTCAATTGAACCCAAGAAAATTAAGTACAATATCATTTAAACTTTGAAAGTTCTTATTAATCCGAAAATAATTTACTCTAGAAAAACAACAGGATTATTTAAGCTAAACAAACAAGAATTTGTTATTTGCCCAAAGTTCAGCAAAAAGTAAGTAGAACTTTTTTGATGGAAAAAGATGAAGTGGGGGAGACATTTTCAGGAGCAACATATCCGGGTAAGCATTGAATATTTACATAGTTTTAACTTGTCTTGCATTAGAATAATAAATTTTCGGAACAATAGAGAAGGGCATGGCAATAAAATAAGCAGAAAAGTCATGTTTATATAGCCAGAAACGGAAAGTACTCAAGATGCTAGTGTTAAACTAATCAACATTTAGAGCATCTACTATTCTAAAAAATTGTAGCAAGAATTCTTCCTATACGGTTATGGTTGAATTAAACTTATGGGTTTCTTCTTCTTCAAAGAACTTTCTTATATGGTTATGACGGAATTGAACCTATGGGTTACTTCTTTTTCAAACCTCTCTGGAACCTTCTGCGAGGATGAGCAAGGAACAACTTGGCAAGGTGTTCGATAGACATGTCAAGAAGAGCATCAAAAAGCTGAACTTCTTGAACGTTCTCTTCTTTGGTTGTTGTTCAGCAACCTAGCCCCCATATTCCCCTGAGAAGCCTGAGGAACAAAAATAGCTAATACATCCAAGTGCTTTTTATTTTGATGATTGTTAAACTGATTCAGACCAGATAGTGACCTGGTTTGTGATATGCTCTCTGTGTATCTTGCATAGTAAGTAGAGACAGCTATAAAGCCGAGCTACTCACTGCGCATAAGTACAGCAGTTGATCTGGCCCATGCTCGAGGTCAAATATTGAATGTGTGGTCTCTATCCATCTCAGATGCGTCCCACTATATATACAACATGTTGCAACATATTGTGTATCACTTGGAAAACCTAAAAATCACCTAAAAGGTGTAGCCGTCACAAGACTCTCCAAGTGTTCAACAAAGCTAATCACAAACTGAAGGATCTATTTCCAACATTGAATATGCTTTATTCTTTTAGTTTGTTTTAAGCTTTGTTTCATGTGCTTTAACTTGTAAACCTACTCTTCTTTTATAAGAAACTGTTGTAGGTATTTCAAATTCTTAGTAGTTGTTAGGCAGTTTACCTTTCAGTCTATTAAGTGGTAACCTTGGATAGTTTAGTCTAAGGTGTATTAGTTGGGTTTGGCTAGAGGTAGTCAACCTTAGTTTCCTTGGCTAGAGTTAGACAAGTGGAGGTGTTTGCAATCGGTGTATTGCAAAGGTTGAGGGACTATGGGAGTTAGTTCCTAGGTTGCCACTATTGTAAGGGTTGACGGATTATTGTTGACACCCAATTTTGTCCCGCCTTCCTCTAAATATTTATTTACACTCCTAATATTTTGGCAACTTAAGAAGTAATTATTTCTATTTTATATTTTTTACTATAATTATTAACACTGGCGTTTCATTATACTGTTGTAGTCACTACTGTTCTTACCTTTTATTTTATTACCGTTATTACCACCACCATTATCATTATTATTATTATTATTATTATTATTATTATTATTATTTGCTACCAGTATTATTATAATTCACATTTTTTATTATTTCAGTATTTTTACCAGCTTACGCACACGCATTGCATTTATCTTCGCATAATTAATGTAAATGGCGTTTATTTACTGTTGACTTTTAAAAAATATTATCGCTGGGCTATTATGATATCGTATAATTTTTTTTTTATCTGAGCACCGATAATTATGATTTTTATATTAAGTAATATTTTAGCACACGTTGTTATATCATTAATGGATGGTCTTTTATTCAAATTTATAAAGCCCCATATTTTAAATCCATCAGTCAAATTTTGGGCTCATCCGTTTCAATTAATCCACAAGCCTTCTTGAACCAGTCCATACTTTAATTCATCAACCCAATTTTCGGACCAGTCCACATTTTAATTTACCAGCCCAAATCAGCCCATACCCAGTCCAAATTTCGACCCGCCCTTTTCGTTTAACAAGGAACCATTAGGGTTCCTTGTTCATTTTCCTCTATACACCGCCGCCCCCTCCCCTCTCTTCTCTTTCCCTTCTCTCTTTTCTTTCCCTCTTTCATCGTCATCTCATCCCCACCACCGCCGTTCTCTCCCTGTTCCCCGCTGTCCCCCACTTCACGTTGTCCCCCCGCTCCTCTCTCTCCTCACACCCTTTCTCTTTAGCAAACCCTAGTTGTTTCCTATAAATACTCGTTTCAAGTTTCATTGAAGGGGGACTTTTTTTTTTCAGAATCGGGGAAATTCGATAAAAGAGGTTTCAATCATCGAACTCCCAGAAATAAGAAGTCGTTTAACCGCAAGAATCCCCCGAAAAAAATATAAGTTTAACCGTTTGGAATACCCTAAAATCAGTCCTCTAGCAGTTACTTTGATTGTTTGAATATCGGGTCAAGGGTTGCTAAATCAATTTTTTGTTTCGTTTGCCTTGGTATTGCCTTGGATCCAAGCATCGCAAGTTCGAATTTGAGAGTGTTCGAGTGTAGATCGAGGATTCGCACCCACTTCGCTGCACCCGAAGAAGGACCGTCGCATACGAGTCCGAGGGACTCATCTTCCGCATTCGGTGTTGGGCCAAGGCCCAACGAAATACGATTTCCCCCTCAGTCCAGTTCTGTCCGCAACCAAGGGATTAAAAAATCTGGGTCAAAGCCCAAATAAAAAAAAACAGCAGCAGTCCTTAAAAATGGGCTGAACCCATTTAACTTATTTGCTCCTCTATGTTATTTTTGTGCATTTAATTTATATTGTATGACTAACACTTTGTTTTGTTAATTTAGATGAGCCTTAGTGAAATTAGTGGGGTTTTAGTTTTAGTAATGGGTAGTTAATTTAAGGAAAAACTGATAATTAGTTCCATTTTCTTCTTTTTATATTAAAGCTATTTATAGTATCTATAATATTTACTTTTAGAATAATTGATTTTCAACAGTGCAAATTCATTACTTTTGAGTTAAAGGAATCATATTTTCTTCTTATTATCTTGGGAATTTTAAAACGCCAATAACACGCAAATAAGAACTAAAGAATATTTTGTAGACATCTTTTAAGGTTTATCTAAATTATGCATACTTTTAGCCGAATGTAGTTAATAAAACCTAATTTTGTTTATACTTCTAAAAATGCAAAGTCAGTTAATATCTCACCATTTGAGTTGTTTCAAATATTTATTAAAATATTGCACAAAACCGCATTTTCTTCTACTTATATATTTTATACAAATTTTATTTTAAATAGCATTATTATTTAAAGTCTTTGCAACATTTATAAGTTTATTTTAAATGGCATTTGAAGTTTCCTTTTATGCAAATTATTATATTATCTACAAATCTCATTCTAAATAGCATTTTTATTTAAAGCCTTATCAACTTTTATAAGTTTTTATTTTAAATGACATTTAAAATCTTCTTTTATGCAAATTATTATATTTTCTCTAAATCTTATCTTAAGCAACATTCTTATATTTTCTTAAAAAACTTAGCAACATTTCGTAGCCCTTTTTCTTAAAATTTCAAGCATCTTATTTAGCATTAATTAATTAACCTAAGTTTGGCCGGATAACCGTAGTTAACGGATTCTAAAGGATGACTAACCCCTTCCCTTTAGGATAATATAGAACTCTTACCTAGAATCATACTGATTAAGCAGACTATTAACGGAGGTTTAGCCAGCTTTACCTTAGTTAATAATTAGGTGCCCTAATTCACCTTAAAATCAATTAGGTGGCGACTCCTTAAAATAAAACAAAAAATAGGAATCTCCAATATGTTGTACTTTACTTTAACCCGTTTAAAATGGGGTATAACAGCTTGGCGACTCCGCTGGGGACACTTTAGGTTCTTAACCATAACAACTTAGGTTAATAATTAATTAATTGGATGTTTTGGGCGTTTTGCCTTTATTTTTTGCTTTGTTTGTTTTCGTATATGCTTTTAAATAGCTTTTATTATGTGAAATTTTCTATATTACTGCTTTCCTTAAACTGACATTCCGTTCATATTTCCTCCATTCCTGGAAAATTCACACAAATTCACACACTTAAAGCGGTTTCGCGGTTCGCGGCCGTGCACAACTAAAATTACCCTTTAGTTGGATCGATCTTGTGGATTTAGTCGATCGGCGGTGCAGTCGACGGCCACGGACTTTCCACCCCAAGTTGTCCGCTTGGGCGGAACCTTGCGTCATAGGAAGCCAACTCCTAGTCAGCCTAAGATAGAGCTAAACCAAAACCCTTTTTAAGGACATGCACGAACCTAGGAGGCTTAATACCCAAGGTGTATTAAGTCCATTAGTCAGCCTTGTCCAAATGTCCGAGTGGGTCTATGACCCCAAGCGACGGTCATCACGTTATGTGTGTTGATTTGAAGGATAAACATGTATGTTATATAGACCGTGTGCTATTTAGGTAGAACTAACCATTTGTGAACGCAGATAGCCATGAGTCAACACAACATTTACCCGAGGTTTAGCATGGTTTTGAGCGTTCCTCCTCAACTAAAAGCATGGTGGATCGAATTGGGTGACTACGGACAGCGGGTAGTACGTGGAGCGTTAGGGCATTTACCGTCTTTGATGGATATCCAACCGTGCAGAGACATCATCGAGGCAGCAACTGTGTTTTGGGACGAGAAAAGGGCCGTGTTTAGGTTTGACAATAATGAAATGGCTCCATTGTTAGAAGAAATAGGGGGCTATGTAGAAAATGCTGCTTTGTTACGTAAGAAGAAAAAATGGCAAAATTGTGGCATGATTATTCCAAAAGAGCCTTCACCAAAAGAATTGGTTGACAGTTTCGGATTTAGGAAGAGTAAAGGCGTAGAATGCTTACAAGGGTCTACGATACCGTTTGATTACTTGTATCATAGATTCGGCTATCAACAAAGTTTCACCAATCATCAAGATGAATTCTTCTCGCATGACTCTTGGGAACAAAAACGATGCTTTGCCTTCGCAGTATGTTTTTTGGGCACTATGGTATTCCCTAAAGGAACAACAAGAGATATTCACACCCGACTCATTACTGTAACTGAAGCTCTATTTAGTGGCATTGACGGGAAATACTACACAGTGGTCCCTATGGTCGTGGCAGATATCTATCGAGCATTAGGACGTTGCAAGCACGACTACAAGCATTTTGAGGGATGCAACTTGCTTTTACAGATTTGGTTGATGGAACATCTTCAAAAGGTTGACGGAAGTCTAGCGCTTCAAAAGCCAACGGGTGAAAATCACATTCTGGGGCATGTTCCAGGCGCAATTTTGACTAATAGAACATTCGAAAAGCCAAATTGCGTAAAAGGGTGGGTAAAACTTCTTAGCCGTTTGAACGATGATTCAATTCAATGGATGTTCAGTTGGTTTCCATCCGAGGGTTTGGTGTTCCGTACGAAGATCGTGCCATTTTTAGTCTTGATGGGGCTTCGGGGCTTACAACCGTATGCCCCACTGAGAGTTTTAAGGCAATCTGGAAGAAAGCAAAGCACACCTCTAGTGGCAGACATGGATCGTTACCAAGCCGACTACGAGGAAGGAAAAATTCCTTTTGCAAAAGAAATGATAAGCATATGGAAATCGAGGGAAACCATGAAAGTAGATTCAATTGAGCCAAATAGATACCAAGCTGGATGTGAGGATAATTATTCGGAGTTGCTGATCACTAATTTGGAAGGGTTAATAGGTCGCGCTGTATTTCCTTTTATTATGTGATTTGTTTGCTATGCAATATGTGTGTTGATCGATATGCAATATGTGTTTCTTTCAGCGTTGTTTGCTTAATGTTCACATTATTTTAAGCAGCAATCATTCGCACCATACTAACGCAGTTTTCTTCATTTTTGAAGGTTTCATTTTACTTCTTATTATTCCCCCAAAGGTTGATTCGCGTTGACTGCGAACTGGCAGACCATCCGTACTTCACAAGGTCAAAAGCACGAGCATCCGGCGATAAGAATGATTCACGGGCATCCGAACAAACTGGCTTGGGACTTGTCACCGTTCCAAGAGGCGAACCCGAAACTTCGGGAGGAGGTAACGACGAACTCATCACCCAACTGATGCAGCAAATAGCCAACATGCAAACTGAAATCGAGCGCCTGCGAAATCTTACCAATCTATCAATCACCCTCAACACCCCTCACCACGAACCGAGAACAAATGCGGCAATTCCACCATCCTTTTCACCTGTTGACTCGCCCGCCCCTCAGCCTTCTCCCTCAAACCCTCCACCTTACACATGCCATCCAAATACTATTGACTCACAACAAAATAGCCAACAACAAACCATCTCACAACAATCAAATCCACAACAAGCCGTTCCACCACCAATCCATCCGCAACAAACCATCCCGTCACAAACCACCCCGCAACAAACCATACAACAAACTATCCCGCAACCAAATGACCCGCAACAAGCCAACTCCCAGCAAATTAATTTCCAACAAACCAATCCGCCACCCTTCACCACTCCCTACATTCCTCAACCTGTAGTTAATCAAACTAACCCACTCACCCAAAATTACCAAGCAACTCAACACATACCATTGGCACACGCCGCTAACCATAATACGCAGTATGTGCCACCGGTATATATAGCAGAAGCTCAATCTTTCACTACCCAGTTACAGGCTGTGCAGCATCCAGAGGTTGACCCTTATGAGGAGATAGAAAGGGAAGCCAGGGAAAGATCATACGAAAATGTAGCAAAAGAGCTTCGCAGTCTGCGAGAAGCAGTTAGAAATATCCAAACCAACAAAGGATGTGAAGGACTTGAGTATGAAGATTTGTGCATTCATCCTGATATCGAGTTACCTGCTGGATATAAAGTACCGAAGTTTGACATGTTTGATGGGAAGGAAAATCCTCGGGCTCACTTAAGATCGTACTGCGATAAGCTTATCGGAGTGGGAAAAGATCAGGCCATTCGGATGAAACTGTTCATAAGGAGTCTGACGGGAGAAGCGCTGGATTGGTATACATTCCAAGACCCACAAAAATGGCACAGTTGGGGAGAAATGGCCCAAGATTTCATGGACAGGTTTAGGTTTAACACCGAGACTGTCCCCGACCGGTTCTACTTGATGAAGTTAGAAAATAAGTCGACAGAGAATTTCCGAGAGTATGCTATGCGCTGGAGAGCGGAAGCCGCAAAAGTCCAGCCCCCAATGGCAGAGAGTGAGATGACAACGCTTTTTGTACAGTCTTTGAAAGATGCCACATACTATGAAAGACTGATAAGCGTCATCGGACAGAAGTTTTCCGAAGTCATCAGAATGGGTGATTTCATAGAAGAGGGAATCAAGACGGGAAGAATTACAAACCTTGCGGCTTTGCAAGCCACAAGTAAGGCGATCCAAGAAGACTCAGCTAAGAAGAAGAGGGACGGAGTGTCCGCGGCTACGACCATCTAGGAACGAAAACCGAACCAGATGTTACCCTACCCTTCATACCAGCCTTCATATTATAGCCAAGCCCCTCAGCCTTATTACCAACCTCCACCCACTCCCCATCCTGTTTATCATACTCAATCAGCATATCACTCACCTCGAGCACCCGCCCATCAAAGCCCATCACAATACCAGCCAACCTACTCACTGCAACCCCAATACCAATCACCGAACCGCCCACAAAATACACCTAGACCTCGCCCTAACTTCGAAAGAAAGCAAACTAAAACCTACACACCATTAGCCGAACCCTTAGCCCAACTGTATGAAAGATTGAGAGTCGCGGGGATATTACAACCCATTCAAGGAAGAATCCCTAATCCCCTTCCTGGATGGTATGACGAGACTAAACGCTATGCATATCACTCAGGAGTCACCGGGCATGATACTGAGAATTGCCTTACTCTAAAGGACAAAATCGAAGCACTGATCAAAGAAGGGGTCATCCAGCTCAAGGGAGCTCCCCCAAATATAAACAATAATCCGTTGCCCAATCATGGCAATGCGAATGTGCACATGATTACCATTGACGAATATGGCAATTTGGACGGGACTATCGTACCGGTTAAGGTGAAGGAGAAGGTTGAATCGTCAGCTTTTGCTGCTCCAGTGATCACAGTCCAAATGAGGGCCCCATTCGAAGTAGAAGTGCTCACCCCAAGGCCTAGGATCACGACCTTGGTTGCTGAAACACATTCTTGCAGCCCCAAAGCAGTGCCTTGGAATTATCAGTCTGACGGAAGAGACAAAGCCAAGGGAAAATTGGTCTTGGAAACTGTTGCGGCCGGAATGACTAGATCTGGGCGGTGTTACGCCCCTGAGGAGATAGCGCGAGGAGCACCAGGCAAAGAAAATGGCCAAAAGAAGGTTGTAACTGAGGCTGAGATTGAAGAATTTTGGAGAAAGATGCCAACCAAAGAATATTCTGTTGTAGAACAATTGAAGAAAACGCCAGCTCAGATTTCTTTATTGGCATTGTTGACGAGTTCTGAAGCTCATAGGAACGCTTTGGCAAAAGTATTGAATGAAGCTTATGTTTCCCCCGAGACTTCCAGCGAGAAACATTCAGCTATGGTGGGAGAAATCCTTGAAGCCCACAAAGTTTCTTTTCATAATGACGAATTTCCACCTGAAGGTTTGGGGCACAACAAGGCACTGAACATCACCATCAGATGCAGAGACAAATTCATCTCCAAGGTGTTGATTGATTGAGGTTCAGCTGTGAATATATGTCCTGTCACTACTCTACGAGCCTTAGGGATTGATGTCCGGAAACTTCACGACAGTCAGGTGAGAGTCAAAGGTTTTGACGGAGCCCAAAGAGGTGTTGTTGGAGAGATTGACTTAGCTTTGGAAATTGGGCCTGTGGAGTTCATGGTGGAGTTCCAAGTAATGGATATATCTTCTAGTTACAATCTGCTGATAGAAAGGCCATGGATCCACATGGCTGGCGCGGTTCCCTCTACCTTGCATCAAAGTCTGAAGTTTGTTTGGAATCATCAAGAAGTGGTGATCCATGGAGAAGGCAGCAATTCAATCTATCCTGAAAGCTCAGTTCCTGTTATTGAAAGTGTAGAAAGGCTAGATGGATCTGTTTTCCATATCAAGGTAAATATGTGTGTTGCTCAAGCGGAAAGGGTAAAATTGCCACAAGTGCTTATGATGGTGGCATGGGAGATGTTGAAGAATGGCTTCTGACCCGGTCGAGGCCTCGGGTTGAACTTGGATGGAATTGTGGAACCAATTCAGTTACCCGGGCAGAAATATACTTTCGGTCTTGGATATGAGCCCACTCCTGAAGAGATTGCACTGGCTAGTCTCAAAAGAAGAAGTGACATTCCCTTGCCAAAGCCTGTTCCTCTCCTGAATCAGTCATTTCTCAAAGCATCCGCCGCCCAAGCATCAAAGGAAGAACCTGAAGACAGCCTCATGGAAAGTTTTAAGAATTTATTCATTGCCGAGGAGGAAGCCGAATGCAACATGGTTTCAGATGAATGCTCTAAAAGCCCGACTATCTGGGATACTGAGCCTGGATACCGTTTGAACAATTGGACTTGTACCCCGCCCCCGTTTCTCTGGGAGTCTTGGTAGACAATTTGTATTCAATATTTAATGAAACAAACACGATTCAAAATTGAGACCTGAATCGTGTTTATGCTTTTGTTGTTTTGCCTCCAAACTTTTGAAAGCTCAAATGCAAAATTCAAGCCATGCTTTTATTTATATTTCCGTCTTTGTTTAATTAATTTTCTTTTCATTTTTCAGTAATCAAATTAATAAATCTGCCGATACTGTGAATGTGACGCATAATGAAACAAGCGAGCCCATAGTAAATGCCGAGCAAGACTCTGAAGAATGTGAGGAGGATATGTAACCTGAAGGATTAACTAAGGATTTTGAATATTTTGAGAATAAGCCAAAACCAAATTTGGATGAAACAAAAACTATAAATTTGGGAAATTCAAAAATCGTGATGGAAATAAGAATCAGTGTCCATTTGAATCCGTCACAAAGGGAAGAATTGATCAACCTTTTGAAAGAATATAAAGATGTGTTCGCTTGGTCTTACGATGATATGCCGGGTTTAAGCACTGACATTGTTTCGCATAAGTTGCCTATCGATCCGTCTTGTCCTCCGGTAAAACAAAAGACGAGAAACATTAAACCGGATTTGAGTTTAAAAATAAAGGAAGAGATCTCCAAGCAATTTGATGCAAAGGTCATTCGAGCTACAATGTACCCCACTTGGCTAGCCAATATCGTGTCCATACCAAAGAAGGATGGAAAAGTCAGAGTATGCGTAGATTATCGGGATCTCAATAAGGCTAGTCCGAAAGATGACTTTCCCCTCCCGAATATCCACATACTCATTGATAATTGTGCGAAGCATGAGTTGCAGTCCTTCGTTGATTGCTACGCAGGATATCATCAAATTCTAATGGATGAAGAAGATGCTGAGAAAGCAGCATTCATCACACCTTGGGGAGTGTACTATTATCGAGTGATGCCTTTTGGGCTTAAGAACGCAGGTGCTACCTATATGAGAGCCATGACCACTATTTTTCATGATATGATCCATAAAGAGATCGAAGTCTATGTGGATGATATCATCATCAAGTCACGGAAGAGCTCAGATCACCTGACGGATTTGAGGAAGTTCTTCGACAGGTTGAGACGATACAATCTGAAGTTAAACCCCGCAAAATGTGCATTTGGTGTTCCTGCAGGGAAGTTGTTGGGTTTTATCATGAGCAGGAGGGGTATAGAATTGGACCCTTCGAAGATAAAGGCCATTCAAGAATTGCCTGCCCCAAAGAGTTGAAAGGACGTTATGAGTTTCCTCGGTCGCCTCAAATACATTAGTCGGTTCATAGCACAATCGACGGTGATATGCGAGCCAATAATCAAGTTGTTGAGGAAGGATACTGCTACCAAATGGACTGAAGATTGCCAAAAAGCTTTTGATAGAATCAAAGAGTATTTGTCTAATCCGCCTGTTTGGTGCCTCCAGAAGCTGGAAGACCTTTGTTATTGTATTTATCCGTGTCGGAGAATGCGTTTGGATGTGTGTTAGGACAACATGATGAAACAGGGAAGAAAGAGCAAGCAATATACTATTTGAGCAAAAAGTTCACACCTTACGAGGCGCGATATACTTTATTGGAACGCACCTGTTGTGCCTTGACTTGGGTTGCAAAAAAGTTGAGACATTATTTGTCTGCATATACTACTTATCTCATCTCAAGGATGGATCCACTCAAGTATATCTTCCAGAAGCCTATTCCTACTTGGAAGCTAGCTAAATGGAAAATGTTGCTAAGTGAGTTTGATAATGTATATGTTACTCAAAAGGTTGTCAAAGGGCAGGCGATAGCCGATCATCTTGCAGAAAATCCCGTGGATGAGGAGTACATGCCCCTTAAAACTTATTTCCCTGATGAGGAAGTGTTGTTTATCGGGGAAGATATCGTAGAAGAGTATCCAGGGTGGAGAATGTTCTTTGATGGGGCGGCTAACTCCGAAGGAGTAGGCGTTGGAGCAGTCTTAATTTCAGAGTCAGGCCAACATTATCCAATTTCAGCAAAGCTCAGGTTTCCGTGCACCAATAATATGGCAGAATATGAAGCTTGTATTCTCGGGCTCAGAATGGCCGTTGATATGAATGTACAAGAACTTTTGGTTATAGGCGATTCAGACTTACTGGTTCATCAAGTGCAAGGCGAATGGACCACTAAGAACGTGAAGATACTTCCGTACCTGCATTGCGTACAAGATTTGTGTAAAAGATTTATCAAGGTGGAATTCAAACATGTTCCAAGGGCCCAAAATGAACTTGCTGATGCTTTGGCGACCTTGTCCTCCATGATTCAGCACCCGGACAAGAATTACATAGATCCTATTAAGGTGAATGTGCATGATCAGCAAGCTTATTGTTTTTATGTGGATGAAGAACCTGATGGAGAACCTTGGTACTATGACATTAAGAGGTATCTTAAGGCAGGAGACTATCCAGAAGGCATAACCAGTGTTCAGAAGAAAACACTTCGGAGATTAGCAAACCACTTTTTCCTAAGTGGAGAAATCTTGTATAGGAGGACTCCAGATTTAGGACTGCTAAGGTGTGTTGATGCCAAAGAGGCGGTCAGATTGATTGAAGAAGTGCATGGCGGTACATGTGGGCCTCATATGAATGGTTTTACGTTGGCCAAGAAAATTCTTCGAGTAGGCTATTTATGGATGACTATGGAATCAAATTGCATCCGTTTTGTGCAAAAATGTCATCAATGTCAGATCCATGGCGATTTGATTCGAGTCCCGCCAAATGAATTAAATGTGACAAGTTCTCCGTGGCCCTTTGCAGCTTGGGGCATGGATGTCATTGGTCCTATCGAGCCAGCCGCATCAAGTGGGCACAGGTTCATTTTGGTAGCCATTGACTACTTCACAAAGTGGGTGGAAGCATCTTCGCACAAATCAGTGACAAAGAAAGTGGTGGTAGATTTTGTTCGCAACAACATTATTTGTCGATTCGGAATTCCGGAGTCGATTATAACAGATAATGGAGCTAATCTTAACAGTGATCTGATGCGGGAGATTTGCGAAACATTTAAGATTACTCATCGCAATTCCACTCCTTATCGACCTCAGATGAACGGAGCAGTTGAAGCAGCCAACAAAAACATCAAGAGAATATTGCGGAAGATGATTGATAATTACAGGCATTGGCATGAAAAACTGGCATTAGCCTTTCTCGGTTATCGCACCACTGTGAGGACTTCTACTGGGGCAACGCCTTATCTTTTGGTCTATGGGACAGAGGCGGTGTTACCTGCCGAAGTAGAGATACCATCTTTGAGAATTATCCAAGAAGCTGAGTTGAGTGATGCTAAGTGGATACAAAATCGATACGAACAATTGATGTTCATTGATGAAAAGAGAATGAATGCAGTTTGTCATGGGCAACTTTATCAGAACAGAATGGCCAAAGCTTTCAACAAGAAGGTAAGACCGAGAAAATTCAAACCGGGGCAATTGGTACTGAAGCGCATATTTCCATGCCAAGATGAAGCTAAGGGAAAATTTGCACCTAACTGGCAAGGACCTTACATGGTTCATCGAGTATTGACGGGAGGAGCATTAATTCTAGCAGAAATGGATAGCGAAATTTGGCCGAAAGCTATCAACGCAGACGCCGTCAAGAGATACTACGTCTAGGAGCTTTCATTTCTTTTGTATATAATGTTTTGCAATACCTTTCTATGTAATGGAGCTACGCTCCCTCGGCGGGATGCGTAAGAAACCTATTCGGGTTTAGTCTTTTGAGATAAAATTTTCAGAATTCCATTTGCTGTGTAACATGAACTACGCCTGACCTGATTCCCATGGTAGGATACGTAGGCGGCCCACATAGGCCTTGGTCACATTATTAGAAAGCCCCCAACCTTATTTTGCTTGTAACCGTGAACTACGCCTGACCTGATTCCCATGGTGGGATACGTAGACGGCCCACATAGGCCTCAGTCACATTATTAGAAAATCTCAGTTTTATTTCTGCTTGTAATTTGAACTACGCTTGACCTGATTCCCTTAGTGGGATACGTAGGCAACCTATGTCAGGCTCGGTCTCGTCATTTTTAAAGTCCCACATCGTCCTATGCCAGAAACTGGGATAAATTTTTAAGAGCATCATCACAAGCGACATCGAGAGATGTGAAGAGTTGTGGTCAGCAGACAGAGGAAAACTTCGGAGAAAAGGCATTCGCTTTGTTTCACAATGTGTCACAGTTCCAAGTTCAGCAGAAATTATTTATCACTATATACATATTTTACTATGCATATTTTATTTTGAAATAATATGATTTTCAATCAGATCGTTTTATTAGTCGGTCAAGACTTAAGAATGAGCGGAGGTTACAAGTCCAGACAAAGTTGGAGGCATGAAGCGCCAAGAGCCAGATCTTCAAAGTCAACGCGAATCAACCCCCTCCCAAAGCTTACAAATTTTCTTTGGATGCAGATTTCCAAGTTGCGGAAGCTAAAATATGTACAGCCTTGCAAGGATGGCACGTCGAACGGTTTGAGCTTTCTTATAACAATAATGCTTCTCGAGTATCAACAATTTTCAAGATTTGCAATGAATTAATGCTTGAGTCTTGCGAAAAATTCTTTCAAACGTATCGATGCTTAAATTTTTCCTATTGCTTTTAAATACCCCGCACTACACATGCATTACTACTTTCAAATGCACCGCATATACATTGCTTTATTATTTTCAAATGCTCTGCGTATGCACGCAGATGCATTGCACCGCACCTGCATTGCTTATTATTTTCAAATGCTCTGCGTATGCTCGCAGATGCATTGCACCGCACCCGCATTGCTTTATTATTTTCAAATGCTCTGCGTATGCTCGCGGATGCATTGCACCGCACCTGCATTTCTTTATTATTTTCAAATGCTCTGCGTATGCTCGCAGACGCATTGCACCGCACCCGCATTGCTTTATTATTTTCAAATGCTCTGCGTATGCTCGCAGACGCATTGCACCGCACCTGCATTGCTTATTATTTTCAAATGCTCTGCGTATGCTCGCAGATGCATTGCACCGCACTCGCATTGCTTTATTATTTTCAAATGCCCTGCGTATGCTCGCAGATGCATCGCATCGCACCGCACCTGCATCGCTTTATTATTTCCAAATGCCCTGCGTATGCTCGCAGACGCATCACACCGCACCTGCATTGCTTTATTATTTTCAAATGCTCTGCGTATGCTCACAGACGCACCACACCGCACCTGCATTGCATTATTACTTTCAAATGCCTTGCGAATGCTCGCAAACGCATCACACATACATTGCACTATTACTTTCAGCTACCCTGCGAACGCATTCATCATGCCAGCTTTAAAAGCCTCATTTAACATGAATAATTCAGCTTAAATAGCCCATCCGGTTTAAGGCCTCATTAATCATCGCCAAAGGCGTCATTCTCATGAATCATCGGCCTAGAATCTCATTTGCATCAGCCTCAGCAAAGGCTATCATTTATTTAAATCATTGCAGCTTTTTATGGGCTTATTTTAAATCACTTTACTTTCGATATTTATTTTTACTGACTATTTTTATCTAGTTTTAAAGTTTCGCAGGAGCTTTAGCGCAACGTGGAACTATTTCTTCGGCAGCGAACTGGGGCAATCCGTCGGGAAGGAAAGCAGACTTCCCGACAAGGGTCAAAGATCTACCTCGAACACTCGGCTCCAACTCCAAATATTCCGCTCACATTCCAGCAGAATTTTCGAGTTCTACCATAATATCCAGTGTCATCATAATTCGACACTGGGACAATATTTTGCAAAGATTCGCACCAATCGGGATTTGTTATTCATAGGGGTTGTAGTCATCCAAGAACTACACACGGCCTGATTCTCGTGCAGCCCGAGATATGTAGGCAACTCGGAGACCGGAGTTCGGCCATAATTTTCTTTACCCTTAGTCCTCCAAAATCCTTTAGCCGAGACAAAATAGGCTACTAAGTCAATGTCTTTGCCCGAAAATTCTTTCATCATTACCGGGCAAAGAGGGACAATTATGGGAGTTAGTTCCTAGCCTACGATAGGTTCTAATCTAAAGTTGCTCGTGTAGTAGAGTTGAAATCCTACTGGGGTAGGTCGTGGTTTTTAATCCCTTGAGCAAGGAGTTTTCCACGGTAAATATAGTTCCTTCTTTACTTACTACATTGTATAAGGGAGCTGGTACTCGACCAGGTCCCTCCATATATTGTTTGGTGGACGCATAGCCTACATCAATAGCTAAGGTGAAGGGAATGTTTGTTCAAAAAAGCAAAGTAAAAAGAAAGCGTATATACAATAACAATGGAGCAGGAAAACAAGTTGAATTGTTAAGGGATGGAATGTGTCAACAGGTCGTAAAAACCGACCCAGCCATGTTGCAAACCCAAGCCGGTATCATGATCTGGTGGGATTAATAATCAAAATATGATAAAATCACAGCAGGAATTGACAAATGCCCGAAATAAAAAAGAAGTAGCAATTCTTGTATAGAAAGTTTAGAGCAAGTACAAGGACTAATTACCCGGAGCAATTCCAGCGGCAGGTGGTGACCCAAAGTCTTCACTTCCCGGCCCATTCGCCTCAGGATCCTGGGTATCCTCGAGAGCCACCAAGTTGATTTCTACTTCGAGAAGTGGCGTGGGAAGATCAAAATCAGGAGCACCTGTCTCTTCAAGCGTATCCCTCCTAGTCTCAAGAATGGCTAAATCACGACGAAGTCGTAGATTTTGACATTGGGTTCTAAGGAGGTCACGAGAAATCTCAACACTAAGAACTGGCCCCCGATGTTGTTCAAATCGTCCTTGAGCCTAGCGACTTTGTTCTGAAGACCTACATATGAGGAAGTCAGAGTTTGGAGAGAATTCTCCTGGTCTCGTAATGAATTAACCGTGTCTTCCAAGCGCATTCTTAGAGAAGCCTGAATTGAAATCCCAAACCTCAGCCTGTAACCTCTCTACTTCAGCCCTTAGGCGGTCATTGTCTTCCTGGTGCTTGACCTCGTGACGGGAAAGAGCTAGGGATCATGCAAGCTCGGCAGTAGAGGTGGCGGCGACATGACCCTGGAACACGAATAATGAAAGGGTTAATCGAAGACACTGGGGACTTGTGAGGGGATTAATCAAAAAGGCGATATAAGTACTTGGAGGAACAGATTGGCTAAATGAGCCAGAGAATTCCAAGATGGCAACTGGAGGTTTTGGACGTGGAGACAAACCCGAAGTTCCAGCCTCAGCTGGAAGAATGAAGCTCTTTTGCGATGGTTCGCAAACTGGGGGAGTCGGACTCTTTAGGCGCAAATCAGCAGGCAAAACCTTGGCTTACCCGGACACCTTATTGGAACCATCAGGCAGTGGATCCTGGGCACTACTAACTCGCGGTTGCTCGTCATCATCATCAATTAAAACCAGCCGGGGGTGAGCGTCCTGCTGAGCTTTACTCCAAGCTTCCATGAGCAAACACCGGGTGCGCATCCTAGAACCGATTCCCACCGGAGAAATAAAGGCCTCTCTGGGCTTACGCTTCTGGCTTGAGGAAGCAGCATTGACAATGTTCGACAGGGTGGCCTTCTGGGTCTGGATTCTCTGGGGAGTGGGTTTTCGCACCGGAAGACCTGTAAAAGGAAGTGTTTAAAAAAAAGAAGAAGAAAGAAATGGATTAAGAAGTCGTCAAAAGTTTGTAAGGGTGAGTATGTCTCACCATGGTTCTTTACTCTCCACCAGCCGGATGTCATGTTTCTCCATGATCGAACCAAATTGGGAGAAACGCTCAATAATGCTACCACCATTCGAAGATCCCGACCAAAAGTTTCGGCTCAACAGGAACCGCTGGGGAAGAAGTAAAAATGCCGAAGAAGAGGTAAATGAAATATGTCCTGTAGTGATGATGAAAGGGGAAAGAAAAGAAAACAAGAAAATCCATGGGAAGACTTACAAGTAGGATTCCATGCTTCCGGGAATGGCTCGGGCACGAGTCGATAGAGATGGATTGTCCGGATCATAATGAACATGTGAAGCCAACCTCAGTCAAAATCATCCTCCGGGTTAACCAGGCTGCATCTTCCTCGGGGGTACAAGTGAACTAACCTTCATTGAAAAACCCGAGGAGCGTACAAATGCATCAAATGATCAAGGGAGCTTGATCTGACAGAAAGTGTATGCAATAAACAAGGCACCAGATTTGAGGAGTGACTTGGCCGACACAAACCCGATACCGGTAGCAGAAGTGCTCAATTATCTGGGGAACAAGAAGGTTGAAACTTATCGCAAAAGGGTAGGTATAAACCATGGAAAAACCCTCTGAATGGAGGTTCATCTAGGCATCAAAATCAATGGCAGCAATTGCAATTTCAGGAGTGAAATTACAGTCTGCGCGAACCATGGGGATAGTTTCAGTGGTGATGAACGACTCAATTTCTTCTACAGTTTGGTGGTGATCGACAACATTAAAATCCTCATGGTACTTAAACCCCATGGGGAGGATATCAGCAGCAAGAGAGTTCAGGTCAATTTCTCGACTTGTGGACGAATTTGAAGCTTTTCCAGAGCGGCGCTCGGAGGATGGGGTGTCATTATGGGAAGATCGATTGGGAGAGGAAGGAGGAGACATGATTGAATTTTTACAAGAAAGGGAAATATGTGGGCAAAGAAGGTTACGAAAGAGGGATTACTTCGTCTTAAGAATAGAAAAGATTTGATTGAGTTTGTGGTATGATTTCTTGCCTTATTTATAACCCAGATGGGGGAGATGAAAGGTTTGGCATTCAAAGGGACACAACTTTCAACGAGTGGCAGCTTTATGTCAATAATCTTGATTAAAGGTTTGCCGACGTTTCAGAGTAGGTGCATTGATTTCATGTTTGACGATTGCCTTTTCAAATGAATCAATGGGACGATTCATTTTCCCGCCATTAAGTAAGGATAAGACCGGTGTTGTTTCAAATCCAAACCCCGATATCACTTCTTTCCACCGGAGAGTGGGGGGACTATCTGTATACATGACAAAATATAGCTCGACACGTGGCAATATGGTATTGGAACACGTGGCAGTAGGTGGAACGTTGCAAGTTGTCTCCTTTAATTCGAGTAAGAAGCCCCGGAGACATCCGGAGCAAATCCACAAAGGCAATTGCACTGGGTCATCAATAGGATTTAATCACATATTAAGAGTTACAATCTAGAATTAAAGCTGCATTTATTATTCATTATTAGGATTTAATCACATATTAAGAGTTGATGTATTTGCATTATAAAAGAAACATAATATCCCTTGAAAAGGCATCGAATAACAATCACTTATACTCATTTCTTTGAATTCTGTCTTTACAATTAGCTATTTTACTTATTCTTTTGCACCGGAATAGTTCTCATTTTCTAAGAGTGAAGCGAATATTTGTTCCACCGGAGAGATTGAAGTTGTCTTTCTTTAAAATGTCTGTCAATGATTTACACGACTCTAAATAAATCTTCTGTAGTATTCAGATAATCTCAGAAATCCCCATAGTTGTTTAATATTAGTTGGTTAGGCTAGTTCTTTATAGCTTTCACTTTTTAAGGATTACTCGATTGGTATACACCTCTACTTTAGTGATAAAATGCCATAGGTACTCTATGTATTCCAAAATAAAAAAATTACTCTGCTTGAAAAAGAGTGGGTGTTTCTTCATTTCATGGAGCATCGATCTGAGATGTCGTAAATGATTGTCCATACTCTTGTTATATGTTAAAAGGCTAAAGTCATAGATGGACCTCTGACTGAAACGTTGATCATCTAAACCTCCGAACATAAGATAAAATGTGCCATTTGAACCCCTCGTGCCAGCTGGGCACACGCGTGAAGCTTACTTGCTGTGACATGGAAAAATAGACCAGTGACATGGAGTCATGTCATGTTACCTGTTTTTTTTTTTTTTTTTTAAAGCCATGCCAACAAAAACAATTAATTTTAATAAAAACTCTATTTTAAAATCTATTTAAATAATTAAACAAAATTGAAAAACCCAACTCATCCTCTCCGATAGCCCACCTTGCCACTGCCACTGCCGCCGCTGCCGCTTTATTTTTTTAAAATTTTTAATCATTAAAAATTAATTTTAACAAAAACTCTATTTTAAAATCTATTTAAATAATTAAAAAAATTTGAAAAACCCAACCCATCCTCTCCGATAGACCACTTCACCGCCGCCACCGCCGCCGCCGCTTTCTTTTTTAAATTTTTTAATCATTAAAAATTAATTTTAACAAAAACTCTATTTTAAAATCTATTTAAATAATTAAAAAAAATTTGAAAAACCCAACTCATCCTCTCCGATAGCCCACTTCACCGCCGCCACTGCCTCCGCCGCTTCAAAATCTATTTAAATAGCGTTTTTGTTAAAATTAATTTTTAATGATTAAAAATTTTAAAAAAGAAAGCGGCGACGGCGGCGGAGGAGGCGGCGGAGGAGGAGGCGGCGGCAGAGGAGGCAGCGGCGGCAGTGGTGGCGGTGAAGTGGGCTATCGGAGAGGATGGGTTGGGTTTTTCAATTTTTTTTAATTATTTAAATAGATTTTAAAATAGAGTTTTTGTTAAAATTAATTTTTAATGATTAAAAATTCAAAAAAAGAAAAAAATTGGTCTCTCACGCTCTGTTTAAAGCAGTAAGCTTCACGCGTGTGCCAGCTGGCACGAGGGGGTTCAAATGACACAGTTTATCTTATGTTCGGGGGTTCAGATGGTCAACGTTTCAGTTGAGGGTTCTAGATGAAAAATCAGGACAAGTTCAGGGGTCCATCTATGACTTTGGCCTATGTTAAAATGTGATCGAATAAAACCAACACATACTTTCTAAGAAAAGCATGAAAAACAAAATTTATTAGGACTTTGATTGACCAAAGGGCATCACCAAAGAAATGTAACATTTTCTTTATCAAAAACTCAATTTTAATAATTAACTCTTTTAATCATTGACTTAATATTTCCTACAATTATATCCAGATAAAACACAGTTATACAAACGAGAGGTATGGAATGTAAATGTAAAGCACAAAAAAGGAAAATCATTGGCTGTCACACGCTTTGAGAAGAAATAGGTAAATATTTTTAAAAAGAAACCGGAAGCCCTTTTAAAGCGTTACCATTTTTGTTGTCACAAAATTTTCCCACTTGCACTCCTCTCTCTCAAAATAGAAAATAGCATCAAATCAAATCAAACGAGAGAAGGGAGCAAAAAAAAAACCAAAAACGAATAATGGCTTCTCAAACAACACTTCCAATCTCAAGTCCACAATCGACAGATCCACCAATCGCTACACCAGCCTTCCGTTCATTCATCTCCCGTTTATCATCTTCAATCCGTCAAGGTTTCTCTCAACGCCGTCCTTGGGTAGAACTTCTTGATCGGACTTCTTTCGCCCGACCCGACTCCGTATCCGAAGCCGCATCGCGCGTGCGCAAAAACTTCTCTTACTTCCGGGTCAACTACATCTCCTTACTCGCAGGCGTACTCGCTCTTTCCCTTCTCTCACATCCTTTCTCTCTCCTCGTACTTCTCGCTCTCGTCGCTGGATGGTTTTTCCTCTATTTGTTCCGCCCCTCCGATCAGCCTGTCGTTGTACTTGGTCGCACTTTCTCTGATCGCGAGACGTTAGGGATATTAGTGGTGTGTACTATTGTTGTGGTGTTCCTCACTAGTGTGGGGTCGCTGCTTATATCTGCGATGCTTGTCGGACTCGCGATTGTTGCTGCTCATGGTGCTTTTAGGGTTCCTGAGGATTTGTTCCTTGATGATCAAGAACCAGCAAATGCGGGATTCCTTTCCTTCTTAGGTGGTGCTGCCTCATCTGCCGCTGCTGCTGCCGCCGCTGCCCCTGCTGTTGCTGCTCGCGTGTAGTTTGATTTGAGGTTTGTTTGGAGAGCTTCTATATTCAATTTGATGTGAAAACTGTAGTAGGAAAAAAAAAACTACTAGTTGTTCTTGGATTTTGCAGAAATTTTTGTTGTCTAGATTATAGATCTAGATTGGATCTGTAATTTCCGACTTTTTAGATCTGTATTCAATTGAATTCCTTGTCTGCTTACTGCTACATTTTGATTTGTGTTTATCTGTAAGTTGTTGGTGGATCAAGGTTAAATTTACGTAATAGATTTGCCTAATTCTTTGATTTTTATGCTCGTGTGTAGTTGGATTCATTTCATTATTATCAGGTTGGTTTGGACCTTCTAAATTTGATGTGAAAACTTTAATAGAAAAAAAAAATATACTAGTTGTTCTTGCCTTGGATTTTGAAGAAATGTTTAGAATTTTTTGTGTCTAGATTGGATCTGTAATTTCCAACTTTTTTGGACCTGTATTCAATTCCATTCCTTGTTTGCTACATACATTTTAATTCGTGTTTATCTTTGAGTTGGTGGATCAAGGTTAAAGATTTGCCTATTTGTTGATTGTTACACTGGAAAATTGATGTTGACTTTTGTTCTGGGTATATTTTTTGGAGTTTGCTTTACGTGCTCTTTTATTTTTGTACATGCTGTTAGCTGAGGGGAATGTGAGAAGTTTAAGATGATCGTGTGTGGAGTTATGCTGGAATAAGAAGACGAGGAAGAAATGGAGGTGAGGGAGAAACAATACATGAACACCGACCTTTTAGGAAGATTATGTTAGCACCAGTCTTCTGCAGTTATGTTTGCAGATATATATTTTTTTCCCATATAGCTTTATTGATTTTCTTGTTGTTGTGAACTTTTATGTTTGTCTTTCGTTGTGGATATAAATTGTTGTAAAGGAAGTGTGTGTGTGTGTGTGAGAGAGAGAGAGAGAGAGAGGGGGGGGGGGGGGGGGGAGAGAGAGAGAGAGCGAGTTCATTTTAATGTTCTTTCTATTTTATCTCTGGAAGGAGGAGACGGGCAGGGTGTTTAGCCTCTGGTTAGCATGAATTCCACAAATTTCAGATTGATTTGGTTTGATGACCAGCTTGGCTATAATTTAGAAAGGTAAACTGGCTGTTATTGTTCTTGGGGCAAGGTTAGGGAACGCTTGGTTGATAATACCTATTTACTATTTAGTTTAGTGATATTGACTCAGGGAAACACCAGCATCTAAAAGGTAGCATATGTGACACATATGTCAGTTGTTATATTTGTGGCATTTTACCTTTTGATTTGAAATACCATTTTATGTGAAACCACGAAACGTTTTTAAGAGTTGCTAAGCCAGGTTAGAATACATGACACTAGTAGCATCAGATACAATGCTCCTAATAACAAGTAGCTTTCCATACATATACCTCCGAATATGTGAAACCTATTCTGAACTTATATAAATGATGGATTCAACACTAGAATAACATATTGTGTGTCTTTTAGTAAGTCTACTGTCAAAATGATCTGCTATTGCTCCTTAATAAAGCTACACTAGTACCGTGTCGGAAAGGAGGAAAAAGGATAAAAGGAAAAGTGAAAGGTGCATTATGCACCTATTGTACCTACTGACAACATGAATAACTTTTTGGATTACCAGTCTTTTATACATCGAGCTTCTGGAAACATGAGTAGCTTTGTTTGGAAATGCTTTCTGTGTTACGTTATAATCACTTTGCGAAGTGTCTCAAAATTATGACACTAACTTTTCTCTGAGTATGATTTTACTTTTGATATTGCAGTATGAACACTTTTTTGTTCTCTTGCTCCCCTTAATATTACGAGTTGTTAGCCAACTTGCGAACTATTAAGAGCAATTATCAAGAATCAGTTATATTGTTCTTGAATATTGAAGTCGTCTGCTTCATGCGTTTGAGAGGTCCAGCAGTGAGGTGTTCTTAATGTTTTTTTCTTTCTTCTGGTAGGTAAATAAAATTCTGTTTCATTAATTTAGTAACAGCAGCTCTGAGTTTGTACCCAAAAAAAAAAAAAAAAATAGAAATTCAGCTTCTGTGTACAACCTTTATGGGAGTTGAGGGACTCTAAGATGCTATCCACTTCAGTTACTTTTTTTTTTTTTGCACCAAAACACTTGGCGAGAAAGACACTGGTATTCTAAATTTGATGTGTGTCTGTTATTCAATTTAATTGAACTTTAATATTTCTTCGTAGAAATAAAAATAGTCTCTTGCCTTGGATTTTGCAGAAACATTTATGGAAATGTAATTTCCAACTTTTAGATCTGTATTCAATTCCTTTCCTTGTTTGCTACTACATTTTAATTCGTGTTTATCTGTAAGTTGGTGGATCAATGTTATAATTTACGTAAGAGATTTGCCTATTTGTTGACCTCCCAAGGTAGAGGTAAGGTTTGCATACACTCTACCCTCGCTAGACCCCACTTTGTGGGATTATACTGGGTATGTTGTTGTTGTTGTTGTATATGCCTATTTGTTGATTTCTACACTGGAATATTAATGTTGACTTTCATTCTATGTATAGTTCTTGGAGTTTGCTTTACATGCTCTTATATTTTGTTGGATTATTGGCATATGTGCTACATGCCATCAAATGAGGGGAATGTGAGATGTTTAAGATAATCCTGTGTGGAGGAGTTGCAATCTGATATGTATCCTGTGTACAAAGCTGTTTACACCAAAAGAACAAAGTTACAATACAATTCCATTTTACTTTCTGAATAGAATTGGACCTTTCTTCAAAACATCTTTCATTTCTTTCTCTCCACACAGCCACCAAATGCAGGATGGTTTATCCTCGACCACCTTTTCTGACTTTTGCTCCCGCTCCTCCTAATCCAGCAGCTTAGCAGATCTGATGTGTGCTCTGGCTTGATCCATCTAGTATTTGTTAGGCTAAGGAAAATTTCCCATAGTTGAGCAGCGAACTGGCAGTGTAGAAACAGATGTTTGTTAATCTCATCAGTTTTGTTGCAAATAAAACATCTGGACACTAGTTGCCTTCCTTCCTTTTGTAGAAATTCTTGAGTAAGACAAGCTCTCTTTACCACTAGCCATGTGCAACACTTCACCTTGGTAGGTGCCAAGCTTTTCCAGATAAAATTCCAATGGTATTGTGACCTACCAGGCAAATTTTGTATTTCCCATTTGTATGCGCTATTTACTGTGTAACACCGATCCTTGCTATGCTTCCACAGTACCCTGTCAGGTTCTGTTGTGATGCCACTGAAACCTCCTAATTTCTCAAGTAATAATGCCACCCTCTCCACTTCCCAATCATTTAACTGTCTTCTAAAAGAAAGATCCCAACCCTGAGGGGACCAACACTCACATTCTGTTGCTTCAGGATTGTTACAAATTGTGAACAGATCTGGGAAAGACTCTATCAGAGGAGTCTGGTCAATCCATCCTTCTTTCCAGAATTTAATTTTGTTTCCATTACCCACTTGAGCTTCAGATTTGCTTCCATCAGTGGTCACAAGGCTCTGATAGTTCTCCACACTCCAACCCCAAAAGGTTCTGTGACAATTTTTGTGCACCAAGGACGTATCTCATCAAACTTTGCCATGATCACTTCCTTCCATTAAGCATTTTCCTCCCCATTGTATATCCAAATCCACTTCATCAGAAGACTCTTGTTGTAGTCTTAGATTTCTGATTCCCAATCCAGTGATCCACCCGTCACTTTGCTAAGCAACAGTGTATCCCATTTCACCAAGTTATACCCCTTCCCTTCCCTGTTGCCTTGCCATAGAAAATTTCTCCTTAGTTTGTCTAATTTTTGACCACTATGGATGGGATAGGGAATAAGGACATCACATAAGTAGGAAGCGAATCTAACCCAGAGTTAATAAGTGTAAGTCTCCCACCTAGTGACAAATATTGAGCTTTCCACCTTTATAGCTTCTTCTCTGTTTTTTCCAGTATGCCGTCCCAAATCCCCAAGGCCTTATGTTTGTTTCCCAGTGGCATACCAAGATAAGTTGTTGGCATATTCTCAACTCTACAATTTTCATATCATATAAAGTAATAAGTGACACTTACCTTTTTAGGAAGTTAATGTTTGTGCTAGCACTTGTATATATTTTTTCCCGGAGATGTTTGAAGATAGATAAGATGTTTTTTGATCGTTTAGCCTTATAGATTTTTGCAGTACTGTGTGAAGTTTGTCTTTGGTTGTGGATAAATTGGCTGTAAAGGAAGAGTGTTTGTGTGTTTGAGAGAGAGAGAGAGCGCAGTTTAATGTTCTTTCTATGTTAGCTCTGGAATGGGGAGATGCGCAAGGTGTTAAGCCTGGCGGAGAGGGGCTCCGTTGTCTAATTTTGGGGGGGGGGGGGGGGGGGAAATGGGGCAGGGCAAGCCCGTTAAAGTTTTGACCCGCCCCACCCTGCCTCATTTAGCAGTTTTTCCAAAATTTGCCCTACCCTGCTAAACCCCGCCCCGTCTATGTTCTTTTCATGGATTTTCTTTATTTTTCTTTTTATTTTGCGTAATTCTAATTCTTTTTTCATCTTTTTTGTTTTTTAAACCTTATATATTAGATCAGAAGTACCAAGTTGAACTTGACTAAATTGTTTTATCCTAATTCAATAGTTTATCTGGATTCAAGATCTGTTTCATCCTTTGAAAGGCAAAAATAACCTCTTTGGAATAAATCTCTCTTTCTTGTTCTTTCACTCTAAAAGTAAGATGTCAGCTATCAATTTTTTTTTTCCATGATGAGGATTAAATTTAAAATTATTTACTTTACATGTAGGATGGCTACTTAAAACTTTTAAGAATATTTTGCCCAGGGAAGAATGAGAACAGAATTAAAAAAATGAACACATATGGTGCTATATCAATCTCTAATTGTCAAATGATACTTAATACCCAAATCAGCACAATAATTTGATATGCTTTAACATCTAAAGGTAGCACCAAGGTATTCTTGCAGCCATGTTGCTTGAATTTGCAGCCTGGGATCCTTCAGAGAATTCAAGCAAATGTTTTGCCCTGTCCTTCCCCACCCCCATTGAAGTGTTCCCCTGCCCTGCCCCATTAGGAGTTTCCCCGGCCCTGCCCTGCCCCAATTGCAATCCCTAGTTGTCTTTGCCTCTGTTTAGCATGATTTATTTCTTCATGAATTTCTGATTCATTTGGTTCAATGATCAGCTGCAATAATTTAGAGAGGTAAACTAGCTGTTATTGTTCTTGCGGCATGGTTGAGGAGCGTTGGTTGATAGTACCTATTTAGAAGGCTCAATGTAACTAGTTACATTGAGACGGGGTGAGCATGCAGTCTCTGGAAGGCAGCATATGTCAGTTATTATTTTTCTGGTGGCATTTTACCTTTGATTTTAGTACTATTTTATGTGAAACCACAAAACGTTTTTACGAGTTGCTAAGCAAGGTTAGAATACAGGACATTATTAGCATTAGATGTGATGTCTCAATAACAAGTAGTTTTCCATACCAAACACCTCCAAAAATGTGAAACCTATTCTGAACTTATATAAATGATGGATTCAACACTAGATAACATATTTTGTGTCTTGCAGTAAGGTCTACCGTCAAATGATCTGTCATTACTCCTTGATAAAGCTATACAAATACCTTGTTGGAAGGGAGGAAAAGGGGTAAAAGAGAAAGTAAGGTGAATTATGTGCTTATTGTACCTACTGACAACATGAATAACTTTTAGGGTTACCAGTCTTATATGCATCGAGCTTCTGGAACCATGAGTAGCTTTGTTTGGAAATGCTTTCTGTGTTACGTTGTAATCACTTTGCGAAGTGTCTCAAAATTATGACACTAACTTTTCTCTGAGTATGATATTAGTTTTGATATTGTAGTATCAACACTTTTTTGGTTCTCTTGCTCCGGTTAATATCACGAGTTGTTGACCAACTTGCGAACTATTAAGAGCAATTATCAAGTGTCAGTTATATTGTTTTTGAATATTGAAGTCGTCTGCCTCATGCGTGTGAGAGGTCCTGCAGTGAAATGTTCTTACTGTTTTTTCTTTCTTTTGGTTGGTAAATAAAATTCGGTTTTCATTAGTGTAGTAACAGCATTAGGTAGCTCTGACCTCTGAGTTTGTACAAAAAAGAAAGATCAAAACTCAGCTTCTGTGAACAACTTTTATGGGAGCTGAGGGACTCTTAAGATGCTATCCACTTCAGTTGCATTTTCTGTTGTTTTTTTTTGCACCAAAACACCTAGTGAGAAAGACACTGGTATTCTAATCTTCGTGTGTTCTTGTGCTGGCTCAAAACATCTGAAGCTCCAATCTTTCTATATAAGCCACCAAAAACAAATCTGGAATGGTATCTCAGATTCTTCTTCTACCTCTGCCAACATGCTTTAACTTGTCCTATAGAGAAGCAAATCTTTAACTATAATTGGCATAATCTGCTTCACTTTAAAAATATTGAAACGCCTGCCTCCTCTATCTCAGTTTCGCACTAGTATCATCTGACTCATAAATCAAACCCCTTACCTGAAGATTCTTGAGTCATGATTGCTCCATAAGTGGCTACCCAACAGAAGCATGCAGCGATTTTTCCATATTCCCCCCTGAGATACTAGGAGAAATAGGATTAGGAATGAAGATATTCGGGACAAGGTAGGAGGTGGACAAGATGTGAGAGGCGAGGCTAAGATGTTCGGGCATGTGAAGATGAGATGCACATATGCCTCAGTGAGGAGGTGTGAGAGGTTGGCTAAGATGGATCTGAGGAGAGGTCGAGGTAGGCCAAAGAAGTATTTGAGAGAAATGATTAGACATGACATGGCGCACTTGCAGCTCACCGAGGACAAGGACCCTAGATAGGAGGATATGGAGGTTGAGGATTATGGTAGAAAGTTAGTAGGTAGTCGAGTGTTGTCTAGTGTTAGTAGGTAGTCGAGTGTTGTCTAGTGTTAGTAGGTAGTCGAGCATTGTCTAGTTGTTATTCTTCAATTTTATTATTACATGTTGTTTCATTTGGTTCTGTTATCGAATTATTTGTTGTTACTGTTGTTCTTTTCTCTATTATTTTCTACTTGGCTTCTTCACTACTGTATGATATGCTTTATTTGAGCTTAGGGTCCATCGAAAACAACCTCGGGTTAAGATTGCGTACCTAACACCCTCCCCAGACTCCAGTTGAGGGATTACACTGAGAGAAGATACCGACTTTTCTGGTGACTGTAAGGCATGGAAAGTTTTCCAATTGTGATAGTAACCGAGAAATTGTTTCCAATTCCCAATTGTGTCATTCCTCGGAAACCTAAATTGCTTCCATTGGCTGTTCTGCACTGTGCTAAAATTTATGTCATCGTTTCTGCCAAAACAGAACTGTACTGTCCAGATTGTCCAGATTGTCCAGATCATGCATCGTGCTAGAAATATGTTTCAGAACAAAATTACTGATGTTCATGTTGATTTGACTAATGCAAACCCTTGTTAGCAACTTCAGTGCTTCATACTTCTGAAAATTCCTGTAGGTGGTCTAGTTATTGATGCATATTTAAGATGTTGATGTTGAGTGAGTGGTTGCCCTTTGTTAGACCCTGGAAAGTTTTATTCCTGAGCATGTCAGTTGTCACCAGTCATTACTCCAGAGATGACCTTGCATTGTAGGTGTTTGAAACGATTTTAGGTTCTGCTCTCCGTTTCAATTTGTTTATCCTACTTTCCCTTTTTAGTCTGTTTAAAAAAAATGCTTTTTTTTTTACGATTCTCTAATTTCAGTTTTACACATGACATGTTTAAAATCATAAGATTAAAGAATGTTTTGGTACTTTTTACAAATTTTTAGTTTAAGACCACAAAATTAAAAAAATGTTCTTTACTTTCTTAAATTTCGTATCGAGTCAAAATTAAACAAACATATTGAAACGGCGCGGTAATAGTTAGCGAAAACTTGAAGGACATTAGTTGAAAGTCTATAAACACAACTGAGAGCTTCGACAAATGAGGTGCATCTAGAATATATGTTGGTTTGATCTGGTGCAATATCGATGAATGGTAAAGGGGAGGTGTGCATGGACTGTGTTAGTTTGGGTTTTTTAAATATCAAATTAAATTAATTGTGTCGGGTTTTTAAAGTTATAAATCAAATCAACTGTGTCGGGTTTTTAAATTCATAAATCAAATCAAATCAATAAAAGTCGTGTTTTTCATCCTCGGATTTTCTCGGGGTTTTTCGGGTTATTTTAGGTAAAATTTTCATACAAAACATAACTTGTCCTGCAAATATTTATTTAGTTCTAGTTAGATATAACTATCTAATTAGGGTGTTTTTTTTAAGAAAATAATAGAAAATGTGAGATGAGTGATGACATTACATTAAAATATTCAATAAAAAAATAAATACTAAAATTGCTAAGCCATAATGAAAATGATAATAATCTAAAAGTACTAAGTCATGGTAAAATAAGTACGACTAATAAATTTAATTACATAATTACATATTAAAGAAAATAAAAAATTAAGTATTGCATTTTCACTGTCTAAACTAATGCAAAACTAAAAATAGATATTCCGCAGTATTGTTATTCCTAGTGTTAGAATTGAATATTTTTGTTAGATTTAGTATTGATTTGATTTTTGTTGAGCTTTTTTTTTTTGAATTACTAACATCTATAGGCTATAAAACTTATTGGACCAATCAAAATTCTAAGTCCAAACTTGAAATAATATGTTAAATGACAAGAATTATGAAAATTTTCAAGAAATATGTATAAATTACATTACAAATAAATGTATAAAATATTTTTAAAAATTGCATATATGTATGTCGGTTAGTTTGTTCGGTTTTGACTTTTTTAATTAAAATCAAATCAACCCAATTATGGTCGGGTCTTTTTGTTCTAACAACCAAGTCAAACCAAATCACTAGTCGGATTTTTTTCTCGATTTGACTCAGATTGTCGGTTTGGTGTGGTTTGTCGGTTTTCTTTGTACACCCCTAGTAAAGGGAGTGGTTAGTGGTTACTACTTCGACGAGCCACTTAACAGGATGAAAGCGACAAACAATCATATTTTGAACCGTTAATTAAGTTTTAGTTATTGTTTCAAAATTACTTAAACTTACTTAAACTTTGGTTTCTTTTTAATGGGGAAACAAAATTTGAAGAAAAATTCTCTTAGCTGAAACACAAAATATTTTTACATGTGAAACTCTAATTTAGTGTGTTTGAATTCAAAACTTTTTTGGAGTTGAAATGTGCAAATCAAACTCTAGGAAAAATTCATGGAACTTCTAACTGTCTCATTTTCGAACTCCAGGAGATCTTTTCTTATAGTGTTGAAGTTTTACTTGTATAAGTTGAAATTCGAGAAAAGTGTCAAGGAGTTCGAAATCATACTGTGAATGAAGCAATCCTTTCACTCATGATACTTATTTTAAAATTTATATATTTTATCACGAGTTAGTCACCATGAGTGAAATAATAATCTTTTAAATTGGTTCACTCTTGGTATCTACAACAACAACATACCCCAGAGTTTGAGCTTGTATCACGAGTCAGTCACCATGAGTGAAATAATAATCTTTGAACATTGTTTCACTCTTGGTATCTACAACAACAACATGCCCCAGAGTTTGAGCTTGTATTAATTCAAACTCCATGAAAAATTTTTGGAAGAAAAATCAGTGGAAAATTGTGACATCCTAATAATGCGCGTCAATGTACAAAAGGCAGACCATTTATAGTAATATTCTCAAATCAAAATTTGGTGAAAAAATAGAGAAGCACATTATAATTCGTATCTTGGTATACACTTTGTAAAATCTCAAACCAAAATGTGGTGAAAGAAACAGAGAAATGTAGATTAATTCTTATCTTGCGTTTATATATCATACAATCCTGCTCTTGACTTTTTATTTTATCATAACATGTATATTGCAATAACAATGATGCACAGAGTAAATTTTATAAATTGTCACATAATTGTGATTTCTACCAGAAAACGACAACATTTTACTTACTAACACAAAAATTACGATTACTGATAAACTCTATATTCTGATGAACGATAATATTTTGCTTTATGCTCTAACCTTTTATTATTTTATCTAAATACAGATCCAATTAAAAGATGACTGGCCCGATTCAACTCTACCCTCCCCAGACCCCATGTTGTGGGATTTCACTGGGTTGTTGTTGTTGTGGCCCGCTTCAACTCATTTTTAAAGTATAGTTAATATATAATGAAAAAAGTTACATTTATTTGAGTTTACGGAGTAATAGTTATTACTACTAGTTATCAGTGCATCACAAGTAGGGGTGTTCATGGGTCGGTTTTGGGTTAAAACCAAAACCAAACCAATCTAGTCGGTTTTAAAATTATTAAAACCAAACCAAATCAAATATAATACATATCCATCGGTTTGGGTCGGTTTTTCAGTTTGTAAGAAAATTAACGGTATTTCTCTCTTTCATGTTTTTTTTTTCCCTACAATTAGGAGAGAATTTTCTATCATTTTCCAACTTACAATCCATTGTTACCCTTTTATTGTGGTAGCTATAGTTTCTTGCATTATGGAGAAAATGTCTTAGGATTTATGATTTAAATCAAGTGAATAAAGTTATAAGAAATGCAAAGAATAAATCTAGGTAAATCTTATATAGTTGTTTCTTTGAATAAATGAGTTTGAATTCATGGATTTCTTTTTTAAGATCGGCTGAAGGTATAAAGTTCATTAGCCTATTAGAGATAAAATAAACTTTTGCTAAAAATTATATAAATTATTTAAAATTACTTATAAAAATTAATATATTGTATATATGTAATTATAAAAATTATGTATAAAATTTGTCGGTTCAATTCGTTTTTTTCTTCGGTTTGCTTTTAGTAAAACCAAAACCAAATCAAATATTATCGGTTTTTAAAAATTCAAAACCAAACCAAACCTAACCCAAGCAAATCTCGGTTTATTCAATCGGCTTGATTTTGGTTTTCGGTTTGGATCGATTTTAATCAAACCGTGAACACCCCTAATCAAAAGTAATAATCTTGTGATTACTTCTTTCTAATTCATTGACCATTTAGTTGTTTGATTAATTAGAGTTGTCCTCTTGAAGTATTTTGCATGAGGTTCTGAGGAAAAACAACATATCAATAAGGAGATTGATATTCAGAACCAGAGAGCTCTTGAGATAATAATCACTATCAGTTGGATGAAAATCTTGAAAATAGGAATCCCAAATTAGAGGAGAATTGGATTTGTATTTTTTAAAGGATACGTAGAATACGCCAATTTGGATACATTTGAAGGTGGTAAGAAATAGGTGGATTATACTCATGGGAAGGTTAAAAAAAACTGAGTCGAATTGGGTTGGCCTCTTTTAATTGATTCTGGTTTACTAGATTAAAAATAATAAAAGGTCAAATGTAGAGTAAAAGTTTTTTGCTCATCGAAAGGTTGAGTTTTCCGGCAACTGTAATTTTTGTGTAAAATTTTGTGACTTTTCTATTAGAAAATATAATTACGTGAAGGAAAAATCATAATTATAGGACCATTTATGAAATTTAACGTATGATACATGTTCAACTTGGATAAACGCTATATAAAAACTAGACCATTTATGCTAATATCCTCGAATCAAAATTTTGGCGCAGTAACTGAGAATCATATCACAATTCTTATCTTGTGCTTACACGTTATAAACTCTCTTGCTGGACTATTCATACAGAAAATTAGTAGTGGCAAATGGGCGGATGTTGGATCGAATTTGAGTGAGTTGAGAATGAGTGAAATAAAAATGTGTCACACCCCAACCCGCCTTTATGTGGGTAAAAAATGGATTGCTTTAAAAATGAATTAGGTAAAAGACAGAATAAAACATTTTATGCAAGTGTCAAAAGATCATTCCTTTTTGAGAGAACAATGTCTCATCTAAATGAGAAAATATTTTTCAATGTCTAATTGGTGAGTAAAAAATTGAAAATATTTTCAACGGTGCAGTTGTAAGGAAAGAAATAACTTCTTTCAATATTACAAAATAACCGCTCATTTCATTTAAGCCTCATTAGAGTATTAAAAAAACTAACTGCATAATAAATTATTTTCATCCGCTTTTAATCCATATTTTACCCATTAAAAAATTGACGGGTTGAAACACCGGTTAATTTTAAAATCAACATAGCCAATGACTCTGAGCCTCTCTCAGCGTAGGTTACGCTAACGTGCGTCGACCGGGTTTCAATGGCTGGAGGAAGGAAAAGAGGCCGTCCAAGGAAGATTCCTATCATAACTATTGGGAGTTCAGTGAGCTCTAGGATCATACTTACGCCAATGCCATCGGTAAAGAAGGAAATAGTCACACCTGCGATGAACAATTTTATGAACAACAACCCCAGATCTAGGGTTCCGACAGGTGAATCCTCACGCATTGCAGTCAAGAGACTTCAATTGACAACTCAGACCGCTCAATCGATTGATTTAACTCAACTGGCTGAGAAATAGAAATCGGCAAGTAGCACAGGGAAATCGGTGAATACTGCTCCATTGCAATTGATTGAATCTGTTCCATTAGCGCTTGAAGCTGAAAATTTTCCAATAAAGGACTAAACTTCGTGGAAGAACTTATTCTCTAAGAACAGATCTGCTACTAATGGGCTTTCCCTGAACTACATCACTCCGGAGATAGTCGAGGGTGAACCTGTGGCTACTTTGGATAAACAGGAGGTAGACAAGGAAGCAGCGAAGTGGAAACACTCTCTTATCGCTTATGTGATAGGCTAAACTCCTGGTTACAAGCACATGTACAGGTATATCATCCAATCTTGGCCCACTGTTGCAGAACCTGACCTATTCCTACATGAAGATGGCTACTACATGGTTAAATTCCAGGATAGGATTGATTTGAGTGAGGGACTACTAGCTGGACCGTATAGTGTTAATAATAAGCCTATCATACTAAAACTATGGACCCCTGACTTTGTGTTTCATGATGAATTCCTAAAGGAGATCCCACTTTGGATTAAATTTCCTCAACTCCCAGTTAGCTATTGGAGTGGTGAATCTTTGAGTCGAATTGCTAGTACAATAGGTAGTCTTTTATTTGCCGATGAGTGTATAACTAAGAGGACTAGAATATCCTTCGCTAGAATGCTAGTAGAAGTTAATGTCACTACTTCATTGCCGAAATGTGTGAAAGTGTTGGATCCCTCTGGGAAGTGTTTGAGCAACAAGTGGTGTATGAGTGGAAACCTATCTTTTGCAACAAATGTTTGCAACTGGGCCACATTTGTGAAACTGAACCAGCTCCCAAGCTTGTCCCCAAACAACTAAGGAAGAGGAGGAAGAGGATGCCTCAACAGCAGGTTTGGGCCACTAAACCTCGTCCTGATAAACCTAAGGATCATCCTGAAACTAACCGAGGTGTCAGAGAAGGATCAAGCTTCACCTCAAGAGCCACAACAACAACAACAACAGGGAGCAGGGATAGTGCCTTAACTGAGTCAAATTATGGCACTTCCTATAGCAGGAGTACAGACAAAGCCTAACTAGAGAATTGAACTGCCACAATCTTGTGCACAGACAGTTTTAACAGGTGGTATCAAATCTGGACAGCAGAGAGAACATATGAGAGCAAATTTACATCCCTCAGGAAAAGGGGCAAGATTCCTTATTACTTTATGACTTGGCTAGTATAGAATATCAGTGTCACGACCCAACTAGGGGCCATGACGGGTACCCGGAGCTGACTACCGAGCACCACTCATTCTACTAGTCATCATACTTATCCTGCATTCATTTATTATTCTCACACTTCTAGTCATAGGGAAAACCATTCTCACTTTCAAGCATAACTACATTTATATACATAAGCATTTCGGCTATCAAAATAATATATATACAATGAGGAAATCATGAGGACATACTACCCACATATACGTATCTACGAGCCTCTACTAGAGTACTAGACATAAGGACGGGACAGGACCCCGTCGTGCCTAATTATGTACACAAAATAATATCTCAAAATAACACCTCTGGAATAATGGAGTGCTCTTGTAAATCTGCTGATAGCTCTTATGAGTTTGGGCTACCTCTCTGTCTACCTGTGGGCATGAACACAGCGTCCAAAGAAAAAGACGTCAGTACGAACATTGTACTGAGTATGTAAAGCATAAACAATAATAATATCTCGATGAAACAAAAGGATATCAAGCGAGGAACAACCTGTAACTGACTGTCACTTAAAATTGAAATAATGCATGCTAACTTACTTCATAAACATCATCATATCATGTATGCATATATATAAGCTGCCTGACCATACAGGTACGGTGTGATCATCATTAGCCCGCATCCAGGCCTCCCGCTCCGGGGTAAACATCTCATGCCGCCCACTAGTGGTGTCTGCCCGTGCCATCTAGACATGGTGTATACGCTGCCCGCCTTAACGGTGTCTACCCGGCCATATAGGCGCGGTGTAATATCATCATCATATACTTATCATGAATCATGCATAAAGACTCGAAGGCAGACTATAACTCTATCGGGGTGACGTAAGGTCAACCCCCGATTCCATTATGGAGTATTCATAAGCATTCTGCCTCACCTTGAAGGAACTAATATGATAAGGTGAGTGTAACAACAATACGCCACATCAAAGGGGCATATAAGAATCTTTAGCATTATAGAAATATCGTATCATGAACTTTAGGATCTTTAAACTTAGGCTCTTCATCCTCATTATCGTACGCATAACGTATCTCTTATCCTTATCTCATAAGAAGCTCTTTTCAACATTGACTCATAGTGTTCGGAATGTAAGAAAGTCATGGAGAGATAAGGGAATATCATGTCATAAGAATCATGCCTTAGAAATAAGGGACTGGCCTTACATACCTTTTTGTTTAGATACTTTGTCACTTGAACGCTCCCTTCTGATATTCACGTTTTTACCTTCAAGAGAGTTCGTACTAGCATTATATAATCGATAACATAAGCACGCTTGAACTAAATCTAGAGAAAATTGAGCAGCATTTCCTTTGTTTAGACAACTATCTCCATATCATATATCAATTCCCAAACGTCAATAATAACATTCATCATATCATACTCAACAATCTTCCTTCACCCCACATTATCCAAGTCTCCCATTTCCATTCTAATTCATCCAAAACCATAGTCATAATACAACATTACCTTCACCCTTATATAATGTTTCTGCCATGTTCTTAATATCATTTATAACATAATTATAATCACAACATGTCAAGAATCATGATTCACATTAAGCTACTACTCAACAATGTCATTATTCTCATGTTTGTAACCCATTTTCTATTTCCTGCTATAATTCAAGTCTTTCAACCCCTCAATATTATAAATAGCATGAATTGATCATAAAACTTAACTTTGATAGTGTGGGAATGAGCTTTAGGTGGAAACACTTCACTTGAGCAAAACCCTAGTTCCACTTCCAAAGAGATTTCTTGTCTTGGATGAACCCTAGTGAGCTTCTTGCACTTGATTTCCTTGGTTTGATGAAGTTGATCCTTAATTTCTCTTGGATTCTTGTAGAAGAAGTATGGAGAGAGTTCTATAGGGTTCTTGAGGTGTGGAGAGAAAAATGAAATGAAATAAATGAACTTTGAGGTCCCTTATATCAACTTGAAAATATGTCCCGACACCATTATACGGACACACATACGGTCCGTATAATTTATATGGGTCGTACGTGTGACCGTATATTTGTTCCAGTGAAGAACCCTTTTCTGGGAAGCTTATACGGTCAAACATACGGGCCGTCTCTTTTATACGGTCCGTATAGAGGACCGTACAATTCACAATTTTTCTGAAACTTGCCTTCGTCGACTCGTTTGATCTCCAATCCTTATGGAACCTTCTTAGCACTAATTTAACACTTCATTAGCGATCTAAGAGGCATTATAACTCCTCTTTCCAGACATCCTTAAGTCAGCATTAACTCGGTACTTTGCAAATCCTTTCGAAACACAACGTATACTTCGCCTTTCCTAACGAACTTTCTTCTCTTGCCTTAAACGTCTTTGGAATCTTAATGAGAGCCATTTAGTACTACTTCTCACTTCTAGAAACATCGTATACTTCTTACCCCGCATTAATCTAGCTATCATACGATGACATGAAAGTTTCTGAGGTGTAACATTCTTCCTCCCTTTAAAAACATTCGTCCTCGAATGTTAAGTTCTCGGGAATTCTACGAAAATTTAGCCAAAACTCGCATTTCAAAAATTTTGCATACAATTCATGAGTCCGAAGAATCCCAAGGGCGATACGTAAATGGTCGGCATGCTCTGATTCTGTCCGAGAGTATACAAGAATATCATCAATGAACACAATCACGAACAGATCTAAGAGAGGCCTAAATACATTATTCATCAAATTCATAAACACCGCCGGAGCATTAGTCAACTCAAATGACATTACCCGAAATTCATAGTGGCCATATCTCGTTCTTAAAGCTGTTTTGGGAATACTTCTTCTCTAACTCTCACCTGGTGATAACCTGACCTCAGATCTATCTTGGAAAACCACTTGGCACCCTGTAATTGATCAAACAAATCATCAATTCTCGGAAGAGGGTATTCATTCTTTATCGTCACCTTATTCAGCTGTCTATAATCAATGCACATCCGTAGAAAACCATATTTCTTTTGTACAAATAGGGCAGGTGCTCCCTACAGTGATGAACTGGGCCTAATAAATTCCTTCTCAAGAAAATCCTTCAGTTGTGCCTTTAGCTCTTTCAATTCCGCAGGGGCCATTCGGTAAGGAGGAATAGAAATAGACTTGGTGCCCGGTAACACATCAATAGCAAAATCAATCTCTCTTTCTGGAGAAAGGCCTGGAAGTTCATCTGGAAATACATCCGGAAATTCATTCACTACCGGGATGGATTGAAAAGTCGGTGGCTTGGCTTCGGTGTCATGTACTCGGACTAGGTGATAAATATAACCTTTTGTTATCATCTTCCTTGCCTTAAGGTAGGAAATAAACCTACCTCTAGGAGACGCTGTATTATCCTTCCATTCTAGTACGGATTCTCCCGGAAATTGAAATCGAACTACTTTCATTCGGCAATTGACATTGGCATAACATGAGGCCAACCAATCCATACCCATAATCACATCAAAATCTAACATTTCCAGCTCGACTAAATCAATTTTGGTCTGACGATCACATACTAAAATTTACCTACTCTCCCGTAAGTGCGATAGACCTTTATGCACGGACTGCAAGGTTATCCCGAGCGAGAACCTCACGACCCAACATAGGCTCTTGGTTATGGACCTGGAGATAAAAAGGAAGAGGAAAAAGAGGGTTGTATCGGGTCAGCCAAAGATTAGGTGGGATGCTTTGAACAAGGACAATGCCAGGAGCTGGGGGAGCGGTTGAGGGCGATGGGAGCCTAGAGGAGTAGCGGGGATGCGAGTAGTATGTGGACTACAACGGCTGCTAACATCAGGGAAGCGGCAAGAGAGGTGCTAGGGGTCTCAAAGGGTTACTCTGGCAGACACAAAGGGGACTGGTGGTGGAACGGAGAGGTACAAGGTAAAGTGAAAGCTAAGAAAACAGCGTATCTAAAGCTAGTAGAGAGCACAGATGAGGAAGAGAAGAGGACTAACAGGGATCTGTATAAGAAAGCAAGGAAGGAGGCGAAGTTAGCGGTTACGGCGGCTAAGACGGCTGCTTTTGGACGCTTGTATGAAGATTTGGGGGGAAAAAGGGGGGGGGGGGGGGGGGGGACAAGAAGTTGTGTAGGCTAGCCAGAGTGAGGGAGAGGAAGGCTCGGGACCTGGATCAAGTGAAGTGTATCAAAGACGAGGGTGGGAAAGTTTTGGTCGAGGATGCCCTTATTAGACGAACATGGCAGTCCTACTTTCATAAACTCCTGAACGAAGAGGGGGACCGGAACATAGTTTTAGGCGAATTGGAGCTCTCTGAGAGCCGCCGCGATTTTGGATACTGCAGGCGGGTCAAGGTTGAAGAGGTCGAGGGGGTTATGCGGAAGATGAGCAAGGGGAGGGCGACCGGGCCAGATGAAATTCTGGCAGAATTTTGGAAGAATGCGGGTAGAGGAGGCTTGGAGTGGCTTACGCGGTTGTTGAATGTTATTTTTAGGACGGCAGAGATGCCTGAAGAGTGGAGATAGAGCACCATGATCCCGTTGTATAAAAACAAGGAGGATATTCAGAACTGCAACAACTATAAAGGTATCAAGCTATTGAGCCATACGATGAAAGTTTGGGAGAGAGTGGTGGAAACGAGCATGAGGAAGTTAGTTTCTATTTTGGAGAACCAGTTCGGATTCATGCCGGGGCGTTCGACTACAGAAGCCATTCACCTGGTGAAGCAGTATAAGGATAAGAAGACTGACTTGCACATAGTGTTTGTCGACCTTGAGAAGGCTTACGACAAAGTCCCAAGAGAGGTGCTGTGGAGATGTCTGGAAGCTAGATGTGTTCCTGTAGCATACATTAGAGCGATTAAGGACATGTATAATAGAGCTAAAACCTGGGTGAGGACGGTTGGAGGTGACTCGGAACACTTTCCAGTCACGATGGGCCTGCATTAGGGGTTCGCGCTTAGCCCGTTTCTATTTGTTGTGGCTATGGACGCTCTAACAAGCCACATTCAAGGAGAGGTACCATGGTGCATGTTATTTGCAGATGACATTGTGCTTATTGACGAGTCGCGGAGCAGTGTTAACGCGAGACTGGAGGTTTGGCGACAGACTCTGGAGTCGAAGGGTTTCAAGTTGAGCAGGACTAAGACAGAGTACTTAGAGTGCAAGTTCAGTAATGAGAGTGAAGTAGAGGATGAGGACGTGCAGCTGGATACTCAGGTCATCCCGAAGAAAGAAAGTTTCAAGTACCTGGGGTCGATCATCCAAGGGATTGGCGAGATTGACGACGATGTCACACATCGTATTGGAGCGGGATGGATGAAATGGAAGCTCGCATCAGGGGTGTTGTGTGATAGGAAGGTGACGCCTATTCTAAAGGGAAAGTTCTACAAAGCGGTGGTTAGACTAGCTATGTTGTATGGGATGGAATGCTAGCCAATTAAGAAAGCGTATGTCCAGAAGATGAAGGTAGCTAGGATGGATGTGCGGGCATACCAAGAGAGATAGGATTCAGAATGAAATGATTCGGGATAATGTGGGTGTGGCCCCTGTGGTGGATAAGATGCGGGAAGGGAGGTTGAGGTGGTTCGGCCACGTGCAGCGGAGATGCGCTGATGCGCCAGTGAGGAGGTGTGAGAGGATGGCTGTGGTGGGCCTGAAGAGAGGGAGGGGTAGGCCAAAGAAGGCTTAGGGAGAGGTGATTCGGCAGGACATGGCGTTACTCCAGCTTACCGAGGACATGACCGGTGATAGGAGAGGGTGGAGGTCGAGTATCAGGGTAGAGGGCTAGTGGGGGGCCGCGAGGTTTCCTTTCTCATATTAGGAGTATTTTTATCCTGCTTCTATGTGTTGGTCTTGTCTATCTTTGTTATTTTTATCATGACTTCGTTGCTCTTGCTATTTCTCATTTTCACATGGTTTTGATTTGCTTGTCCGTATCTGACTCTTTTCCCTTGTTTCCCTTGTTTTCTTCTGAGCCGAGGGTCTTCCGGAAACAACCTCCCTACCTTCCAAGGTGGGGGTAAGGTCTGCGTACACTTTACCCTCCCCAGACCTCACGTTGTGGGATCCAACTGGGTATTGTTGTTGTTGATCACATACTACAATTACACAATTCTTGTATACTTGTCTAGCTATCACGGGATTGCCAACCAGAGTAGACACCTCAAAAGGTTTCATTGGCTTAGGTTTCACCCCAATTCAGCCAGCAATATAAGGAGTAATATAAGATAACGTAGAACCCGGATCTATCAATGCATATACATCGTGAGAAAATATGGATAATATACCTGTAATTACATCCGGGGAGGACTCAAGATCTTGTCGTCCGGCTATAGCATAGATATGGGGCTGGGTACCACCTGAACTGGACGCTCCCTCGACCTGCTAGAATCTGGGAAGTCTGTCCTATCGAGCGCACAGAAGAAGAACCAACGGCTGATCCTGTGGACTGGATCCCAACTCTACTACTCATCGACAGACAATCTCGCATCATATACCCAACCTGACCACAGGCATAGCAAGCATCTGAACCTCGGCGACACTGTGCGGAATATAATCTGCCGCACTGGTTACATCGCGGTACTGGTGGTCTCCGCGGGCTAGGATCACCCCCAAACCGAGAACCTGAGACCCTCGAACTCTGACCCTGTCCTGAATGAACGGGGCGATCAAATCTCCTACATGCAAACTGAGGAGGTGCATTAGTTGCCGACTAGCCTGAATATCTAAAATGTAACTGTCTCGATCCCCCTTTATAGTCGCTACCGGCACCCATTGATCTGGCCCTTTTACTCAGCCCTCTATTAATATCGCGCTCACCCCTTTGCGGATGTTGCTGCTCTTCTAAGTTCTGGGCATGGGCCTGAATACGGGAAATATCCATCCCCTCTTGCAATGAAGCTGTCAGGTAATCTTTAAACAAATATGGCCCTAGGCCACTCACAAATCTGTGCACTCTATCTCTCATGTCGGCCACCATAGTCGGAGCATAACTAGCCAATGAGTTAAAGTGAAGGCTATACTCCCGGGCACTCATATTTCCTTGCTTTAAATTTAAAAATTTATCCGCTCTGGCCCGACGAACCTCGGGTGGCAAATAGTGACGGATGAAGGCATCTACAAATTCTTGCCAAACAGGGGGAGGTGCATTTTCCTTCCTTGAAGATACCCAATTATTTTAACATAGGACCGCTACATCCCGGAGTCTATAAGATGCTAACTCCACCGATTCAGTTTCGGAGGCATGGATAATTTTCAATGTTCTCAACATCTCATCGATAAAACCTTGCGAGTCTTCATTCGGCTTTGACCCGAAAAACTCTGGAGGATTTAAACTCGGACTGGCAGGTCATCTACGTAATTTATCCCTAATCCCGGGGTCGGGTACTAGTCGCCCTGTCACCTGAACCTGTACTCTGCCGCTGTGCCTGAGCGGCAATTAACTATGTCAATAGATGAATATCCTCGGTCATTTGTTGAACCGAAGCAGCCGGTGGAGGAACTGGAGGCATAAAAGCTGGAACTGAAACCCCTTTTGTTCTTCTAGAACAGGAGGAGTGGAAGAGGTATTAGATGGAGCTTCATTATGTGATTCACCTTCTTCTACATTAGTTGGCGGCTCCCTTTCTATCCACCTTTCTGTCGTAGCCTTGCCCGTTGGGGCGGCTGTAGCTTTTCACTTTGGCGGCATTACTGAAATCATAACGCACCATTAGGGAGGAGAAAATCTTATGACATGGCTCTAGGGCACGATCTAATAAGAAGAAGAATGGTCATTTTTCCTAAATTCCCCCAGCTTCTTGTTTATAAGTGTGGCGCGCTTCACACCCATAAACGAGACTCTGCTAGACACGGCTCGTAGACACACCCTAGGACTGAACTGCTTTGATACCACTTTTGTCACGACCCGACTAGGGGCCATGATGGGTACCCGGAGCTGACTACCGAGCACCACTCATTCTACTAGTCATCATACTTATCCTGCATTCATTTATTATTCTCACACTTCTAGTCATAGGGAAAACCATTCTCACTTTCAAGCATATCTACATTTATATACATAAGCTCTTCGGCTATCAAAATAATATATATACAATGAGGAAATCATGAGGACATACTACCCACATATACGTATCAACAAGCCTCTACTAGAGTACTAGACATAAGGACGTGACAGGACCCCGTTGTGCCCAATTATGTACACAAAATAATATCTCAAAATAGCACCTCCGGAATAATAGATTGCTCCTGTAAATCTGCTGATAGCTCTTATGAGTTTGGGATACCTCTCTGTCTACCTGTGGGCATGAACACAGCGTCCAAAGAAAAAGACGTCAGTACGAACATTGTACTGAGTATGTAAAGCATAAACAATAATAATATCTCGATGAAACAAAAGGATATCAAGCGAGGAACAACCTGTAACTGACTGTCACTTAAAATTGAAATAATGCATGCTAACTTACTTCATAAACATCATCATATCATGTATGCATATATATAAGCTGCCTGACCATACAGGTACGGTGTGATCATCATTAGCCCGCATCCAGGCCTCCCGCTCCGGGGTAAACATCTCATGCCGCCCACTAGTGGTGTCTGCCCGTGCCATCTAGACATGGTGTATACGCTGCCCGCCTTAACGGTGTCTGCCCGGCCATATAGGCGCGGTGTAATATCATCATCATATACTTATCATGAATCATGCATAAAGACTCGAAGGCAGACTATAACTCTATCGGGGTGACGTAAGGTCAACCCCCGATTCCATTATGGAGTATTCATAAGCATTCTGCCTCACCTTCAAGGAACTAATATGATAAGGTGAGTGTAACAACAATACGCCACATCAAAGGGGCATATAAGAATCTTTAGCATTATAGAAATATCGTCTCATGAACTTTAGGATCTTTAAACTTAGGCTCTTCATCCTCATTATCGTACGCATAACGTATCTCTTATCCTTATCTCATAAGAAGCTCTTTTCAACATTGACTCATAGTGTTCGGAATGTAAGAAAGTCATGGAGGGATAGGGGAAAATCATGTCATAAGAATCATGCCTTAGAAAGGAGGGACTGGCCTTACATACCTTTTTGTTTAGCTACTTTGTCACTTGAACGTTCCCTTCCGATATTCATGTTTCTACCTTTAAGCGAGTTCGTACTAACATTAGATAATCGATAACATAAGCACGCTTGAACTAAAGCTAGAGAAAACTAGGCAGCATTTCCTTTGTTTATACAATTATCTCCATATCATATATCAATTCCCAAACGTCAATAATAACATTCATCATATCATACTCAACAATCTTCCTTCACCCCACATTATCCAAGTCTCCCATTTCCATCCCAATTCATCCATAACCATGGTCATAATACAACATTACCTTCACCCTTATATAATGTTTCTCCCATGTTCTTAATATCATTTATAACATATTTATAATCACAACATTTCAAGAATCATTAATATCATTTATAACATATTTATAATCACAACATGTCAAGAATCATGATTCATATTAAGCTACTACTCAAAAATGTCACTATTCTCATATTTGTACCCCATTTTCTATTTCCTTCCATAATTCAAGTCTTTCAACCCCTTAATATTCTAAATAGCATGAATTGATCATAAAAATTACCTTTGATAGTGTGGGAATGATATTTAGGTGGAAACACTTCACTTGAGCAAAACCCTAGTTCCACTTCCAAAGAGATTTCTTGTCTTGGATGAACCCTAGTAAGCTTCTTGCACTTGATTTCCTTGGTTTGATGAAGTTGATCCTTAATTTCTCTTGGATTCTTGTAGAAGAAGTGTGGAGAGAGTTCTAGAGGGTTCTTGAAGTGTGGAGAGAAAAACGAACTGAAATAAATGAACTTTGGGGTCCCTTATATCAACTTGAAAATCTGTCCCGACACCATTATACGGACACACATATGGTCCGTATAATTTAAATTGGCCGTATGTGTGATCGTATATTTGTTCCAGTGAAGACCCCTTTTCTAGGCAGCTTATACGGTCAAACATACGGGTCGTATCTTTTATACGGTTCGTATAGAGGACCGTACAATTCACAGTTTTTCCGAAACTTGCCTTCGTTGACTCGTTTGATCTCCAATCCTTATGTAACCTTCTTAGCACTGATTTAACACTTCATTAGCAATCTAAGAGGCATTATAACTCCTCTTTCTAGACATCCTTAAGTCAACATTAACTCGATACTTTGCAGATCCTTTCCGAAACACAACGTATACTTCGCCTTTCCTAAAGAACTTTCTTCTCTTACCTTAAATGTCTTTGGAATCTTAATGAGAGCCATTTAGTACTACTTCTTACTTGTAGAAACATTGTATACTTCTTACCCCGCATTAATCTAGTTTTCATACGACGACATGAAAGTTTATGAGGTGTAACAATCAGGGGGCTCAATAAAAGGTACAAGCAGAAGGAATTGAGCCTATACTTGAAAGAGAACAGAGTGAAATTGATTGGTGTTTTGGAAACAAGAGTCAAGGAACATAATGCCACTAAAATTACTTCTAAAGTTGCTCCTTACTAGAAATATCTATATAAATTTAATTGTGCAGTGAATGGAAGGGTGTGGTTACTTTGGGATGGCTCAATGTACCAGATCACTCCTTTGGAATATAATGCTCAATTTATTCACTGTTCTATCATCAATAGACAGAATGGTTTGGAAACTATTATGATTGTCAATTATGCTTTTAATACTCAGGAACAAAGAAAGGACCTTTGGCAACAATTGCCCACATTGGTTCCTCAAGTTACCAAACTATGGTTGCTTTGGGGGGATTTCAATACTGTGCTCTATACACAAGAGAGGTTGCATGGGATTCCTATCAACAACTGAGCATAATTTTACAGATTATGTCCAACCCTTAGCTCTTTGTGAGTTATCATGAAAGGGAGAATACTACTCGTAGACTGATAAGTAGAGGGGGGATGATAGAATATATTGCAGGTTGGATAGAGCTTTAGGCAATGGAGAGTGGATGATGAATAAGGGGCATTTGGTGGTTGATCATAGGAAGCCATATATTTCAGACCATGCACCTATGTTACTGCCAATTTGGAAGGACAGTTGTACTACTAAAGTTCCTTTCAAGTTTTTCAACATATGGGCAGATTATGCTAGCTTTATAATACTGGTAGAAAATGGATAGCAAAGGCAACTGGATAGATAAAAAACGAAGAACATCTGGCTTAAGCTTAAAAGGCTTTCAAAAAGCTAAACACTGAAGAGTTCAAAGGTATAAGTGACAAAATTCTTACTGCTAGAAATACTTTGAAGGACATCCAACAAAAGATGGTTACAGAGTACACTGATGATTTATCTTATCAAGAACAGTCTACTCTGCAACAACTTGAATAGTGATCTCTTATTGAGGAGAAAGCCCTACAACAGAAGTCTAGAGCCTCATGGATTAAATTAGAAGATGCCAACAACTAATACTTTTCAGCAGTAATGAAGGAGTGGCACCACAAAAAACAAATAGTATAATTGACAAGTTTGACTGGGAATAAATTGACTGATCCTAAAGACATCAGAGAGGAAATTATCATGTTTTATAAATCTTTAATGGGTAGTTTAGCTACTCATTTGACTGCAGCCAGCCAAGCTTCTATGAACAAGGGTCCTTCACTGACTCATTCTTAGCAACTTGAGTTTGTGCATAGGTGACCATTCTGGAGATTCAGGCTGCACTTAAAGATATTAGGGTTGATAAGTTGTTGCTTTCAAATGCACATGCAAGTATACATGGTCATACAGGTAATATAGGATTTAAAGTCCTGATATCATACCCACAGAGACTTATGATTAACTATTTACTAAATTAAACTAATGCTAATTATCTAAATAAGAAATAAAATACAAATTTATATTTATAAACTAACTAAAAATAAAAGGAAACAACTAATGAATTTCAACCAAGAAAGAGAAGATTTTTATCGGAGAAGAGATAGATATAGGGTTATAACCACTAACAATCCAGTTGAGTTTTCCAATTGTTATACCTATTTTATTTCCTGGGTTGCTAGTTGACGGGTTGATGTTAGCTTTATGATGTTCTTTCGAACTACTCACAAACCTTTAGATGCTACTCTTAACGTCTATATTTCTATGATCGCAAGAAGTAACAAGAACGCATTTATATCTCCGTATCCAACTAAGTAGGTTAAAGGGCATATTTATATCTTCAGTAGCGAAATGATTAAATCGAACAAACTCTATTTATTCTTATTACGTACGTGAATTCCCTCTTTCAAGTCCAACTCACGCACCACAGATACTGTCTAATTAGTGATCAAGTAATCAAACAATTAAGCACAAGAATAAATAAGCAACCCAAAGATGGAAAACCAATAGATATAAACGATAATCAAACGTCAACTTTCATGATTGCGTCAAAATCCTAGAATTAAAGAGTTTAGCTCCACATAGACATGGAGGAAAAACAACAAATCATCGGAATGAAAACGTAAAAACTCGTTCTACAGAGAAGAGAAAGTAAAACCCAATAATTACGGCCTCCACGGCGGCTCCAAGCTCTTTCTAGGTCCAAAGTTGTGAACTTTGGGTTTCAAGTCATCCAAAATTCTGCGAAAACCCTGTCTTATGGACTATTTATAGATATAGAAAAAAGCCTGGATGAAATAATTGAGTCCAAAACGAAATAGGAAGAGTGGACCGTGGGATTCGAATATTGCAAGTCGCACAGTGCATACTAACAGCCAGCAGTACGTTTTCTTTTCTCCTTTCATTTGTATCATCACGATTCACAATAATGTTCCAATCCTGAGGCATAATCCCAATCATTAGCCACTTGTTTAATTCTTGATGCCACGTAGACAACATGTCTCTGTCTTTCATTAATTCTCACTTCTTCAAAAGCAAAGCAGCCTTTTATTTATTGTTCTCTCCTTCTCTTTCAACTTCAACAATTCTTTGCTCAATTTGCTTTAAATCTCTTCAATTTTACAATTCTTTATTTCTACATAATAAAATATAATATTAATCACAAAAAAATATAATAGTATTCAAAAGACGATTAAAAGTACTAAAATGTAAGACAACAATAGCTAAATATATGCATTTTTGACCGAACATCATAAGACACCTAGAGTAGATGGGTACAATGCTTTATTTTACAAGAAGTTATGGTCAGTGATCCAACATGCGGTGTCACTACTAAAAAACAATTGAAAACCGACAGCCCGCATCATTTTTTTCAATAAAATCGCGATAAATTGACGCAACACTGTTCGTCGATTTTTGAAAATCGACGGACTGCGTCTCTTACCTGGTTGGTCGGTTTTAACTCTAATAATAAAAAATATTAAAAAAAACCCGACGGACTTTTTTTTTTTTTAATTTAAAATGAAATAATATAAATTTTATTAAAAACCGACGGATTGCGTCGGTTATATATTTAATTTATAATTTTTTTTAATAAAATCGATGTAGTCCGTCGATTTTCTGGAAATTATACAGAAATATTTTTTAGAAAACCGACAGACTACGTCGGTTTTCTAGAAAAATACTTGCAGCTAATTGTTGCATTTTCTGCAGCCACACCTGCCTAAAATCAACACAATAGACCTGCTAAAAACTAGCACTAATATGCTCCAAATCAATTCTAAAAGAGCTACAACACATAAATCACCCTAAGTAACAATCAAACACATCAAACACTATCTAAACACAACAAATACGATCTAAATAGACCATCAAAGTTCAAAATATTCATGTCCCACCAAAAGTACCATTAACTAGTTCTACATAGTTGTAACATAAGTCCATAAAGCATAAAACATAAGCCCATTATGAAATCCAAACCAATGCAACTCTTTATCCGGAGTTGTAACATAAGTCCATAAAGCATAAAACATAAGCCCATTATGAAATCCAAACTAATGCAACTTTTTATCCGGTGTCGGGCTACGTATTCACCGTCCTCATCATCTTCTGGGTCGGAGGGGAGGGGGGCGTGGAGAAGGGGGCACACCAAATCATCCACATGCAATGTGGCTTTTAACATGTGCCTTGAGCGATTCCAGGTTCGCTTTCATCACCTTACTTTCCGCAACTCTTCATGCCTCGATCTGAGCTAGTATAATCCAATTAAGTTCTTCGATTTGCTGTGCCATAACTGCGACCTGAACACCATCAACTCCCTTGGGTTGTTGAGAAGACCCTTTACCTCGCAATCCTGGCCGAAGGAGACTTAAGTTGTTCCTTGGGCTTAGACTGCACGCTCTACCCTGTTGTACTTCCCCAACTACTCTACACCAAAATTCTCCTTCTAATTCCGATGGAGGACGGCTCGGCTGCCTAGGCTGATTTTGGTTGTACTGCTCCACTTCTTGCATAAATTGATTCTGTATATTTAAAAATGAAAGTTAGTATATAACGAATATATCATAATTAGACTTATACAATTACTTAAATAACAAAATTATCACTTACATAAGAATTCTCAGCTCTGTTCTCAACCCATTTGATTGGATCCGATTCTAACTTTTTTTTTTTGTAGGTCTTTAGGAATAGCTCATCCTAAGTCGGCATCTGTCCCGTAGACTTTTTTTACAAAAAAAAAGTTAAAGATAGAATTAATAACTCAATAATGACACATTGATTGTAGGTAACTTTAAAAGTATAAAACTACTTACCATTGTCCTAGCCACGTGCCCCTGACTCCTTGCACCTGTAATGTGCAAAGAGCCACCTTTCTGGGATGCACGGACAACCTTTTCCTGCTCAGACTTGCCGATAAACTCAAGAGTTCGCCAATATGCCTTAAGTTGCTCCCACTGTCTGTTGGTTAGCCATCGAGGCTTCTTCATATGCTTTCTAGCCCTCGAAAACCAGTCAGATAACCTTGCACTCCCCTTCTTCTCAAAGTTCACAGCAACCCTTTCATTGTGCATTGGATCCCATGTACACAATATCTGCAAATCAAATGGCTAATGTTTGATGATATATATAAAAGTAAATTTAAGTTATGAAATGTATAATAAGATGCATACATTAAATTCTCTAAATATAGCCTGTCGAGTATCATATGGAATTTCCCCCATGTAGTATAAAAACGGTCGCCATAAAGCCTCTAAACAACATCTAGTATGGCTTTTGTAATTTCATGATCTGGATAGTACCTGTAGTTAAAAAATTCAACACATATAAGATTAAGATGAAGAAAACTTTAGGAAAACTTAATAAAAGACAATCTTACCCAGCTCCCTCAGGCATGATGAAAACCCGAGCTGTTGAATCTGTATCTCCCGGTTGTAGACCATGATCTTCAGGTGCCAGTGTATGTACCGATGCAGGTGCAGGAGGATGGGTCTGAGCCTGGCTTAAACCTGGTGTGGATGGCTATGACTCAGGCTTAGAGTTGCTATCTTCAAGGTTCAAATTAGATAGAATGGGGGATGTACCATGTGGAAAAAAAGAAGGAGACAAAGTGGCTGATGTGGATGGAGAGAGGCCTCGTGGTGGGAAATACATAGGTTTAGGTATAAAAGTAGGATGGGTAAATGAGGGCGGCTGAGGTAGTGCCGCTTGGAAGACCCGCTGATCAGACTGGCGCTACATAGTAGAACCAGGCATAATAAAATGAGGCAGAGTAGAGTGCATATATGGAGCGGAGGGAATGGACTGGCTAGTAGCAGCTGTAGGATCTATAACTCTCTTATCTTTTTTCTTACCAGTACCTCAATCTCTACCTCTACCTCTACCTCTACCTTGATCACTACCACCTGATGACATCTGCATACAAATTTACGTTAGTATAAAAGAACTATAATAATTAACAAGTACAGAAAGTTAATTACGTTAGAATAAAAAATTAACAAGTATAGAATTGTTTCATTAGCAAGTATAGAATAAACGAACATGCAACTAGTCATCCTCCCCGTCATCCTTCCGCTCATCCTCGCATGTTTCATTTTCATCAGATGATTCTTCCCCATCGCTTGTTTCATGTCCATCGGTCGATTCTTGCTTAACATTTTCTACGATAGTTACCTCATCTTCGTCAACTTCTTCTAATATGTGTTGAGGATGTTTCAGACTATATTTTAACTCTGTGTCCACCGTTTGATGAACAACTGGTACATCATTTTGATACGCCACATCTAACACATTATCGACCTTAATCCTCCCCACAAGCTTAGTCTTTATAACCGCCCACCAACCAGCCTTATCCTTACGAAAAGGATTTGGAGCATAATACACTTACTTAGCATTTTATGCAATTATAAAGGGATCATAGCAATTGTATTGTCCGGTGTGTTTGACTTCAATTACGTTATGCTTACAATTCAACCTTCTACCTCTTTGGATTGGCTCAAACCACTTGCACCGAAATAATGTTATCTTCTTATTAGGATAAGCAAGATACTTAAGTTGTATGATATCCTGCAGCACACCGTAATAATCAACTGTTACACCGCTACCATCAACATCGCCTTTAATGCACACTCTACTGTTATTCGTCTTTTTATATTGATAAATTTCTTCAGTTTGAAACTTTTAACCATTCACAATGTACTTTTTCATTGTCTTAACTTGACTGCCAGGTCCGAGGGCTATATCTTTCACAAATTGGATATGTTCTCCTATATGATAAACTTATATAATAAGTAGGAAAATTAAAAATCAATAACTTATATATTTCCTACATTTTATTGAAATTATGCAATGAACTTCCACACTTACAAAATTGCACAACCAATGGGAAAACTTCGAATATATGGCTTCATCGCCCTCAAGTTCTACGAAGTAACTGTTCGACATATGCAAGATTTTCATTAGTTTCACCTTTATTAGTTACCCATGTAATTCCATAACATAATTCGACACTTACCGAATATATACTTGAATTTCAAGGCAATTGAGCAAAACATGTGTCACAGCTGATTGCATCTCCTTACTGCTCAAGGTTCCTTTTGGAGGCTTTTTAGAACCTCGTCCTGGTTGATTAAAGATGGAAATTGGTGGGTAGTTAGGATCAACCTCACCCTCATCATTACGGTTGTGCCTATTTCTCATACATGACACTTTCTCTCCGAAGTAATATAAACAGAAATGCGTTGTTTCCTTAGCAAGATACGCTTCGCAAATAAATCGTTCAATCTTAAATCTCTATTTAGCCAATTTTTTGCATTTTCCATTAGTCCTGCACATGTTTAATATCATGTTATACAGTAATTTGTTAAAAAATACATTAAAGAAAAAGGTAGTAAGTTTGGGTTCATTACCTCTCGAAAGGATACATCCACCTAGTTTGAACCGGGCCTCCAAGGCGTGCCTCTTGTACAAGATGAATGGGAAGATGTTCCATCACATCAAAAAATCAACATGGAAAGATCTTCTCGAGCTTAGTTGTAATGACTGGCATATTCTGTTCCATTCTTTGATTTTGTTTCTACTGTCAAAGTGTTAGAACATAAATCCTTGAAGAACAAACTTAACTGTCACGACCCAGCCCCGTGGGCCATGACTAGTGCCCGAGCTGGACACCCATATGTATACCTGTTAGACATAATCAGATTGACACTATAGACAACATGGGAATCGACATAGACCCAAAGGTCCTCAACGTCACAGATCATGATAATCTGTCTCCTGCGGAGTCTCAACCAATCACAACGTAATAAAATACGCAAGCCGACGAGGCTGCCACTATATATCATTATAATACGCAAGCCGACAAGGCTGCCACTACATGTAATTATACTAAGCAAGCCGACAAGGCTGCCACTACATATCGATAACATACGCAAGCTGGAAAGGCTGCCTCAACAAACAGAAACATCCACAACAACTATATAGACACAGCTGATCATAATCTATATACAACCCACACACATGTCTACAGACCTCTAAGAGTATCAACAGTGAAACATGATGGGACAGGGCCCCGTCGTACCCCTGGATAAACATATATATATATATATATATATATATATACATCAGAAGATCTGTACCAAAAGTCTAGGCTCCGGAACAACGGAGCTCTCCAAGACAGCTGACCGGAAATCCTAAGCTGGGGGATCACCGAATCGAGTGTCTGTACCTGCGGGCATGAAACGCAGCCCCCCGGAGAAAGGGGGTCAGTACGAGATATGTACTGAGTATGTAAAGTATGAAATACAGTAAGGAGGATCATAACTGAAATAGGGAGTACGAGACACGTATAACATCCAGAATACCAAAACACTTGCCTTTTGAAACATAAATCATGCATGTCAATATCATATATCATATCCGGCCCGTTATGGGACTCGGTGAATAAAGTCATCATATACCATCCTGGCTGCCATAAACATATCATCATATATATATATGTATATATATATACCGTACCCGACCCTCTAGTGAGGGACTCGGTGAACAATGCAGTGAAACTGTGCACGATAACATACCCAGCTCGGGACTCGGTGAAAGACATATTGAGGCATGCACGATCAGAGTAGTGAGCAACCATATACAAACTAAATCATATCTGAGACTCAATATAGTAATCAGAACGAACTATCATTTGGAAAACAAGAAAATAGTCATATCAAGTACCCTTCGATGTCACTATGGATTATACCAAAGTAGAACTTCTGGAATCATATACACGTATCAAGACATAATGAAATAGCTTCTGGAAATCAAAAACATTAGCCATCCTAGTGGCTCTAAGAATAGGAACTTCTTTGGAATCATATACACATCGTCTGTTTGTTTCATAAAGATCATGCCAAAAGAAAGAAAGGACAACTTTACATACCTGTTAAAGGTTAATCATAATCAAGTTTGCTTCGTCGCCCCTTTAGCCTACTTAACATGAAAGTAACGCTATCGTTAGTAAACTATACTTTCTAGCTTATAAATCTGTAACCAATCACTTATAGGAATCATTCTTTAATTCATACTTCCTTGATTAGGATTTTCAATAGTTAAGAACTTAACGGAAATCGGGCAGCATTTCCCTATATAACTCGCCTAACCCGAACTTCCAATTAATCTCCTGTTATCACAACAATACCAACAATGACAGTAATATAAATATTCGTATAAAAACCCTTACAATTCAGCCCATAAACAATTCAAAGAATCTAATAACCCTTCTTAATCCTTTTCCAATCCAAATCATTAGCGTTTAAGATCATACGCCAACAGACCAACATACGCTTTATATACGATACATTATACACTTCTTCCTTCCAAATTTAGAAGCCATATTAACGACAACACGACAACAACATAAACAACAACATATGACATAAATCACACTTGTAATCTTTTTAACTTAACAATTCCATATAACAACTACAACTCCTAATATCAACGATTTCATGCAATTCCTTACTTCCAATTTCATCCAATCCAATTTTAATCTTTGCATTACAACGCCATTAATACAATTATACCATAAAATAATAAAATCTTACCTTAATTTAATCGGAGGAATTTCTACACTTATTTGCTCCAATTTCACTATTTCTTCTTCCTCAATTTAATATCCAATGTTGCTATCACCTCCTTGAACTTGCAAATCACTTGAAACTTAATCAAAACAAGCAACAAAATATTTTTTTCTCAACAACCATGCTAGCCGAGAGCAGCAGCCATGGCCATGCTCTTCTTTCTCTTCTCTTAAGCCTCAATTTGCAAAATGAAAATGAATGCTCAATTTGGTCCTTAGCTTAACTATTTATATGAATCCCACTAGCCCTACACGTGCCCTCCATGGTGACTCATCATTTTAATATATTAGTTTTTTTTAAAGAATCGGGTGGGGCCCACCTTAATTAACTTAATTAACTTTAATTAGTCACTAATCCCTACTTAATAATCTAATCATAGTTAATTAGTCCCTAATCTCCAATAATATTTCTACACTAATTGAAATTTATAAACAAATTGTGTACTAATTAAAATCGAGAATTAAAGGCACTTATTTCATATCCCAAAATAATCCCGTCCTTAACTTATGTCGATTAGCTTACGAATAATTCGACGTATAAAAATACGGGGTATAACATTAAACCTATTCTTTCTGGTATGTGACTAAAAGCAATAGGAATCAAAGTTTCCATGAAAACGTGACAATCATGACTTTTCATATTAATCAATTTTCCTTCATTCATATCAGCACGCTTGTCAAAATTGGATGCATACCCCTATGGCATCCGCAAATTCTTAACCCACTGACAAATCTCTCGTTTCTCCTCCAAAGTGAATGAAAAACTAGCCTTGGGCTTGAACACTTTATTATTTGCTAACTCTTACAAGTTTAATTCAGGGCGCCTACAATATTCCTTTAAGTCAAATCTAGCTTTTGGGTTGTCTTTTGTCTTGCCTTTAACATCCATAACAGTGTTGAATAAATTATCAATATAATTTTTTTCAATATGCATCACATCAATATTATGCCGTAGAAGATTATCCTTCCAATACGGTAACTCCTAGAATATGCTCTGTTTAGTCCAATTATGTTCAACACCATAACCAGGTAGTCTATAATGGATACTTTCTGTGACCTTAGGTAAGTGAAAAACCCTCCCCCAAATTTCCTCTCCTGACAATGTTCGAGGTAGCAGATCATTTTCAATTTTATTCTTTCTAAATGCTTGTTTCATTTTCCTGAATGTGTGATCCATAGGCAAGAACTGATGATGACAATCAACCCATGAATTTTTGTGGCCATGTTTTAAAGTGAATGCTCTACTATTTTCCATGCAATGAGGACAAGCTGGCTTTCCAGCAGTCATCCAACCTGACAACATCCCATACGCAGAAAAACCATTAATATTCCACATCAAAGAAGCACGCATATTGAAATTTGTCTTAGTTGATACATCATATGTCACTACACCTTCACACCACAATTATTTTAACTCATCAATCAAAGGTTTTAGATAGACATCAATCAAAACTTTTAGATTACGGGGGCCAGGGATAACACAATTTAGGAATAAGTAGGGACTTGTCATACACATCTCTACGGAGTAAGAAATATAGGCCAACAAGAATAGGGTGCAGCCGAAAAGAGTATGGTGTGAAACCATCCGCACACAAACCCAAACGAATGTTCCTTAGTTCACTAGCAAAATCAGGATAAATTCTATCAAAATGTTTCCACGCTTTTCCATCTGATGGATGACACATAACACCAGATGTCCTTCTATTTTTGCTGTGCCATCTCATATAAGGAGCAGAACTCGGCGATGCAAACAACCTCTTTAACCTAGGTATAATAAGTAAATAATGCATCGCCTTAATTGGAACAATCTTCCCACTAGGAGCCCGCCTAAAGCGCGAATGTGCACACAATTTACATTAATTTAAATGAATATCTTGCTTATAGAACAACATACAATCATTTGGACAACAATGAATTCTGTCATATGACAATCCTAACTTGGAAACCAATCTCTTTGCTTGATAGTAACTCTTAGGTATGTCAAATTCTGGACTAACTAGTTCCCCTACAAGCTTAATCATTGAGTCCATAGCAGCTTCAACAACAGACCAATCTGATTTGATAGTAATCATTCTAACTGCAACATACAACTTAGAATGCTGACTCCCTATCCAAGGCGGACGACTGGCCTCTTCTAATTCTTGATAGAAGCGCATTGCTTCTTCATTAGGAGGTTGCTCAAAATTTTGCTCAGGTTCAAACCCAGAATGTACCCCAAAAGCATCATTAACCATATCATTAACTCTATCATATTAGACATGACTATTTTCCTGCGACCTACTACTTTCACCAACAACCATATAATAAAATATACCATTGATCCTATCAGTCTCTCCATGATCAGTCCAAACAAATTATCTCTCCTTTAATCCCCGACTATATAAATGAAGCTTAACCGTTTCCGATTTTAAATACTTCTTACACTTGCAACACGAACAAGGATACCTCACTACCCCTTCATTTTGAAAAGGGTGAAGTGACATTGCATGTATGATAAACCCTTTTAACACCTTCAACAAATTCATCATTCACACCCACACGATCACTATTATTCATATTATACATCCACATATGATCCATCTATAAAAATATACCCACAAATTATTGAGCTTATAGAACTATTATAACTTAAGAATTCAAACTTAAAATATAACTTAAAAAAGCATGATCTCAATAAATTCTAACTTTGAATTCATAATAACAATTCTAACTTTAATAACTTATGGATTCTAACTTTAATATAACTTTGAAAGCACAATCCCAACCAATTCTAAAAATTGAAAAGTAAAACTAGTCAAATAAAGTCTACATTTTAGTTTTGAGGTTATAGAAATATTATAACTTAACAATTCTAACTTTGAAAAGTACAATCTCAACCAATTGTCCATAGCAATTCTAACTTTAATAACTTATGGATTATAACAAAAAGCACAATCCCAACCAATTCTAAAAAGCAAAAAATAAAATTAGTCAAATAAAGTATACATTTTTGCACAAATTCAACATCAATAATATTACAATCGATGTTAGCTAAGATAACACAAATGCATTGACAATGAACATAAAATATAGCACAATCTCAAGCAAAAAAAAAAAATATATGAAAAGCAAACTAGTCAAATAAAGTTTACATTTTTTCACAAATTCAACATCAATAACATTACAAATGATATTTAACAAAGCTAAATAGATTAACATTAGGCCTAAAATCTACAAATAAAACTAACTTTAAAAGAAATTTAAAAGCCCTAATTTGAGTACTAACCTTAATTTGTTTGTTAAAAACGAGGCTGAGGTCGTTGGCGCAGGTGGCGGGATTGTCGGCGCATGTGGGTGGGGTGAGGGTTTTTTTTTTGATTTTGGGGAGAAGGGGGAAATGAGGAATGAAACCTGTTTGGGTCTAATTCAATTAAAAAAACCACAGACAAAACGACACAGTCCATCGATTTTTTTAATACATTGACCCGAGTTTGACCCAAAAAAAAATTAAATAACGGACGTAGTCCATCGGTTTCATAAAAAAATATTCGTTTATTAATATTTTAAAAAACAATATGAATTATAAATTATTTAATATATTTTTAAAATTAAAACCGACATTGTCCACCGATTTTTAATAATTTATTATTATTATTTGTTTAGTAAAACCGACGTCCCACGTCGGTTTTGGGGTAATAATTTGGCGAAATTATAAGCGCCAATTTCTGCGAGAAAAACCGACGTGGTCTGTTGGTTTTTTAATAAAAAAATAAAAAATAATTAGAAATCAACAAAACCGACGGACTGCGTCGGTTTGTTGAAGCGACACAGTCCATCGATTTTTGATAATTGTTTAGTAGTGTGTGCACAGCAGTACAAGAATTCTTTGAAACTGGGATCCTGCTTCCAGCAATAAACTGCACTTCTATAACTCTGTTGTCCAAAGTCCCAAAACCCACTACTGTGAATGAATATAGGCCAATAGCTTGTTGTACTGTCCTTTACAAGATAATAGCTAAAATCCTAACAAATAGGTTGCAAAAGGTCATGCCAGCTCTTATCTCTGATGCTCAGTCAGGTTTTGTGCCAGGAAGGAAAATAGTAGATAGTATGATCGTGACACATGAAATTTTCAAATCCTATACCATAAAACATATTTCAGCTAGATGCATGATTAAAGTGGACCTCCAAAAGGCATATGATTCTCTAGAATGGCCATATTTGAAGCAAGTCCAAGAGTGTTTAGGTTTCCCTTGCAGGTTTATCCAATGGATTCTTGGTTGTGTTACTACTGTCAACTATTCCATTGTGATTAATGGGGAGCCTTCCCCACTTTTCCAGCAGCAAAAAGACTCTGGCAAGGATATTCTTTTCTCCATACTTATTTGCCATTGCTATGGAATACCTAAATAGGAGCTTCAATGAATTAAAGGAAGATAAATGCTTCAAGTATCATCCAAGGTGTGCAAAACTAGGGATAACTCACCTATGCTTTGCAGATGACCTATTACTATTTGCCAGAAGAGACTACATAGCTGTTACTAAATTGCATGCTAAGTTGTATGCTTCTCTTCTGCATCTGGCCTTTAGGCTAATTTAGCCAAGAGTTTTGTGTATATGGGAGGTGTAGAACCAGCTGAAAAACATAAAATTTTGCAACATCTTGATTATTCTGTAGCGGAGTTACCATTAAATACATGGGAGTTCCACTGACAACTAAGAGGTTGGGTATTAGCCAATGGAAACACTTGATTGAGAAAATAGTGGCAAAAATCTCATCATGGATGTTACACCCCGTATCTTAGAAGAGCACCTATCAAATTTGAAACATAAGTACGTTGAGTTAGGGTTAAGTAAAACCACTTTGGAATATAAGGAGCAAGCATTATTAAGTATAGTTAATGAGTGAAGGATGTATATAAGGTATACCGGAGGGTTTTATAAGGAAATGAGTGGAAGAAATGAAGTAGTACGACTTCGGAGAAAGGATGGGTAATGTTTTGTGTGAAACTTTTGGTCCAACTTGGGGGACGCATATATCTTAGCATATGAAGTGTTTTAAGGTGAAACAAAAGCCTAAAATAAACTTCGTTGAGTCTAGTTTCCAACGCAATAAACCGATCATCGATAGGACATCGGAGTAGAGAATTATGGTCGTTACAAGTTCAGCTGACAGAGCAGAAACGCGTGCTACAGTACTGCTATTGCTATAGTAAAATACTACAATGACCCGACCCGAATTTGACCCTTATAAAAAGGGTAATAACCCATTTTTTTCACCAGATTTGCCCAGAAATTTCCAGAAAATTGAAGAGAGAGAGAGAGAGAGAGGGGATCACAAAGTGAGCAATTTTCAAGCGAGGAGTATTAATCAAAGCTCGGATAAACGCATGGATGTGATTCTAGTATGGTTTTGCGGTGGATTCAAGGTAGATATTGAAGATATCTCTGTTTTAACAAGAATAAGGTATGAATCTCCTATTATTAATGTTAATTTTGGTTTATTAACAGAGATAAAGTCATTAAATAATTGTATAGCGAGTTGGTTGGTTGTGTAAATTGGGAAAACATCGTGTGGGATGTTTTATCGTACATATTGGTGTTGGAAATGATGTGATTGTCGTTGTTGTTGTTGTTGTTGTTGGTTGCTGAATTATAATTTCGGGCTAGGCATATAAACAGGGGAGATGCTGCTGAAATTTCAGCAGATTCCAGAAAGAGTTAGTTTGAGGGCTTAAGACAGGCCTATGAAGATGAGTCTAACAATAGTATAAAATTTCTTGAATACAGATTTATGAGCCTGGGAGGCCAAGAGTTGAATAGTTAGAGTTAAGGCGACCAAAAAGGTATGTTAAGGCTAGTCCCCTTCTTTCAAAGGCATGATTCTTATGTTGTGATTCCACATACGTTTCCATAACCTTCTTATTTCCAAGAGTTAGAAACTCATGATTCTTAAAAGCTTTTTATGATACTAAAGATGAGATGTTTTCCATAATGTCTTTATCCTCAAAAGTTAAAGTTTCATGATTCCAAGAGTTTCTTATGACGCTAAAGATGAGTGCTTTATAAGGATAAAGAAGATGAGATGTTTTCTATGATAAGATGTTTTCTATGATGCGCATGATGACGATGATTTTGATTCTAGAAGTTCCAAAGCTTATGATTTTAATGCTATTATGAGATTATCGAACTTATTTCATGATTTCCTTGAATTGCTCATTGTTGTTGGTCTCACCTCATGAATTGTTCCTTCGAGGTGAGATATATCGATGATGATTATTCCATAATATAAATCGGAGGTTACCGACCTTATGTCACTCCGATAGAGTTATAGCTTTCACTTGGGCTCTCAGGCATGCTTTATAACTATGTATGTATTTTAATAACACCGCGCCGCTAATAGGCGGCCGGGCAGACACACCACTGTAGTGGGCAGTTTATGAGCGGGAGGTCTGGACGCGGGCTAATGATGATCACACCGTGCCTAAATGGCCAGGCAGCATTACACCGTACCTATATGGTCGGGCAGTTTACTTGTAAATATTATATGTTGCTTTAAAAGGTAAAGTTAGCATGCATGATATCCGCTTTAAGAGGCAAACCGAGGTACAGGTTATTTCCTTACTCTATGCTCTGCTTTACGTCTCTTACTATGATCTTATGGTATTGTTCATGCCTTGCATACTCAGTACATTACTCGTACTGACGTCCCTTCTTGTGGACGTTGCGTTTCATGCCACGCAGGTGTATACAGATGAGTAGAGGGTATTGCTAGAAGATGTTCCAGCTGGATTGGCGAGCTCCATTTCCTTCCAGAGTGTTGCCGAGTCAGAGTATCTATGTTATGGTATATTGATTTATGTTAGAGACTTTACAGACAGAGTCACATATATAGCATGTCAGTCTTGCAAGCGGCTCTGCAAGACGATGTATCATTATGCATTATGTTACAAATTTCATATAATTACAGATTTTACTTGAATTGAGAAAGACGAAAAAAATGTTTTTGAAAAGCTTTCATTATGCATTTCATTTCGTGGTTTAAGAGTCCAGTGAGATTATGAATATAACGAGAACCAGCGGGTTCACTCGGCTCTAAGTAAAGGGTCGGGTGCCCATCATGCCCTATCAGGACTGGGGTGTGACTATGGACAACCAAAAAACTGTCTTATGCGGGAAGAATTCAGCTGGTTAAAATAGTAATGTTTGGAGTACAATTTACTGGGCACAATTGTTTATTTTGCCTACCAGGTTGATGAAGGCTATAAATGCTTACGGTAGGAGCTTTATTTGGGTTGCTAACGTGTGAAAGACTAATTAGTTGGGATATTTAGGTGGATCTAAAGTGTGCCAACTGCCTGATGAACAATGAAACAAGAGAACACTTATTCCATGATAGCAGGTTTGCTAAGGAACTGTGGAACAGACTAATGCAATGGCTGATGATACAATGGCCTGTCACTTAAACTTGGAACCAACATTATGTGACAATCCTACAGTAAACAAGAGGGAAATCCAAACAAGCAGCTGTACTCAAGGTGTCACGACCCAAACCACCTACCCTTTTCCCACCTGGTAGGCGAACCCGTCCCTTAAAGATTCATCCAACAACATAAATAATAAATAAAAGCAATAGAAGTCCAAGATCATAGATAAATAGAAATGCATAAAATACAACAACTACCCAAGGAATTTGGTCTGAATAGTACAAGAGCTTCTAAGTATACAACTTGAATAAAAGTTACAACCACAACCTGAATACAACTTCTGTTTAGAATTAGAATTGAACAAAAAAGTCTATATGAACTCCATGAGATTCTTAAAGGCTAGTCGAATCTCGCTCATGTAACTGGAACAACTCTACACCCCGAAAAGGGTTTAGAAACAGTAGTATCTGTACAAACACTATGTACTGGTAGGTATCATAGGCCTACAACAGTTATCTAACATATATAGAGAAAGAAACTGAAGAATAGACATCCTCGCAATCAAGTACGATTACAACACAGTTCAAGAACAACGACTCAAGTATAGAAGTATCATGTCAGAATCCATGAAATATGAGGATGAAGTAATCACTAAGCACATCCACGTAAGACTTACAGTAATGTGAACCACACTATATCTCAGTAGTCTACAGTCATGGCCTACGCGGAACCTCTAGTCCTCGAATCCATCAAGTATCTAGGTAAGTGATTAACAAGCACGCAATATCTCAAATAAATCAACAACCAAAGAATCAAGACTGAAATGTACCGTGCAATACAATAGATTCAACAACAAGAATTAGAGATGTGCATGGATGTAATATGAATGCATGTGCGATACAATGCAATGGTATGCACTGGCCAAATATAAGTCTTCGTACACATATGCTAGGGACGGAATACCTCCACATTTCGATAGTCATGACCCATGGGAGACCCGTCTCGGAAGTTCGTGTACCAGTCACTCCGCACACAACCCAGAGATGACTCCACAACACCAACCACACCGCTAGCCATTCCATACACAACCCAGAGATGTCTATGCTATATGTCAAAAGAATCACAAATGTTTCCTTCTGAATTATCATCATCAACACCAATCACAGGTAATATCAATGTATCATGGAAATGAGGATGAATGCAATGCATGAATGTCAAATTCAACAATAATCGTGAGGGTGAATAAACACAACGACATCTGTAAATCAACTACCAATACAATCTCATTCCAAAATCTGTGCAACGCCACGTTTGGAACAATTTTCCTTCGGACCACATAGGTAACACTAAATAATATATGTAAGAGATTCCAAATGAAAAATGCGTTTAACAAACACCATAATAAGAAGATTCGGATGTCTCACTTTCCATTTTATCCTTTTTAATATCAAATCACAATTCATATCAATGAGTCATCTATAATTTGTACGAATGATATGCATGATATCAATCTCGAGTGTAAATCATAATCAATCCATCCCTTTAATCGATTAATCATTCAAATATCCAAATAACTTAAATAACGACAGAAATAATAATAATAATAATAATAATAATAATAATAATAATAATAATAATAATAATAATTAGTCTAAGTCATACCATAAATCGAAAATAGGTGCCGAATACTACATATTACAACCCCAAGAAGTCATCATACAAGGACTCTAACCAAATATACTGTCTAGGAATACATAAGTGTCTGAAATGTAATAATAATGTCTAGAAAGTAGAATAAACATCAATAAGAGATATCTCCAGGGCGGCATGGGCGGGATAGGACCTCACCCTCAGATCTGGTCAGAAAGTAGCTTCGGGCCAGATATGAGGTCCAGCAGACGGTCCTGGGACGCAATCTACACTCAAAAAGGGTGCAACAACGTAGTATCCGTACAAACACTATGTACCGGTAGATATCATAGGCCGTCTAAGATTAGCTCATGTATAGTCATAAAATCAACAAGATAGACATATACGCACAACAACAACAACCAACAAATCAAATCATAGAAATAAGATGGTGTCAATGCAATGCAATGCAACCAATGATAAGTAACTCAACCGTACACACATGCTAAAGGCCTTGTTTGTACAATAGTCATGACCCGCAGGGGACCCATGGTATCCACGTACCACTTGCTCCAGAACCGACCTTGGATCACAAATCCACTCGCTCTGAACAGACCTCGGATCACGAGTTCAAAATAGGTCACATCCTCACATGTCAAATGTGCCTTATATATATCTGTGTGTGTGTGTGTGTGTGTGTGTGTCAGTACACAAGATGAGTCTCGAGATATGGTTCTAGTACAAAACCCCAATATGAAGCACCAACTCACAAGAAAGCATGATAACTCAATGAATTCAAATGCTAATGATAATACAAGTCACAATGCCATTGTTACACCTTGGAAAATTCCCCGTTAGCGTACGGTGAATAGGCTAGCGAAGAGTATGATGTATACGGTGATTTGATAAGTAAGACATAGCACTTGATGATCTTAATCGAGATTCGAAGACATTAGACGTAAAGAAAGAAGTTTGACGAAGAACGTAAAGGATATGTTATGTGTCGGGTAAGAATTGCGGACGGTGAGTTAATGATCGCATAATGATGTCTTAGAGACGAGTGATAATGTCCCTTAGATTGGTATTGAAGTGTTAAACAAGTGTCAAGAAGGTTCCATAAGGATCGGAGATCAAACGAGTCGACGAGAACAAGTCCCGGATAACTGGACATTATACGGCCAGACATACTGGCCGTATAAAATCCACGGACCGTATGTCTAACTGTGGATTTAGTCCAGCATAGCATACTTCACTGGACCAAACATACGGTCAGCGAAAAATATACGGACCGTATGTTGGTCCGTATAAGTTGGTCGGGACAACTTTTGTGGATTAATATAAGGGACCTCTTCCATTCCATTTTCATTTCATTTTCACTCCACAAGTCAAGAAGCCTCTAGAATACTCTCCAACATTCATCCACAAGAGAATCAAAGGAAAATCCATGATCAACCACTTCAATCCATGAAAACAAGTGTATGAAACCTAAGTGAAAGTTCATCTACCTCAAGAAATCCCAAGAGAAGTGAAATAGGGTTTTGGTGCTAGAGGAGTATTTTCATTTAAGGCTTGTTCAACCATCATCTAAGGTAAGTTTCATGACCATACCATGTTGTTTAAGTATTGGAAGGCTAAGACACTTGAATTGTAGAAAGACATAGAAAATGGGTCATAAATGAGTGAATAGTGTCATTGTTGAATAGTGGTTGGGATGGATGATGAATGTTGGTATGTTGTGAATGTGAATACGTTATAAATGACATTTATACCATGAAATAAGTATTAGATATAAGAAAACGCAATAATGATCTATAACCATATTGTGGAGAACTTGAAGGGAAATGGTGAATTGTGGTAAATGAAGATTGTTGTTTGCGATATTGTGAATGTTGATAAGAATGTTTGGGAGTTGATATGGAACATGGGAAAAGTAGTATAAACAAAGGAAATGTTGCTCGATTTTCCCTAGAAATAGTAGCTCGCTCTTATAGTCGACTAACTAACATTAATGCGAATTCTCTCTTGAAGGTAGAAACGTGACAGTGAAGGAGAACAAGTGAACGATAGCTTAGTTAAACGTGAAAGGTATGTGAGGCTAGTCCTTTCTTTCTAATGACATGAATCCTATATTATGACTCTTCCTTCCTCTTCATGAATTCTTACATTCCAGAAAGCTAAAGGTCTATGTCCATGAATAGCTACATAAGATAAGAGATATACTATGATCCTTATAATGACGATGATGATTTAAAGTATAGAGATTCTAAAATGTACGATATGATGATCCTATAACGTTAATGATGTTATTTATTGCGTACACTCACCTTATATGCTAATTCCTTCAAGGTGAGGCAGAATGTCAATGAATGCTCCATAATGAAATCGGGGGATCACGACCTTACGTCACCCCAATAAAGTATAGTTGTCCTTGAGCATTATGCATGTTCTATGATAAACATATTATGATAAGTATAGTATGATGAGCATATTGTGATATAACACCGCGCCTATATGGCCGGGCAATCACCGCTAAGGCGGGCATCGTATACACCATGGCCAGATGGCATGGGCAGACACCACTAGTGGGCGGCATGAGATGATACCCCGGACGCGGGAGGCCTGGATGCAGGCTAATGTTATGATTACCACACCGATCCAATATGGACGGGCAGCTTACACATTTTTACACCGTACCTATACGGACGGGCAGCTTATACATTTATACATACATGACATGATGATGATTATGAGTAAGCCATCATGCATTAATTCCTTTATACTTGACAGTCAGATACAGATGTTCCATATTGATGTTTCCTTTATATCATTGTCTTATTTCATTGTTTATGCCTCTCATACTCAGTACAATGTTCGTACTGACGTCCTTAGGACGCTGTGTTCATGCCCACAGGTAGACAGGGAGGAGAGCTTGACACAGACTCGTAGAAGCTGTTAGCTGATTGAAAGCACTCCTTTGTTCCGGAGGTGCTTGATTATTATTTTGTGTACATATATATATATATATATATATATATATATATATATATATTTGGGCACAACGGGGTCCTGTCCCGTCTCTATGTCTAGCACTCCAGTAGAGGCTCATAGATACGCAGTGAGGGTTATGTGGTCTCACGAGGTTGCTACTATGTATATACATATATCTATTATTTTGATGGCCAAGATGCTTATGTATATAAAAGTATTATGTTTCCAAATGAAATATGATTTCTTTATAATTTGAGCATGAATGTGATAAAAGAATGTTAATGAGCATGATGAGTAGTAGAACGAGTGGTGCTCGGTGGTTAACCCCGGGTACCCGTCACAGCCCCTAGCTGGGTCGTGACAGCCATATGTCATAACAAGACTTAGATAAATCAGCTCAACAATTGTATGAATCAAATAAACTATCTCAATCAACACGAAGAGTGCATATCAACCCTTTCCTTCCAAAACACAAGAATTACACCTCATGATTCAATACATAAAGTAACGACGACAAGCCCACATAATCAGAAGTCATACCAACCTAAGTAATATCCAACCAGACTTCACGCCCGAAGACCTAATCATGCTTTCTTCCGTCAACTCTACTACATATACATTTCACTAATCAAAGTCTAACTGAAGTAAGCTGTAACCTACATCGAATGCAGAACTGGAGCCATGAACTACTCTAATCGAGCCTTCCTTTTACATAGTGCCTCGAAACGCTCAAAGTCTAACAAATAGTAAAGCTAAGTAAGCTATAAACCAACTAATTGAAAGAAGAAATGATTTGGGAAAAATACCCAAAATACCCCTAACAAAGCATACGGGTAAAATCGAAATTAAGGGTGAAATTACCTACTTACAAGGGTTTCTAATCACATTAGACCCTTCAATTTCATCAATTAGTCAAAACCCACAATTTGGGTGGAACCCTAAGTCTCATGATTAGATTCTTGAATTTAAGAGCAATTCAATCCTAGAACGTGTTAATATACACTTCTTGATGATATAAACAATAGGTTAATCAACGATAATCAATTTATAAAAAAGGGTTCATGATTAGAAGCCTAGGTCTCATCACCCACCATTCTAGTACCTTAAATCACCATAGAATCTCAAGGAAGAAAGGTAGTAAAGCAAGATAGTAGGTTGGAACTTAACCCAATAGATGATTTCCACCAAAATCTTCAAGAATCACCCTCCTAGCTCTTGGAATTAGGTTTTAGAAGTTTTGGACTAGTGATTCGAATTTAGTAAGATGAAATGAGATTCTGGTCTTGTCGATCCGCCACAACGGCCAGACAATCCGCCATGGCAGAAAATCATTAAAGCACAGTCCCTCGCCATGGCGCTCAAGACTCCGCCATGGCAGCACTAAGCCCGCTTTGGCGCACACACTAGAACCAGAAAAATCTGGTTTTTCCAAAACTCAATCCTAAAATCCTGACATCAATCTGAGGCCTCTCGTACACAAACCAGATATGCTCACACATAAAAACGCGCTAAGAACGGCGTTGCCTCGAAATTCCTAACAGAGGTCTAATTTACCCAGTCAACCCCCAAACAGAAAAAATCAAGATTCCAACCAAGTGCCCAAAATGCAACAAAATGCCTCGAGAGCCAAACCAACTGACCCAGCAAATCATAATCGACCCTCCGAACCTCACAGAATCGACAAACTTTAAAAAAAAAGGTTTGTTTACCTAAAAGTCGACTATTGGTCAAACACTCTCACTTAGGATTCTAAATCCTTCAGTTTGTACTAGAATCACTTTATAATCTCAAGAATTGGTCAATAGGGGTAAAATGATCAAAGGGCACATAACGACTGACCTAACAGATTGTTACATCAGATACCAATTAAACAACTGTTTGTCCTCGAACGGACAAGGAAGGAAACAAGAGGAATGGTATTTGACTGGGTGAAAAGCTGGGGATATCTACTGCGCATTTCAGACTCAGTCTCCTAAGTAGCCTCCTCGACTGGGCGATGCTTCCACTGAATCTTCACTGAAGCTATTTCCTTCGATCTCAACTTTCGAACCTCTCTATCTAAAATCCCTATAGGCTCCTCCTCGTAAGGGAGATTCTCATCTAGAAACATAGAATCCCAATGAAATAAGACCCATCTGAATGATACCTCCTAAGCATCGAAACATGGAAAATCGGATGAATACCCGACTGGCTTGGTGGCAAGGCCAACTCATAAGCAACATCACCCACACGACGGAGAATCTCAAACGGACCAATGTACCTTGGGATCAACTTTCCCCTCTTCCCAAACATCATAACACCCTTCATGGGTGAAATCTTCATAAGAACCTGCTCGCCCTCCATAAACTCTAGATCCCCAAACTTCTAGTCTGTATACAAGTTTTGCCGACTCTGAGCTACTAGAAGCTTTTCCTAAATAAGCTTCACCTTGTCCAAGGACTCTCTAAAAAAATATATATCCCAAGGTCGAACCTCCAAAGCATCAAACCACCCAATAGGAGAATGATACCTCCTACCATATAAAGCCTCGAATGGTGTCATATCAATACTGAAATGGTAGCTATTGTTGTACATGAACTCTGCCAAGGGTAGGAACTGGCCCCAATGACCACCAAAGTTAATAACGCACGCTCTCAAAATATCTTCGAGCACCTAAATAGTCTGTTCGGACCGACCATCATTCCAGGGATGAAAAGCTATATTAAGGTCCAACTGAGTACCCAATTCAGCTTACAACGACCTCCAAAAGCTGGAAGTAAACTGGGGACCTCGATCTGAGGTGATGGAAATAGAAACCTCATGCAACCGCACAATCTCACGGATGTAAATCCTGGCCAACTTCTCTACATTATAAATAACCTGAACGGAGATGAAATGAGCAGACTTAGTCAACTGATCAACAATAACCCAAACTGAATCAAACTTGCCTAGGGTTTTTGGAAGACCCATGACAAAATCAATGTCAATCCTCTCCCATTTCTACTCGGGAATATGCATCCTCTAAAGTACACCACCTAGCCGTTGGTGCTCATATTTGACTTGGTGACAATTCCCACACTTTAGCAACAAAATCTGCAACACCTCTCTTCATTCGACCCCACCAGTAGTGATGTCTCAAATCACGACACATCTTAGTCGCCCTTGGATAGATAGAATACCTTGAGTTGTGAGCCTCCTCCAATAACAATCAAATCAGACCACCCACATGAGGAACGTACACTCATCCCTTGATCCTTAGAATCCCCTCACTATCAAGCATGGCCTCCTTGTCCTCACCTTTGCAAACCTTATCACGAATCTTACATAACTGAGCATTCTTAAACTACTGAGCCCTAAACGGCTCGAATAGAGACGACCTTGCCTCAACACATGCTAAAACTCTGCCCGAATTTGGAACATCAAGATGCACAAAGTTGTTAGCCAGAGTCTGAACCTCCATGGCTGAAGGATGCTCAGAAGCAATCAATCGAGCTAGACTGCCCATACTCATTGCCTGGCGACTCAAGGCGGCTACCAAATTAGCTTTTATCCGGATGGTAAAGCGTGGTGATGTCATAATCCTTCAGAACCGTCATCCATCTCCGCTGCCTAGAATTGAGATTCGTCTAAGTAAACATATGTTGAAGGCTGCGGTGATCGATGAACACCTCATAATGGACAAGGTAAAGATAATACCTCCAAATCTTCGAAGAAAAGACTATCGTCGCCAACTCCAAATCACGAGTAGGGTAGTTCTTCTCATGAATCTTCAGCCACCTAGAAGCATAGGCAATGCCCTTTTTTTCTTGCATTAACACGACACCCAAACCAGAACGAGAAGTCTCACAATACACTACAAAAGTCCTTGCCCTCCACGGGCAATGGTAGAATCGGGGCTAAAGTCAAAAAGGTCTTGAGCTTTTAAAAGCTCTCCTTACACTCATTGGACCACTGAATGGGTACTTCTTTTTGCGTCAAACGGTCCCAATGCGAAGAAATAGAAGCAAGCCCCTTCACGAACCGACGGTAGTAACTGGCTAAAACCCACAAAGCTACGAATCTCTGTCACTGAAGTGGGCCTAGCGTAATCTCTCACGACATCAATCTTCTTAGGATCAACCATAATCCCGTCCTTTGATACCACATGGCCTAAGAAGGATACAGACTCGAGCCAAAACTCACACTTAGAGAACTTTGCATGCAACTCCATGTCTCTCAACAAACCAAGAACAATCCTCCAGTGTTTCTCGTGATCTTCCTCACTCCTCGAGTATACCAATATATTATCAACGAAAACAATCACAAAAGAATCCAAGTATGGCTTAAAAATGCCATTCATCAAGTCGATGAAAGCAGCTGGGGCATTGTAAGCCCAAAAGACATGACAAAAAACTCATAATGACCATATCGAGTCCTAAAGGCTGTCTTAGAAATATCTTTTGCTTGGATCTTCAACTGGCGATAGCCCAACCTCATATTAATCTTGAAAAACACATATGCCCCCTGAAGCTGGTCAAATAGATTATCAATACGAGGAATGGGGTACTTGTTCCGAATGGTGACTTTGTTCAACTGGTTGTAATCAATGCACATCTGTATAGTCTCATCATTTTTCTTCATAAATAGCACAGGAGTGCCCCAAGAGGAGATGCTCGGTCTAATGAATTCTTTAATAAGAAGATCCTGAAGTTGCTTCTTTAACTCTTTGAACTCGGTTGGCGCCATCTGATACGGCAGAATAGAAATAGGGTGAGATCCCGGCTCCAAGTCAATACAAAATTAATATCACAGTAGGGTGGCAGACCCGGCAAGTTCGTCGGAAACACCTCTGCTAACTCACACACCACGAGGACCGACTCAAGCGATGGAACGTCAGCACTGGTACTGTGAATATACGCCATATAAGCCAAACAATCTCTATCAACTAACTTTTTGGCGCGAAGAAAGAAAATGATCTTCTTTGGGGAGGGACTAGGAGTACCCTTCCACTCAAGTCTAGACATACCAGGCATAGCTAGAGTGATTGTCTTGGCGTGATAGTCCAAAATTGCGTGGTAAGAAAACAACAAACTCATACCAAATATAACATCAAAATATACCATATCAAGGATCACTAAGTCTACGCTCGTGCCATAACCCATAAAAGTGACCGTACAAGACCGGTAAACTCTATCTACCACTACCGAGTCTCCAACCGGAGTAGATACATAAATAGAAACATCAACCAAATCACAAACCTTATTAAGACCTCTAGAGAAGTATGTGGACACATAAAAGAATGTAGAACCCGGGTCAAACAACATAGTAGCCGACCAGTGACAGACTGAAATGCTACTTGTAATGACTTCATCAGAACTCTCAGCCTCTGATCTGCCAAGAAAAGCATAACAATGAACCCGTCCACCTCTAGCCTATGAATCTCCATGATCACCCTGACCCCATTGAGCCCCCCCTACGGGGATGATATCCGCCTCTGCTTGAATAAGATCTGCCTCTGCTAGACTGGGTGCCGCCTCTACCAGATATGTGGTCACCACACCCAGTCTGAGCACGGTCCCTACCACAACATCCTCCTCCCCTAGTAGATGAAACTGGAGCCCCGGGAGTCTGGTACTGAGCACTCTGGTCACTTTGTCTGAGTTGGGGACAGTTCCTCTTAAAATGCCCCCGATCTCCACACTCGAAACATCCAGGGTATAGCATAGGTCGCTGCACAGAAGGAAAAGAAGCAGAATAACCACCATGATCGGAGAATATGGAATATGAACCCCCTAGCTGACTCAAAAAATAATAACCGGTCCCCAATGGCCCTCCAACAAAAACCTGCATAGCCGACTGGATAGGGCAACCCGAATAAACTTGGGAACTCTGCCCAAAGTGACCCTGCCCTTGGGAGAACGTATCACTAAAGTTACCACCCTTGCGGGCCTTCTTATCAATATACTTGCCAAAGTTGTCCTATCTCACTCCCTCAACTGTGGTGACATGATCCACTACATCCTGGAAAGAATCTCTTGTAGATACAAGCTGAAGGGTTGACAACTTCAAAGCAGTGTTCAACCCCTTAACAAACCTACGAACTCTCTCAGCCTTAGTAGGTAACAACTTTAGAGCATAACGGGACAAAGAGTGAAAACGAGCCTCATAGCAGCAACCAAAGAACTCCCTTGCTCGATGTTGCTGAACTCGTCACACCTCCTATCCCTCAAAGTACGCGGAACGTATTTCTCCAAAAAGACTAAATAAAACTTAGTCCAATTCAATAGAGGTAACATAATGTTACACCTCGGAAAATCTTCCGTTGGTACGCAAGTGAATGAACTAGTGAAATACGAGTATCGGGTTAATGATGACTTAAGGGCATTTTGGGAAAGAGTTATAACGTCCCTTAGATTGGTATTGAAGTGTTAAGAAGGTTCCGCCAGGATCGGAGATCAAACGAAGTGATGAGAATAAGTTCAGTGAACTGATGAGTTTTACGGCTCATTATACGGACCGTAGAATGTTTTACGGACCGTATAATGGACCGTAAAACCATCACAGTAGAGGTTGGTTGCTGGTGGAATTTTTACAGTCAATTATACGGACCGTATAAATTTATACAGACCGTATAACGAACCGTCAAATGGTCACAGTGAAGGGGGTGCAGGCAGACCCATTTCACGGTCTATTATACGGACCGTATAACCATTATACGGACCGTATAATGGAACCCGACAGATCAGTGGAATGTTATTAAATAAAGGACCAAGTTCATGAAATCATTTCAACATTTCATCCCTCTCTCTAAAATATCTCTCTACATTTATTATACAAGTTTTCAAGGATTATAAGCCATCAACAACATTAAATAAGTGAATCAAGAGTAAGAACCCATCAAGGATCATCTAAAGTCAAGAAATCCAAATGGAGAAAAACTAGGGTTTTGCTCAAAGTGGAATATTATCAACTAAAGCTTGTTCCTACAGCATCTAAGGTAAGATTCATGATATTATATGTTTTTTAAGGTATTTGAGAGTTAAAATGCTTGGTCATTAGAAGAGAATAGCAAAATTGGTTATGAATGATGAATAGTGACGTTTTTGAGACATAGTTTGAATTGAATCATGATTGTTGTTGTGTTGTGATATGAATATGTTATAAATGACGTTAAGATCATGAAATAGACATTGTATATGAATGGACAAAGTTGGGTGTTGTGACCATAAATAGGGATAAATGGAAGTGAATTAAGAATGTGGATGATGTAGATGACTAAAGGCTATTATTATGATGTTGTGAATGTATTGTTGACGTTTGGAAGTTGAATTACGATATGGAGGAATGTCATATAAATAAAGGAAATGTTGTCCGATTTTCTCTAGTTTTATCCATGTGTGCTAATTGTCGATTCTAATGATGGTACTACTTTAATAAAGGTAGAAACGTGAGCATCCAAGGAGTACGTGCAAGTGTAGAATAGTTCGACGAAAAGGTATGTAAGGCTAACCCTTCTTTCATAAGGCATGGTTCTTTGGCCAAAAGTCTAAATCCTCTATAAGTCTACGATTCCTTCAAATGATTGACCTTCTGAGCTAGTAAGCCTATGACCTAGATGTAACGATAACGATGAGGATAGAAATGATGCTAGAGATGCTTATGAGCTATTATATGTTCATGTGCCTATGAACGGCTATAATATGACCCCGAGCTTATGATTCCGGGTAAGAATATATGTATATGAATATGTATAAAGTATGTATATGATTACGTAACGCGCGCACACTTCTGCAGATGGTACGGATAACCCTGATGCTTTGGTAGGGCCAGGTATGTATGACCTTGAGCCTAGGTTGGCCAAGTATGTATGAAACACCGAACCTTCATGGTCCGGCAAGCTATGTATATGTATGTATATATGTGAATATGTTATGTATATGAGATGTAAATGATTATGAGAGTAATTAAGTACGGATGTGGATGTATGTATACGGATACGCAATAGAAACGGAATGCCCTTATGGAAAGCAAGTAAGTGCCATGATGATGATATTGTTGTATCCCCTCCTATGTTACTGCCTAAGTTGTCTATTATGCTTCTATATTGATGTTGATCATGCTTTACATACTCAGTACATTCTTCGTACTGACGTCCTTTTGTTGTGGACGCTGCGTCATGCCCGCAGGTGCACAGGGAGACAGACTGGACTCATAGTTGCTTATTCAGAGAGTGCATAGCAGAGCTCCATCTCATTCGGAGCCATAGCTTTTGGGTACTTATTCTTTTGTGTACATAATTATAGGCATAGCAGGGTCCTGTCCCGCTCATGTGATATGCTATACTCTTAGAGGCTCGTAGTCACGTGTATGTGGTTATTTATGTCTGGCCTTGTCGGCCTATATTTTGTATATCATTTTGTTGGCCTCGTCGACCCATGTACATTGTTGTGGCATAGCTGCCTATGATGATTAAAGATTTTGTCGTCCAATGGGACTAGTATGATTGATGCTTAGAAATGTATGATTGATGATGTGGCTCATCTAGATGCGAGTATGAGTGTAAGCTAAGGGGTGCCCGAGTGGGATAGCACCGGGTGCTCGTTGCGGCCCCCTAGTCGGGTCGTGACACTTAACTGGTCTACACTCCGCATAAGCTCTTCATCATAGCTTAGCATCACCCAAAAGATGAAAGGTCACAAACTCTACACCATGGCTCTCAACTGCCCCCATCTTGTAGAGGTTCTCATGACAATCAATAATAAACTCATAAGCATCCTCAGACTCTGTGCCATAGAAGACGGGAGGCTTCATCTTGGTGAACCTCCAAAATAGATAATGCTCCTCACTGGTCATCACCGGTCCTGCCACTAGTCTAGGAAATATATCAGGTCCTCGAGCCACATCCATATGTGGAGCCACAACCGCAGCATGCTGCGCTCCTGGAGCATGAAATCTGTCAGGAATCTGGTCAACTAATCTCATGCCCTGGCCATCTGGGGTAGCCGACAATACATCTGCCTCAGTCAATCCATTCAGCAGGTTCAACACACGAACCATAACATCTGATAATACTATAGTGGCTATGATATATGGCTGAGCTGGTGCCGCTGCAAATTTCGCATCCTCATCCGAAACTGTTGGTGGCGCGGGGGAAATTGATCTAGTACGGGCCTAACCAGCCACGAGAGCCCAGCCCCTAGTTGGTCTTACCCCTCGTCTTTATCATGTCCACGGCCTCTGACCTGACCTCTACTATAAGTCGCGGCCCTGGCGGCTACCTCTGGTGCCTCATCAACGGTTGCCCTAGCACAAGTTCTCACCATCTATGAGAGAATAGAAGGAAAAGTCAGATATCAATTTGAATCATCCAGATACCAATTGGAATCAAATAGCACGAAAGAAAGAAAGAGTTTGAATTTTCCTAGTGTCCCATAGCCTCTCGAAGATAAGTACAAACATCTCCGTACCAATCCGTAAGACTCTACTAGATATTTCCTTGTACAATAAGATCGACAAACCTAGGGCTCTGATACCAACTTTGTCACGACCTAAATACGTCGTGATGACACCCACACTAACCCCCCTGGTGGGCGAACCATCCTCTTAACTGATTAATCATTCAAATATCCAAATAACTTAAATAACGACAGAAATAATAATAATAACAATAAGTCTAAGTCATTCCATATATAGAAAATAGGTGTGGAATACTACATATTACAACCTCATGAACTGAAAGTCATCGTACAAGGACTCTAACCAAATATACTGTCTAGGAATACATAAGTGTCTGAAATGTAACAATAATGTCTAGAAAGTAGAATAGACATCAATAAGAGAGATCTCCAGGGCGGCATAGGCTGGATAGGAGCTCACCCTCAGATTTGGTCAGAAAGTAGCCTCGGGCTAGATGTGAGGTCTAGCATACGGTCCTGGTACGCAATCTGCACTCAAAAAGGGTGCAGCAAGGTAGTATACAAACACTATGTACCGATAGATATCATAGGCCGACTAAGATTAGCTCATGTATATTCATAAAATCAACAAGATAGACATATACGCACAACAGCAACAACCAACAAATCAAATCATAGAAATAAGATGATGTTAATGCAATGCAACCAATGATAAGTAACTCAACCGTACACACATGCTAAAGGCCTTGTTCACATAATAGTCATGACCCACGGGGGACCCATGGTGTCCATGTACCACTTGCTTCAAAACTGACCTCGGATCACGAGTTCACACGCTCCGAAACAGATCTCGGATCACAGGTTCGAAATAGGTCACATCCTCACCCCCTGTCAAATGTGCCTTATATATATGAGTTAGAACACAAGATGAGTCTCAAAATATGGTTCTAGTCCAGAACCCCAGTATGAAGCACCGACTCACAAGTAAGCATGATAACTCAATGAATTCAAATGCCAATGATAATATAAGTCACATTTCCATATGTCATAACAAGACTCAGATAAATTAGCTCAACAATAGAATGAATCAAATAAACTATCTCAATTAACATGAAGAGTACATATCAACCCTTTCCTTCCATAACACAAGAATTACACCTCATGGTTCAATACATAAAGTAACGGCGACAAGCCCACATAATTAGAAGTCATACGAACCTAAGTATATCCAACCATACTTTATGCCTGAAGACCTAATCATGCTTTCTCCTGTCAACTCTAACTTAAGTAAGCTGTAACCTACCTCGAATGCAGAACTGGAGCCATGAACTACTCCAACCGGGCCTTCCTTTTACGTAGTGCCTAGGAACGCTCAAAGTCTAACAAAAAGTAATGCTAAATAAGAAATAAACCAACTAATTAGAAGAAGAAACAATTTGGGAAAATACCCAAATCCCCCTAACAAATCATATGGGTAAAACTGAAAATAAGGGTGAAATTATCATACCCATAGTCCCAACAATCATAATCCTTACTTACAAGGGTTTCTAATCACATTAGACCCTTCAATTTCATCAATTAGTAAAAGCCCCCAATTTGGGTGAAACCCTAAGTCTCATGATTAGATTCTTGAATTAAAGATCAATTCAATCATAGAATGTGTTAATCTACACTTCTAGATGATATAAACAATAGGTTAATTAACAATAACCAATTTATAAAAAGGGGTTCATGATTAGAAGCCTAGGTCTCATCACCCACCATTCTAGTACCTTAAATCACCATGGAATCCCAAGGAAGAAAAGATAGTAAAGCAAGATAGTAGGTTGGAACTTACCCCAATAGATGATTTCCCCCAAAATCTTCAAGAATCGCCTCTCCTAGCTCTTGGAATTAGGTTTTTGTAATGACCTGTTTGGTCGTTATTGTGTTTCCGGCCCTTTTGATCCCTTTCCAATCTTTATTAGCTCATATTTGAACCGCGGGGACCGTTGGCACACTTCCCGAGTTCATCGGACTTTATTTGAGTAAGTTTTGGGGAAATTTGGCTTTTAAGTGAAAACAATTTGACTCATAGTTGACTTTTGGGTAAACGGACCTTTTCTGGGAATTCGTCAATTTTGAGAGGTCCGGAGGGTCTTTTAGAACTTGTGCGTATATTCGGTCTGGTTCCCAATGCACTCGGGTGCATTTTGGGACATGGGTTGGAAAGTTGATTTTGAGGTATCGGGGGTTGACTTTGTCAATGAGACCTCCGATGGGAATTCTGAGACCATGAGTTTGTTCGTAGCCCGTTTTTATGTATACCTGCATATTTGGTTTGTGTCCAGGAGGTCCAAGGATGGTTTCAGGTGTTGATTTCAAGTTTGGAAGACACCAGAAATTTCTGGTGTCTGGCGAGCGCTATAGCGGTGGGGTGACTGCTATAGCGGTAGGGTAGTGCTATAGCGGTGGGATGACCGCTATAGCGCTAGCTCTATTGATAAGAATCGGGTTACTTGAACAAAACAAGATTATAATGCGGAAGCGAAAATACGAAGATTAAAGACAAGAATGTGAAGATAGGCGAAATTCAAGAATAAAATCCCCAACTTTCAAGATTAAGTGATAAGAACCCTAATTGGTCTTAGTATTCAAAATTAGCGGATTAAGACTAATTAAGATACTAATAGAGTCAATTCAAGAACTTATATCAAAAGGTGATCTAGACCCCTATTTTGAAGAAATTAGAGACAACAATTAGTATAAGACTAATTACCTTCTTTAATTTACGAATAAGAACCAAAGATATCAAGTTAAGAATTAATCTTACCTCCTAAAGAATGTTTCTTGTAGGGCTTGAATTGACTTAATTAATATCATAATTAGCATTAATTCGTTAATTTTGAATACTAAGATCAATTAGGGTTCTTAGCACTTAATCTTGAAATTTGGGGATTTTATTTTTGAATTTCGTCTATCTTTACATTTTTGTCTTTAATCTTCGTATTTTTGCTTCCGCATTATAATTTTGTTTAGTCAAGTAACTCGATTCTTATCAAGTGGTATCAGAGCGGTTCTATCAAGGTTCCGTTCTTGATAATCTTGGGAGTTTCGTAAAAAAAAATCCAATTTCTTGAGAATTAAGTTATTATCAAGAAACTCTAGATTTGTTCAAGAAGGAAAAACCAATAAGAGGGGAAATTTGGATTTTTTTTTTTCTTTTTACACAAATTGGTCTTTTTCTTGTCTCATCCAAACCCAATTCGTCTGGAGTTGGTAAATTATTTTTCTTTCCTATATCTTACTTCTACAAGGTTGTTACGAAAAGGGCTTAATTATAAATCCAAAAGGATCCAGTCAAAGGTAGTAATTTGAGTGGAAAAGGGCAAGAGAGGCAGTGAGATCAATAGAGAGAGAGAAAAAATAAAATAAAATTTAGAGATACTTGTTTCTTTGATATTTTTTTGAGATGTCTCTAACAGCTAAGGAAATTGAATCTGGAACTCAAAACGACACCAACTTAGCTGAAGTGTTTCGTATGATGGCCACACCATTGGAGGATATGAATGCCATTGTGGTTGATTTAAGAAGGGAAGATATTTTTCATACAAGGTGTGGATAAAGGGTAGAATTTTCTCTATGATTATTGATAGTGCAAGTGGTGATAACGTGGTGAGTTTATATGTGGTGGAAAAGTTGGAACTTACATGCATCAAACACACTACTCCTTATAAGTGACAATGGTTGAATGGTTTTGGTGAGCTTAAGGTGACAAAGCAATGTATGGTTTCTTTTGTCACTGGAAAGTATTCCGATAATGTTCTTTGTGATGTAATTCCAATGCAAGATTGTCATATCAAGTTTGGATGTCCATGGCTATTTAATAGGAATGTAATTCATGATTAGAGAAAGAATAGAGTTTCTCACGAGCTAAATAGAAGAAAATATATTCTTGCCCCTTTAACTCTATCCCAAGTTTATGAAGATCTGAAACGTGTGAGCGAAGCAAGGAAAATTTTTGAGAGATAAAAGAATGAAAGAAGTAAGGGAGTGCATGTTGACATCTCAAGAGAGGAAAAAGGAGAGGTTGAGTTGTGTAAAGAGAATGAGATGTCAAGTGAGAAAAAAAGTGAGCTTGAGAGAAAAAGAAAAGAGAGATGACCATGAACTAGAAAAGGGGAGGAATGATCGTGAGATTGAGAGAGAAAAAGAAGAGAGTTCGAGTGAGGTTATTTCTTGTTCTAACTCTAATATCATTACTTCTTCTTCTAGTTGTTTTGATTATTTTGTAGGTACTCATGGGAAAGTTTGCATTAAAGAACCATCATTGCATGAACTTAATCCTAAGGTGGTCAAAACTACATGTCCCATGGAGAAAGTACATGTTGATGAGAAGGATAAAGTTGTCAATCCAACACCAACAAACAAGGGAAAACAAGGTGATATTAACCCTTTACTACATAAGACCAAGTACGGTATGTATAATTGGTTTATTCACATTCTTGGGATTCCTAGAACACCTAAGGTATTTTTGGAGGTAATGAACTACACTCTTAATTCATATGTTGGTGACTTTATTAATTTTGTGGATGATGATATTTTGTTATATAATAAGTCATTAATTGGAACTTCTAAGTTCAAGTATAAGAGTAATTTGTTCCCTTTTAAAATTGACATTGTTAATTGTGGATTCCCATTTGTTGAAAAGAGGCGTGATGTTTGTGTGAGAAGGCTTGTGAATGAGTTAGATAATTCTTCTTCTCTTATTTTAGTGTCAAATGAGTTTTCATGTGATAATTTGTTGGAATATGATTCTTTCTGCCTGATGAGACATAACTCTTCAAGTATCGCTAATCGTGAGCTTAAAAGGGTGTTTGCTACTAATGATGAGGAGATACGTGATTATTATGATACTAGTGATCAAATAATTTTTGTTAAACATGTCCATGATTCCTTGTTTGGGAATATGAGTAATTACTTAGAACTCAATGAGTTTGAAAATGTTATTTGTGTTGATCCTAATAATGAGCTCGAATTTAAAGAAGATTTTGTTTTGAAATTTAAAGGTTCATCTAAGTTTCTTGAAAACTCTTGTGCTTATGTGAATAGTTGTATTGTGAAATCTCTGAGAGGTATAATTGAGGATGCTTGGCTATATCATAAAAGTTTTCAATTTGAAGCATGCATTAGGGATCTTATGTCGTCTTTACCATGCCCATTGGAATACTTTATTGTTAGAACTAAGTTGGAGTTGCGTGTTATTCCCTATGGCGTCTACACGAGAATTTTGTTGTGCTTATAGAAGTAGGAAAATTTTCTATTGGGATGATGATGTCCACATGTTTTATAACGGTGTATTTATACATGCTAGGCTTAATTGGGTTAAGTGGACACATGGTCACTATCTTGTTTTGTTCCTTCCATCGCTACGTGTGATTAATGGATGTTGTTTACTAGTACATGTCTTCTTGATTTTGCGAGATTCAAATTAGAGGACGAATTGTTTTCAAGAAGAGGGGAATGATAGTATTCATGGTAGCATACCTGCATTAAAGGTTGACGGGCTTCAATGGAAAATCAAGAAGATGCTTATTGTGGAAGAAGAGCCCAAAAATGATCCAAGAATTATGAGATGTGGGCTTATTTCTACACATATTTAATGGTCCAAGTTCAAGTCTAAGAGGAGAATAATTAGGCCCATATAGAGCCCAAGAGAAAGGCCCCACATGGAGCCAAAAGATGCCCAAGAAAGGAGCTGAAATTCAGCCCAAAAAGACATAGAATTCTAGTCCAAAATGGGGTCAAAAGTGACGCCCAAACATGGGGAATTGGACGTCAGGGTTCTTTGAGCAAACAAGTCAATTCTTTCCTTATTTTCTTGTTAGTTAATTTAGGAAGAATTTTGGTATTATTTTACATGCTTTCCTAGTTTAAAGTTTCCTAGTTTAATCCTAGTTAGGTTTTGTTATTACTATTTCCATAAAAGTATAATTCGAATCCCATTCTATTTGGGATAGGTTTCGCTATATATAGGGTGGATTTTGTTATTTTTATTAGACAAATATTATTATTATTAAGAGTTTCTCTACTTTACACTTTTGTGTGTGGCTACTTTGGATTTATCTTGCAACCTTATAAGAACGATTCTCTTAAGAGGTAAGATTAATTCGTACTTGATATTTTTGGTTCTTATTCGTAAATTAAATAAAGTAATTAGTCTTATACTAATTATTGTCTCTAATTTCTTTGAGGGGTCTAGATCATCTTTTGATATAAGTTCTTGAATTGACTCTATTAGTATCATAATTAGCTTTAATTCGTTAATTTTGAATACTAAGATCAATTAGGGTTCTTAGCACTTAATCTTGAAATTTACGGATTTTATTTTTGAATTTCGTCTATCTTAATATTCTTGTCTTTAATCTTCGTATTTTCGCTTCCGCATTATAATTTTGTTTAGTCAAGTAACCCGATTCAAAATTAACGGATTAAGACTAATTAAGATACTAATAGAGTCAATTCAAGAACTTATATCAAAAGGTGATCCAGACCCCTATTTCGAAGAAATTAGAGACAATAATTAGTATAAGACTAATTACCTTCTTTAATTTACGAATAAGAACCAAAGATATCAAGTTAAGAATTAATCTTACCTCCTAAAGAATATTTCTTGTAGGGTTGCAAGATAAATCCATAGTCACCACACACAAAGGTGTAAAGAAGACAAACTCTCAAATAATAATAATAATAATAATAATAATAATCTAAAGAAAATAATAAAACTCACCCCTATATAGAGGAGAAACTTATCCCAAATAGAATGGGATTAGAATCTACTTTTGTGGAAATAATTAAATACTAAAACCTAATTAGGATTAAACTAGGAAAGCATGTAAAATAATTGGAAAAATTCTTCCCTAATAGAATAAGAAAAAAAAGTAGACCAAATAACCCCCAAAAATTACACGCCTAAGGAAGTCAATTGGCGTGAATTTTCAACCCCTATGGGTGAGGTTTTCATCTCATATTTAGGGCAGGATTTTCAGCCTTTTTTTGGCTTGATTCTCACGTGTAACAACCATCCTTGGGCTTCTCTTGGGGCCCTCCATGTGGCTCCTCTTGGGCTTCATGTGGGCCCTCATCTTGGGCATCATGTGGCCCAATATTTATTTTTTTGGACTTGGACTTGGACCATGAAATAAATGTAGTACTAGCCCATTTCTTTTCACAATTCTTGAACTCGTTCTTGGGCTCTTCTTCCATAATAAGCATTTTCTTGGGCTCATCTTTGGCCACTTCTTCCACGATAAGTATCTTCTTGATTTCCCATTAGGACTATCAACGTACAATGGAGGTATGCTACCGTGGATGCTATCATTCCCCTCTTCTTGAAGACAATTCGTCCTCGAATTTGAATCTCGCAAAATCAAGAAGACATGCATTAGTAAACACCATCCATTAATTGAAAGCCATAATGGTAGGAACAAAAGAAGATAGTGACCATGTGTCCACTTAACCCAATTAATCCTAGCATGTATAAATACACCCCTATAAAGCATGTGAATGTCGTCATCCCAATAGAAAATTTTCCTACTTATATAAGCACAACAAAAATTACGTCTATATGTTGTAGGGAATGACACATGCCTTTCCAATTTAGTTCTATCAATAAAGTATTCCAATGGGCATGATAAAGACGACACAAGATCCCTAAAGCATGCTTCAAATTGAACACTTTTATGATATATTCAAGCATCCTTAATTACACCTCCCCCAGATTCTACATAAAAGTCATTCACGTAAGCTCAAGAGTTTTCAAGAAAGTTAGAAGAACCATTAAATTTCAAAACAAAATGTCCATTAAATCCGAGCTCCTTATTGGGATCATCACAAATAATATTTTCAATCTGATTGAATTCTAAGTAATAGCTCAAATTCTCAAACAAGAAATCATGGATACATTTAACAAAAAGTTTTTGAATACTAGTATCATAATAATCATGTATCTCCTTATCACTAGTAGTAAACATTTTTTTAAGCTCATAATTAGCAATACTTGAAGAATTATGTCTCATCACGCAGAAAAATCATAGTCCAACAAGTTATCGCATGAAAACTCATTTGACACTAGAATAAGAGAAGAAGAATCATCTAACTCACTAGCAAGCCTACAAACACTGTGTCTTTTTTCAACAAGTGAGAATTCACAAATAACAACGTCATGCTCAATTTTAAAAGAGAACAAATTACTCTTATGCTTGAACTTAGAGGTTATAGTTAATGACTTATTATATCGAAAAATAGCATCATCCTCAAAATTAATAAAGTCACCAACGTAAGAAATAAGAGTGTAGTTCATGACCTCCAGAAAGACCTAAGGTGATCTAGAAATATCAAGAGTGTGAATAAACCAATTATACATACTGTACTTGGTCTTATGTAGCAAAGGAATAATATCACCTCGTTTTTCCTTCTGAATTGGTGTTAGATTCACAACTGCGCTGTTGAAATTCTTATCATGGGTCTTAACTTGGACATGCTCAAAATAACTTTCTTTACCTTCATTCTTCTCATCGACATGCACTTGCTCCATAGGACATGTAGTTTCGACCACCTTAGGATTAAATTCAATCAATGATGGTTCTTTAATATAAAATTTCCCATGAGTACCTACAAAAGAGTCAAAACAACTAGAAGAAGAAGTAATGATGTTAGAGTTAAAATAAGAAATAACCTCACTCGAACTCTTTTCTTTTTCTCTCTCAATCTCACTATCATTCCTTTCCTTTTCTAGTTCATGGTCATCTCTCTTTTCTTTCCTCTCAAGCTCATTTTTTTTCTCACTTGACATCTCATTCTCTTCACACAAAACAACCTCTCCTTTTTCCTCTCTTGAGATGTCAACATGCACTCCCTTTCTTTTCTCTCTCAAAAATTTTCATTGCTTCACTCACACATTTCAGATCTTCATAAACTTGGGATGGAGTTAATGGGGCAAGAATATATTTTCTTCTATTTAGCTCAAGAGAAACTCTATTCTTTCTCCTATCATGAATTGCATTCCTATTAAATAGCCATGGACATCCAAGCTTGATATGACAATCTTGCATTGGAATTACATCACAAAGAACATTATCGGAATACTTTCCAATGACAAAAGAAACCATATATTGCTTTGTCACCTTAAGCTCACCAAAACCATTTAACCATTGTCGCTTATAAGGAGTAGTGTGCTTGATGCATGTAAGTTCCAACTTTTCCAACACATTATGAACTCACCACGTTATCACCACTTGTACTATCAATAATCATAGAGCAAATTCTACCCTTTACCCTACACCTTGTATGAGAAATATCTTCCCTTCTTAAATCAGCTACGATGGCATTCATATCCTCCAATGGTGTGGCCATAAGTTGGTGTCATTTTGAGTTCCACCTTCAATTTCCTTAGCTGTTAGAGACATCTCAAAAAAAAAAAAAATCAAAGAAACAATTATCTCTCAATTGGGCTCTTTTTTTCTCTCTGTTGATCTCACCCTCTCTTGCCTTTTTCCACTCAAATTACTACCTTCGGTTGGATCCTTTAGGATTTATATATAAACCCTATTAGTAACAACCTTTTAGAAGTAAGATTTAGAAATAAAAATAATTTACCAACACCCAGACGAATTGGGATTTGATGAAACAAGAAAATAGACTAATTTGTGTAAAAAGAAGAACTCCAAATTTCCCCTCTTCTTGGTTTTCCTTCTTAACGTTGGAAACCAAGAAACACAACAAAGCCCAAGTTTTTTTAATATAACTTAATTCTCTAGCAATTGAATTTTTTTAAAAAAAAAAAAAAAATTGAATTCGTTTTTTTTTCTTTTTCCCTTTTGCTATGTAGCTTACCTTTAAGCTACTACAATTTAAAAACAAATCGTTTTCTTTTTTTATATTTTTTTTTTGGTTGCTAAGAAACTCCCAAGATTATCAAGAACGGAACCTTGATAGAACCTCTCTGATACCACTTAATAAGAATCGGGTTACTTGAACAAAACAAGATTATAATGCGGAAGCGAAAATACGAAGATTAAAGACAAGAATGTAAAGATAGGTGAAATTCAAAAATAAAATCCCCAAATTTCAAGATTAAGTGATAAGAACCCTAATTGGTCTTAGTATTCAAAATTAGCGGATTAAGACTAATTAAGATACTAATAGAGTCAATTCAATAACTTATATCAAAAGGTGATCTAGATCCCTATTTCGAAGAAATTAGAGACAATAATTAGTATAAGACTAATTATCTTCATTAATTTACGAATAAGAACCAAAGATATCAAGTTAAAAATTAATTGTACCGCCTAAAAAATGTTTCTTGTAGGGTTGCAAGATAAATCCATAGTCACCACACACAAAGGTGTAAAGAAGACAAACTCTCAAATAATAATAATAATAATAATAATAATAATAATAATAATAATAATAATAATAATAATCTAATGAAAATAACAAAACCCACCCCTATATAGAGGAGAAACTTATCCCAAATAGAATGGGATTAGAATCTACTTTTGTGGAAATAATTAAATACTAAAACCTAATTAGGATTAAACTAGGAAAGCATGTAAAATAATTGGAAAACTTCTTCCCTAATAGAATAAGAAAAAAAAGTAGACCAAATAACCCCCAAAAATTACACGCCTAAGGAAGTGAATTGGCGTGAATTTTCAACCCCTATGGGTGCACGGTTTTCATCTCATATTTAGGGCAGGATTTTCAGCCTTTTGTTGGCGTGATTCTCACATGTAACAACCATCCTTGGGCTTCTCTTGGGGCCCTCCATGTGGCTCCTCTTGGGCTTCATGTGGGCCCTCATCTTGGGCATCATGTGGCCCAATATTTATTCTTTTAGACTTGGACTTGGACCATGAAATAAATGTAGTACTAGCCCATTTCTTTCCACAATTCTTGAACTCGTTCTTGGGCTCTTCTTCCATAATAAGCATCTTCTTTGGCCACTTCTTCCACGATAAGTATCTTCTTGATTTCCCATTAAGCCCGTCAACGTAAAATGGAGTATGCTACCATGGATGCTATCAGCTATAGCAGTGGTTTGACTGCTATAGCAGCTGATGGACCAGATTTTTTTATTTAAAAGCCCTAAGTCTTTTATTCATTACTCACTCCGAAAATAATGTTTTTGGGAGCATTTAAAGGTGATTCTTGGGGGAATATCTTTGTGGTAAGTCCTTCTATCTTCTTTGTTATTCCATTTTCCATAATCACCTTAGGATTCTATTATCATGCTAGTTCACTAAGAGTTCAAGAATTAAAAGAGGGTTCAGTGAGTTCTTTTTCTAGGCAATGTGATCTTGATTTATTGGTTGGGTTAGCTTTATTAAGCATGGAATTGATGATTAGAATCTATACTTGCATGATTCCTTCCTAATTAGTGGCTAAATTATAGATTTGGAGTTAGGGTTTATACCCAAATTTTGGGGGCTTTGCCTGAATCCGAATTTGAGTAAATTGTTGGTTCTTCTAGCTTGGTATTGATGGGGATTGATCACATAGAGCTTTAATTTCATGTTGAGACCTTTAGATTCCTAATTTCACCTTTCTAGTTCATAAACCCTATTCCATAGGTTGGGAATTTGGGTTTTGAGTAGAAGTAGGGTTTGAATGATGTTCTTCTTGATTCTAATTTCATGATTCGAATATGCTTAGACCTTCATTATCTCGAGGCTCAAGGAAAAGGGAAGACTAAGGTGTGATTGTTGGAGACTTACTGTTCGGCCTTCCAGGTAGGTTATGGTTTACCTTATGATGAGACTTCGATTAGCAAAGCGTATGCTTAGATGATATTGTCGAAGAATGCATGTAAGCCTTCGGGTATGAAGTTGGGCTGGATATTGTCTTAGGTTGGGCCTTGTTGTATGATTTGGGGGCTAGCCACCCCGTTGTGTTGTTGACTTATCTGATCAACTACTTGTTGGCATTGTTGACATATTGATACAGTGGTAATTGTGAATAGTGATACACCATGGCTACGATATCTCGATAATTTACTTGATTGATATTGAGATGAGAATAGTGATTCCATTGTGTCTTATTGTGAAGCCTTATGTACTGCTGAGAGTTGCAATCCGTTGTGGCTTATTGTGTAACCTTATCATTGATATTACTTGTGTGCCTGAGAGATACTGTTGAGAATTGTGATTCCATTGTGGCTTATTCTGTAGCCTTATTATTGATACTACTTGGGTGCCGTGTGTGGTGCTGTTTTGGATAAAATTGGTTGTTGAGGTCACGTTTCATCATATTCATACGCGTTTCCATGATACATCAACATATGCATGTTTCTAGTATTGATGATGAGATGTGAGAGAGTGTAGCCTCTGAGGTTTCTGTTGGAGTGCATAAAAGAGAGATGAGTGTTCATTGCCCGAGTTTTCTTGCCGGGAACGATGGAGTGTCCGATGCCCGAGGCCTTTGTCGGGATCGTGAGAGTGTGCTCGTGATCCGAGGTCATATTCCGGAGCGATTGGTACATGGACTTCGCGGGTCCCCCATAGGTCATGATTGTTGAGACGTGGAGTCATTTCGTCCGGGACATATTGTACAAAGCTGCATATGTGTTACGGTTCGCATTTCGCGAGTTGGGTTAGCGCTCGGAAAGCTACTACGAGGTTGTTGGTGCTCTTTCGGACTTGTTTTGAAAAAGAGTCGCCACCTAATTTTTAGGAAATTAGCAAAACCGGTGGTGAAGGGTTTATTCATATACCGTGAAAAATCCTTCGTAATCCAAAGTTCTAGGTAAGAGTTCTGGTGATCCCCTAGGGAAGGTGTTAGGCACCCTAGTATTAAGAATCTGTACTATATTGTTGACCTTCGAATTTCAATGTATGAGTATTTGCATAAACTGTTTATTTAGTGTTTATTCCCGCGTTTATAAAATCCGTCATTTATTGCATATCATTTAATTCGGAAAAGAATTGAATATATTTCCCTTGTTCAACTTGGCCACCACACATGCAACGGGGACAAATAATAATGCGAAGAAACAACGTGAGGAAAATGATATATTATGCCTACTTATTATCTGAATAGAAGAAAATGATCTTATCAATAATTTTCTGGATTGTTTTAACATATGGATCTTCTATGCTATTCTTTAGTGATCTCTGAGTAATGTCATATAACAAAAATAATAATAGTTTATATATGCAAAAAATCATATCTATCAGATACAAAAAATGCTTCTCAAAAGAAGTAAAATGTTAATCGTAATGCAAGAACCTATACACTAATCAACATTATTCCTTCAGTTTTAATTTATTTGTCTTAGTTTGAATAGATTCAAAGTTCCATTGATGAACCTTGTAAGAACTGAACTGTAGAGGAAGAAGAAGTATCTTATTCATTGAAGTAGAATACAATGACTTGAGTAATACAATGAATATACTACACATTATAGATAATGTAGCTAACCGTGTGATTAGCATCAACTAACTCTCAATAACTAACTAACTAACTAGTCGGTTATAACAGATTTTGGGATCTCAAATGACCTCATACCCTTGACTGTATTTCTATACTTGAACATAGTTAGCATTTAGACAGTCAAAAACAAAAAATTATTTGACTAATATTTTTTCAAATACTTTCAAAATATTTGAAATTGTTAACTATTGTGACTTATAGTACTTTTTATGTAATTTTTAAATATGTAAATTTATTTTTTTAAAATTAAATATTTAATATCTGAATTCACAACAAACATTAGCTAATTTGATCCTCGTACTATGAATCAACCCACAAATTGAGCATAACAACAACAGCTAGCCAACACAATGTGTTATAAAAATATAGGTGGAAGCGTAAGCTCTAATGTTGGTGCGTGATTTCTCGCAGGCTATCTGCATCATTCCTAAAGAGCATAAATTTTTATTTAGTAAATACCAAGAAAAATTGGAGTCAATCCCACTTTACTCCCCTAACATTTTAGGGTTGGGAAATGATACCCCCTCCACATATTGAATGGAACGATAACCCCCTTATGTAATATTTTCCGGTGAGATTTTTTTTTTTAATAAAGATCTTTTTTTTTTTAGAATTAAATTACAAAATTATATAACTCTTTTTATTGTCACATTCACCTATTCCGCAGAAAATAATGCAATTATCTTTTAGGATATAACTACTTCGAATAATCTATATATCTATATAATTGCAGGACATAGGTTAGGTAATGTGGCGCTCTCACGTATCAGAATTGTTATTTATCTTTTTTCCTGTTTTTTTTGCCTTTTCCCACATTTTTCTATTAATTATTATCAATTGTTTCCTTTAAAAAAGTGAAGGCCGAATGGTTGCATCTCTTCAGTAAACGCTACAAATGCCTACGAACAGCAATGGGTTGTGGTTAAAAGCAAAAGTTGTTTCATTAAAATTTTCCATTAGAGTCCACATTAATCCACTTCTCTTATTAAGATCAACTTTACGTTAGGAAACAACATCTCGCCAACAAGTCAAAAGGTACATCGACAATAGTTTTTAAAAATATTTTTTAGTTTTCTTTGATTTTGGAGAAAGACATTTCATCAGTGTTACTTTATTCACTGCGATTTCGCCTATCATTGTCGAATTTATTTACATTCATTATTTCATCCATCATTTACCAAAATACCAAGCAACTTTTGAAAAACACCTTCATTGATTTAGGTACTAAGATTTGTGCATTTTTGTTGATTTGTTATCTTTTGAATGTTTAGATATATCAACAAACTTTTGTTTAGTTTTTGTTTGTAATTTGATTATTTAAAAAAAAAAAAAGATCACTTTTTTCCTATTTCGGTTAAAGTTATGGTTTGATTTGAATTTTTTTAGTTATTGAAAATTTAAGTTTTGCAAAGTACAATTATGTTATTGTTATAAACTTGTATACTTACATTATTTTCTGGGAAAAAATCTTAAAGATATTCTAATTTTTATAAAACTTATTGTTTGGTTATTTTAAGATTAGAATATTTGAAAAATATCATTTCATAAATTAAATTTATGAAATTCTTAAAGATGCTTTTTTTTATATTCTATATATTAATTACGGATAATTTCAACAACCTCCTTCCATGTTTTACTTCATAGCACCAACCTTTCATGTGATTCATAATATTACGCTTACCACTCTTATTTTGATTTCTTTGAAATAATTAATTTATTTATTTCTAACGTTAAAAAATTACAATATAACAACTTTACCTTTGCTATTACCGCACCTATAATCAGCTAAAAGAACAATTAGTATAGATGTTGTTTGGAAATCAACATGTATACTAGCTAGCCCGTCAAACAATAAAGTGCAAGGACAAGGATGGGTCAGATTGTGCACAGGAGCAAGAAATTGACTATTAATGAAGAACAAGAAGCCCTATTTGACCTTAGAAGGTTAACTAAATGCATCGAGAATATTTTGGTTTTACCTCTTATATTATTCTTTTACAAAGTGAAAATAAAATAGAAATTTGAGTTTAAATATAGACTTTTAGTATGAAAAATGTTTACTTGGTGTGTTCATTTTACTAATTATTTGTTCATGCATTAATAAAATCATTGTCTTCTAGTGTTCATTTTACTAATTATCCATTCATGCGTTAATAAAATCATTGTCTTCTAAAGAGATTAGGTAAAGAGAGTTTAACTGTTTTGTTTGCATAATCTTATTAAATTGATAACAACGTTTCTGAAAAGCGTTTAAACGAGAAGGAAGAGCGAGAAGACTTATATAACTTTAAAAAGAGTTAGCTTCCCTTCCCAATAGGAATTTTTTATTTGAATTTGTTATTTTATTTTATTTTTTTCATATCGATCTTATCCTTATACTTTTAACTTTTCATCTTATTAATATTTGTCTAAGATTATACAGTTATGTTTTGTATTATCAAATTTTTCATATCTTTTCTACATCAATTAAGTTACATGTTTAACCGCGCGAAGCGCGGGTCAATTAACTAGTTTGTTAATAAATTTCACGTTAGGAGTTAATATTTTTTTAAATGGTATGTTAAAGGTTTAGTGAACTAGTGTTTTGAACCGGAGGGAGTAATATAATTTTAAAATTTTCATTTCACTATTAATAAGATGATTTATAGTCATACATATATCTTATAATTTATTTTAGACCACAAATTTTAAGAGTTCTTTTTTAAAACTTTGTGTCTAGTCAAAATTTTCATATCAATTGGTACAGAAAGTAGAATTTTACCAAATTTTTAATTTGGCATAAAACGCACACGTTGAATGAGATTTATATATGTCCTAAATAAAAGTGTCGAATGGTCCGAAAGATGTCCTAAATAGCATAGCTCTTGAAGAGAAAATCAACAATTTTTTAAATTTTAGTTCATACAATCTTTTTTCAAAAACTCTAAAACTTTAAACACCAATTAAAATCAAGGAAGAAAAATTATTGATACAACATTTGTTATTGACTTATGGTAATAAAAATTATTGATAAAACGAATGTCACATAGCTTAAAATTTATTAACAAATTATTCCAAGTAGTTGTTATATTCTAAAAGATAAGTACATTATTTTCGACAGAATAGGTGAATGGGATAATAATAAGAGTTATATATTTTTGTAATTTAATTCTAAAAAAAAAAAAATCTTTATTCAGAAAAAAGTAGATTCTCACCGGAAAATATTACATAAGGGGGTTATCGTTTTCATTCAATATGTGGAGGGGTTATCGTTTCCCAACCCTTAAATGTTAGGGGGGTAAAGTGGGATTTACTCAAAAGTTACAGCTAACAGTTTCTGCCATTAAGTACAAGGGAGTCCGGAACCAAAATGCCCCAAAAAAAATCACTTTGAACCAAAATACCCCAACAAAAAAAAAATGTTATAAAAGTATCTTTAGCGCAGTAATTTACTGCACTAAAGCAGTTCACGGAGACGGAGCCGTTAACTGCTTTAGCGCATACCCAAAAAAAAAAAATGGCCAACTTTATTTTTTGCAACACTTAGTGTTTTTTTCCATACTTTGACCAATGATTAGTTGTGTGTCAAGACTCTGAAACGTCAATATTTTATATAGAACCTGGTATTTTTTTCTGCGTACAATAATGTAGGCTCAATACATCAAGGATACGTAAACGTTCGGATCGTCATTTTAGGTGTTGAAAAGGTACCCGAAGTAAGTTTTATTTGTAAACTTTAGGTTTAAGTCTTCTATATACATAGACGTCCATTTTTGTTTGAAGACTTGTTGTCATTAGCTTAAGGTTTTTTATTTTTAGGGTTTAGATTTATTGAAAATAAAGTCATTGCCAAAAGGTTTTTAACTGCTTTAGCACAGTATTTTACTGCGCTAAAGATTTTTTTTTTTAGATATATTTGTATACCGCAGTAAAATAACGAGCATTAAAAAAAAATGGCAATTTTTTTTTTTTTTTGCAACACTTAGTGTGTTTTTTCATACTTTGACCAACGATTAATCGTGTGTCAAGACTCCGAAACGTCAATATTTTATATAGAACCTGATATTTTTTTCTGCGTATAATAATGTAGGCTCAATACATCAAGAATACGTATACGTTTGGATCGTCATTTTAGGGGTTAAAAAGGTGTCCGAAGTAAGTTTTGTTTGAAAAAACTTAGTGTTTGACTATAAGGTTATTTTAGTCAACTTTATATGTCGAGAAAATTAGTCAGCTTTATTTTCAAAATTTGAAAGCGCAGAAGTGAAATTGACATTCACAGCTACATTACCCCGGGATTTTTACGTTGAAATCTATTGCGTATCATCATCTTATAAGTAAATAAAACTGAAAATTTCACGTCAATTTGGGGGAAAATTGAAATTGAATGGGATAAAAGGTGTTTTTTTTTTTAAATCGGCTCGGCCAAACCGCCTTGCGGCAGTTTGTCCGCGTAGATCTTGAAAAAATACGCAAGTTCAAAAAAAAAAAACTCGCAAAACGGACGTCCGAGCGCAAAGTTATGACCATCTAAATTTGACCACTTTACAACTAGTTTTTCTCCCTATATTTTTTAGAATTATATTTATATTCAAAATAAACTTATGTCGTGATTAAAAAATAACACGCTTAAATCAAAACCTTAAAAAATAAAACACTTAAACCTTAAACAAAACTTACTTCGGGTACTTTTTCAATCCCTAAAACGACGATCCGAACGTTTACGTATCCTTGAAGTATTGAGCCTACATTATAGTACGCAGAAAAAAATATTAGGTTCTATATAAAATATTAACGTTTCGGAGTCTTGACACACGACTAATCGTTGGTCAAAGTATGGAAAAAACACTAAGTGCTGCAAAGAAAAGATTTATTAAAATAAGATGTCGCGATCTTTTTATGAAAAAAAAAACACTAAGTGTTCCTTAAGTGTGTTATTTTTTAATGCCTAACTTTATTTTGAATATGTTGCAAAAAAAAAAAAAAAACGCGTAAATCGGACGTCCGAGCGCAAAAAATCGCATATATTCGAAATAAAGTTACGCTTTAAAAAATAACACACTTAAATCTAAACCCTAAAAATAAAAAACTTTAAGTTAATGACAACAAGTCTTCAAACAAAAATGGACGTCTATGTATATAGAACACTTAAATCTAAAGTTTACAAACAAAACTTACTTCGGGCACCTTTTCAACCCCTAAAATGACGATCCAAACGTTTACGTATCCTTAATGTATTGAGCCTACATTATTGTACACAGGAAAAAATATCAGGTTCTATAAAAAATATTGACGTTTCGGAGTCTTGACACACGACTAATCATTAGTCAAAGTATGGAAAAAAACACTAAGTGTTGCAAAAAATAAAATTGGCCAATTTTTATTTTATTTTTTTGTACTGTTTCTATTAGAATTTTTTTTTTTAACTGCTTCTATAACGCAGTAAAATACTGCGCTAAAGCAGTTAACGGCTCCGTCTCTGTGAACTGCTTTAGCGCAGTAAATTACTGCGCTAAAGGTACTTTTGTAACATTTTTTTTTGTTGGGATATTTTGGTTCAAAGTGATTTTTTTAGGGCATTTTGGTTCCGGACTCAGTACAAGGCCAGGACACTTCAATTTTAAATTAATTTGAATTATATTTACTTGCTCTCTAAAATGGATTGTCAATTTTGTAAATCTTTCAAAAACTTGAAAAAGGAGTTTTTACATTCTGAAATAAACGCCTTCTCAGTACTTTCAAAAGCTATTTTTTTCCGGTAAATACTAAAAACTAAAGTGATTTTTCTTTTTCTTTTGTTTTGTTTTTTTTGTTTTTATTTTTTATTACATAGGGGTAGAAAAAAAGATTACAACGTACGGATTCGAACTCTCACCAATAAATTAAAGTTCAAGCAGTCAGTCAACTTAGTTACTAAATCTCTTCCTTTTACTTTTTAGTCCATTTATGAGGGTGTTGATAAAATTCAAGATAAGGAGTGTTTATAATTTGTACACCTGGAAAGTAACAATAAAGTACTTCTCTTTCAATTTATGGCTGCCTTTAATTTCTTTAATAATTTGTTTAAAAGGGTTACGTACTTTTTATTTTGGGATAAAGTATAAGAATACTCCCGAATTATGACGAAATTATCAGGTACACATTTAAACTAGGTGAGCATCCTGTTATCCTCCTAAATTTAATTTTTCTGTATTAGTACACATTTAAACTATGTAAGGGTCATATTACCACCATGAACTTAATTTTTCTCTGTTATTTACACCACTGAATTATTTTTGTCCAGTTTTGCTGCTGTCTAAGTGCAGTTTTTGGCTGCTGTTTGATGCAGCTTTTAGTGAATTGTTTGCCTAGTTTTGGTTGTTGTTTTGGTGCAGTTTTTGCTGCTATTTTTGTCCAGTTTTGATCCAATGGCAGGAACAAGACGAACAACTTGCAAGTTTAACATTTTGATATATTAACTTTTATAAAAACACATCTCTAATTAAAAATCACATTTTCAAAGTCCTTTTTTAGACTCCTTGTCCAATTAGAACACATAAAATAAAACTGAAGGGGTAATTGTTGTAAACAAATATAGGAAACGTCAAATCAAGTTAACCTGGGATGAGCAAAGGGACCCCGCTTAGACTAGCGGTAGGATCAAGTCATAATCGTATAAACAGTCATGGACAAAATTGGTAAATCAACAAATAAAGACAAGGTAGAACTATTATTTTTAAGTTAAGAATTTGGAGAACGGGGACCCCACCTGGAAAAGATAGCCGTTAGAGAAGGTAAGTAGCGGCTGGCATAATAAAAACAGCCCAGTTCCCAAACCCTAGACATAATAATTCTTTTATTTTTTCAGCTTTAATCCACAGACCATAAGTTTCCAATGCAAAAGCCAAAGCATTTTTAGTTGTATAAAGCTTTATGGACAGACCAAAAAAACTAGCCGTTATAGCCTTTTTATTTTTTTAGCTACATTAGTTAAAGGGCCTTATGAATCTGATATTACACCTGACACTTTTCATGTCTCCCAATAAAACTCACTCATAGATTCCTCCTCCATTTTAGCTCTATTATTATTATTGTGCTCCACTTCACGTGGAAACCCCAGCTCCTCTTACTACAAAATCTTCTTGTAGTGTCAACTTACTGTTTAGTTTCAAATTAGGAAGAGAGTAGAGGGAAAAAAAGAAACTAGAAAGGTTTCATCTTTTATTATCTTATATTCTATTCTGAGACTTTAGGTAAAGTGGTAATGGGAGATCAAGATCGAGATTTTAGTAGTTTTGAGCCATACCCTTTTCGAGTTAACGAGTTTTTAACCCGAAAAGGAGCTTGGAGATGCATAATTTCTGATGATGAGAAGGAAAAATGGAAGATGGAAGATGGTGTTTCTACCTCATTGAGGTGTTCAAAAAGGTTCTTTTTGTTTGCCCAATTTTTCTTGTTATTTCAGCTACTAATATCTGGAATTCAGCCAGCTTTAGGTCAAGATTGGGATGGGATAATTATCACAGCATCAGATTTTCAAGCATTACAAGCATTTAAGCAAGAGTTGATTGATCCAAAAGGGTTCTTGAAAAGCTGGAATGACAGTGGAATTGGAGCTTGTTCTGGTGATTGGGTTGGTATTAAATGTGCTCAAGGACAAGTTATTGTAATCCAGCTTCCATGGAGAGGTCTAGGTGGAAGAATTACTGAAAAAATTGGGCAATTTCAAGCTCTTAGAAAGCTTAGCCTCCATGATAATGTCATTAGTGGTTCAATTCCTTCTACTTTGGGTCTCATACCCAATCTTAGAGGACTTCAACTCTTCAACAATAAGTTGTCTGGTTCTGTTCCTGCTTCTCTTGGTTTATGCCCTCTTCTTCAAACACTTGATCTTAGCAATAACTCATTGTCTGGTACAATTCCACCTAGTCTTGTTAATTCAACTAAGCTTTCTAGGCTTAACGTTAGCTACAATTCTTTGTCTGGATCTATCCCCACAAGTCTCACACAATCTCCTTCCCTCATTTTCCTTGACCTCAAATATAACAATCTTTCAGGTTCAATTCCAGATTCTTGGGATGGAAATGGAAAAGGCCTCGTCCAACTCCAGTCCCTTACACTTGATCATAATTCCTTCACTGGAAGCATTCCTGCTTCTTTAGGAAAGTTGAATGAACTTCTTGATCTTTCAATTAGTCATAACCAAATGACTGGAGTTATCCCAAGTGATGTTGGGAGACTTTCTAGACTTAGAACACTTGATTTGTCTTACAATGCCATTAACGGAAGCTTGCCTGATAGCTTCTTCAATCTATCCTCACTTGTGGTCTTGAACTTGGAAAGCAACCAACTTGATGACCAAATTACAGCAGCCATAAACAAATTGCAAAAACTCACATTTCTCAATTTGAGGAGTAACCATTTTAGTGGTGATATTCCAGTCACTATAGGAAACATTTCTGCTCTTAGACAACTAGATTTAGCTCATAACAATCTAAGTGGAGAAATCCCAGCTTCTTTAGGTGATTTACCAAATCTTAGTGCCTTCAATGTCTCATATAACAATCTGTCTGGTCCTGTTACAACTGATCTTGCTCAGAAATTCACCTCGAGTGCCTTTGTGGGAAATCTTCAGTTATGTGGTTACAGTCCTTCAACCCCATGTCCAATATCTCCAGCTACCCAAGCAGCTCCATCCACCGAAACACCAAAAAAACGAGGTCGTAAACTAAGTAATAAGGACATAATTCTCATAGCAGGAGGGGCAGTTCTCATAATTTTGATTCTGCTATGTTGCATTCTCCTATGCTGTTTGATCAGGAAACGAGCTGTAGCGAAAGCAGGGAAGGATGGTGAAGCCACCGGTAGGATGGGTGCAGCAGCTAGAGGTGAAAAGGGTGTTCCACCAACTGCTGGAGAGGTTGAAGCAGCAGAAGGAGGAGATACAGGAGGAAAACTTGTCCATTTTGATGGACCTATTGTGTTCACAGCAGATGATCTTCTATGTGCAACTGCCGAAATAATGGGAAAGAGCACTTATGGTACAGTGTATAAGGCCACATTAGAGGAAGGCGATCAAGTTGCTGTGAAAAGATTGAGAGAGAAGATCACAAGAGGTCAAAGGGAATTTGAGACTGAAGTCAATATTCTTGGAAAGATCAGGCATCCAAATCTTCTCGCGCTTAGAGCATATTACATGGGTCCCAAAGGAGAGAAACTTCTTGTTTTTGACTACATGCCTAAAGGAAGTCTGGCAACTTTTCTTCATGGTAAGCGAGGAAACAGTTTTCCATTTTACTTTTGGTTTGCTCTTACTTGTGGATTTAGATTATAAATCTACTGTTCTTTGCAGCTCGCGGCCCTGATACACCAATTGATTGGGCAACAAGGATGAAAATAGCAAAGGGTACAGCAAGGGGCTTGCTCTTCCTGCATACAAATTCCAACATCATTCATGGGAATCTTACATCCAGCAATGTTTTACTTGATGAAAACACAAATGCAAAGATTGCAGATTATGGTCTTTCGCGCCTTATGACTGCTGCTGCAAATGCAAATGTGATTGCAACTGCTGGAGCACTTGGCTATCGGGCACCTGAACTTTCCAAGCTCAAAAAGGCCAACACGAAGACAGATGTATACAGCCTCGGAGTCATTATACTGGAACTTCTAACTGGGAAGTCCCCAGGAGAGGCGATGAATGGTGTGGATTTGCCTCAATGGGTTGCATCAATTGTGAAAGAGGAGTGGACCAATGAGGTGTTTGATCTAGAACTAATGAGGGATGCATCCGTCATAGGTGATGAATTATTGAATACCCTGAAATTGGCTTTGCACTGTGTTGATCCGTCGCCATCAGCTAGACCAGAAGTTCAGCAAGTTCTCCCGCAACTTGAAGAAATTAGACCTGAAACAGCTACGAGTTCTGGGGATGATGGTGCTGCGGCTCCCTCAGCAAGCGATGAATAGATACTATCAGATTTCTCATCTAAGTAATTTTTAGGCAGGTGTTACGAGTTTAGGTGCCACTATTCTTTCATTCTTGAATTAGGTTGGTCAAGAGAGTGATTTTATTCTTCTACTGTCTGTAGATACCCTAGTGTGTGCTATTTGTTTTCTTATTTGAGCTGCAATGGAATCCTCCTAATTTCCGTAACATCTGGTCCTAGAGAACGTTCAGTTATAGCATCTAAATAAGAGACTCACGTTCACTCGCGTTACCAAGAAATACAGTAAAACTGAGTATGCAAGTGACGAACAAAATGCGATGCCTTTTTTCAGGTCTTCTTATTTTCAGAAACCAACCCCTCACATCAAACAAAAAATAGACATTAGGAGACGTTACCAAATATTATTTTTGAATGGCGTACGATGCAACAACGCAATAGAGGTAACCGAAATATTACACAATGGTGTAAAACTGAGCATGCAAGTGACGAACAAAATGCGATGCATTTTTTCGGGTCGTCTTATTTTCAGAAACCAACCCCTCACATCAAACAAAAAATAGACATTAGGAGACGGTACCAAATATTATTTTTGAATGGTGTACGATGCAACAACGCAATAGAGGTAACGGAGTTCTGAAAAAGAAGAATTAGAGAAGCATTTCATGAAATTTGTAGGTATACAGGTTTGTGTACAATGTGCAGCATAGGATCCATCCTTACGAGGAAAATATAACAAGACCACATCTACTGTATAAGTAAAAATTTGATTAAAGTCTCCAAAGATTTTTCCAATTCCTAGTCAGGCTTGAGGATCTGCAGCAGTTTGTTAAATGAAAGTTCCCAGAAGTTATCAATTAGAACTTTACGAAGAAAAAATGTTGGATCAAACATCTACGCCTAAAATATGAACATGTCTCTAAGCTAGTATACAAACAAGTACAGTACAAAGGAAGGGGAAAGGGAAGGGGGATAGAGAAACTAAAAAATAAAGACAAGCTAAAAAGCCATTATATACAGTAACTCCTCAGCTACCATGTTTTGCATATCCACTTGTTTCCTCTGCAACCGTCTCCCAAACATTTGCCATCTTTTCTGCATATCCTGCCTGGTAAAACTCAACATGTTACTTTCTCCTATAAATCTTTTCCAAGGGAATAGAAGGAGGAACAAGTAAAGGGCTAACTCTTGCTGGAAAGGAATATCATTAGTAACATTTCAACTGACAACAGCAATAACAGAATGCTTGATCCAGTTCACAGGTGACCTACCTTATCTAAGAAAAGTTTAAATGTGACCTAAAGTTTCAAGTATGCCCGACCAAATATTTTACCTTGTCACAAGAAAGTTCAAGCGGTTTTGCTCATATAATGTTTTTATGCCCCAGAAATGAAATGATTGCAACAATTTTAAGCTAATCAATTCTAATACAGATTGCTCCAACAGGAAAGCCTACTACAGCAAAAACAAAAAGGATAGAGGAAGGTAAGAAAATTGTTTGAGTTGAGTTGATACTGTATGTTAGCCTGCAGGTTAAGCACAATACTGTTTACCATGTAAAGATTATTATAAGCATTTCTTTTCAAAAGTTCTCCATAAAGATGGCAACAACCACTGATTCACAGTATGTATACCCTCTCTCGCATTTAAATGCGGGGCCAGATTTAAGGGTCTTAGTTCTGTTATAGAATCCTGTGCTACAGAATGAATCCAGTCACCATCCAATTTAACAATATGGCTTAACGAAATGAAGGACTTCAAGTAGTTCAATGAAGCTGGCAAGAGAAATAAAAGAGCGGATCAACCTCCTCAATGCCTTAACTTACTGAAAACTAGAATGAACATCAGAAGCAACTCCATTTGATTGGCAGTAGAGTCCCGAATTTCTAATATGGACACAATTGCTACATGCGTAGGATGTCTCCAAAGTTATTCAGAACACATGCTTGTATTCCAAATCATATAGTGGATTAGGACTCGCAATTATGCAACCTAAGAACTAATTAACAGCTGTTATCTTATCCAGAAGAGAGTAACTAGAAATGGCTAAAAGAGCCCAGAAGTATAAAGATTGAAAGTATGCTGTCGACTTCCCTAAAGATGACCATTTGACCTGATGGAAATATAGCAATGCAGAACAGCATTCCATCAACATTTCACACGATTTCAAGTACACAATTCCTGACATTATCACAAAATATTCCGTGTCTCTAGTTCCTGCGCTCATAGCTTCTGAAACCACAGAAACAGACCCAAGATCACACATTAGCACTTAATTGATTATCAATCTTCCACTTCCCACCATATAAACCAAATGACCAGCACCATTTCAGGTAATTATCAGCAAGTTATCAGTCTCAACAGCTCTTAATTTGTTAAAAATTCAGTTCTTAAATACCTTAGTCTTTACTCTTCCTGGGACAAGAATGCAGTGCAAAACCCACAGAAAACTCTTACATTTGTGATGTGCCACTCAATCCTAGTGTGGGGCATAGCAGGACACTCATCACATATAGTCCATCAGTTATGCATCACTATACCTTGACTTCAAAGGAGTTAAAGCAGGGTAATAATCCTCAGCGATGGGAAACAGAAATCTACCAATGGACCTTGTCTCAAATCATGTATTGACTTGCTCGTTGAGACACAATCATAAAGGAAATGAGACAAGAGGAAACATTTTCATTAAGGCAATAAAGAAATGACCGAAGATTACGACCTGTTCGGCTGTTCCCAAGCCCCATTGCGGAGCTATCTCCTTTATCAGGCATGTGAAGAGGAGATGCACGGATGCCCCATAGCGGAGGTGTGAGGGTTGGCTATGGATGGTTTCAAGAGAGGTAGAGGTAGGCCGAAGAAGTATTGGGGAGAGGTGATTAGATAGGACATGGTGCAATTACAGCTCACCAAGGACATGACCATAGATAGGAGGTTATGGAGGACACGGATTAGGGTAGAAGGCTAGTAGGTAGTTGAGCGTTGTCACGCTTATCTTTCCATCCTTGTAGTCGTAGTATTACTCTGGTAGTTTCTTGTCCTTTGATTTCTGTTATTACTTGGTGCTTCTTGTACTTTAATGATCGTATGATTTTTGTGGCAATTAGGCTACTGTTCCTTTTTTCAGAAAACTTGATTTCTGTTAGTTATTATCTGTTGTTTCTTTTCTTCTGTTATTTCCTTTTCCGGATTGCTTTTGTTTGCTTTTCTTTGAGCCGAGGGTCTATCGGAAATAGCCTCTCTACCTCCCAAGGTAAGGGTAAGGTCTGCGTACACTCCACCCTCCCCAGACCCCACTTGTGGGATACACTAGCTATCTCCTTTATCAGCTCTTTCTCAGCTTCCCCTCGTCATTTACCTATTCAACCCAACTTTTCTGTATTCAGGTAGAAAATTAACAAACTCAGTTTGCATATAGCAATGAAATAGGATAGAGTAGGGAGAAGCAATCCTGAAGTCTGCATGTTGTGGAAGAGGTTAGGGAGGATGCAATTATTATATTGTAGTCCTTTCTAAAGAAACTGAAACAAGGATCCTCCCTTTCTCCCAAGAGATTTAGTTGTTCATGAAAAGCCTAAAAGAATAAGAGCCAGACGTAAGAAAAACAATAGTGAAGACCCAAAACTGGCTTTATGACAGGAAAAACATAGCTGTTAGATGACTATTCTCGCAGTACAGGTGGTAAATTCTGATATCCTCTGCAGCATAGTTATTTTCCTATTACTCGTGTCTACAGGGGAAAAGTTAGCCCTCCTCATCCTTTTTCTTTTTTGGATTAGATTTTCAGATGAAATCTGCCATCTTCCGCTCTAATAATATTTTCTCTAAGGGAAAACACAAGACAAGCTGATATCTTGCAAATTTACTTTCTTGTACTTGCTAAAATAAAACAAACTAAACACTACCACTTTTTGGGAAGTCGGTGGAGAAAGGACATTACCCTGACTATAATTGGTTAAAAACAGATATAACTAGATTAAGTGTGCTTAACATCAGAAGTTCAAAATGGTCTATATTTATAGTTGGACGTATTGGAAGAAATCAAATGCCTCTTATAAGCACTATACAAGGGAAAAACAAAAGCATGTTCCTCATAACAATGCTAAATCAATGATTTCCTGCATTTGATGCGGCAACATTAGAAGACAGATACTTCTTTTTTTATCAGTCTAGAAGACAAAGATACCTGATTGACAATAAATCCTTTCAACATTCCCAAGAAGTCATCATGTCTTTCCTTCTCAAATCTCTCAAGCTCATTCTTGTTGTTTTCCTGCAAGTTTCACCATCAAACAACTATAATGTTAATCTCATTGAAAACGATATAAAACTAAAGAAAATAGAAGAGAGATAAATTAAATATCCTCTATACAGCAGTTATATACTTCCCCTGAAAAGAGACCAATTTAAAAATCTAATAAACAAGTATTGCCTTCCTACGAAAACCATTATGTCAAACCAAACAAGCTGAACTGGTAACACATGCATCGTCACTCTCGTGAATGAATCGGGAGCCTGGTTGGAGGGGTTTTACATAAAATAACTTCAGTACTTGCTATTATTAAAAAGAAACTAATGAAAAATCATTTAATGAGCACTGATTTAGCAAACTTAGTCATTCTTGAACGAACATGGACGCCCAAGACTAAACATCATTGACAGTAATAGGTTGAACAAATAAAAAATCATAACAAGCTTTTTTATCAGAAAAGAGACTCTAAGAAGCCACATTCAAGCAAGACTTATCAACTTCTTAGGAACATTGAAAATATAATTATCTGCTCTATTGTAGCATGATTGGTGATATTAAGTGCCCCACCTTGGTTGAGGAATAGGTAGTTGTCTCTTTTGGGAAATCCTCACCTTATGAAATAGCTTTCTGGGATGGGTTAGGCCCAAGGTCAACTTTCTTAACATGATATCAGAGCCAGAACCATCTTTATTCTTGGTTTACCCAATGTTGGGCCCTAGCTACATTATACATGCACCAGATGTCAAGTGTGCCGAGGGGTGTTACGTGTCCCACATTGGTTGAGGGGATGGGTTAAGTTAGGACATGTTTGAATAGTAACTCTTTTGCCCCCGGCGTACCTGCATTACCTAGACTGTACATAGTTGACAGCACCTGATTAATCAACTAGATATATTGTTCCAACAATCAGGTTTGTGAGAACTTTATAAGAATCTTCCGGATAAACCTTCTGGGGAAGTAGGACTGTTCAATCCCAATCTTAAACACTTGTAAAGCTGTTGTCACATTCTACCAGAGTTGTAGAAACCTCACTCTATGTTACACTAATCCAAGAATAGAGCTTTAACAGTCTTTAATAGAATCAGGCATGAACAAGATCCAGTCCTATGAAATTGTAGGTTGCCTACTTTGGTTCCACTTGTGGCGCTCAGAGTCATAAGTGAGAGATGATGTGTACCAGAATATCATGAACTCGATGGCTATGGCCTATTTTCATCCCAGCATTATTTGAAAAATATATCGTGAAAGTCTGGGTTTACCCTGTGCGCACCCGAAGGGTAGCGGCTGCGGGTTCCCATGTCATCAAAAAAAAAATATCGTGAAAGTAAAAAACTGCAGATAGGAGGCCAGTACAAATCAGTCAACCAGGTGAAGCATTTTGATTGACTTTCCATTGCGGTCTATTTATCACTTTTTGCCCCGAATTACTGAATAATTGCTAATGCTGGTTCTTTTCTTTTTCGGATAACCATGTTGGCCGAGGGTCTTCCGGAAACAGCCTCCCTATCTTCCGAGATAGGGGTAAGGTCTGCGTACACTTTACCCTCCCCAAATCCCACATTGTGGGATTCCACTGGGTATGTTGTTGTTGTTGTTGTTGTTGCATGTTGTCCGAACTTAGCTTGCGCGCACCTCGACTCACAGGGTACCTGCTCCCTCTCACAAGCACAGGTCCCGGGTAACTCTGTCCACCAAAGCTTGGACAGATGGGAAGAAACCACCTAGTGCTTTTTTTACTCCACTAGGATTTAAACTTGGGAGCTCATGGTTCTCAACGCACTTCATTGACCACTAGGGCACATCCTTGGATGCAAGCTAATGTTGGTCCTTGACAACAACTCAACATATCAATACTTGGGCGTACGTGTAATAGTCCAATTATTGTGAATTAAACTTGAACTTGGAACTGAGTATAATTAGTCCAATTGTTGTTAACTGACCAGCACCCAGAGGAATTTAGCCAGAAAATATGCTATGTTCAAGATTAACATCAAGAGTTTCAGTCTGTTTAAACACAGTAAAGAGGATTCATCGTTTGAAGAAAAGAGACAATGATGGAGATGATATGGTGAGCTTACCAAGTAGTGAAGAAAATGAAGATAACAAAAATCAGAAAGCTTATTTTAGTTGCATAACTAACTATTAACATGTGATATTACCTTGATCCGCTCATACTCCCTCACAGCAGAACTTTTGGCATCTTCAGTAACTCTAAGAGTTCCCCTGAGCTCTTCTATTTTGTGAATTCTGGAGCTGTCCCCACCAAATATCTTAGATGAAGCAGTTTCAAGTTTCTCGATCCTCGACCTTAGTGATGATAGATCAGACAACAATGTCTGTACAGTCAAAAGAGCACTTGACCTATCGGAAAATGCATTGTTCACAGCTAACATCACTCCAAGGTATTCATGGAGCTTATCCTGTAACATATCAACAATTGAACAGATAATAAACAAACGCAAAGACTATCGGTGCAAAAACTTCTTAAAATTAGTAAATCACAATTAGGTAGGATGTGTCCGAAGTCCGAACAGGATAGTCTCTGATGAATGTGGAACTTTGTCTGATTAAGGATATTGGGTGCATCTCTATAAGTCAGCTTGCACTGGTAGGAACTTACCAAATGCTTGACGGTTTGTGCATTTAGCTCCCTATATAGTCTGCTTGCCTTTACAGAAGCAGTTGCCACATTCTTCATATCAGCAGCCCTTGTTCTTTGTGAATCATAAACTGCTTGCTCTGTCTCAAACTTTGTTAACTTGACAAAAGCTAGGCCCATTTGCCCCATGGTTTCTCCAATATCCTGCTGAGCTTTCACAAGTGCTTCAGCCTGAAGAATTATATGAATAGACTGCTCAGTGCCAGTAATTGTCAAATAACTTTCCCAACATAAGACTACTTAATAGCTCAAACGAAGATATTCATGCTCAATCTAAGAAAATACTGCATACAGCACAGGCAGACGGCAGTACTTTCATGATGAATCTTATGATTATGTGTAGTAAAGTAACTAAACACATCAAGTGAATTTGCAGTAATCCAAACTGAAATTCCTTTAAAGTTCCAGCAATAATGTGCATATTGAACAAGAATGTTTTTCTTGGTAACAAGGGAACCGCAGCTGCTAATCTTTGGATGCGCTCTGGGTAAACCCCGCTCCAGTGTAATAGACCGCAAGCCACACAGGAGATGTAAACCGCACTAAGCAAGCCTTGTGGGACCAGCTCGACCGAGAAATGCATGCAGGTGGTATCAAACCCAGGACCCCCATTTGGGAGATCTCCTACTCAACCAACTCGACCACCATTGAAGTGGCGTTGAACAAGAATATAAGACCAACTTTATTGTACTGCTATAATAATCAATCAAATGTAAACATGCCAAATATTTACTTATCCACATTCAAAAGAACAAGAACACATAGTAAGATTCCTTTTTTAGCATATACTCCCTCCGTTTCAATTTATGTGAACCCATTTGACTGGGCACGACATTTAAGAAAGAGTGAAGACTTTTGAAACTTATGATTCAAAATAAGTCTTGAATATTTGTGTGACTGTAAATCATTTCATAAAGTGAATTTGTTTCCAAATTAGGAAAGAGGTCATTCATTTTGGCACAGACTAAAAAGGAAATAAATTCACATAAATTGAAACAAAGGGAGATTAATTAACCTGCTGAGACAAATTGCTGAGTTGCTGCTCAAAATCCTGCAACTTCTGCTTCTTTTCCAATAAGTCCTTGTTCTCCTCCACTACAGGTGGCTTCACACCACCCCAATCATTAGCCACAGATTGTTTCAACTCCCTAAACATTCTCAACAAGTCCCTACCTCCCTTGGCAGGCTGAGCCACCTCATTCGCATCCACCATTCCCCCAACCGACTCACCAAACATCTGTTTCGGTAGCTGCACCGCTCCATCCAACATCCTCGACGCCACATCTGTATTCCTCACCAACGGCAGCTTCCCATTCGCCTGTACAAACAGCCTTAGCTCCTCACTTCTCCTTATCACAGGATGCGCAGCTAATCTCCTCAGGTACTTCTCCAGTGCTGCTCTCCTCTGTTCCACAAACTCCTGTTTCTGCATCACCTGTGAAAGAAAAAATATTTTATGATAAACTCTATAAATCTCTGAATGCTCTATACAATCTCCACAATATGAAAACAGGTAGCAACACCCGGTATGAAACCTAATTTAACTCAAAACAGGAAAACACAATTCCTATATAAATTTGACTATACATAAATCCTAACCTGACTCTCAACTACACTCTTGTCCGGCCTTAACGGAATGAAAAAACCTCTGTACGACTCGGCTAATCGGTCAGATAAAGTCACCACGTCTCTAAATCTCCTCCGAACGCTAAATTCAGTTCCGTCAAACTCAGGTAAATTCGTCCTTGTAGTAATTAGGTACGTAACGTAATTTGTTCCACCTGGCACGAGGGAAGTCGAGAGTTCTTGCTCTTTTTGTGGATCAGAAACGGTGATACTCAAAAACTCCGAGGAGGATGAAGGAGATGATGATGATGAAGGAGAAGCGATAGAGTGATGATCATGACCGTTGATTTCAGGAGAAGAGTGATCCGCATCGAAGGATCTAAAAATAGCTTCAGCGTAAGAAGGAGGTTCGAGGATAGAATTGAAGGAATTAGGATTAGGGCTTTGACTTTGTTCAGTTGGGATTTCAGCGAAGGGTAGAGATGAAGAGGAAAGTGGATCAGAGAAAGGATGAGGGCTGTTGGATGAATCGTCGTCGTTGAGGACAAGAGATTCCATTTCCTCTTTGGATGTGTAAAGATGGGACTCTTCGTAACTCTGATTCTCATATCCCATCATCCTTGTTGCTTGGGAAAATCCACTAAAATTCCAAATAGATAAGTGGAAGAAAAAGAAATGCCGGGAAGTGGTCCGGCAAGAAAGGAGCGGTTACGGGGAGTGCACTGCACGGTGAGGGAGTAGTAGTAGAGGACGGTGAGACCGAAGACTGCACGCTGGCAATTGGAAGCACGTGAATAGCATGTGTCGATAAGGAAGCACGTGAATGGCATGTGTCAATAAGGGAGTAACTGATGCCAGTTGTGTATATATTTTAGGGAATTTTACATAAATGACTACACTTTAGGGGTTTAAAATTTGTCATAGCTACAGTTTCAATATTTACATTGCGTAGCTACAGTTTTCCCGCTATATTCAAAAAATGGTTCGCTGTATTTATAAAACGGCCTAGCTGTATTCATGAATACAGCGAATAAAAAAAAAACTTTTCGATTGTATTCAAAATTCGGTTGAGTCAAATTTTACTGTATTCAATTCGGATTTTGCTGTATTCAAATTAGATGTATTCAACTAAAACATCAAAAACACAAAAATTTGCACTAAAAAATTAACGAATACACTCAAAAACTGAATACAAGAAATAAATTTCACTCTATTCATTTGTATACACTTCAAAATTCACTGTATTCATTTGTATACAAGAAATAAAATTAACGAATACACTCAAAACTGAATACAAGAAATAAAATTCCAGTCAGATTCCGGCCAGATTTGGTAGTTCCCGTCCAGATCTGACCGTTGTCACCGTCATCGTCATCAACAACGGATTGTATTCAAAAAGTAGAAAGTCATTTCCGGCCAGATCTGACTTCGTCGTGAGGGAGAAGAGAGAGACGGTGAACAACAACAACAACAACACCGTCAAAATGAATACAAAGTCTCCTAATCATCCCCGCCACAACAATAGCAACAGCCATCGCCGGAGCTTACTTTTCCGGCGAACCACAACAACAACAACACGAACCACAACCAACAGTAGTGACCGGAGCTTACTTCTCCGTCTGGCTTTCGCGTGAAGCAGTGATGACGATGAGGGAGCAGTGACCGGAGCTCGTCCACAACCAACAGCAGTGACTGGAGCTTACTTCTCTGTTTGGCTTTCGCGTGAAGTGTTATGCCCCATTTTAACCGGGTTAATTTAAGAGTACAACATATTGATGATTCCTATTTATTTTGTTTTAAGGAGTCGCCACCTAATTAATTTAACGGTGAATTAGGACACCTAGAGATTAACTAAGGCAAAGTTAAAACTAAACCTCAATTAATAGTCTACTTAACCAGTGTGATTCTAGGTAAGGGCTCTATATTATCCTAAAGGGAAGGGGTTAGGCATCCTTTAGAATCCGTTAACTTACGGTTATCCGACCAAACTTGGGTTAATTAATTAAGAGGAGAATTTGTATAAAAGAGAACTTTGAATGCTATTTTAAATAAAACTTGTAAATATTACTAAGGCTTTAGACAAAATGCTGTTTAGAAATAAAGCTTATAAAAGGTAGTTTGCATGAAAGAGAATTTTAAATGCTATTTAAAGAAAGCTTAAAATGTTGCTAAAATATAGTAAATGCAGTTGAAGATAAGATTTGTAGGAAATTTAATGATTTGCCTATAGATAATAGCTTTTGAGAAAAGGTTTAGCAATTTTAAACTTTGGGATAACTTATGTTGTATGAATGTGACAATGTAGAAGAATCTAGACTTATAAATAGGATTCAACAAGAAATGAGTTTCCTTTATCCTTTTATTACTTCTTATTAATTATGCTTAATTAAAAGTATGCATGATTGATTCAAACTTGAGGAGTTATCTATAAAATATACTTTATATTTGCCTATTAGTGACTTCTTGAAATTTCTAGGATAGAAGGATAAAACACAATTCTTTTAATTCAAATTATGCAATCATGCTATTTTTTTTTTAGAATCAATTATTCGGAAAGTGAGTTGATCGCTAATTATCTTAGATTATCTACCCATTACTAAACCCACTAATGTCTCTAAGATTCATCTAACTTAGCAAAATAAAACATTAGACATACAAGTTAAGTGTAAAAGATAGAATAGGGGAGAGAGTTAAATGGGATCAGCCCATTTTTTAAAGACAACTGCAATTTGTTTGCCATTGGGCTTGGCCCATAATTCTTTTTTGTATGCTTGTGGGCCGCTGCTGCTATATACATGTTATTGGGCTTTGGCCCAAAACTCGTTTCTTTCTTTTGAATATAAGCTGCGGACAGGACTGGAGAGAGGAATAATATTTTCGTTGGGCCTTGGCCCAACACTGAATGCGGATGACGAGTCTCTCGGACTCGTATGTGAGGTTCATGCATAAAAAGATACGAGAGAAAAAAAAATTAGTATACAATCAACAATGCTAAACCTACATAATGTAAACTTGAACAAACAAATCAACGACTTGTATACATACTATACATATTTGAGTATTACTTTAACACCATATTACTTTTTGCAATGAGGAAATATCTGATGGTACAGGTAAGACCAGAATTCATACAACACGAAATATGGCATTAGCAGGGAAGTATGAATACCTATTTATGAGCAGACATGACAACATATATTCAAAGGCTAATCCCGGATCATTTTTATCACCACAACCAACCTCAACAAACATTACCATTATCTCTTAAAGAGGAGAAACATCGTATATCACAGACTTGTAGATACTCATACTAGCATATTATCCCTTATTGAGTCAAGACATATTCTATACCAAATCTGAATCAGTTGATAGCAAGCAGGCAGTGTTCATTAAAAGATCACATCAGGGGTCACTCCCAAGTCCAAAGTAATAGACTGCGTAGCTAGACTGATCCATTTAGGACTTAAGCATATAAACATGGTCAATCTATTCTTATTTATACCACACATGCAACCAGCCCTCATCCTAATCAGACAAACATACAACTAAGGCCTGCCATGAGCTTTACACTGGGTAGAGAAAGCAATACTGACTAAGACAAAATCGAAATCCAAACAAAATCCCTTATGAATCAGGCCAGTTTCCTAACATGCAAGATTTTATTTTAGACATGTTTAGGTCAACAGATGATACTTGAATACCTTAAAGACAACACTTGAACACTTTAAAGCGACACGGAACCCATACTCAACACAGTTCTCAGCAAAACAATAGCTAAATGAAATAAGATTCCTTTGAAGGTTACTTAGTTTTAAAGCAGTCTTGGATAAAGAACAAAGATAGAAAAAACATTCAAAACAGCTTAGTGCACAAGGCTTTAGTAACTACCAAACCAGCACAGGGAGGGAATGTATCAACTCAACATAATTCTTAAAGAAAATACCAATTTGCCAAGATTGACCATATAGAATAAAAACATCAGGTTCAAAGTTTAGGGCAATGAAAAGGAAAACACACTCAAGGAACATACATTCCAGAGAACACTGATCAAAACAGATGGCTCCTTAGAGTGCAAGATAGGCTATTTAGGTTGTCCAAATGCTAAACAGCAGCTTACACAATCCCAGCAGGTTCAAACCAATGTTCAAATTAAACACACATAGGCAGGCAGATATGCAATGTCACAGATAACGAGCAGGGCATTTTGAACAGGGGACATAGGTTTAATAAGAAACGACAGCAAGAGTATACACTAACAAATGAAAGACCAAAATCTGAACTACTTCCTCGTTAAACAGCCAAGTTTGAAACTACCACCAGCAATTATTTAATGGGCATTCAGCTGCTTCTTAACAAGATGAACATATATTTATGACCACAACACAATTTGTAATGACATAGATTTGGAATACCATGGGCTTAAAAGAATGTGCTCGATCATAATTGAATCAATAGTAAAATCACAAACCACAATATTGCACCTACTAACAAAGTATTACTAAACTAATGCAGGTTCTGCCAACATAGCTTGAAACCAATCAACATCTAATCTTCATTATGGAATGACCAACCTTGTTATGACAACCAAAATTAATCAGCATGGAATGCTTACTCGATATAATACTGATCTAAAGGACACTTAAGGCAGTTGATCTAACATGCTATACCAATCAACCAATTCAACTTTAATATAGCTAACTGCTACAGGTAGGTCGAGCATAGAGGATCAGATTAAAGTAGTCTATGGGGGCTATGAAAACTGGGTCAAGCCGAGATGCCTAGGCAAATTCCATTATCAAACTGAAGCTAAAGTATTAGAAGAAGAGAAATTATTTATGTTGACAACATGAACATGTTCACACATAATAAGCTTTCATATGCAAAAATGATTAAGGCAACTTGAATTAGATAGGAAGAACACAGCTCACACATTTTGAACCGACTAAAATCAAACTACTATGCCCAACATATCCAATGGCATAAAAAGAACTAACTTGGCGACTAAACCATCATGCAGGATTGATTACATCCAAACTAATGTCCACATACAAATAGGTTTATCTATTAAACTGAGCTAATCAACTCTAACCAAACCGCATATAGAATAGCGACTGAAGGATGCGAAAACAAATAGAAAAGGGGAATTACCTTCTCCAGGTGCAGCGAAGTGGGTACGAATCCTTCGATATACGCTCGAAACACTCCAAATTCGAGGTTGCGAGGCTCGGATTCACAACAACCACAGAACAAGACGAAAGAAAAAAAATCATTTGAGGATTTTTATCCGATATTTTGACTATCGCAACGGACTGTAAATTTGATATTTGGAAAGCTTTTTGGGGTTTTTCGACTTTTATCTCTAAGGGTTTCTGCTACTAAAACAAACCTATGCTTGGAGGATTCCTTCTAATCCAAAAAAAAAAACCCCTTCTGATGGATCCCAGGACCCGTATTTATAGTGGCGCATTAGGGTTTTTATCGTGAAAGAGAGAGAGGAGCGGGGGGACAAGAGGGAATGGGAGTGACAGAGGAGTGGGTAGCAGGAGAAGTGGGGTGGAAGTGGCAACGTGGGGAACAGGAAGGCGTGGGGGAGATGGCAGGTGAGGGAGAAGGAGAAAGAGAGAGGAGAGAGAGAGGCGATGGGGAAGGGAAAGGAGAGGGAGGCGGCAGAAAAAAGGGAAGCGAATGAAAGGAAACCCTAAAGGGTCTTTATTTTGTGGACGGATCCGGGTCTTTGGGTTGGGTCGGGTAGTGTATTGGGTTGGGCTGGTCCATTTAAAATATCGGCTGGTATTTGAAATGTGGGCTAATCGATTTGGGCTAGTGAATTAAAAGAATGGGCAGATTGAATTAAAATGTGGCTAGGTAAATTAAAATGTGGACTGGTTTTGTGAATTGGTCCGAAAATAGTATGAGTTGATTGAGCTACTATATTTAAATAAAATACCTATTTAAATAACTTGTGTTAAAATATTACTTAATATAAAATATGCAATTATTAGTGCTCAGATAAAAAATGGCGTTGTAATAGCCGTGCAATAATATTTCGAAAATCCACAGGAAATAAACACTATTATTTAATTATGCAAAGATAAATGTGATGCGTGTGCGTAAGCTGGTAAAATGCCGGAATGATAGAATTGTGAATTATAATAATAATAATAATAATAATAATAATAATAATAATAATAATAATAATAATATCAACAAACTTTTATTTATGTAAGAAAGATTTTTACAAGGGAGGGAGCTGGAGAGAGCTTGTGCTTGGGTAATCCAAGACTTGCCTCTCAACTAAGAGGAGTGATCCTTATATAACGGATCAGAAGGACAAAACACCAAAACTAAATGGCCCACAACATGATGGCCTAAAGAAAAACGGAAAGTAAAAAAGGAAAAGTGGCCGAAAGTGGCCAAAAAAAACATTATTATAACTTTAATAATTAAAGCTGCTTTTATTAAAGCAGATTCCTTCTTTTTGAAAGAAGCCGCCTAGTGGCGGGTCCCACCAATCACTTCATTGGTGACTTGCCCTTGTCTTTTGTGGTGCTGGAAGATTCTTCCGGTTGGCTAAGAAATTGAGCCGCAAATTTTTCAAAGTCTTCTGTATTATCTGGACTTTGGGATTCCCCTGCTAATACTTGTGTATTATAGTCTTCTTCCTCTTCATTTTCATTGTCAGTGGTATGACCAACGGACACCATTGATATATCTGACATAGTTTCCATATTAAGATGCTGCATCAAATTAGATTTAAATTCCTCCATGTAGGCGGCTATAAGCTGTTCTGGGGGAATTGCGCCTTTCTTCATTTGGATTTTTCGAGCAATATGCTCAAAGGGACTGGGAATTTCCTTTTGTCTGGAGTTAATGGAGTCCTTATAATGTGCAATAGTAGTTTTAATTTGATTTATCAAATCTTGTCCTGGGATAGTACCATCCTTTGATTTTTGGAGTAATTTTTTCCAGAATTTTGTATAAAAAAATCTGTTTAAACAAGGCATATTTTGCGGGGTATAACCCACTTCAACTGACCATTTCATGATCCATGGAATGGAGAATTCAATGAAGAAATACATATTAGAAATTTCTTCAGAGAAAGTAATATTATTTTCCAAATCTATTATTTTTGGAGAGACATCAATCCATTCAGTATATAAACTCTTGAAGGGTTCTGGTAAAATTTTTACGGTTGGACCATAATGGATCCACCATTGACAAAACCAATTTGGGATGCCCTGTTTATAAACATTGGCACAGATTTTTATAAACCAAGAATGTTTTTTATTATCATTCTCGTATAAAAAAGCTTTATTAAAGCTTTCAACATAATCCCAATAATTGAATTTAACTGGGACCTTTTGTTCTGGGTGGATATAATCCCTGTCCTTTAACGGACTTATTCCCCATTCATTTGGAGAAAAGATCTTTTTTATAACAATTTTTGAAAAATTATAAACCTTTTTGGTATTAGCTGGATAAAAATGTTGGAATTCCGCTGATCCTGTATTTGAAAGGATCATTTCATAATGCATCCGATATTTATAAGTCGGAGTTGCGTATGATGCTTTATCAAAATACCTTTCCATTATTTTCCAAGGTTCATCTTTCCATTGGAGATCATCATTCTCAAGGAGAATTATTAACTCTCTTTGAGTATTTTCTTCATATGAATCAGTGTCCCCATTATCATCAATTATGAGAGCACTGGAATATGATGGAGGCATATTATCTCCTTTTTTCTGTGCTTCTATAAAAGCAAGATATTCAGCATAGGTGATTTGTTTCTGGGTATTACCAGAAGTTTCTGCAATATTGTCGGCTATTAGCCTTTTGTTACCCATTTGGGCGAGAACAGTACCTCTGCTTGTCCCCTTTTGTCCTCTTCCCCTTCCTCTATTAGAGGGAGGTGCCAATGTAGGTCTCATCCTGCAAGTGAGAAAATGACAGTTATAAACTTAAATATTCTCTAGTGAGAAAATCAGGGAGACTATTATCTGATCCCTTTTTATATTGGATTTCAAAATCAAATGGTGCTAAAAGAGCTTGCCATCTGGCAAACATTTGTTTAGAAACATCATGTTTGCAATCTTTATTAAACATAAATTTTGCCGCTTGACAATCAGTTTTTATCAAAAACTTTTGATTATATAAATCACCTTGGAATTTAAGAACACATTTTACTATAGCAAGAATTTCTTTTGCTACAGTAGCATAGTTCTTTTGGCTATTATTCCACTTGCCAGAATAAAACTGGACTAAATATTCTTGTTTATCATTCGGAGAAAGCTGTTTGAGAATTCCTCCATAGCCAATATCAGAAGCATCAGTTTCAATAATTTTTTGCCAGTTAGGATTGGCAAGAGTAAGACAAGGAAGATTATTAACTTTCCCCTTGATTTTTTGAACTGCTTGCGTATGAGCATCAGTCCAAGGTTTTGGAATCTTTTTCAATCTATCATATAAAATAGATGTATCTTGGGCCATATCTTTATAAAATGGAGAAATATAATTCAAACTCCCAAGAAATCTTTGGAGTTGGGTTTTATCAGTAATAATATCAGGGAATTTAGAAGCAAATTCTATACTTCTATTAATAGGAATAATTTTTCCTCTTTCTATGTTATGACCAAGAAATCTAACTTTTGTTTGAAAAAGTGACATTTTTGGTTTAGATATAACCAAACCATTTTGAATAATAATGTTCTTGAATATATCAAGATGTTTGAAATGCATTTCAATAGTATTTGAGAATACTAAAATATCATCGATATAAACAATGATAAAGTTGCTATAAGCCATAAAAATATCATTCATAATTTTTTGAAATTCTGAAGGGGCATTCTTCAGTCCAAAAGGCATAACATTCCATTCAAATTGCCCAATCGGGACATTAAAAGCAGTTTTATATTTATCTACTTCGGCTATTTGAATTTGCCAATAACCTGATTTTAAATCAAATTTAGAAAATATAATCGCATTATGAAGGCGATCTAATAAATCCTTTTTATTAGGAATTGGATATCTAATCCATTTTAAAACTTTATTAAGAGGTTTATAGTTTATGACCAATCTTGGAACACCTTGTTCCTGTTCAGCATGTTTATTAACATAAAATGCGGTACACGACCATGGAGATTTCGAAGATCTTATAAGACCTTTTTGTAAAAGAGAAGAAATCTCATTTTTACATAATTCCAAATATTCGGAATTCATTTGACATGGTCTTGCTTTAGTAGGAATATCATTTTCAGAAAAAGATTCTTCATATGGAAGAGTGACAATATGTCTTTTCCTATCCCAAAAAGCATTAGGATGATCACTACAAATTTGTAGAGAAAATTGATTTTTTATAAACTCAATTTTATCCTGTAATTTAGGATTTTGTAAAATGTCCTCAATTTGAAGAGTGTAGATTTCTTGTTTAAGAAAATTGATTTGTTGATGTTTATTCATCAATCTATCTTTGATTTCATTTAAAACCCTTGAAAAAGGTTCAGTTATAAACTGGAATTTAATTGTTTTTTCATCATAGGTTCCTATAAAACCTTTGTCATCCATCCATTGAATTGGAAATAGTTTATGGATGAATGGAGTTCCTAGAATTACTTGATTAGAAATATTTTTTACCAAAACAAAGTTTTCAGGGATACAAACCTTATCTTGGCAAATATAAGCTTTGGGTAATTTATAAGTAATACCCATTTTTTGGCCACTAGCAGACCGTAAGCTATGAGTAGTTTTTTGAAAATACTTTGAAGGGATTAATCCTTCTTGAATACAACTTAAATCTGCTCCGCTGTCAACTAGGGCAGTAAATTCTTTTTTTAAATTATAATCTATTAAAAGTGTAACTTTTATAAAAAATTTAAACGAAGTAATGATGTCTAGCTTAGTCAAAAAGTTGGTGCTAGGACCACTACTTTCTTCGGTCAAAAAGTTGGTGCTAGGACCACTACTTTCTCCTTTTTCTATTATTTCCCCTGAATTATTAATCGAAGAATCTCCTGGAGTACTATCCACCTGTCTATGTACTAGTGGTTCTATGATTACTCCTTTTCCTTTTCCTTCGAATTGTGAGACACGTTGATCTAATGTCAATTGTTGTCTCCTAAGGGTGGATATTTCCTGTTTAAGGTTATAAACCTCTCTTTCTAAATCTTGAGTGGTTGCCGGTGTACTGATGATATTCCGGCGTTCTTGGAGGAGTTTTTTGACTCCAGCCATAGTGTAAGGTCCTGTAGGTTCTCTGATTTTTACAGCAGTTGGTTCTTCTTGGGGCTGCTGTTTTGAACCTATTTGGTCTATAATTTGGGACCTAAGATTGGGATCCTTAATATATTTAAGAAGATCGAAGAGGTTATTACCATCTAAAACATGAATACTATTTTCAGTAAATTGGGAAATAAGTTTATAAAACTCATCATCTTCCTTGGTTTTGACACATGGTTGCCCTAATTGGCATGGTTGGCACTCATCATCCGAACTGGTCGAGATATAACTCTCATCACCTAATACCCTAATATCTTCATCTGAAGGAGAGTTGGAAGAATTATCACTTTCTTTGCCAGAATCATCCTCTGGTTCTGGGTCTGAATTTAATAAAATCTTATATAAAGATTCTCTAAGGTCATCATCTATGTTAAGGGCTTTAATCTTTTCCTTGACCTTGCAGTTTTTATAAAAATGACCTACTCTGCCACACTTATAACAGGCTTTGGGATTTTTGGATTTAATAAAATCCTTCTTCTCTTTAAAGGACTTTTTGCGCCTAGCTCTTTTTTGTACGCGCTTTTCTTTCCATTGTTGGAAGTCTTTATACTTTTTCTTGTGCCTATGAGGCTTTTTCGAAGATTGTGGTATATCTAACCCAAACTGTCCACAAAATTCTCCTAGCTGTTGTCTTTCATTAAGACCATGGCGCTTGATCTGCTGGTTGAGCTGTATTTCATTACATAAAGCTAATCCTTCCTGCATACAAGTACCAATCAAATTTCCATAAGTATAAGAATCATAATTAATGCTTCTATCTCCTTTTCTAAGAGCTTTTCTAACTCTTTCTGCAAAAAGAGGAGGGAGTCCATCTATAAATTTGGACTTCCAGTGAGAGTCATTACTCTCTGGTAATTCCATGACCCTGCAAAGAAAAACATCTTTATACCACCTAAATGAGGTTAGGGTCTTACATCTAAGGTTTTGAAGCATGGTTCGGATAGATTCACTATTATCGGACCATCTTCCTGAAAAATGCTCAACTATATTAATAACCAGTGTATAAACTGCATTAGCTACTGGTGCTTCATTACCAGGCTCTTGTTTAACAGCATGTAAAATTGAATGACGTTGTGTATTAGTTAAATAATTATCCCACCAACCTTTTAATTGGCCAGTGAAACCAGCTATAATCATATCTGCAATAACTCTTTCAGTGTTTTTATGAACCTTGCAGATAGTGCTATACATTAACATTCTATGAATGGTCCAATAAATCTGACGTTCAGTATAACCATCAATATTCCATTCATATATTTCCTTCCCACTATAACTGTTGGAAATAACATGTTCATGTTCCTCTAATAAAACATCTTGAGGAGTTGGTCGAGGATAGTAATACATCCTCTGGGTAGGCTTAACAACATAATATTCATCAATTTTATTAATATCTGATGTTATGCGAGCCTTATAATCTATATCAGACAAATATTTATCTTCCTCTGCTATTAGAGGACTAAGTTTTAAACCTTTAAACTTTTCGTCTAAAAGTCTTTCTAAATCTGATAAAGGTTTTAATTTAAAATCATGAATATCAAGGGGAGGCTGTATACTTGGAGTAGCAACAACTTCCTTCTGTTTTTCCTTATCAGAAGTAGATGCCTTATTAAGACAATTTGAAAGTTTATCAACTTTTTCATGTAGTGAAAATATTTGTTCACCCAGAATATTCATATAAATATTTGTATAATTTTGTTGCCTTATCATGTTATTAACATGATGGGTCATTACAGTCAAAGTACCATTTTCAATTAATTTTGAAAAAGCTGAAAAATGTAAATCTTTCATTTGGAATGATGGCTGTGGAGGGAATACACTATGAACTATTTCTCCATTAGAAAGTTTATAATCTCTTTCTAGAACAGAAATATAATTAGCAATATATTTTGCCATAAACCAAGGCACAAAAGATATAATCTTATTTGCTTTGGTAAGATCTTTATAAAATTCTTCCTGAAAAACCATAGTTTCTTCAGGTTTAAAATTATCAAAAAACCATTTTCTAAATGGTTCCCATTTGGGAGTATAAAACTCTTTGCTGATTTGTAATCTTGCGGGTGATCCCCGACTAAAATTAAGGTTTTGTTCCTGATCCATTAAAAATAGGAAAATCCATTTCTGACTCAGTCAATTCTGGGTCTTGAGTACCAGTTACAATATTGTCCTGGTTAATTTTTAAATTACTAATTCTATTAGAATCAATATCTCTCATTTGAGAAGTAGAAGCTCTTGATGGAGTCTGCACAATATAATCAACAGGAGATATATAAGATCTGTTAGAAGATAAAGATCTAGGTATATTAGAACGAACACTATTATGTTCATTTTCTTCTAAAGTTTCTGGTTCATGGAACCTTAATCTAATTGTCCCATCTGGGGCTTGTTCAATTTCTGATATTTCAGTAGAGATATTTTGAGGAGGTGCTGCTCCCTCAATGACCCACTCTTTTGGGAATTCTATTTCTTCGCACTTGATAGGTCTTCTAGTCATAATATTGGATTTACCAAAATTAGTTTCTATTAAAACAGTCTCATTTTTGAAATCCATAATTTTACACATAGGATTCATAGTATATAATGGTTTATAATATATTCTATAACAGATGCATATTACCTATGTACCTGGCATATAATCATAACCATGCAGTTTGATACTTAATATTAAAGCATCTAAAGAATTGTCATCTTGCAAAGATACCTGCAAGTTAGGATAAGCATTAAAATAAACTGGACCATAAGCCAAACTTGTTTGGACCGTTCCTATAAGGGATTTTTTCCAGTTTCGATTTCTTCCATCTCTTAAAGCTGCTATAAAGCTTTCTGGTAAACCTCTTAAGGTTAAAGGCTTGAATGCAACCTGTACTAACCCAATATGCATAAATCTATGGGTTACCCTATAAGGGGCTAGATCACTGTCAGATAATAATCTAAAAGTGGCATGATCATTATCTACAGTCATAGTTTCTTCAGTAGTTTTAACCACTTGCTTGAGACCTAATTTCTCAAAAGTACCCATTTGATATATTACTCTGGGTTCTATTTTAGGAATCGTCCATTTATTAAGGAGATCCAATTCTTGAGGTGTATCATATTCCTCTTTTTTACTGTTTTTAACAGTTCTTTTTCGATTTATAAAATTCATGGTATGAAATCATTGAATTACATCACCTATTACTACTGAAACACCATGGCTCTGATACCATTTAGTCAACAGGACCGTGTGCCGCAGCATGATGCCATCTAGGTAACGTCAGTTTTACAAGGTTACCAACCCTGGCGATGGGGTTGTTCCGAACAGAACAAGTCCAAAAAATGCCCTAAAACGCCATCCTCAGCTAAGCGGGCCAACTACAGGACCAATTAATAATAATAATAATAATAATGATAATGATGGCTAGTAACTGCAATAGAATAATGAAACGCCGGTATTGATAAGAGGCTAATAATTATAGTAAAAAATACAAATATATATTTTATAATTTTCCAAAAATATTAGAAGCGTAAACAGGTATTTCGGAGGAGAGGCGGGACAAAATTGGGTGTCAACAACTTGTCCCTCTTTGCCCGGTAATGATAAAAAGAGTTGTCGGGCAAAGACGTTGACTCAATAGCCTATTTTGTCCCGGCTAAAGGAAACTTGAGAGGATTATGACCGAACTCCGGCCTCTGAGTTGCCTACATATCTCGGGCTGTACGAGAATCAGGTCGAGTGTAGTTCTGGGACAACTACGACACCTTATGATTAACGATTGGCGCGAATCTTTGCAAAATATTGTCCCAGTTTCGAATTAGGACGACACTGGGTATGATAACAAAACTTGAGAATTTTGAAAAAATTGAATTGCTGGAATGCAAAAGAATATTTGTGATTAGAGACGAGTGTTCGAGGTAGATCTTTGACCCGTGTCGGGAAGTCTGATTATCCTTCCCGACAAATTACCCCAGTTCGCTGCCGAAGAAATAGTTCCACGAGTTGATGTGTGTTGCCAACTTCGATATTGTCAAAAGCCACCAGCTAAAAACAATTGTTAGCAATAAGGAAATATATGCGTAAATAAGACAGGGTTGGAGAAGTTTAACTTGTAACCCCTGTTTCGAAAGTTGAATCCACAACATACTTTGGAGATGAATTAAATTTATGGCTTCCAATTGAGTTGACATTGAGATCCACTTTAACGAGAGCTAAATTCACATCCACGTTTATTTTAAGGAAAAATATAAATCTACACCCACTTCCACTGTACAAGAAATATAAATCCACATCCACTTCTGAGTTGAAAATTTGAAATACCCGCATCATAGGGTGGGCGCCTGAATTGAAAATTTGAAATACCCGCATCATAGGGTGGGCGCCTAAATTGAAAATTTGAAATACCCGCATCATAGGGTGGGCGCCTGAATTGAAATTTGAAATACCCGCATTATAAGGTGGGTGCCTGAATCGAAATTTGAAATACCCGCATTATAAGGTGGGTGCCTGAATCGAAATTTGGAAATACCCGCATTATAAGGTGGGTGCCTGAATCGAAATTTGAAATACCCGCATTATAAGGTGGGTGCCTGAATCGAAATTTGAAATACCCGCATTATAAGGTGGGTGCCTGAATTGAAATTTGAAATACCCGCATTATAAGGTGAGTGCCTGAACTGGAATTTAAAATACCCGCATTAGAAGGTGGGTGCCTGAACTGGAATTTAAAATACCCGCATTAGAAGGTGGGTGCCTGAACTGGAATTTAAAATACCCGCATTAGAAGGTGGGTGCCTGAACTGGAATTTAAAATACCAGCATTAGAAGGTGGGTGCCTGAACTGGAATTTAAAATACCCGCATTAGAAGGTGGGTGCCTGAACTGACTGAAATATAAAATACCCGCATTATGAGGTGGGTGCCTGAACTGAAATATAAATCCACGTCCACTTCCACGGTACAAAATGTAAATCCACATCCACTTCCACAGTGCAGAAAAATAAATCCACGTCCACTTCCACAGTTCAAAAATATAAATCCACGTCCGCATTTCACGGTACAAAAAAGAAATGTAAATCCACATCCACTTCCACGTCCGTATTATACGGTACAAAAAATAAATCCACTTCCACGTCCGTATTATACGGTACCAAAAATAAATCCACATCTACTTCCACGTCCGTATTATACGGTGCAAAAATAAATCCACATCCACGTCCGTATTATACGGTACAAAAAATAAATCCACGTCCACTTTCAAAAAATAAATCCACATCCACTTTCCACGGTGCAAGAAAATAAATCCACCTCCACTTTCACAAACTTTAAAAATAAATCCACTTTCACGTCCACAATGTTCATATGAATCCACATCCACATCCTCTTCCACAATTTTATTTTTTTATAATATAAATCTACTTCCACTTCCATGTCCACATCCACAATGTAAAAAATATAAATCCACGTCCACTTTAAAAATAGTATTGTAGAAAGGTATCCACGTTTATATCCTAATCCATGTCCCGTTGTGACGGAAGTTAAATCTATAATCATCCCCACAATTTAATATATGATGCAAGATTTTGATCTTGTTATCTTATCAAACACCACATTCTAAAAGAACTTGTTAGCGACTTGAAATAAATAAATATGTATGAAGTGATGATAAAGTTGAGGAATTCAAACCGATAACAGGTGACCATGTTCGTATCCACTTTGAAGAAGGGTAACTCCACGATTATGTGCCCTTGATCCATCGAGAAATGTCACGAGCGTTTAGCGCAAGCTAAATTTACATCCACATTGAAGAATATTTGCCTTTTGAAGAAAGCTAACTCTTTGATCATGTCCATAATTAAAATTTTAAGAAGAGTCAAATATGCACCACATTCATGTTAATTGAACCTGTCTCATCAAAGAAAAATTGTGAGTTTAAAAGAAAATTGGTTGACTTGTTCATATCGGGGAACTTGGCCCTTGAATTGATCTTTGCTTCGGTCGCGTCCACGTTTTTCGATGTCCCACCAGATATTTTGCTTTGCCCGGGAGTTTCAGTTATAAGTAATAAAAGTGTATTTTGAGAATAACGAGATTTGGATGACTTCGAAGGGAAATACTTAGTGGCTCTAATAGATAAAATGATTGTGAAGACTCGAATTTGAATTTATCAACATTTTTAGAAAGATATGGGCGGACTTTTATTTAAAATCGTTAAACATTTAAGACCACTTTTGTGCTACTTCTAAAAATTGCCCCAGTTTCCAGTCCTAGAGGCACTTGGTTCTAAACGATTGAAAAGTGAGAACTTATAATGAAAGTTTTTGGAAGCGATTTGACCGATTTCAAAAATTTGTCCCAGTTTCAAGATACTAGGACACATGAATTTAAACAGTGGGAAGACCAAAATCTTATATAAAAATCCTTATGTATCTCATAGGGACTAAAATGGTTGGACAAACCAAAGACTTTGAAATTTTAAAATAGAAGGGCCGAACCCGCCTCGGGTTGCCTACGTATCCCAAAGGAATCAGGCCAGACGTAGTTCGTGAACAAAATAAGAACTTTTGAGTTTTGTTTTAATAAAAGGGAGGGCCGAACCTGATGTGGGTTGCCTACGTATCCAAAAGGAAATCAGGCCACACGTAGTTCAAACTACAAACAAAGACACTGAAATATTTTGAAAAGAGTGGCCGAACCCAATGTGGGTTGCCTACGTATCCAAAAGGAAGTCAGGCCAAACGTAGTTCATTACCTACAAAACAAAGACACCGAAATATTTTGAAAAGAGTGGCCGAACCCGATATGGGCTGCCTACGTATCCAAAAGGAAGTCAGGCCAAACGTAGTTCATTACTACAACTGACAAAGTCTTAATTTAGAAAGGCCGTAACAAAACATAGAGGCGACGTGACAAAAAATCTAGCTTATGCCTCCGGCCTATTACAAAGGAAATTTAAACTTAAATTACTGAAACTCCCGGCGAACCGGGGCTGAGATGTAAATCCAATTCTTCAACTCAAGTCCCGGATCGGCAGCCCATAAGGTCGGTGTTTCAATAATGTCTTCGATTACCACAGCATGATCATCTTCATCTTCCACGAACAAGTTCTTGATCCCTTCCACAATATCATCATAGGCAACCTCAACAGTCAGATCTGAAGTTTTGGAGATGGCAGGTTTTGAAAAAGTTTGATCAATGGTAGGAATGGGTTTTGGCAAGAAAATATCCTTTCCTTTATTCTTTCGTGCTTTCTTTGCTTCTTCCTCAGTTGGTTCATATCCCAAACCAAATGTGAACTGTTGTGCAGGGAGAACTACAGGCTCAACCCTCCCATTTAATGTCTTCCCTAACCCAAGTCCAGGTTGGTACCCATTTTTTAGCATTTCCTTTGCAACCATGATCGCGGCGCATGACCTTTTTGATTCTTGAGTTTGACACACTTCACCCACTCTAGTAACATTCACAACCTCCCAAGCATGGTAAGTTGTTCCATCGAACCCTCCTATTGTCTCGATGAATGGGATGGATTGCTCTCGATAGATAGACGTGTCACCTTCTCCGTGTATGCATATTTGTTGTTGATCCCACTCAAATTTGACAGTTTGGTGCAAAGTAGATGGTACAGCTCCAGCCAGATGGATCCACGGTCTTCCTAACAGCATGTTGTATGTCGTGGAGATATCAAGTACTTGAAAATCCATAATGAACTCAAAAGGTCCAATCAACACATTCAACTTTATTTCTCCAATAGGACGTCTTTGAGCCCCATCAAATGCTCGAATATCCATATCACTTGTCTTAAGCTCGCTAATATTATATCCGATCTTCTTCAGACTTGTTAGTGGACAAATGTTAAGTCCAGAGCCCCCATCAATCAACACTTTAGACACAAACATGTTACGACACTTGACAGTTATATGGAGTGCTTTGTTGTGACTACATCCCTCTGGTGGCAGTTCTTCATTATTGAAGCTGATTCGATGACTGTCAAGCACGCGCCCAACTATTCCAGCTAACGTCTCACTAGTTGTTTCGCTTGGAACATATGCTTCACTCAAAATCTTCAAGAGTGCATTTCTGTGTACATCTGAACTCAAAAGCAAAGAGAGGATAGGAATCTGGGCATTGGTCTTTTTCAACTGATCCACAACTGAGTACTCACTGGCCTTAATCTTCCTAAAAAATTCTTCTGCCTCGGCTTCTGTCACGACCCTTTTGGGAGGCACATTGCTTTCTTTAGTTTGCCTCAATCTAGCTAGCTCTTCAGGGGTATAGCATCTTCCGGACCTTGTCATTCCTGACGTCTTAGTCTTGTCAGTGATCGTTTCCTTTCCTCGACACTCCATCACGGCTTGTTGATAATTCCATGGTACCGCTTTGGTATCGAGTACTGGTAACTGGTTTGGCGCTTGAACTACCTCCACAGGTGTTGATGAAGCTCCTAATATCTCGACAGGCACAAAACCTCTTATCACTATAGCCGGAGAAGCAACGGCTATAAGACCATGATCTTCCACGCTATTCACAGGCACTATGAATTTGGCTGGATCGTCATCATTTCCATCTATTCCAATCATATTTATCGTGGCCCCATCATGGGTCGGGAGTGGATTGTTAACCACATTTGGTGCCGGTTGTTTGACCATGATCTGTTTTGCTTCAATAAGATCTTCAACCTTATGTTTCAATGCGTAACAGCGATTAGTGGAATGGCCTTTTACCCCCGAATGATATGCACATGTTTTAGTGGGATCAAAACCTCTAGGTAGTGGATCTGGAATTCTTCCTTCCACAGGATACAATAAGCCTGAAGCTTGCAGTCTTTCAAAAATAACGCTCAATGACTCTCCCAATGGGGTAAAATTACGAAACGGTTTATTTGGGCGAGGTGCGGATGCATCGTTTGGATGATGAGATTGTGATGGTGGAGCTGGGTATGTTGGTGGTCGCGGAACCCGATATACTGGTTGTGTGTTGTAGATGGGGTAGGAAATTTGTGGTGATTGAGGTTGGTAAGATGACAAAGCTTGATTGTATGGATGTGGAGAATATTGGAAATATTGTGAGTGGAGAGGGTTAGACTGGTACCGCGGAGGTCGTTGATGGTGGTATGAGGTGTTTCCCAGAGCCATCACCGCCGTTGTTTCCTTTTCTTTTTTCTTTCCATTTCCAAGAGCACCAGTTTGTATAGCCCTACTAGTAGACTGCAATGCTGCTAGACTTGTTATTCTACCTGTCTTAATGCCATCCTCGATCATGTCCCCAGCTTTGATCACTTCTGCAAAAGTTTTTCCACCCATTGTCACCAAACGTTCATAATATTCCGGTTCTAGTGCTTGAATGAAGAAAGTAACCATTTCTGTCTCCTCCATGGGCGGGTGTACCCTAGATGCTTCTTCCCTCCACCGTATAGCATATTCTCGAAATGATTCTATGGACTTCTTCTTTAATTTTGTAATTGAGATTCTGTCAGGAGCGATCTTAACATGAAACTTATAATGATCCACAAAAGCATTTGCCAAGTCATCCCACGTACGCCATTTGGTTGTATCTTGCTTAGAATACCACTCCAAGGCTTTTCCACTCAAACTCTGATTAAATAGTTTGACTCTTATCCCTTCATTCTTCCCCACACCAATTAACTTTCACAATAGATCTTCAAATGGAAGAAAGGGTTTCCCGACCCATCAAACTTCTCAAATTTTGGAATCTTGTAACCTGGTGGCAATTCTACTTCCGGAAATGCACATAATTCCTCATACCTCACGCTTTGGTTACTACCAAGTCCACGCAAACTTCTCATGGCATCTTCCAAACTTTTGAGCTTTCTATTTATCATTTCATCATTAACTGACCGTGCCTCATTTTCGGCTTCGACATAATGATCAACATCTGTGCGACATTGCCCTTGGGTTTGTGTCATGGGTGGAGCTGTGGTATAAGTATATACCGGCGGAACTTGATGCGTATTGGTAGCATCATGTGTCGGCGGTATGAACTGGGCTTTTGAAGAGGTGGTTGTGAACAAAAGAGGAGCATTTTGAGTAACTAGGTGGACGAGGGGTTCGGAACGAACTGGCTGAGAAGTGGTAAAATAATTTGCTTGGTTAAGTTCGTCCAAATTTGGGAATGGAGGCGGCATAGGCAAAGTCTGACGAACCCCATGAGATGGAGTCATATGTGGTGGAGTTTGAGAAAATGACCGATTTTGAAGTACCATGTGACTTAATTCAGCAACTCGTCTCTCCAGACGAGCAATGATCTCCAAATGTGTTTCTGGTTCATTAGAGGATGCGGGATCACTCGTGATCGGTAAACTAAGAGATGGCTCAGATGAAGTGGTTGCATTGATCAAACTTTGTTCCATTTTAGAACGAGTCCGTTTAGTCAATCAGGTGATTAGTGATGAGTCAGAGTCTGATTTCTTGGCTCTCGACCGTGTGAAATATGGATGTTCCGCCAGTTCCCCTTTAGGACAAGTCGACCTTTTTTGAAAATAAGTTTAAAAAAAAGAAAGATAAAACAAGAAAAAGAAAAAAAAAGAAATGAGTCAGTATACGGTAAGGACATATTATTGCATATAAACACATTATTGCACATATACATCGCGTTTTTATAATGCAAGGGACCTCTTTATGCCAGAGGTAGGCCTAACGAATATTTGAAGGACAAACCTGTCTTTTATGTATCATTCCACAACTCTTCCTAAACCTGATTTACGAGAATAATAAAAATTTATTACATGCCAGTTTAATAATACAATTCAAAGTTAATCTAAGACTTCATCTCCACTAATTTCTTTTAGTTGTCTTCAACCCTCCGGCATTAATTGGATCCTCCACAACAACCTGCAACAAAATGTCAGTTTTTCCTGAAACATTTATCTATAGAGTCCTAGGTCCACATATTCCACATATTTGTCCTTCAGATAATGCACATAAATAGTGAATAGTGTCACTTAGAGTCATAAACTCATTTGGACATTTGGTAAGGTTGACTAATGAACTTAATACACCAAGGGTATTAAGCCTCCTAGGTTTAAAATGATGCATGTCCTTACAAGGTTTTGGTTTTCGCTCTATCCTAGGTGGACTAAGAGTGGGTTTACTAGACACAAGGTTCCCGAGTGGACTGCTCGAGTAAGAAGGCTACGCGGTCCCCGTTATTCGGGCACCCCGCGCATACGCCGACTCTCCTAAAATTTTGGATTTTTGAAGAAATTTGCGGGTGCGCAAAACACACCTCGCGTGTACGTGTGATAGTGTGAGTTTTCCAGAAATGGAGGAGATATGAACGGAATGCCAGTTTAAGAAAAGCAGTAATAGACATATTACATAGAAAAATGCACATAAGGAATGGAACAATAATAAAAATACTTAAAAGCATATAAAGCAACAATATAGGCAAAATAAAGCAAAACAAACAAAGCATCCAACAAATTATTTATTAAACTAAGTTGTTATGGTTAGAGCCTAAAGTCCCCAGCGGAGTCGCCAAGCTGTTATTCCCCATTTTAACCGGGTTAATTTAAGAGTACAACATATTGGTGATTCCTATTTATTTTGTTTTAAGGAGTCGCCACCTAATTAATTTAACGGTGAATTAGGACACCTAGAGATTAACTAAGGCAAAGTTAAAACTAAACCTCAATTAATAGTCTACTTAACCAGTGTGATTCTAGGTAAGGGCTCTATATTATCCTAAAGGGAAGGGGTTAGGCATCCTTTAGAATCCGTTAACTTACGGTTATCCGACCAAACTTGGGTTAATTAATTAAGAGGAGAATTTGTATAAAAGAGAACTTTGAATGCTATTTTAAATAAAACTTGTAAATATTACTAAGGCTTTAGACAAAATGCTGTTTAGAAATAAAGCTTATAAAAGGTAGTTTGCATGAAAGAGAATTTTAAATGCTATTTAAAGAAAGCTTAAAATGTTGCTAAAATATAGTAAATGCAGTTGAAGATAAGATTTGTAGGAAATTTAATGATTTGCCTATAGATAATAGCTTTTGAGAAAAGGTTTAGCAATTTTAAACTTTGGGATAACTTATGTTGTATGAATGTGACAATGTAGAAGAATCTAGACTTATAAATAGGATTCAACAAGAAGTGAGTTTCCTTTCTCCTTTTATTACTTCTTATTAATTATGCTTAATTAAAAGTATGCATGATTGATTCAAACTTGAGGAGTTATCTATAAAATATAATTTATATTTGCCTATTAGTGACTTCTTGGAATTTCTAGGATAGAAGGATAAAACACAATTCTTTTAATTCAAATTATGCAATCATGCTATTTTTTTTTAGAACCAATTATTCGGAAAGTGAGTTGATCACTACTTATCTTAGATTATCTACCCATTACTAAACCCACTAATGTCTCTAAGATTCATCTAACTTAGCAAAATAAAACATTAGACATACAAGTTAAGTGTAAAAGATAGAATAGGGGAGAGAGTTAAATGGGATCAGCCCATTTTTTAAAGACAACTGCAATTTGTTTGCCATTGGGCTTGGCCCAGAATTCTTTTTTGTATGCTTGCGGGCCGCTGCTGCTATATACATGTTATTGGGCTTTGGCCCAAAACTCGTTTCTTTCTTTTGAATATAAGCTGCGGACAGGACTGGAGAGAGGAATAATATTTTCGTTGGGCCTTGGCCCAACACTGAATGCGGATGACGAGTCTCTCGGACTCGTATGTGAGGTTCATGCATAAAAAGATACGAGAGAAAAAAAAATTAGTATACAATCAACAATGCTAAACCTACATAATGTAAACTTGAACAAACAAATCAACGACTTGTATACATACTATACATATTTGAGTATTACTTTAACACCATATTACTTTTTGCAATGAGGAAATATCTGATGGTACAGGTAAGACCAGAATTCATACAACACGAAATATGGCATTAGCAGGGAAGTATGAATACCTATTTATGAGCAGACATGACAACATATATTCAAAGGCTAATCCCGGATCATTTTTATCACCACAACCAACCTCAACAAACATTACCATTATCTCTTAAAGAGGAGAAACATCGTATATCACAGACTTGTAGATACTCATACTAGCATATTATCCCTTATTGAGTCAAGACATATTCTATACCAAATCTGAATCAGTTGATAGCAAGCAGGCAGTGTTCATTAAAAGATCACATCAGGGGTCACTCCCAAGTCCAAAGTAATAGACTGCGTAGCTAGACTGATCCATTTAGGACTTAAGCATATAAACATGGTCAATCTATTCTTATTTATACCACACATGCAACCAGCCCTCATCCTAATCAGACAAACATACAACTAAGGCCTGCCATGAGCTTTACACTGGGTAGAGAAAGCAATACTGACTAAGACAAAATCGAAATCCAAACAAAATCCCTTATGAATCAGGCCAGTTTCCTAACATGCAAGATTTTATTTTAGACATGTTTAGGTCAACAGATGATACTTGAATACCTTAAAGACAACACTTGAACACTTTAAAGCGACACGGAACCCATACTCAACACAGTTCTCAGCAAAACAATAGCTAAATGAAATAAGATTCCTTTGAAGGTTACTTAGTTTTAAAGCAGTCTTGGATAAAGAACAAAGATAGAAAAAACATTCAAAACAGCTTAGTGCACAAGGCTTTAGTAACTACCAAACCAGCACAGGGAGGGAATGTATCAACTCAACATAATTCTTAAAGAAAATACCAATTTGCCAAGATTGACCATATAGAATAAAAACATCAGGTTCAAAGTTTAGGGCAATGAAAAGGAAAACACACTCAAGGAACATACATTCCAGAGAACACTGATCAAAACAGATGGCTCCTTAGAGTGCAAGATAGGCTATTTAGGTTGTCCAAATGCTAAACAGCAGCTTACACAATCCCAGCAGGTTCAAACCAATGTTCAAATTAAACACACATAGGCAGGCAGATATGCAATGTCACAGATAACGAGCAGGGCATTTTGAACAGGGGACATAGGTTTAATAAGAAACGACAGCAAGAGTATACACTAACAAATGAAAGACCAAAATCTGAACTACTTCCTCGTTAAACAGCCAAGTTTGAAACTACCACCAGCAATTATTTAATGGGCATTCAGCTGCTTCTTAACAAGATGAACATATATTTATGACCACAACACAATTTGTAATGACATAGATTTGGAATACCATGGGCTTAAAAGAATGTGCTCGATCATAATTGAATCAATAGTAAAATCACAAACCACAATATTGCACCTACTAACAAAGTATTACTAAACTAATGCAGGTTCTGCCAACATAGCTTGAAACCAATCAACATCTAATCTTCATTATGGAATGACCAACCTTGTTATGACAACCAAAATTAATCAGCATGGAATGCTTACTCGATATAATACTGATCTAAAGGACACTTAAGGCAGTTGATCTAACATGCTATACCAATCAACCAATTCAACTTTAATATAGCTAACTGCTACAGGTAGGTCGAGCATAGAGGATCAGATTAAAGTAGTCTATGGGGGCTATGAAAACTGGGTCAAGCCGAGATGCCTAGGCAAATTCCATTATCAAACTGAAGCTAAAGTATTAGAAGAAGAGAAATTATTTATGTTGACAACATGAACATATTCACACATAATAAGCTTTCATATGCAAAAATGATTAAGGCAACTTGAATTAGATAGGAAGAACACAGCTCACACATTTTGAACCGACTAAAATCAAACTACTATGCCCAACATATCCAATGGCATAAAAAGAACTAACTTGGCGACTAAACCATCATGCAGGATTGATTACATCCAAACTAATGTCCACATACAAATAGGTTTATCTATTAAACTGAGCTAATCAACTCTAACCAAACCGCATATAGAATAGCGACTGAAGGATGCGAAAACAAATAGAAAAGGGGAATTACCTTCTCCAGGTGCAGCGAAGTGGGTACGAATCCTTCGATATACGCTCGAAACACTCCAAATTCGAGGTTGCGAGGCTCGGATTCACAACAACCACAGAACAAGACGAAAGAAAAAAAATCATTTGAGGATTTTTATCCGATATTTTGACTATCGCAACGGACTGTAAATTTGATATTTGGAAAGCTTTTTGGGGTTTTTCGACTTTTATCTCTAAGGGGTTCTGCTACTAAAACAAACCTATGCTTGGAGGATTCCTTCTAATCCAAAAAAAAAACCCCCTTCTGATGGATCCCAGGACCCGTATTTATAGTGGCGCATTAGGGTTTTTATCGTGAAAGAGAGAGAGGAGCGGGGGGACAAGAGGGAATGGGAGTGACAGAGGAGTGGGTAGCAGGAGAAGTGGGGTGGAAGTGGCAACGTGGGGAACAGGAAGGCGTGGGGGAGATGGCAGGTGAGGGAGAAGGAGAAAGAGAGAGGAGAGAGAGAGGCGATGGGGAAGGGAAAGGAGAGGGAGGCGGCAGAAAAAAGGGAAGCGAATGAAAGGAAACCCTAAAGGGTCTTTATTTTGTGGACGGATCCGGGTCTTTGGGTTGGGTCGGGTAGTGTATTGGGTTGGGCTGGTCCATTTAAAATATCGGCTGGTATTTGAAATGTGGGCTAATCGATTTGGGCTAGTGAATTAAAAGAATGGGCAGATTGAATTAAAATGTGGCTAGGTAAATTAAAATGTGGACTGGTTTTGTGAATTGGTCCGAAAATAGTATGAGTTGATTGGGCTACTACATTTAAATAAAAGACCTATTTAAATAACTTGTGTTAAAATATTACTTAATATAAAATATAGAATTATTAGTGCTCAGATAAAAAATGGCGTTGTAATAGCCGTGCAATAATATTTCGAAAATCCACAGGAAATAAACACTATTATTTAATTATGCAAAGATAAATGTGATGCGTGTGCGTAAGCTGGTAAAATGCCGGAATGATAGAATTGTGAATTATTATAATAATAATAATAATAATAATAATAATAATAACAATAATAATAATAATAATGATAATGATGGCTAGTAACTACAATAGAATAATGAAACGTCGGTATTGATAAGAGGCTAATAATTATAGTAAAAAATACAAATATATATTTTATAATTTTCCAAAAACATTAGAAGCGTAAACAGGTATTTCGGAGGAGAGGCGGGACAAAATTGGGTGTCAACATGAAGCAATGGTGATGATGAGGGAGCAGTGACCGGAGCTCATTCGCCGTAGCTCCGGTGGCGATATTGAGAGCAGAAGGGAGGGAGAAGGAGGGAGGAGAGAGAAAAATGTGGATACAGGGGTTAATTTTTTATTTTAACCTATTTTATATGTTTTAGTTATGGAGTGTAATTGATATACACCTTTTAGCTATGAGGTGTAAATAAATTAAAGTATAGCGACTAGATAAAAATAAAGTCTAATGTTAGCTACACCATGTAGATTTCCCTATATTTTAACCACATTCGGTTGGATTAGTTCTGGATTTGGCTTGATCCTTTTTAGTTGCAAATAATGTACTCAATCTTTTTTTTTAGTCCGTTTAAAAAACAATAGTGATTTTTTCGGCAATTTTGTAATTTTAATTTTTCACATACCATTTTAAGAAAAAAATATTTAGCTTATTTTTTAATTAAGAAAATATCACATGACTTTAAAAAAAAATATTCATCTTTTTTAAGTAGACTTATTTTTTTTAAAGCCACGAGGCAATTTTCTAGTGGGTTGGCTAGTTCGTTTAAAATAAATATATCCTCGGCTTTAAAAAAAAAAAAAAGTCTACCAATTTTTTAAAACGAACCAGATCCAACCCACAAAAAAATTTACCATGTGACTTTAAAAAATAAGTCTAATAAAAAATGGGCCGACTTATTTTTTAAAGCTATGTGACATTTTTAATTAAAACAAGCTAAATGATTCTTAAAAAACATGTGAGCAAAAAGGGTAGATTTGCACCGTTTGTGTAATGGCAGGGGTATATATATACACCACTTTTTTTGTTTTTTTGTTTTTTGAAATGGTAACAAGTTTGTATTGATTCACAAAAAGGGTTGTTAAGCCATAATTACAGAGGGAAAGAAGCATGAAGACTAGTAAGCTAGAAAAAAACTGTCTACTAGTCTAAAGAGACTCTAAAACTTGTAGTAGAGACTTTGTGTCTTCTACGTACTCTTGTTTACACCAAAAATAAAAAATCACAATGCAATTGAGTTTCATCTTTTGAATTGGATTGTTTTTGTTTTCAAAACATCTTGAATTCCTTTCCTTCCAAACAATCCACCAAATGCAGCCAAGGATTAAACTCCATCTTCTCTTTTGCTCCTTTGACCCCCCTCTTCTGTTCCAACTGGAGAGCAAATCCAGTGGGTTCATTGGCATTGTCCAGTTCAAGCCTATCAGAGCAAGAAAAATATCCCATAGTTGTGTAGTCACTCCACAATGCATAAACAGATGAGTATTTGTTTCTGTAGTTCTCCCACAAAGTGAGTAGATTGAACATAGTTGCATTCCCCTTTTCTGCAACTTGTCCTGTGTCAAGCATTTCTGCCTTGCTACTAACCAGACAAAACAGGCCGCCTTGTATGGAATGTTAGCCTTCCATATTTGTCTCCATGGCCATTGAGAATTCAAATTGTTAACAAAATTTAGCATGTGGTATGCTGTTTTTACTGAGAAAACTCCAAGACTATGGCCACTCCACCAGATTTTGTCTTGGATCTGAGTAATTCCAATGAATTGAGCTATAGTGTTGAGGAATTCTGCATATCTGTCTATCTCCCAATCATTCAAAGGTCTTTTGTAGCTTAAATCCCAACCATGATTTCCCCAAACTTCCATGATGTTAGCCTTTTTCTGCTGATTTAAGATATAAATATCAGGAAAGAGAGTGTCACGACCCAACCGAAGGGCCATGACAGGCACCAGGTGCTAATCCACCCGGGCACCTCATATCGTACATTCATATTCACATCTAGGTGAGCCACATGGCCTACGCATGATTTCTATATATCAATATTACTAATCTCATTGGGCAATTAAACATTTATATCATCATCAACAACTATGCCCATATCCATATACACACGTCGACGAGACTAACAAAATCATATACAAAATATGAGCCGACAAGGCTAAAGACATCTAACTGTACACAACTGTCTACGAGCCTCTAAAAAGAGTATGTAACATCAGGACCCCGCCGTGCCCATATGTATGTACACAAAAGAATAATACCAACAGCTGCAGCTCCGGATCAAATGGAGCTCCTCTATGCAGTCCCTGAACAAATAATCTATGGATCAAGTCTGTCTCCCTGTCCACTTGCGGCCATGACGCAGCGTCCACAAACAAAAGGACGTCAGTATGAATAATGTACTGAGTATGTAAAGCATAATCAAGAAACATAAGGGAGGCATAGGAAATAACATAAGATAGAAAAGTCTTGGAATGAAAGAGCCATGTATACCTCTAGCGACATTCATCATATTTACTTACCCTCTTTCTAATGGGAAACTTCCATTTCATACATTTATACATTTAAAAGTATCATACCCGACCATAGAGGTTCGGTGCCTTGCATACCCGACCATGATAAGGTTCGGTGTTATAAATACCTGGCCCTATCAAGGCTCAGTGTCATACGTACCCTAATGCAGTGGTGCGCGCGCGATTGGTATCATACCCGGCCATCTAAGCTCGGTGTTCTTAATAGTCATACTTATATATATATATACACTTAAGTATCCTCGATGTCCCCATCATCATAATCATTTTCATTATATCCTTCCTTGGAGGATCAACTATCATAGAATGAGACTAATGGTATCGTGATAATATCAAGAATCATGAGCTTTAGTGATTCTAAGAATGAAGTCATCTTGGAAGACAATATGAAATTCACATGAAGGTTTACAACGATGGGACCATGCCTTAACAAAGAAGGGTTAGTCTTACATACCTCGTCGTCTTTTTAACTACTTAACGTTCCCCGTCGAAGCTTGGAAAATCTACATTTAGAAGGATTCATACCATAGTTAAGCCTTAATGATACACTTATATGCAAACTAGAATAATTCATGATCTAATGAAAATTGGGCAGCATTTCCCCTATTTCATCAACTTCCACCATATTACAAAACAACTCCCAAATAACCATAATAACATCCATAATATCATAATCAAGTACTCACATTCCATTAAGTCTTCAAAATTCATTCTCATGTTCAACTTATACTAACAACTCCACAACCATCCTTAGCACATTTTCATACAATGCTTCCTCATCACTATTATTACCTTCCATAACAGGATTATACCCATATCATACTAAGAATCGTGACTCAAGTTAGCTTACTACTCAAAAACATCATAAAAGCTACATTTAGACCTCATTTTCTACTTCCTTCTTCTATCCAAGTTGTTCAACAACCAAACATTCATGATAACATGAAATAAACATGAAAACTATCCTTTTATCTCATAGGAATGAGCTTTGGAGTAGCTATCAACTTATATGAAAACCCTAGCTCCAAAACCCAAGAATTTCTTGTAGTCTACTAACCCTAGCAAGACTTCTAACACATGGATATCTTGATTCTTGCCTCTTAATATTTGTTTTCTCTTGGGTTGGAGTGGAATATGCTTGGAGAAGGGTTTGGAGCTCTTAAGACTTGAGGAAATGTGGAAAATGAAATAAAAGAACAAGGGTCTTCTATTTATACAAAAAAAAAAAAAAGTTGCCCGATGGACTTATACGGTCCGTGTAAGTGGACCCTATAACACCACCAATAAAATATCCCTCTCTATAAGGGTCATGTTATACGGACCCCCCTTATACGGACCGCATAAAGTTATACGGACCGTATAAGTGGTCGTATAACTCACAGTTATCCGAAACTTTCTCTCATTGATTCATTTGACTTCCAATCCTTGTGGAACCTTCTTGGCACTTATACAACACTTCTTTAACTATACATGTCAAGACCCAACTAAGGGCCGCGACGGGTACCCAGAGCTAGATACCGAGCACCGCTCACTCTACTACTCATTTAATGATCTTTTGCCAGTTTTACGAATAAAGTATAGGAAACATAATTTGTATCAAAACATAAGTACTTTATATACATAATAATAGCATCTTTTGAGACCACCTGACCCACGCTACGTATCTACGAGCCTCTACTATCATAATGAATACATAGACGGAACAAGACTCCATCGTGCCCAAAATATATATACATATATACCAAAGAGAAATCATAAGCACCTCCGAACAATGGAGTGCTCTCCACCGCTGACAGCTCCAAAGTATCTGGATCAAGCTCGCCTCCCTGTCTACCTGTGGGCATGAACACAGCGTCCAAAGAAGGGACGTCAGTACGAATATTGTACTGAGTATGAGAGGCATGGACAATGAAGAAAGGCATCAATAATATAATGAGAGCATCAATATAAAGCAGATGGATCTGACCGATAATCATAAATGGAATAATGCATGCTGTCTTACTCATACTTATCATCGTAACATGTATGTATCATATGCAAGCTGCCCGCCCATGTCGGAACAGTGTGATAATCAATAATATAAGCCCGCGTCCAGGCCTCCCACATCCGGGGTACCATCTCATGCCGCCCACTAGTGGTGTCTGCCTACGCCCGAAGGTCGTGGTGTATCCGTATCGCCGCCCGCCGAAGCGGTGTCTGCCCAGCCAACTAGGCCCGGTATGCAATGCTCATGCCATTCTTATCATAAAATAATCATAATAATGTACTCATTGTAAAATACTTATCTTATCATAGCACATGCGTAAGGTTTGAGCACAACTTTACTCTATCGGGGTGACGTAAGGTCGTGACCCCCCGATTACTTTATGGAGCAATTGCGGACATTCTACCTCACCTTGAAAGGACTAGTACATAAGGTGAGTGTAGGAAAGGACTAGCATCATCATCATCCTAGCATCATCATATCGTATAACTTATCTCATATAGGCATTTAACTTTTTGGAATGTAGGAGCTCATGGAAAGATAGTAATTCGGACTATAAGATTCATGCCATTGGAAAGAAAGGACTAGCCTCACATACCTTGCCGTTTAGCTAAGTTGTTGTCCACTTATTCTCCATCGATACCACGTCGTCACCTTCATGAGAGAATTCGTACTTCATTAGTTAATTAACTACAAGAACGGATTGCTAGTTCTAGGAAAATTTGGGCAGTACTTCCTTCGTTTATACTACTTTTCCCATGTTCTATATCTACCACCAACATTCACAATGCTATTCGCAATATAGCAATCAAAATCATCATTTATGCACCATTAGCAAAATCCACCATTTTCCTCCAATTTTCCCATATTTCCCCCTATAGCTCACCTTAGTGCTTTCATGCATTTACTACTTGTTTCACGTTATAAACATCATTTATATCGTATTTGTACTCACAACACTTCAACATTCATGATTCAATTCCACTATCATTCATTTATGTCACTATTCACTCAATAATGACCCATTCCTATGTTCTTCTACATTTTAAGTATCTAAGCCTTCCAATACCTTGAATCACGTGGTATAGTCATGAAACATACCTTAAATGATGATTGAGCAGGCCTTGAGTTGAAATACTTCACTTAGCCAAAACTCTAGTTCCACCCTTTTAAGGATTTCTTAACTTAGATGATCCTTTGATGTGTTCTTACACTTGTTTTCATGAATTTAGTGGTGTTGATCTTGATGTTCCCTTTGATTCTCTTGAATTCATATGGAGGATATATTTGGAGAGTTCTAGAGCATTCTTGAGTTGTATGGAAGAAAAATGAAATGAAGCCTAAGTTCCTTTTAATAATCACAAAACTGATCTTTAGTGAAACATTGTCGGGATGAACAGTGGTCGTAAACCACAGTTTACGGACTGTATTGTGGTTTACGGTCCGTCCTCCGCAATCGTTTTTAAGCATTTCAAAAACAGAAAGTTTGGCTAATGGACATGGCAGTTTACGACCGAGGTTTACGGTCCGTAAACCAGTTTATGGGCCGTCCTCCAAGTCGTTTTTAGCCATTTCAACACTTTGACAGAACTTGAAATTTTTGGACAGCTGGAGGACGATTGCACTATACGGTTCGTAAATCACTTTACGGGCGTATAGTGCCCTTTACGACCACTGAGCTGAAAATTCTCCGCCACTTCCTTATTTCCAAAAATTCATAAATTGTCATTCCTGACTTAACAAAACATCATGCACCAAAGCCTTTCGGAGTCGTCGCACCTGTCTATCTAAAATGGCAATAGGTACTTCTTCATATGTCAGCTTCTCTGTCACCTGCACATCGTCAACCGGGACTATTCTTGTAGGATCCCCGATACACCTGCGGAGCATCGAAACATGGAACACCGGATGGACTGATTCAAGCTCCGAAGGTAGGTCCAATTCATATGCTACCTGTCCCACCTTACGGACAATTTTATAGGGTTCGATTTATCTTGGACTTAGCTTCTCTTTCTTGCCAAATCTCATCACCCCTTTTATCGGTGATACTTTCAGAAATACCCAATCATTTACCCGAAATTCCAAATCTCGTCGGCGGTTGTCCGCATAAGACTTTTGGCGACTTTGGGCTGTTAACAGTCGGTCTCGAATCACTTTAACTTTTTCAACTGCTTGTTGGATCAAGTCGGGGCCTATCAACTGTACTTTTCCGGTTTCAAACCATCCAATTGGGGATCTACATTTTCTTCCGTACAAAGCTTCATATGGGCCCATTTGAATACCGGAATGGTAGTTGTTGTTGTAGGCAAACTCAATTAATGGCAAATGATCATCCCAACTACCGCCGAAGTCTAGTACACACGCTCGTAACATATCTTCTAAAGTTTGAATGGTACGCTCGGCTTGCCCGTCAGTCTGTGGGAAATGCCGTGCTGAATTTGACTTGAGTACCTAACCCTTCTTGAAAAGATTTCCAAAACTTAGCTGTAAACTGGGCCCCTCTGTCTGTAATAATGGCTACAGGAATTCCATTAAGTCGCACAATTTCTTTCAAATACAACCTCGCATAATCTTCCGCCGAATACGTGGTTCTGACTAGGAGGAAACGAGCTGCTTTCGTGAGCCTGTCCACGATCACCCATATAGAGTCATATTTGCCTCGGGAACGGGGTAATCCCACAATAAAATCCATATTAATCTCTTCCCATTTCCAGGTAGGAATTCCCATTGCTTGTAATAAGCCCCCTGGCTTCTGATGTTCTGCTTTCACCTGTTGGCAGTTCGGACATTGCGCCACGAAATCTGCTATGTCTCGTTTCATGTCATCCCACCAATATAGCAATTTAAGGTCATGATACATTTTGGTCGTACCTGGATGGATGGAATACCGAGAATGGTGCGCTTCCTCTAAAATTCGCTGGCGTAATTTTGCTACATCCGGTACACACAGTCTGTCTCGGTATCTAAGAATCCCATCTATGGAAACTGCAAATGGAGACTTCTCTTTCCCACGGGATACATCCCTGTGATGACACATCTGTGGATCTTCGTACTGACGTTCTTTTATCTCCGCATTCAAGGGCGAGACTGCAGGATCATTAACACTAATTCTTGCCTTACCCGAATCAATTACACGTACCCCAAGATTTTCTAGTTGATAGAGCTCACGAACCATTTCTTTCTTTTCTGAAGGGACTTCACTTAAACTGCCCATTGATCGACGGATAAGCGCGTCTGCTACCACATTCGCTTTCCCGGGGTGGTCTGAAATATTCACGTCATAATCCTTTAACAATTCCAACCACCGCCTTTGCCGTAGGTTCAACTCCTTCTGCTTAAAAATATGTTGAAGACTCTTGTGATCTGTATAGATATCGACGTGCACACCGTACAGATAATGCCTCCATATCTTTAAGGCATGAATAACCGCAGCCAATTCGAGATCATGAGTCGGATAATTCTGTTCATGTTTCCGCAACTGTCTCGAAGCATATGCAATAACCTTGCCATGCTGCATCAACAAACATCCTAGTCCCATACCGGAAGCGTCACAATACACGACATAACCATCCGGCCCTTGTGGAAGTGTTAACACTGGAGCTGAGGTCAATCTATCTTTTAGCTCTTGGAAACTACGCTCACAAGCATCATTCCACTGAAATTTCACTGACTTCTGGGTTAGCTTCGTTAATGGGGCTGAAATAGATGAAAAGCCCTCTACGAATCTTCGATAATAACCTGCCAAACCCAGAAAACTACGAACTTCTGTAGGCGTCGTAGGCCTTGGCCAAGTCTTCACAGCTTCTATTTTCTGAGTGTCGACTCGGATGCCATCATCTGAAATAACATGGCCTAGAAATGCCACAGAATTTAGCCAAAACTCGCACTTTGAGAACTTCGCATATAATTCTCGGGCTCGGAGAACGCCAAGAACAATTCTTAGATGATCTGCATGTTCTGACTCTGTGCGAGAATATACCAAAATATCGTCGATAAATACTATCACAAAGAGATCCAAAAATGGCCTGAACACATTATTCATTAAATTCATGAACACCGCCGGGGCATTTGTCAATCCAAACGACATCACTCGGAACTCGTAGTGACCATATCTTGTCCTGAAGAAAGTCTTAGGAATATCTGCTTCTCTAATTCTCACCTGATGATAACCCGATCTCAGATCTATCTTGGAAAGCCACTTAGCGCCCTGTAACTGATCAAACAAATCATCGATTCTGGGAAGAGGATATTTATTCTTTATTGTCACCTTATTCAGCTGCCTGTAGTCAATACACATTCGTAGAGATCCGTCTTTCTTCTTTACGAACAGGACTGGTGCTCCCCACGGCGAAAAACTAGGTCTTATAAACCCCTTCTCAAGCAAGTCTTTTAACTGTACCTTTAGCTCTTTCAATTCTGCCGGAGCCATTCGATACGGAGGAATAGAAATAGGCTCGGTGTCTGGTAATACGTCAATAGCAAAATCGATTTCCCTTTCTGGAGGAAGACCCGGAAGCTCATCTGGAAATACATCTGGAAATTCGTCCACCACCGGAACAGATTGGAAAGTTGGCGGCTTTGCCTCTGTATCATAAACCCGAACTAGATGATAAATATAGCCCTTGGCTATCATCTTCCTCGCCTTGAGGTAGGAAATAAACCTACCCTTAGGGGATGCTGTCTTTGTTGACACCCAATTTTGTCCCGCCTCTCCTCCAAAATACCTATTTACGCTTCTAATATTTTTGGAAAATTAAAAAATATATATTGTATTTTACTATAATTACTAGCCTCTTATCAATACCGGCATTTCATTATTCCTTTATAGTTACTAGACATTATTATTATTATTCACAATTTTTTATCATTTCGGCATTTTACCAGCTTACGCACACGCATCGCATTTATCTTTGCATAATTAAATAATAGTGTTTATTTACCGTGAATTTTTGAGATATTATTGCACGGCTATTACAACGCCATTATTATTATTATTATTATTATCTGAGCACTAATAATTACATATTTTATATTGAATAATATTTTAACACAAGTTATTTAAGTAGGTCTTTTATTTAAATGTAGTAGCCCAAATAATTAACCAACATTTTCGGACCAGCCCACTCTTTTAATTTTACCCAGCCCATATTTTAGCCAAACCAGCCCATTTTTAACCCGACCCGGTCCAGCCCATCCCTTATTTTTCCTTTAACCCTAAATCCCCCTTCATTTTTTCATCTTTTCCGCCGCACCCCCACCTTTTCCCCCTTTCCTCTCCCTCTCCGCCGTCTTCTCCACCTCCCCATCGTCGCCTCCACCACACCACCGTCTCCCCATCCCCTTCTCTGCCACTCCCTTTCCCTTTACCCCTAAACCCTAGCCGCCACACACACACACCCCACTGTTTTTCTCCATCCCACGCGTCTGACACCTCCACTACACCACGTTACCTCTGCCACCTCCACTTCCCACTACATCACGTTATCCTCACCATCACCCCCACCTCGTTTTGTCCCCCCACGCCTGTCCGTCGTCTTCCCCAACGCTCCCCTCTTTATTTACTTTTTATATACAAAACGAAAAGGAGAATTGGGGATATAAATAAGAGTTTTCTGTTAATTCAAAGGGGAGATTTTTTTGGGGAGAGGAGAACACGGATGATAAAGTTTGCTTAGCGGTAGAAACCTTTTAAAGATAAAAATCGAAAAACCCCAAAGAATCTGGAATTTCGTTTTCCTTTTCTGGTCACGAAATCCCCAAGAATTAAAATTTCCAGTCACTTTAAAGGAGAAGAACAACCTTCTTTTTTCGCTCTAAAACATTTCTTGAGTTTTCAGTTGAAAAAATACTAAATCATCTTTTGTTTTGGCCCCTTGTTACCGTTGCGGATCTGAGTGGATTCAAGCTTAGATTTCATAGTAATCGAGTGTAGATTCGAGACCTTCGCCTCATTTCGCTGCACACAAAGCAGGTAATCACTCATTTCGTTTATTTTTTTCGCATTTTTGGTTGCTTGTGTCTGTTTCAGTTCGTTATCCTGTGATTCAGGCACGCCGTTTTAGTTAGTTTTGGTTTAGTAGTCAAGCCTGCTTTATATGCTGTTTTTTTTAGATTATCTAGTCATGTATATTGACTCAGTTTAGCCCCATTCGATTAAAATGTGTTTTTTAGATGTTGTCATAGTCTAATGTATTTCAGTAAAGCATGATCTAGTCGCTAGTTCCGTTGGTTTTCAGCCAAACATGCCTTAAGAGTCTATTTTGGGTTGGTCTGCTTACGCCGAGAATAGATTATACATTGGTTTGGTTCTATGTCAGTCGTGATTCGTATGTTCTATTGTTAGAATTAATTAGTTATAAAATTTATGTGTCGTTTATTCTGAACCTGGCTGTAAAATACGTGTTAGTCCCCATTCTACCTGTCGCCTGCGTAAATACTGTCAATATTGGTCTGGGTATTTATTTTGATGTCTTTATATGACTCATCAATGCATATGTGATTCATGAGTGCATCAAGGCTAGTCTGGGTCATCCGCAAGGGGTCTATGTAATTGTTCGATCTATCCGTACATGTCTGTTTTCTCTCTAAATGACAATCTGAGTTAGAACTGGCCCTGTATGGCATTGTCATTCAAATGCAGTCCCTTCCACCTGTTTCCTGATAGTTAATCTGTGTATGATATCTGAGAATGCCTAATCATGCATTTCACTGATAAATGAGTTTGTCTTAGGTCTAAGATGTTTTACATGAACACTTTGGTTTGGGATTTCTGTTTCATCTTAAATGGTGTGTTTGTTTTAAATTCTAAACATTTAAGATAAGACCATGTTTAATGGCATCACTTGTACCCTTCTGTGTTTACTAACCCCTGTATTGTCGAAATGCATGCCTGTGCTTACATTACCCCCATGTCTTATTCCGTGTTGGATCTGTTAGTATATGTATGGGCTCTAGTAATTTTTTTTTCTTTCTTATACTGACTGCATAACATGGCTATATTCAAGTTTTCGAATTGGGACTTAGATGTGTATATAGGAGTTGAAAATCAGGAGACATCTATTTGACATTTAAATGTTCACAAGTGACAGTTTATGAAGTCAAACATTTTCTCTTGGTCTAATACTATCAATGAGTATGTTTAAGACAATACTCAATCTTTGTTATACTTAAACCTTCAGATAATGAGTATAAGGTTCAGATTTCAACGACACACCAGAAATAGGTTCAAAACTGATTGAATGAGGTCTTTACATGAAGACGAACTTTAAATGATCAGCTGCATGCTTATGGGGATCTATGTGCCTGCAGATCTGCATTTTTTCTTGTCTATCTTGTTCGTAAATTATGTTTGCTGTCCCTTTGATGCGTCGTCCAGTGAAATTGCATTAGCAAACAACTACGTTTTTATACGATAGGTCGAATCCTAGCTCACTTTGTTATTGTTCGTGCGAAATAATTAAACTTGAAAGCAATGAGGTCCTAATGATGTGTTGAATCATGTACTAGCCACGCTATTAATCTTTAACCTGTCTTTCTAAAATTTTATCTGTATATGTTTGTCCTTATTCTTTTGATTATATTCTAATCCTTTTCCTTTCGTTCTTTGCATGATCACCGCATACGAGTCCGAGGGACTCATTCTTCTTCCATACTCGGTGTTGGGCCAGAAGCCCAACGAAATCTCTTCCGCATCCAGCCCATTCGCAACAGCTTATAAATTTGCTGTTGGGCCGAGGCCAAACAACGAAACAGACTCAAAGCAGTTTAAATGGGCCTGAGCCCATCTATTTACGTTTCAGGATTCTATTTTTATTCTTATTTATTAATTTGTGTCGTTCTAACTAACACTTAGTGGGGTTTCAGCGTTAATAATGGGTAGTTAATTTAAACAAAACCGATAATTAGTTCCATAAGATTCATTTTCTTCTTTTATATTAAAGTTATTTGTAGTATTTATAATATTCACTCTTAGAATAATGGACTTTCAATAAGCGTAAATTGATATTTTGAGTTTAAAGGAATAATATTTTTATCTTTGGGAGTTTTAACACTACTAATGCGCAAATAAGAACCAAAGAATATTCTTAGACATCTTTTAAGGTTTTAGCTAAATTATGCATAGGTTAGCCAAAATGTAGTTAATAAAACATAATCTTGTTTACATTCTTAAATCGCAAAATCAATTAATATCTCATCATTTGAGTTATTTCAAAATGTTGCACAGACCTGGGTTTTCTTCTATGTATATATTTTATGCAAATCTTATTTCTAATAGCATTAGCATTATTACTTAAAGTCTTTGCAACGTTTATAAATCTATGGTATTCGAAGTTTTCCTTTTATGCAAATTATTATATTTTTCTACAAATCTCATTCTAAAATAGCATTTTTATTTAAAAACCTTATCAACTTCGTAAGTTTCGTTATAAATGGCAGTTAAAATCTTATTTTATGTGAATTATTATATTTTTTTTACATCTTATCTTAAACAATATTTTATATCTTCCTTAAATTTTCAGCAGTATTTATCAAGCTACTTTCTTTAATTTTAAATATTATATTTACATCTTTAGCCCTAATTAATTAACCTAAGTTTGGTCGGATAATCGTAAGTTAACGGATTCTAAAGGATGCCTAATCCCTTACCTTTAGGATAATATAGAGCCATTACCTAGAATCACATTGGTTAAGCAGACTATTAATTGAGGTTTAGTTTTAACTTTGCCTTAGTTAAACTCTAGGCGTCCTAATTCACCGTTAAATTAATTAGGTGGCGACTCCTTAAATAAAACAAATAGGAATCTCCAATATGTTGTACTCCTACTTTAACCCGGTTAAAATAGGGTGTGACAGCTTGGCGACTCCGCTGGGGACTTTAGGTTCTTAATCATAACAACTTAGGTTAATAGTTAATTCGTTGGATATTTTGTTTGTTTTTCTTTTTTTTGCCTTTATTATTGCTTTTTCCTTATATGCTTTTGGTTGTTTTTATTTTATTCCTTATGTAAATTTTCTATGTAATATGTATGTTATTGCTTTCCTTAAATTGGCATTCCGCTCATATTTCTTCCACTCCTGGAAAACTCACACATATTCACACACTTAAAGCGGCTTCGCAGTTTGCGCCCGTGCACTACTAAATTACCCCTTTAGTTGGATTGGTCTTATGGATTTAGTCGATCGGCGGTGCAGTCGACGGCCACGGACTTTCCACTTCCAAGTTGTCCGCTTGGGGGAGCCTTGTGTCATAGGAAAACCATTCTTAGTCTATCTAGGTAGAGCGAAAACCAAAACCTTGTAAGGACATGCATCATTTTAAACCTAGAAGGCTTAATACCCTTGGAGTATTAAGTTCATTAGTCAACCTTACCAAATGTCCAAATGAGTCTATGACTCTAAGTGACACTATTCACTATTTATGTGCATTATTTGAAGGACAAATATGTGGATTATGTGGACCTAATACTCTATAGATAAATATTTCAAGGAAACTAACCTTTTGTTGCAGGTTGTTGTGGAGCATCCAAAATTAATGCCGGAGGTTTGAAGACAACCAAAGGAAATTAGTGGAGTCGAAGTATTAGATATCTTAGATTAACTTTGAATTGTATTATTGACTGGCATGTAATAAATTTTTATTATTCTTGTAAACTAGTTTTAGAAAGAGTTATGGAATGACACATAAAAAAAAACATGTTTGTCCTTCAAAAGTTCGTTAGGCCTACCTCTGGCATAAAGAGGTCCCTTGCATTATAGAACGCGATGTATTATGTGCAATAATGTGTTTATATGCACTAATATGTCCTTACCGTATACTGACTCATTTTCTTTTTCTTTTATTGTTTTATCTTTTTTCTTTTAAACTTATTTTCAAAATAAAAAGGGTTGACTTGTGCTAAAGGGGAACTGGCGGAGCATCCATATTTCACACGGTCTAGAGCCAAGAAATCAGACTCTGACTCATCACTAATCACCTGGTTAACTAAAACGACTCGTTCTAAAATGGAGCAAACTTTGATCGATGTAACCACTTCATCTGAGCCATCTCTTAGTTTACCGATCACGAGTGATCCCACATCTTCTAATGAACCAGAAACACATTTGGAGATCATTGCTCGTCTGGAGCGACGAGTTGCTGAATTAAGTCACATGGTACTTCACAACCGGTCATTTTCTCAAACGCCACCACATATGACTCCATCTCATGGGGTTCGTCAGACTTTGCCTATGCCACCTCCATTCCCAAATTTGGACGAATTTAACCAAGCAAATTATTTTACCACCTCTCAGCCGGTTCGTTCCGAACCCCTTACTCAAAATGCTCCCCTTTTATTTACAGCCACCTCTTCAAAAGCTCAGTTCATACCGCCGACACATGATGTTACCAATACGCATCAAGTTCCGCCAGTATATACTTATACCACAGCTCAACCCATGACACAAATCCAGGGACAATGTCGCACAAATGTTGATCATTATGTCGAAGTTGAAAATGAGGCACGGTCAGTTAATGATAAAATGATAAATAGAAAGCTCAAAAGTTTGGAGGATGCCATGAGAAGTTTGCGTGGACTTGGTAGTAACCAAAGCGTGAGATATGAAGAATTATGTGCATTTCGTGAGGTAGAATTGCCACCAGGTTACAAGATTCCAAAATTTGAGAAGTTTGATGGGTCGGGGAACCCTTTCTTCCATTTGAAGGTCTATTGTGAAAAGTTGATTGGTGTGGGGAAGAATGAAGGGATAAGAGTCAAACTATTCAATCAAAGTTTGAGTGGAAAAGCCTTGGAGTGGTATTCCAAGCAAGATACAACCAAATGGCGTACTTGGGATGACTTGGCGAATGCTTTTGTGGATCATTATAAATTTCATGTCGAGATCGCTCCTGACAGAATCTCGATTACAAAATTAAAGAAGAAGTCAATCGAATCATTTCGAGAATATGCTATACGGTGGAGAGAAGAAGCATCTAGGGTACACCCACCCATGGAGTAGACAGAAATGGTTACTTTCTTCATTCAAGCACTAGAACCGGAATACTATGAACGTTTGGTGACAATGGGCGGAAAAACTTTTGCAGAGGTGATCAAAGCCGGGGACATGATTGAAGATGGCATTAAGACAGGGAGAATAGCAAGTCTTGCGGCTTTACAGTCTACTAGTAGGGCCATACAAACTGGTACTCTCGGAAACGGAAAGAAAAAAGAAAAAGAAACAACATCGGTAATGGCTTTGGGAAACACATCATACCACCATCAACAACCCCCGCGATATCAGTCTAACGCTCACCACTCACAATATTTCCAATATTCTCCACATCCATACAACCAAGCTTTGTCATCTTACCAACCTCAATCACCACAAATTTCCTACCCCGTCTACAACACACAACCAGCATATCGAGCTCCGCGACCACCAACATACCCAGCTCCACCATCACAAACTCATCATCCAAACAATGCATCCGCATCTCGCCCAAATAAACCGTTTCGCAATTTCACACCATTAGGAGAGCCACTGAGCGTTGTTTTTGAAAGGCTGCAAGCTTCAGGCTTAGTATATCCTGTGGAAGGTAGAATTCCAGATCCATTACCCAGAAGCTTTGACCCCACTAAAACATGTGCATATCATTCGGGGGTAAAAGGTCATTCCACTGATCGTTGTTACGCATTGAAGCATAAGGTTGAGGATCTTATTGAAGCAAAACAGATCACGGTCAAACCACCAACACCAAATGTGGTTAACAATCCACTCCCGACCCATGATGGGGCCACGATAAATATGATTGGAACAGATGAAAATGTTGACGACCCAGCCGAATTTATAGTGCCTGTGGATCGTGTGGAGGATCATGATTTTGTAGCCGTTGCTTCTCCGGCTGTAGTGATAAGGGGTTGTGTGCCTGTCGAGATATTAAGAGCTTCATCAACGCCTGTGGAAGTAGTTCAAGCACCAAATCAGTTACCAGTGCTCGATACAAAAGTCGTACCATGGAATTATCAACAAACTGTGATGGAATGTCGAGGAAAGGACGCGATCACTGACAAGGTTAAGACATCAGGAATGACAAGGTCTGGAAGATGCTATTCTCCAGAAGAGCTAGTTAGATTGGGGCAAGTTAAGGAAACCAACGTACCTCCCAAAAGGGTCGTGACTGAATTCGAAGCAGAAGAATTTCTGAGGAAAATTAAAGCTAGTGAGTACTCGGTCGTGGATCAGTTGAAAAAGACCAATGCTCAAATTCCTATTCTCTCTTTGCTTTTGAGTTCGGATATGCACAGAAATGCACTGTTGAAGATCTTGAATGAAGCATATGTCCCAAGCGAAACAACTAGTGAGGCGTTAGCTGGTATGATTGAGCGCGTACTTGACAGCCATCGAATCAGTTTCGATAATGAAGAACTGCCGCCAGAAGGATGCATGCATAACAAAGCGCTCTATATAACTGTCAAGTGTCGTAACATGTTTGTGGCTAAAGTATTGATTGATAGGGGTTGTGGACTCAACATCTGTCCATTAACAAGTCTGAAGAAGATCGGATATAATGTTAGTGAGCTCAAGACCAGTGATATGAATATTCGAGCATTTGATGGGGCTCAAAGGCGCCCTATTGGGGAAATCGAGTTGAAAGTGTTGATTGGCCCTGTTGAGTTCATTATGGATTTTCAAGTACTTGATATTTCCACGACATACAACATGTTGTTAGGAAGACCGTGGATCCATCCGGCTGGGGCTGTACCATCTACTTTGCACCAAACTGTCAAATTCGAGTGGGATCAGCAACAAATATGTATACATGGAGAAGGGGACACGTCTTTCTATCGAGAGCCATCCATCCCATTCATCGAGGCAGAAGGAGGGTTCGATGGAGCAACTTACCATGCTTTGGAGGTTGTGAATGTCATTAAAGTGGGTGAAGTGTGTCAAACTCAAGAATTTAAAAGGTCATGCGCCGCAATTATGGTTGCAAAGGAAATGCTGAAAAATGGGTACCTATCTGGATTTGGGCTGGGTAAGGCGTTAAATGGGCGGGTTGAGCCAGTCGTTCTCCCTGCACAACAATTTACATTTGGTTTGGGATATGAACCAACTGAGGAGGAAGTGAAGAAAGCACGAAAGAATAAAGGGAAGGAGATTCCATTGCCAAAACCCATTCCCACCATTGATCAAACTTTCTCAAAACCTGCCATCTCAAAGACTTCAGATCTGACTGTGGAAGTTTCCTATGATGATATTGTAGAAGGCATCAAGAACCTGTTCGTGGAAGATGAAGATGATTATGCTGTGGTAATCAAAGACTTTGCTGAAATACTGACTTTATAGGCTGCTGAGCCAGGACCGGAGTTGCAAAATTGGACTTCTATCTTAGCCCCGGTTCGCCGGGAGTTTCAGTATTTTAAGTTTAAATTTCCTTTTGTAGTAGGTCGGAGGCATCAACTAGAACATTTAGTTCCTTTTGTCATGTTGCCTCTATGTTTTGTTACGGCCTTTTTAAATTAAGATTCTGTCATTTTGTATAACGAACTACGTTTGGCCTGACTTCCTGTTGGATACGTAGGCAGCCCACATCGGGTTCGGCCACTCTTTTCAAATTATTTCAGTGTCTTTCTCTTGTGGGTGGAACTACGTGTGGCCTGATTTCCCTTTGGATACGTAGGCAACCCATATCGGGTTCGGCACCCCTTTATTAAAAAAAAAAACACAAAACTCAAAAGTCTTTATTTGTATCACGAACTACGTCTGGCCTGATTCCTTTGGGATACGTAGGCAACCCGAGGCGGGTTCGGCCCTTCTATTTTTAAAATTTTAATATCTTCGGATTGTCCAAAACATTTTAGTTCCTATAAAATATATAAAGATTTTTATACAAGACTTGGTCTTCCCACCGCTTAAATTCATGTGTCTTAGTATCTTGAAACTGGGACAAATTTTTGAAATCAGTCAAATCACTTTCAAAAAAAATTTCATTACAATTTTCTCACTTTTCGATTGTTTAGAACCAAGCGTTTCCAGGACTTGAAACTAGGACAAATTTTGAAGTCGGTCAAATCACTTTCAAAAACTCTCATCATGAGTTCTTACTTTTCAATTGTCCAGAATCAAGCATCTCTAGGACTGAAACTGGGACAAATTTTAGAAGTAGCATAAAAGTGGTCTTAAATGTTTAACCATTTTTCAAATAAAAGTCGATCCATGTTTCTAAAGTGCGAATAAATTCAAAAATTGAGTCTTCCTAATCATTTTATAGATTAGAGTCACTAAGTATTTCCTTTCAAAGTCATCCAAATCTCATTACTTTTATTTTCAAAATACATTTTTGTATAACTGAAACTCCCGGCAAAGCAAGATATGTTTAAACATCGAAGAACGTGGACGCGACCGAGACAAAAATCAATTCAAGGTCCAAGTTCCCCGACATGCACAAGTCAACCAATTTTCTTTTAAACTCACAATTTTTCTTTGTTGAGACAGGTCCAATTAACATGAACACGGTGCATGTATTAAATTATGGGCGTGATCAAAAAGTTAACTTTCTTCAAAATGCAAATACTCTTCAGCGTGGATGCAAAGGTAGCTTATGCCGAACGGTGGACGTCGTTCCACTCATCACGAAATTTCATTTGCAACAGTGGACACAAGTTCATCTTCTCAACCAAGGGCTGTAAGTATAATTCTTTTAGACCCAGCTATTGATTCTTATCACTAACAGTTGTTTTAGCTCGTGACATTCATCGATGGATCGAATACATATAATCATGGACACTGACCTTGATCACCTGTTATTGGTTAGAATTCCTCAATTTCGTCAATCACTTCATACATGTTCAAATCATTATCAAATTCTTTTAGAATGAAGTATGTTAATAAGATAACAAGATCGAAATATTGCATCGTATATCAAATTGTGGGGGTTAATTATAGATTTAACTTCCGTCACAACGGGACATGGATTAAGATGTGGATATCTTTCTACAATACTATTTCTAAAGTGGACGTGGATTTACATTTACATTGTGGATGCGAGCATGGAAGTGGAAGTAGAATTATATTACAAAACAATATACATATAATTGTAGAAAGTGGATACAGATTTATGTTTTCGAAAGTAAAAGTGGATTTATTTTCGCGCCATATAATACGGACGTGAAAGTAGATGTAGATTTGTTTGGTACCGTATAATACGGACGTGGAAGTCGACGTGGATTTATATTTTGTACCGTGAAATGCGGACGTGGATTTATATTCTAAACTGTGGAAGTGGACATGGATTTATTTTTCTGCATTCTGGAAGTGGATGTGGATTTATATTTTGCACCATGGGAAGTGGACATGATATAGGCACCCACCTTAGAATGCGGGTATTTCAGGATTTAATTTAGGCACCCACCTTAGAATACGGGTATGTCAATTTCAATCCAGGCACCCACCTTAGAATGCAGGTATTTCAATTTTTCAATTCAGGCACCCACCTTAGAATGCGGGTATTTCAATGTTCAATTTAGGCACCCACCTTAGAATGCGGGTATGTCGATTTCAATCCAGGCACCCACCTTAGAATGCGGGTATTTCAATTTTTCAATTCAGGCACCCACCTTAGAATGCGGGTATTTCAATGTTCAATTCAGGCACCCACCTTAGAATGCGGGTATTTCAAAATTTAATTTAGGCACCCACCTCCGAATGCGGGAATCTTATATTCTATTTTAGGCGCCCACCTTAGAATGCGGGTATTTTAATTTTTAATTTAGGCGCCCACCTTAGAATGCGGGTATTTCAATTTTTAATTTAGGCACCCACCTTAAAATGCGGGTATTTCAAAATTTAATTTAGGCACCCACCTCCGAATGCGGGTATTTTATATTCAAGTCCAGGCACCCACCTCCGAATGCGGGTATGTTATATTTTATTTCAGGCACCCACCTCCGAATGCGGGTATCTTATATTTCATTTCAGGCACCCACCTCCGAATGCGGGTATCTTATATTTATTTCAAGCACCCACCTCCGAATGCGGGTATTTTATATTCAAGTCCAGGCACCCACCTCCGAATGCGGGTATCTTATATTTATTTCAGGCACCCACCTCTGAATGGTATCTTATATTTCAGTTCAGGCGCCCACCTCCGAATGCGGGTATTTTATATTTCAGTTCAGGCGCCCACCTCCGAATGCGGGTATTTTATATTTCAGTTCAGGCGCCCACCTCCGAATGCGGGTATCTTATATTTCAGTTCAGGCACCCACCTCCGAATGCGGGTATTTGATATTTCAGTTCAGGCGCCCACCTCCGAATGCGGGTATCTTATATTTCAGTTCAGGCACCCACCTCCGAATGTGGATTCAACTTTCGAAACAAGGGTTACAAGTGTAACTTCTCCAACCCTGTTTTTATTTACACATATATTTCTTTATTGTTAACAATTGTTTTTAGCTTGTGGCTTTTGACAATATTAAAGTTGGCATCACACATCAATTCGTGGAACTATTTCTTCGGCAGCGAACTGGGGCAATGAGTTGGGAAGGATAAGCAGACTTCCCGACACGGGTCAAGGATCTACCTCGAACACTCGTCTCTAATTACAAGTATTCTCTTGCATTCCAGCAATTCAATTTTCAAGAATTCTGTAGTTTCTATCATAATACCCAGTGTTATCATAATTCAACACTGGGACAATATTTTGCAAGCTTCGCGCCAATCGGGGTTCATTACTCATTCAGAGGTCATAATTGTCCCAGAACTACACTCGACCTGATTCTCATATAGCCCGAGATATGTAGGCAACTCAGAGACCGGAGTTCGGTCATAATTCTCTCAAGTTCCCTTTAGCCGGGACAAAATAGGCTACTGAGTCAACGTCTTTGCCCGACAACTCTTTTCATCATTACCGGGCAAAGAGGGACAAGTTGTTGACACCCAATTTTGTCCTGCCTCTCCTCCAAAATACCTATTTACGCTTCTAATATTTTTGGAAAATTAAAAAATATATATTGTATTTTACTATAATTACTAGCCTCTTATCAATACCGGCATTTCATTATTCCTTTATAGTTACTAGACATTATTATTATTATTCACAATTTTTTATCATTTCGGCATTTTACCAGCTTACGCACACGCATCGCATTTATCTTTGCATAATTAAATAATAGTGTTTATTTACCGTGAATTTTTGAGATATTATTGCACGGCTATTACAACGCCATTATTATTATTATTATTATCTGAGCACTAATAATTACATATTTTATATTGAATAATATTTTAACACAAGCTATTTAAGTAGGTCTTTTATTTAAATGTAGTAGCCCAAATAATTAACCAACATTTTCGGACCAGCCCACTCTTTTAATTTTACCCAGCCCATATTTTAGCCAAACCAGCCCATTTTTAACCCGACCCGGTCCAGCCCATCCCTTATTTTTCCTTTAACCCTAAATCCCTAATCCCCCTTCATTTTTTCATCTTTTCCGCCGCACCCCCACCTTTTCCCCCTTTCCTCTCCCTCTCCGCCGTCTTCTCCACCTCCCCATCGTCGCCTCCACCACACCACCGTCTCCCCATCCCCTTCTCTGCCACTCCCTTTCCCTTTACCCCTAAACCCTAGCCGCCACACACACACACCCCACTGTTTTTCTCCATCCCACGCGTCTGACACCTTCACTACACCACGTTACCTCTGCCACCTCCACTTCCCACTACATCACGTTATCCTCACCATCACCCCCACCTCGTTTTGTCCCCCCACGCCTGTCCATCGTCTTCCCCAACGCTCCCCTCTTTATTTACTTTTTATATACAAAACGAAAAGGAGAATTGGGGATATAAATAAGAGTTTTCTGTTAATTCAAAGGGGAGATTTTTTTGGGGAGAGGAGAACACGGATGATAAAGTTTGCTTAGCGGTAGAAACCTTTTAAAGATAAAAATCGAAAAACCCCAAAGAATCTGGAATTTCGTTTTCCTTTTCTGGTCACGAAATCCCCAAGAATTAAAATTTCCAGTCACTTTAAAGGAGAAGAACAACCTTCTTTTTTCGCTCTAAAACATTTCTTGAGTTTTCAGTTGAAAAAATACTAAATCATCTTTTGTTTTGGCCCCTTGTTACCGTTGCGGATCTGAGTGGATTCAAGCTTAGATTTCATAGTAATCGAGTGTAGATTCGAGACCTTCGCCTCATTTCGCTGCACACAAAGCAGGTAATCACTCATTTCGTTTATTTTTTTCGCATTTTTGGTTGCTTGTGTCTGTTTCAGTTCGTTATCCTGTGATTCAGGCACGCCGTTTTAGTTAGTTTTGGTTTAGTAGTCAAGCCTGCTTTATATGCTGTTTTTTTTAGATTATCTAGTCATGTATATTGACTCAGTTTAGCCCCATTCGATGAAAATGTGTTTTTTAGATGTTGTCATAGTCTAATGTATTTCAGTAAAGCATGATCTAGTCGCTAGTTCCGTTGGTTTTCAGCCAAACATGCCTTAAGAGTCTATTTTGGGTTGGTCTGCTTACGCCGAGAATAGATTATACATTGGTTTGGTTCTATGTCAGTCGTGATTCGTATGTTCTATTGTTAGAATTAATTAGTTATAAAATTTATGTGTCGTTTATTCTGAACCTGGCTGTAAAATACGTGTTAGTCCCCATTCTACCTGTCGCCTGCGTAAATACTGTCAATATTGGTCTGGGTATTTATTTTGATGTCTTTATATGACTCATCAATGCATATGTGATTCATGAGTGCATCAAGGCTAGTCTGGGTCATCCGCAAGGGGTCTATGTAATTGTTCGATCTATCCGTACATGTCTGTTTTCTCTCTAAATGACAATCTGAGTTAGAACTGGCCCTGTATGGCATTGTCATTCAAATGCAGTCCCTTCCACCTGTTTCCTGATAGTTAATCTGTGTATGATATCTGAGAATGCCTAATCATGCATTTCACTGATAAATGAGTTTGTCTTAAGTCTAAGATGTTTTACATGAACACTTTGGTTTGGGATTTCTGTTTCATCTTAAATGGTGTGTTTGTTTTAAATTCTAAACATTTAAGATAAGACCATGTTTAATGGCATCACTTGTACCCTTCTGTGTTTACTAACCCCTGTATTGTCGAAATGCATGTCTGTGCTTACATTACCCCCATGTCTTATTCTGTGTTGGATCTGTTAGTATATGTATGGGCTCTAGTAATTTTTTTTTCTTTCTTATACTGACTGCATAACATGGCTATATTCAAGTTTTCAAATTGGGACTTAGATGTGTATATAGGAGTTGAAAATCAGGAGACATCTATTTGACATTTAAATGTTCACAAGTGACAGTTTATGAAGTCAAACATTTTCTCTTGGTCTAATACTATCAATGAGTATGTTTAAGACAATACTCAATCTTTGTTATACTTAAACCTTCAGATAATGAGTATAAGGTTCAGATTTCAACGACACACCAGAAATAGGTTCAAAACTGATTGAATGAGGTCTTTACATGAAGACGAACTTTAAATGATCAGCTGCATGCTTATGGGGATCTATGTGCCTGCAGATCTGCATTTTTTCTTGTCTATCTTGTTCGTAAATTATGTTTGCTGTCCCTTTGATGCGTCGTCCAGTGAAATTGCATTAGCAAACAACTACGTTTTTATACGATAGGTCGAATCCTAGCTCACTTTGTTATTGTTCGTGCGAAATAATTAAACTTGAAAGCAATGAGGTCCTAATGATGTGTTGAATCATGTACTAGCCACGCTATTAATCTTTAACCTGTCTTTCTAAAATTTTATCTGTATATGTTTGTCCTTATTCTTTTGATTATATTCTAATCCTTTTCCTTTCGTTCTTTGCATGATCACCGCATACGAGTCCGAGGGACTCATTCTTCTTCCATACTCGGTGTTGGGCCAGAAGCCCAACGAAATCTCTTCCGCATCCAGCCCATTCGCAACAGCTTATAAATTTGCTGTTGGGCCGAGGCCAAACAACGAAACAGACCCAAAGCAGTTTAAATGGGCCTGAGCCCATCTATTTACGTTTCAGGATTCTATTTTTATTCTTATTTATTAATTTGTGTCGTTCTAACTAACACTTAGTGGGGTTTCAGCGTTAATAATGGGTAGTTAATTTAAACAAAACCGATAATTAGTTCCATAAGATTCATTTTCTTCTTTTATATTAAAGTTATTTGTAGTATTTATAATATTCACTCTTAGAATAATGGACTTTCAATAAGCGTAAATTGATATTTTGAGTTTAAAGGAATAATATTTTTTTCCTTGGGAGTTTTAACACTACTAATGCGCAAATAAGAACCAAAGAATATTCTTAGACATCTTTTAAGGTTTTAGCTAAATTATGCATAGGTTAGCCAACATGTAGTTAATAAAACATAATCTTGTTTACATTCTTAAATCGCAAAATCAATTAATATCTCATCATTTGAGTTATTTCAAAATGTTGCACAGACCTGGGTTTTCTTCTATGTATATATTTTATGCAAATCTTATTTCTAATAGCATTAGCATTATTACTTAAAGTCTTTGCAACGTTTATAAATCTATGGTATTCGAAGTTTTCCTTTTATGTAAATTATTATATTTTTCTACAAATCTCATTCTAAAATAGCATTTTTATTTAAAAACCTTATCAACTTCGTAAGTTTCGTTATAAATGGCAGTTAAAATCTTCTTTTATGTGAATTATTATATTTTTTTTTACATCTTATCTTAAACAATATTTTATATCTTCCTTAAATTTTCAGCAGTATTTATCAAGCTACTTTCTTTAATTTTAAATATTATATTTACATCTTTAGCCCTAATTAATTAACCTAAGTTTGGTCGGATAATCGTAAGTTAACGGATTCTAAAGGATGCCTAACCCCTTACCTTTAGGATAATATAGAGCCATTACCTAGAATCACATTGGTTAAGCAGACTATTAATTGAGGTTTAGTTTTAACTTTGCCTTAGTTAAACTCTAGGTGTCCTAATTCACCGTTAAATTAATTAGGTGGCGACTCCTTAAATAAAACAAATAGGAATCTCCAATATGTTGTACTCCTACTTTAACCCGGTTAAAATAGGGTGTGACAGTCTTACCCTTCCATTCAAATACGGGCTCTCCCGGAAACTGGAATCGAACCATTTTCGTTCGGCAATCAACATTTGCGTAACACGACGCTAACCAATCCATACCCATTATTACGTCGAAGTCTATCATTTCCAGTTCAATCAAATCGGCCCTTGTTTGTCGGTCACATATAACGCCTACACAATTCTTATATACTTGCCTCGCTATTACGGGATCACCAACCGGGGTGAACACCTCTAAAGGTTTAATCGTCTCGGGTTCCACCCCGATACAATTAGCAACATACGAGGTAACATAAGAGAAAGTAGAACCCGGATCAATCAAATCATATACCTCACGGGAAAATATAGTCAAGGTACCTGTGACAACATCGGGGGAGGAATTAAGATCCTGTCGCCCTGCCAAAGCATATACGCGGGGCTGAACAGCTCCTGAAGTAGATGCTCCCCCTCTGCCTCTGCCTCTACCTGCTGTAGTCTGAGAAGTTTGTGCTGTCGGCCGCACTGAAGAAGAACCCGCTGCTGAACCTGTGGGCTGAGTCCCTGCTCTATCTCTCACCGAAGGGCAATCCCTCATCATGTGACCAACTTGCCCGCAGGCATAACAAGCATCGGTACCCTGACGACACTTTCCGGAATGTAATTTACTGCACTGGCTACACCGCGGTACTGGGGGTCTCCTCTGGCTAAAATCTCCCTTGAACTGAAAATCGGAGGCCCTCGAACTCTGGCCTTGTCCCGACTGAAAAGAACGATCGGACCTCCTGTCTGAGAACCTGGGAGGCGCACTGGTCGCTGACTGACCTGAGTGCCTAGAGTGCGTCTGCCTCGGTCCCCCTCTATACTCGCTACTCGCTCTCATTGATCTAGCCCTCTTACCTTGTTTCCTATCACCGTCACGCTCACTCATTTGCTGTTGTTGTCGTTTCTCAAGATTTTGAGCGTGAGCCTGTATCCGGGAAATATCCATCCCATCTTGCAAAGAGGTCGTCAAACAATCTCTAAACAACTGGGGTCCTAAACCACTCACAAATCTGTAGACTCTATCTCCCATGTCGGCCACCATAGTTGGAGCGTATCTGGCCAACGAATTGAACTGCATACTATACTCTCGAGCACTCATGCTTCCTTGCTTTAAATTCAAGAACCTGTCCGCTCTAGCTCGGCGGACCTTAGGCGGCAAGTAATGACGAATAAAGGCATCTACAAATTCTTGCCAAACGGGAGGTGGTGCATTCTCTCCTCTTGATATCATCCAATTTTTGTACCATAGCACCGCCACATCGCGGAGTCTATAAGAGGCTAACTCTACCGATTCGGTCTCAGAAGCATGCATAAGTTTCAGCGTCCTCAACATCTCATCAACAAAGCCTTGGGGGTCCTCATCCGGCTTCGACCCGAAAAATTCCGGAGGATTTAAAGTCAAGAAATCACAGGCTCTCGTACTGGCAGAATGGTCACTCGGGCCCGCATTCGGCCGCTGTGCCTGGGCGGCAACCAATTGTGTCGTAGGTGTATGGCCTCGGTCATTTGTTGACCCAAAGCAACTGGCGGAGGAATTGGGATTGAGGCTCCTCCCTGCTCTCCTACATTAGGCGAGGCCTCATTCTGTGATTCACTTTCCTCTACATTCGCCGAAGGCTCCCTTTCTGCCCGCTTCTTCGTCGTAGCTTTGTCTTTCTGAGCAGCTGTAGCTTTTCCTTTTGGCGGCATTCTGAAATCACAACGCACTTTTAGGGAAGGATAAAATCCTATGCATGGCTCTATCGCACGATCTAGTAAAAAGAAATATGGTCATTTTCCTAAATGCCCTGTAGCCTCTTGTTTATTGATGTGGCGCGCAACACACCATTAACAAGACTCTACTAGACACGGCTCGTAGACACTTCCTAGGACGAACTGCTCTGATACCACTTCTGTCACGACCCAACTAGGGGCCGCGACGGGTACCCGGAGCTAGATACCGAGCACCGCTCACTCTACTACTCATTTAATGATCTTTTGCCAGTTTTACGCATGAAAGTATAGGAAACATAATTTGTATCAAAACATAAGTACTTTATATACATAATAATAGCATCTTTTGAGACCACCTGACCCACGCTACGTATCTACGAGCCTCTACTGTCATAATGAATACATAGACGGAACAAGACTCCGTCGTGCCCAAAATATATATACATATATACCAAAGAGAAATCATAAGCACCTCCGAACAATGGAGTGCTCTCCACCGCTGACAGCTCCTAAGTATCTGGATCAAGCTCGCCTCCCTGTCTACCTGTGGGCATGAACACAGCGTCCAAAGAAGGGACGTCAGTACGAATATTGTACTGAGTATGAGAGGCATGGACAATGAAGAAAGGCATCAATAATATAATGAGAGCATCAATATAAAGCATATGGATCTGACCGATAATCATAAATGGAATAATGCATGCTGTCTTACTCATACTTATCATCGTAACATGTATGCATCATATGCAAGCTGCCCGCCCATGTCGGAACGGTGTGATAATCAGTAATATAAGCCCGCGTCCAGGCCTCCCGCGTCCGGGGTACCATCTCATGCCGCCCACTAGTGGTGTCTGCCTACGCCCGAAGGTCGTGGTGTATCCGTATCGCCGCCCGCCGAAGCGGTGTCTGCCTGGCCAACTAATCCCGGTATGCAATGCTCATGCCATGCTTATCATAAAATAATCATAATAATGTACTCATTGTAAAATACTTATCTTATCATAGCACATGCGTAAGGTTTGAGCACAACTTTACTCTATCGGGGTGACGTAAGGTCGTGACCCCCCGATTACTTTATGGAGCAATTACAGACATTCTATCTCACCTTGAAAGGACTAGTACATAAGGTGAGTGTAGGCAAGGACTAACATCATCATCATCCTAGCATCATCATATCGTATAACTTATCTCATATAGGCATTTAACTTTTTGGAATGTAGGAGCTCATGGAAAGATAGTAATTCGGACTATAAGATTCATGCCATTGGAAAGAAAGGACTAGCCTCACATACCTTGCCGTTTAGCTAAGTTGTTGTCCACTTATTCTCCTTCGATACCACGTCGTCACCTTCATGAGAGAATTCGTACTTCATTAGTTAATTAACTACAAGAACGGATCGCTAGTTCTAGGAAAATTTGGGCAGTACTACCTTCGTTTATACTACTTTTCCCATGTTCTATATCTACCCCCAACATTCACAATGCTATTCGCAATATAGCAATCAAAATCATCATTTATGCACCATTAGCAAAATCCACCATTTTCCTCCAATTTTCCCATATTTCCCCCTATAGCTCACCTTAGTGCTTTCATGCATTTACTACTTGTTTCACTTTATAAACATCATTTATATCGTATTTGTACTCACAACACTTCAACATTCATGATTCAATTCCACTATCATTCATTTATGTCACTATTCACTCAATAATGACCCATTCCTATGTTCTTCTACATTTTAACTATCTAAGCCTTCCAATACCTTGAATCACGTGGTATAGTCATGAAACATACCTTAAATGATGATTGAGCAAGCCTTGAGTTGAAATACTTCACTTAGCCAAAACCCTAGTTCCACCCTTTTAAGGATTTCTTAACTTAGATGATCCTTTGATGTGTTCTTATACTTGTTTTCATGAATTTAGTGGTGTTGATCTTGATGTTCCCTTTGATTCTCTTGAATTCTTATGGAGGAGATATTTGGAGAGTTCTAGAGCATTCTTGAGTTGTATGGAAGAAAAATGAAATGAAGCCTAAGTTCCTTTTAATAATCACAAAACTGATCTTTAATGAAAAATTATCGGGATGAACAGTGGTCGTAAACCACAGTTTACGGACCGTATTGTGGTTTACGGTCCGTCCTCCGCGATCGTTTTTAAACATTTCAAAAACAGAAAGTTTGGCTAAGGGACATGGCAGTTTACGACCGAGGTTTACGGTCCGTAAACCAGTTTACGGGCCGTCCTCCAAGTTGTTTTTAGCCATTTCAACACTTTGACAGAACTTGAAATTTTTGGACAGCTGGAGGACGATTGCACTATACGGTCCGTAAATCACTTTACGGGCCGTATAGTGCCCTTTACGACCACTGAGCTGAAAATTCTCCGCCACTTCCTTATTTCCAAAAATTCATAATTTGCCATTCCTGACTTAACAAAACATCATTCACCCAAGCCTTTCGTTGTTCTACTCATCACACAAGTACGGAAAAATTTGCGAGGTGTAACAATACAATAGGCTCCATAGCAGCCCCTCAAGACATTACCAAATAAATATTAGCTCAATCATAGCGAAAACCCTTCTGAATACAACTTACATTTCACTTCCTTCAACAAACCAAATTTTACATATTCATATAAATTCGAAATCTTATAGTATGCACTTTAAGCTACCTAATACTTTCCTTAATCTCATAAGGGTTTCATAATCACTTGAAGCTCACGTTAGCCTACTCACAAGGCAACAATCTGAAATTTCCGAGAAGTAACATAGAGACTATAAGGTGGCATTTCCTAACCATCTATCTTGCCACAAGAGATTTTCTACCCATCACCAACCTTGAAGCTTATTCTGTGACTGAAAACTTGCCAGAGGTTTCTGATGGTCTTCCAAACACTGACCCCATTGTTGACACCTAATTTTGGCTCGACATGCTTAAAATTAACGTTTTGGAGGGCCCTGATTCGTTAAAGAGCACAAAATAGCTTTTACACATTTTTACATTTTTTGACAATTTATTGATGATTATCCTTATTCTAGGAATTTAATCACTTTATTGTCATCTTTAAGAATCATTATTTTTGCGCATGTACAACGTAATACTACTATTTTGTGCAATTAATAATTGTTTCTTTATTTTATAGCGGTACATTTTTTTATATCTTATACATTAATATTTATATTTTATACTTACATTATTATTTAACTATATTTTAGTATAGTTCGTCAGTGCAGAGAAAACCGAATCAATTAATTTTTAAATGCAGAGCAAAATTCGATCAAGTCAAGGTCTCGTCACCTTTTTTAAAAGTTGACATTTGAGGTGATGGATTGGGTTCTTCATTGATTATTGCATTTTTACATAAGGGTTAAAAGGAATAAAGAGGACAAAGGGGTGCACTCTTTTATTTTTTGAATAATAAATGGGATCATTTTATATTATAAGTAAAAGGGAGGGGGCATTTCTATTTTTATACACATTATTTTCAGATTTTTACCTTCCCTCTCCCTAAACCGTTCTTTCTCCCCCCCCCCCCCCCCCCCCCCACTCCTCTCTTAGCCGCCACCCCATCACCACCCTCACTACCACGCCGCCCTTCCCCCATTTTTCCCTTTGCTCTTCCTCGCCACTTCACTCCCCACTTCGTCTCCCTGTCTCTCTCTCTTCCCATCGCTGCCGACCACCACCCCAGCTCTGTCCAGCCAACAACAGCTACTACCGCAACGCCACTGTCCCTTTGTTTTCCACCAGAAATCACCCCAAACAGCCCTTTTTTTTTTGCCTTCTTCACTGCTCCGGTGAACCGGAGCAGCCAACCACGAACCACCGACACAAACCACCAGCCCTCTACTCCCTCCGTCACACCCCTCTCCACTGCCAGCTTCCTCCAAACCACCCCCGCTGCCCCACTGAGCAAGCTCCACTGCAGCTGAACTGACTGAAACTGATCCGCTGGAGATATTGGTCTCAGTTCTAACCCTCTTACCAGCTGTGATTGCATGCTTAAATAGTTCACTTATTTTCCTGCCAAAGCCAGGGACACCTTGTGAATTCTTAACAACCTGCTTAACCTGTGCAAGAATTTGACCTTCTCCCAGGACTAGGGAATCTAGTCCAGCAGCTACTTCAAATAGGTGTTGTGTCGCATCTTGATTTATAGCAAAAAACGGTGTTGGCAGAGCTCTGTAACTGGAACTCCACTATACTGCCAAACAAAGATATTTGTGTCACAAGATTTGCTCCATGAAGTAAACAAAAAGTGAGCATTAAAGTAAAGACTTTTGTGAGCAGTGAAGCCAAAGCTCAGTAAACTAAATGCAATTCCTTCGGAAATGTAAAAATACAGTGTATAAATGACATAGCAAGTAAAATCTTTTGTTTATTGTTAAGTGTATCTTTCATGATGGAAATATACAAGGTAATTTCTACACGTTTGAAACCAGCATGAATTTGTTCCAAACTTACTGCAAGCTACACATGGCCGATGAAGAAATTTCCGTCGATTTTCAACGCCTCCCATGTACAAAAGATGGGTTTTTTATTTTAAGTTTATTCATTATTTCTTTAATTCATCCGATAGTTATTTATTCTCTTACTAACATTTTTACTAAGTGTTTATACAGTTACCCGGAGACACATTCCGAAGACGACACTCGGAAGGAACCCGAAGACTTCATCGAATTCTTGTTTGTATTTACTTTCGCGCATTATTTAAAATTATACAAAACATAAACTTGAAGTAGTGAAAACTTCACTTTAATGTCGGGCGGGGATATTTAATTACTTGTCGCTTATATGTTTAATTTAAAGTGCGTTATTCACTTTAGGCAAGACTTAGGCCGTCTACACTTTCATAAATTGATTAGATTGACTCGATATAAATATTTTGTTAATTAAATTCACACTTTTGGCGTTTAGGCAAAAATACTAGTCCATCCCTTATTTTATATTCTTTATGCACTTTTAATACAACACACATTTTATATTGTTTCGTATACACTAATACATATTTTAGTTAAGGTAAATCCACATTTTTGACGCTAGGTAAATACTAGGCCGTCCATTTACAAATCTTTCATTCTTTAAAGGCGTTATATCTTTTTCACTCATTTTTTTTTTACATAATTTCTTATATTTATTTTTTACCAAAATTTTTTACTATCCTTTTGTTCCTCATTCTTTTGATAGGATATTCATTAAATGAGTATTCTTTTTAACTAAACGGTAGAAACAAGTCAAATTAACTTCACTTTTTCTAATAATTTTGTTATATAAACTCTTCACACCAATGAATATTCATAGATTATTTTTACATTCTTTATGCACTAATATACCTAGTTATTCTATTCTTTAGACATTTTATATTTGAATATACACTCTTTTATACTTGAAATATGCTCTTTATATGTTTAATATACATACATTACACATAGACACACATTCTTTATATACCTATTTTACATACTCTTATATTTTTTATACATCTTCTATATTGTTGTATATATTCTTTACACCAACTGATAGACCTTTGTGTCAATAGATATACACTTGTTTTTACTAACAAATACACTACTATACGAACGACGTATGTTTTCTTTACACTCCTTTGTACATTCATATCGATATATATTCTTCATAAATTCTTGATACTTGATATACATACATTTTTATACACTGTATACACTTAGCATATTATCACCTAGTGTAGCTTTTCATGAAATCACAACATTTTGAAAACAAGTAATAATAATGATAAACAGATAAATAATCCCCCTCTAGTGTTCAGTTAAATTGAGTCTAAGGACTGTCTTCAGGCAGGCTCTGAGGGATGCTTAATACCTTTCCCTCGGGGTAAATAAAATCCTTATCTAGAATCTTATAGGTTTCATAGACTAAAAATGGAGTAGACACACAATACATCTAGGTTTCCTATTTTTCCTTAAAAATTAGGTGGCGACTCTAACCCTTTTGAAACCAGTTAGAAGAACCGTGAAGTTGCAAACTATCTTGGACCCGTTCAAAATAGGGCGTAACACCCATACACTGCATTCACCTTCTTTGTCTTCCATGGGCCTTCCTGATCATATTTACTTCGGATTACATTCTTCGGATCAATTTGGTTTTTGCAATTTCGGTTCAGTTTATTCAGTCGGTTTATTCGATTTAGATTTGGATGACACAGTTAAGCATCAAGTCGATACTTCATCATTCCAGAAAATCCTAATAAAGCTCTATGTGAGACAGTAGAAAAGTGTTGACTGCATAATAATCACTTCATCAACCAAAATACAAATTAATGCAGTGGCAGAACTTTTCCCCACATTTCACTTAAGTCCTCTATTACTAGTATTTCTTGTTTATCAGCCAATATCTTCTCTACAATCAAAGAGATATGACAGAGAGAATGGAGATTATAAGTAGTTCCTACATGTCAAACTTTGTTGTATCACATCTTCCTACCACTAACCAAGAAGAGTTTTTTATTCACAATTTGCAATGTTAATATTACTAAGATAACACCCATTGTCACAAGAAAAGATACTAATAGGTGTTCTAAGATACATTGTTGAGGAAATTTATTAAAAATCTACAAGGAATTGTACAAATTAGACCCATGACAGTTGCATGGTTCCATAGATCAAAAGGATTTGAGCCTCTTTAGTTTATTATTTAAGGGCAGAAGCTCTCTCTCTCTCTCTCTCTCTCTCTCTCTCTCAAGTTTATGTCGAAGGTGCGGCTCAGGTAAGCCTTCAATCTTATATATATATATATATATATATATATATATATATATATATATATATATATATGTTTCAAGAAAAAAGTGGCTTGTTAAAATTTGATTTTTCGATTTAACAGAATTAAATTTTGTATAAACCGAAAACCGAACCGAATTGTTGAAATCTTATAAATTTAAACCGAATCGGGCTGAATAAATCGAAATTAACTTGGGTTCAGTTCGGTCGGTTTTTTTGGTTTGAACCATATTATGCCTAGCCCTAGTTTAAAGTAGTGAGTTTTCACCGGTTGCTTTAAATGGTGTATAAATCGTGTGTATTGCTGTGAAGAAATTGCTTTTGAGGTAACTTGAACTCTTAGCCGATTTTAGGTTATGCAGACTAGTTTTCATACAGAGTTATTTGTGTTAATTGTAGTAAATAAGTGCCTTAACACACCTTTACTTGTTAGTTGTTTATTAAAAGAGTTGTCACATGTCAAAATCCGTCTTTCGTAAGAAATCGGGTGCGACAACAAATTCCACTGACGTGTCTATTGTTGTCGTAGATGCGGCTGGGGATTGACGGAAGCGCCTGTGGATATCATAGTTGTGATCGTGGATTGACGACACGTCTATGGATATTATAGATGTGGTTGTGAATTTACGGTTGCTTTTATGGATATCATAGATACGACTGTGGATTTATGACGCACCGGCCGTGTCATGACTCAAATTATGGATTGTGCGGGCACCTATCTTATCCCACCTGGTAGGCAAGCCTTTCACAACTAGCCCGACAACAAAACATCCAACAGAATAAACTACTAAGTAGAAACATGAACAAACTTCTCTTATTTAAATAACAACTACCAAAATCGGGTCTAGACTTATACAAGAGCTTCTATAATAACGGGAAAGGAATTATAAATGAAATCAAACAACTTCTGTTTTAGAATAAGAATATACAGCAAGCTTTAGGATGGTATCCAATAACTCCGGCTAACGAAACCTCGAGCAATAACCTGAAACATATCTACACCCCAAAATGAGTGTAGCAAGAGTAGTATCAGTACACCACACATACTGGTAAGTATCATAGGCCGACTAAGATTAGTTCACGCATAAAAGTACAGCATCAATCAAGATAAACAGGCAGGTACAATTATCTACACATTCACAATCCATAGCCTATAGCGAACATCCACTCCCAAGTATACCAAGTTTCCCTCGTACTAATGAAAGAACCAAGAATCGAACCAACAACGACTTGCACATTTTGCACAACCTTAACCACTAAATTATCTCTCTCAATTACTACAATATAGGGATAATAAACGGAGATAGACAATTAGGCATGGAATAACCAATCATAGCCTAGGGTGAAGCTTTTAAACCATCAATCTTTCAAATCTCAACTACTTATGGACCAACACAAGATAATCACAACAACACCCAAACATATCAAGTCATAGGGTTAAGATGATATCAGATGCAATGCAAACAAGTGATAAATAACTCTACCATACACACACACATGCGTCCATGTACCACTCGCTCTGGAACAGACCTCGGATCACGAGTTCACAACGAGGCCACATCCTCATCCCCTATCAAATATGTCTTATTATATATATATAAGACGAATCTCAAGATATAGTTTAAGTCTAGAACCCAATATGAACACCAACTCAAAAGTAAGCACGATAAATCAATGAGATCAAATGCTAATGAAAGTACAAGTCACAATGTCACAAGTCATATCAATACTTAGATAAATCATCTCAACCATATAATAAATCATACAAACCATCTCAACCATAATGAATTATACAAAACAATCTCAATCGACCTAAGGAGTCTATATCAACCCTTTATTTCCAAAACACAACAAATACACCTCATGGGTCAATACATAAAGTAACGACGACAAGGCCACATAATCAGAAGTCAATACCAACCTAAGAACATATCCAACCCAACATCATGTCTGAAAACCTAATCATGCTTTCTCCCGTCAATGCTAATTCATATGAAATTCACTCATCAAAGTCTAATTAAAGTAGACCGTAACCTACCTCGAATGCAGACAGGATTCACTAACTACTCCACACGAGCCTTCTGTCTAGTCTCCGAAGTGCCTCAAAACGATGGTAGTCTAATAAACATCAATTGCTCAGTAAGCAAAAGACCACAACAACCAACTAATCGGAAAAGAATCGATTCGGAAAGGTTAATCAAAATACCCAAAATACCCCCAATGACACACGAGGGCAAAACGGGAAATTAAGAGTGAAAATACACTATCCAAAGTCTCACTAGCCATTACCCTTATTTATGAAAGGTCCTAATCTTAAATGGTTCCTCAATTTCAACATTTAGACCAAATCCCCAAATTAGAAGAACCCTAAATCGTGGATTGATTTTAGAAACCAAAGAGAAGATTCAAGCCTAGAATTTAATAACCCAATGATTAAATAGAAGAAAATCAATAATTTAACTTAACTCAAATCGATTAAGAAGGATTAGTGACCAACCTTAGGGTGTATAGACTCATCTTCCCCAACCCCTCATATATCAACCGACCAAAGGAGTTTACTAGAAAGAAAATGCAAGATTAAAGAAAGGGAACTTGCCCCCAAGGATGATCCTATTAAGTCAACTCTAGAATCTGCCCCCATCAACTCTAGGACTAGGCTTTGGAAATGGGGAAAAGGGTTTGAGGTTGGGAATAAACTAGGAAATCTGGTCATGCTGTACCGCCGTGAAGGAAGCGATATGGCGGCCGAAAGTCCCGCCGTGGCAGACTCATTAATAATCTCCAATGTCCGTCGTGGTGGACACACACTCCCTATGGCAAGCTCGCTGTAGCAGCTCGCCTGTTGCTATGGCGGTTGGCCTACCCTAGGGAAATTTGGAATTTCTCCCCAACGTGGTTTAAGGCAAAATATCAACTAGAAGCTTATGCAAAAATTGTCGACACGAGCCTTTACAAGGATTGCCTTTAGGGAAAAGTCTGAAAATGCCCGTAACGACCAAACGGGTCATTTCACGTCGATATCATGTATGTGAATGTCAATTGACAGACATGTCTATAAATACCATTGATGCAACTATAGTTTGATAATTCACCTAGTTCATGTACTCACATGTGTATTTCCACAAATGCTTCTATGGAGTTGTAGATGTATTTGTGGTCTCTCTGGTTTTCTTTGACAATTCACTCTTTCTCTTCTTTTTTTTCCTTGTTATTTTCTTCATGCAAGATTTATTAAAAACTATGTGAAATATTATTATTATTATTATTTTTTTTTTTTTTTAAAAAAAAAAAATTATGTACGAAATTACATGAATAATTTATATCCAATAGATTCTACTTTGCATTACATCCCAAACACTTATTTCATAATCATCTTTAAAGCTAGGGTGAAATTACCTCTTGGATTCAAAATCCTAGCTTGAGCATTGGAATCGATTCCTGAATTTTTGTAGTGCTTCCTATGGATTTTTGTCCATAGAAATATTATTAGAATCAATGAGTACTAATCCATCATAAATATATCAAGAAACTTACCTAGAATTTTCTATGATGGTCCTTGCTCAAACTCACCCTCAAAGAGCTCCCAAACTTGTCCAAAATCAATTGAAGAATGGCTGCCCGACTTTGTATTTATTGGCCACATAGGTTCGTGTCTAACGCACTCCCTGGCACACTCTCCCAAATTTTTGCCTCGCGTCATTACATGCCTAGTTTTTCGAGTTACAGAGCATGCCTCGCGCGCTCCATCACGTGTCTAGCCTAATTTTATTCCCTTCAGTAATGTAGGAATGTCGAAATAACGAAAGGTTTGAACCATTGGAAACTAGATTTGAAGGACTATTTCTTTTCAAAAATCATTGTCAAATTCCTTATAATTTTGAGTTGTGCTCGTTTGAAATTAGGCCTTGTGTGTGCTCATATAAAACTTTAATCGATAGTGTGATATCCAACTTAACTTGGCCCTAGGGCTCTCCTTAGACCCTAAATCACTTTTAATATATCTCGTACACTTATTATCATATCCACTTTATATCATTAGTACCCAAATTAATGTAGTTAGCATGCATAGAAATTCTAATGGTCTTTGAACATTTAAAATTTTATTTCAGTTGCTACACTATCTTGCAAAAAATTACAGGATCTAAACTTAAATGGTGGTAATGAAATATTTTATTTGTGCAAACCATAAGTAATTGCACGACTTGGCCTTCAAATGGTTGGTCTTTGATTTTGCCTTTCAATGGATTGATCTTTAGTTTTTGTCCTTTAATAATCGAATTTAAACATAGTGGGCATAAATTTTTAAGTTATGTGAGGCATAACTTGTGAAATATTGTGATGCGAAAATATTTATAAACTTATGTTTAAACATAAATGGGTTGTTGTGTGTGGCTTAGTCCAATTAAGGTGTTGAACTATTGGGCAGCCGGTACAAGGGTCATTTGCACTTTTGCCGTATATTGTGATGGTCTTTAATTTTTACCCCTCATGACAAATAATATTTTCGCGGAGCACAAGTTTATATTTTGTATCATAATATACCGCAAGTTATGCTGGAGCCCTTGAAGAACCTATGCCATGTTAGGCATAAGTTCGATTTGAAGGGCAAAAATTAAAATAGAGAAGGACACAAATGACCATCCGGGTGAAACTATTGACATCCGATGGCTCAAGAATCTTAAAAGTCAGTCTTTAGCCTTTTCAAAATAATTTCATTTTCTAGCCATTTTTCAACTAATTCTAGCATATGTATATAAACTGTATCATTATTGTGTACATATCACTACTGAAATTGTATCATTGTTGTATAGAATATGTATCACTGTTGTATATGTATAGAAAAATATTTCATATGTATAGAAACTGTATCATTATCGTATAAAATATGTATCCCTAAAGTATATGTATAGAAAATATATCATTGTTGTATAATTTGTGTATAATAAATGTATAATCAATGTATAATTTCTATTTAATAAATGTATAATTGATGTATACTTACTAATTATACACATATTATACATGTTTTGGGATATTTTTTGAAGGCTCAATTAACATATACTTTCTAATTATACACATATTATACATGTTTTGGAATATTTTTCGAAGGCTCAATGTGAATTTTTTTCGTCAATCTTTAGTGGCGACTTTTTGATCTTTTATGGCAACTTTAGTCGCCACAAATAGCCCTGTTCTTTTTGTAGCGAACCTTTTAGTGATGACTTTTCGATCTTTTCTGGTGACTAACAAAAAGACTTTTTTTTTTTGTAGTGAAAGGGCTGATGTGCTAGCGTCTGGCAATATTTTGGGCCAAACGGCCAAATTAAGCCCAAATGTGGGCCCAATAAATTTCTGATGGCCACTATGTGTCCTTTTCTAAAAATAAAGACCAATCCACTTGAAGGGAAAACCGTGCAACTTCTTCCCGCTGTAATCCATAAAGTTTAAGGTGGGCTTATAAGTCAAAATTGGATGACCTATCAGATTTAATTTCCATATTGGCATTTGTGGCATCCATAAACTTAAAAGGAATAGTTACTTGACATAGCTACCTTCAAGAGGTAATTATTGATAATAACTACCTTTTAATTTATTTATATTTAGTAGCTACAATGATTTTTGTAAATTACCCTTCATAACTATACCAAAATACATTAGGTTTATGGCTTGTATTTGTTGACACCCAATTTTGTCCCTCCTTTATTTAATTTACTCGGGCTGTCTAAATTTGCTGACGAGCTAAATACTTTATTTTCACAATATTTTATTGCTACTACTATTAATATCACTACTTATATTTTTCAACATTATGAGCATTACTTTATCATAAATTTTAAACAGTTAGTCATCGTTTCGTTTTCGGGTTTGGAATCGTTAAATTTATTACAAGGCAACATTTTTGCAAAATCTTTATTCTTCTACATGTTAACTATTTATTGTCTCTACATAATATATATTATACCAGTTATTAAATTAGAATCCCAAAATAATTAAATAGCGGAAGAATGGTCAACAATTTTCAGCCAACTAATGGTTTAAAATACAAATACAATATTATTTCCGTACCCAAATAAACAAACCACATTTTAATACCCAACCCACATTTATATCAGCCCATATTTAAATTAATAGGCCAGCCCAAACGGACCAGCCCATTACCGACCCGACCCAATGCCTTTAACCTTACCCTAATCCCTCTTCCTCTCTTTCTCCTTCATCGCCGCCCCTCCCCTGCTCCCTTCTCTCTCTTCTGCTTCTTCCTCCGTTCCCTCACGTGCTTTCCTCTCGCCTCCCTCCTCACGTTCCCCTCCACATTCTCTGCCATTCCACTCACCTTGCCTCCCATGCGTCTGTCACCCTGTCTCCCACGCTCTGCCATCCACTCCTTCTCTCATACGCTCCTCTCTCTCCTCACTCTATAAAGGTACAAGAATTTTAGGTAGAAAGGGGGGATTTTTTAGTTTTGGGAAGGGGAACCCGTCGTTTTTTATAAAGAAAAAAAAGGGGATTTTCGGATTTTTAGGGGAGTTTTCAATGGTTGAGGGAGACGGTACCCGAAATCAATAAACAAAAAAGGGATTGGACATGATTCGAAGGATTTCTAGGTTTGGAATTTTGTTTTAGCCACTTATATTTCTCTGAAAACATTAATATTCTTAAGCCTTAACACTTTCGGGTAGCGATTCAAAACAGCAAACCATATCTTTGCTCCCTTTCTCCCTCCTACTACTAAATTCGAATTCAAGCATAGACGAGTTGAGATTCGCTCGTGTTCGGGTCTATTCATAACGAGAGAGTAGATTCGGCGCCGTCGACACCCCATTTCACTGTACCACAAAAGGTAATTTCTTCCTCGTCTTAGTTTATTTTCACTCTAATAGCTTGGTTGTTTATGAATTTTGTGTGAATTGATTTAGTAGTAATTTCGTTAATTAAGGCAATCTACTATGTTAATGTAATCGAAGAGATTTTGCTGGTAATTAAGTAGTGTTTATGCATGTCAGTTTAATTCGATTTGGTTTAAATCTGTTAGTCATGTGATATGCTGTCTGTCTTGTGAAATTTGTGACTATGGCAGAAAACTCAGCAATTAGCATGCACACTCTTTTGAGTTCTGGACTTTATATATGCTATCCTTCATGTGTTTAGTTGCTAGCGTCACGTGTTATATTATGTGGGGCTGTTTATTTAACCCAGAACTGAAAATGCCTATCATCTTCATTAAACAAGGTGAAGTTTAATTTCAGTCGTCTTCATTTCAGTCATCTTCATATGTTGATTAAATTCCAATGCATCAGTTGAGTTATGAAGTTGCATTAGATAGCTGAAACTTTAATCCAGTCCTGTCTGTTTGTGTTTAAGTGTCCATTTTTTCTCCTTCTGGTGTATGATCTGCAGCCGCATTGATATCGTGTCGATTCGGCTTGTCTGTGAAGTAGCTTAAAGTGAAATCTTATTTGAGTACAAGCTAAAGTATTTAAGTATCTCTTTCTGTTTTCACACCATGTCACTGATTGTTCGTTAATTTCTCCATACTTTGGATTAAGGGATTGTCTACTCTTGTTTGCTTTTATCTGGCTGACTTTAGAAGCATAGTTAATAACTCAAAACATGTCTTTGTGATAAAGTGTTAACTCTTTTGTATCTGTTATGTTTAAAAAGGGTCTGTTTTGTTCATAAAAATCCTTAAAGAGGGTCTGTTATGTGTTAAGTCCAAGCTAAGACATCACCCACCAGCTAATGTGGAAACATATCCATTTTGAAGGTTGAGTTTTCATCAAGTGCAGTTAAGTATGGATTTAGTCTCCTGCTAATATTGAAACTAGCTTAAAAATTGAGCAACCTTTGTTTTCTCTGGTTCAAGTTTCCCCTTTGATTTTGTCCTTAGAATGCATTAGGGGTCATTACTTGCGTTACTCCTTTTCTCCAGTAAAACGTCTCCTTTGGGTTCGTTCGATTCCATGTTTGAAAGTGGTTAATATGTGAATCTATTTCTTGTGAGATAAATTGGACTGCCTACAGATTTATGTAAAGTGGAAGTTGATCAATCTGTATCTTCAGTGGTAGTGAAAATAATGTAATTGCCTTTTTGAAAAATGGATCCCAGATATTAAGGGACAAGTTTTGCGTATGCCTTTGAAGTCTTTGGCTAGACATTGTTTGACTTTTGTTGGCTATTGCTCAATTGTTATAGGTTGACGTTCAGTTACTCGTGTGGCTGTTGAAACTCTTTTGTGGACATCGAATCCGAATATGAACCCATTACATTTTTTGAACTTCTTTTCTCATTACTTGTTTAATTAGTAGTCGAAAACTATTAGTCTATTTTTAGATTTGTATCATATATGTTGAGTTTTATGGATTATATACTAATCCTTTTCATTTTTGTGCATGACCATCTCGTATACGAGTCTGAGGGACTCATCCTTCTCCGAATTCGGTATTGGGCCAGAGCCCAACGTAATTTCTCTATCGAGTCAACCATATAGTAGCAGCCAACCTACAGCCAAACAAGGAAATAAAATTTGGGCCAAAGCCCAATTAATGTGAACAGTGACGCAGCAGCAGTCCCTGGAAATGGGCCAAGCCCATTCAACCTATTTGCTCTCCTATCTTATTTTTGTGCATCCGATTTATGTTGTATGATTAACATTGTGTTTGCTAATTTGGATAAACTTTAGTAACATTAAGGGTTTTAGTTTAGTTATGGATAGTTAATTCCATAAATTACATTCACTCCTATTTTTTAAAACTGCTTATACAGTATCTATAACATTTATTCAGAGTAATTGATTTTTAAATAGCATGACTATATATTTGAGTTAAAAGAATCAACATTTACTCTTTTTTATCTTAGGAAACTTTGAAATACACATTCGTTAAAACATTAATATTAATCTTGCAATAACTTTACAAATACATTTTAATTTGCTAGTTGACGTAATTCATATTCAGAATACGTATGAACATCACTCATTCCATTTCTTTTGGTTTATATATAATTAAACTTTTTTTTTTATTAAATCACTATTTTTCTACAAGTTTTTCTACTTTAAATAACATTTTACTTTTGTCTAAAACTTTAGCAATACTTTAAAGATATTTTCTTAAATATTTTATAATACTATTATTTACACTTAGTCTAATTAATTGCAAGTCCGGTCGGTTAACCATTGTTAATGGGTCTTAAAGGATGCCTAATACCTTCCCTTTAGACTAATTGAACCCTTACCTGGAATCTTAAGTTTCGCAGACCTTAAACAGAGTTAACTTTAAACATAACTTTAATAAACTTTAGGTGTCCTAATTCACCATAAATAATTAGGTGGCGACTCCTTAAAATAAATAAAAACAGGAATCTCCAATATGTCGTACTTCTACTTTAATCCCGGTTAAAATGGGGTATGACAGCTTGGCGACTTCACTGGGGAATAATTAGGTTCTAACCATAACGGATTTAGTTTAAATAGGCTTTGTGTGCTTATTTTAATTACTTTATTTATTTGTTAACGGTTTTTACATGCTATTAATTGTTTGTTTGATATAAACTGTTTGTTTGATATAAACTGTTTATGTGTTACTTGCTTTGATAAAACTGTCATTCCGTTCATACTTCCTCCACTCCTGGAAAATTCACACAAATTCACACACTTAAAGCGGTTTCGCGGTTCGCGGCCGTACACTACAAAATCACCCTTTAGTTGGATCGATCTTGTGAATTTAGTCGATCGGCGGTGCAGTCGACGGCCACGGACTTTCCACTCCCAAGTTGTCCACTTGGGAGAACCTTGTGTCATAGGAAAACAACTCTTAGTCAGCCTAAGATAGAGCTAAACCAACACCCTTTAGTAAGAGCATACATTTCATGACCTAGGAGGTTTAATACCCTTGGTGTATTAAATTCATTAGATGACTTTACCCAAACGTCCAAGCGGGTTCACGACCCCGAGTGACACCAATCATACTTTATGTGCATGTTTGAAGGATAATTGTGCCTAAATATTGACTATTGGCTCCAATTAATTAAACTTTAGGAGGTAGGGAATGACTAACGCTTCTATGACAGGTATGGATTTGCATTGGAGTACAATGAATGACGAAGATCAATGACATCACAAAACGAAGCTGAAATTTAGACATAGGAAATTGTATTTACTTTACTTAGGTTAGGAAACACTTTATGTTATATTCATTCGACATGTAATAAATATTACACTACTTTTGTACTTTATTTTGGGAAAATAGAATTTGTTTAATTAATCAAAGCAACGGGATGACGTATTATGGCACACTTTACCCTTCAAACAAACGTTAGGCCTACCTCTGGCACAAAGAGGTCACATGCATATTAGGACGCGTTATTATTGTTTGATATAATCGTTTACATTTGTTCGACAATTTGTTTGACTTTATTGGACGAATTATTTGCTACATGACTTATTTGACTCTACGTGATCATGACTTTACCTATATATGTCAATGAGACTAACATCATTTACACTTTATGTTTCTTTTATTTTATTCCCAACAAAAGTTGATTCATGTTGACACTCGAGCTGGCTGATCATCCTTACCTCACAAGGTCAAAGACATCATCATTATCGCGACGTAGTTGGGCTATTCAAGGAAAAGAAATTATTATGTCTGATCCATCCGCATCTATTTCAACTGGCTTGGAAAACATCGTGATCTCTAGTGATCCCCCCGAGACTTCCGAACACAGAACTACTATTCAACATGATGAACATATCGCCCGCCTGACTCAAGAAAATGAGAATCTACGTGGAGAACTAAATCGGGTTAGGGACTTGACCAATTTATCCCTCACACTCCAAAGTCCACCCCCTGAACCTAGAAATACTGCACCAAACCCACCTCGTTTTCCATCACTCGAATCTCCAGTTCCTGAACATTTTCCTCCACAAAACAATGCACCTACCAACAACAACTTACTTCCAATCACCCCCGCAAATCCACCAAATCCATCATCCGTCTGTACCCCTCCACAGAGTCAACCACCCACCTACACTACCTATACTACTCCTAATCCACCACCCGTCAACCCACCAAGTCAATCGCTAGTTCACACTCCCTATGTTACTTTGCCCACCAACACTAATCCACCACCTGCAACTACTCCGCTAAACCTACCAAATCAACCACCTACAAACACCACTTATAACACACCACCTCCAGTCCAAAACACTCCCACCGTCCAAACTTATCCAACCCAGCATTTACAAGGGGCATATTTTGTCACTCCAAATACACAGTATGTGCCTCCAGTATATGCAGCAGAAACACAAGCCTTTACCAACCCAGTAACGGTCAGGTTCCAACCCGAGGTAGATCAGTGCGAAGAAATGGAAAAGGATGCAAAGGCAGGGGCAGATAACATGTTGCTAAAAGAGATCCACAGTCTCAAAGAAGCAATGAGAAACCTTCAAGTTGCTAGGGGAACTAAGAGTGTAGAGTATGAAGATCTCTGTGTTCAACCTGACGTCGATTTACCCGTAGGCTACAAACCGCTAAAATTTGATACATTCAATGGAACAGGCGACCCTCATACACACTTAAGGGCTTATTGTGACAAACTGGTTGGAGTGGGCAGAGACCAGAGCATAAGGATGAAGCTCTTCATAAGAAGCTTATCTGGCGAAGCACTTACTTGGTATACACAACAGGACGTCCGTAAATGGCGTGGTTGGAGTGACATGGCCTAAGACTTTATGGACCGATTCAGTTTCAACACCGACATCACACCGGATAGAGTCTACATGACTAAGTTAACCAAGAAAGTAGCTGAGACATTCCGCGAGTATGCGTTACGTTGGAGGTCAGAAGCGGCCAGGGTTCAACCTCCGATGAATGATAGAGAAATGACTGCTACCTTCATTGAATGCCAGGCTGGCATATTTTACGAGAAAATGATAGGTATGATGGGACAAAAAATCAAGGAAGTCGTGCGAATGGGAGAAGCTTTAGAAGAAGGAATCAAATCGGGAAATATTCAGGATCTTTTTGCTTTACAAGCAATAAACAAAGCTATTCAATCTGGTTCTATCAACGGGGTTAAAAAGAAGAAGGAAGATGTCACTGCAGTCATGAACGTCCAAAACCATGAGCCGAGCCAAGCCATTCCATACTTTAACCACCCACAACAACCTTTCTACCCTTACTACTACCCTGAACCCTACCAAGCTCCACTATCTCCTCACCCTGTCTACAACACCCAAGCTAACTACTACCAACCCCGAGCACCTCCACGTCAAAACCCACGTCCTTATCAACCAAACCAAGCTCCAACTTATCAAAATCGACGACATACTATACCTAGAGCCCGTCCAAATCCTGACACCAAAAACACCCGTAATTACACTCAGATCGCTGAACCCTTGGCTCAATTATTCGAAAGAATGAAAGCAGCAGGCATAATACAACCGATTGAAGAAAAAATTCCCGAGCCTATCCCAAAATGGTTTGATGGTTCCAAGCGCTGTGCGTACCATTCTGGAGTTGCTGGGCACGCCACTGAAGATTGCTATGGGCTTAAAAACAAAATCGAAGACCTGATTAAAGAAGGAGTAATCCAGCTCGCTGAAGCTAAGCCCAATGTGGTCAACAATCCTTTGCCTGCTCACGAAGATGCCAAGATTTGAAAGAGTCCAGTGCGGAAAGGGACATGTCATCAACTTTTGTTGTTCCCGTGAACAATCCAAAGACAAACACACATGAAGATTGCTGCTACGACTACTCGCAACACCAAAGCACTAACCATATGGGGCGCCGAACCAAGAAAGACTCTGAACAATTGGACTTGTACTCCGTCCCTGATTCGCTGGGAGTCTTGGTAACATGAACATGTAGTGAACTTGTTTTCTTTTATTGATGCTTGAACCGTACCCAAAATTTTGTTTGTTTTGCTTCATCTTGTGGAAGCTTGAATTGCAAAAACTATGAATGCATTTCTGATTTTCCTTAATCATCTATTTTCTACTTTATCTATCAAAACTGTCAACTCTACGATTGTGACATGAAATGTATGAATAGACAACATACATCCCGAGAGAGTAACAAAGAAACTAGAGGACAAGACAATATTCCACTCGAAAATAATTGAAATAGCCGATAGGTGATGACATAAGCCTGAAAGCTAACAATCCAAGAAGACATCAAAGGACGACATTAGGTAAGACAACCTAGTTTGCAACCTCTCCTTTAACAACCAGGTCCGAACTACGCTGACCTGATTCCCGTGGGGGATACTTAGGCAGCCCACATAGGGTTCGGTTGCTTTACAACAAAAAAATCCAAAATATCTTATGCGTACGAACTACGCTGACCTGATTCCCATGGGGGGATACGTAGGCAGCCCACATAGGGTTCGGTTGCTTTATACCAAAAATCCAAAATATCTTATGCGTACGAACTACGTTCCGACCTGATTCCCGTGGTGGGATACGTAGGCAGCCCACATAGGGTTCGGTTGCATTTAGAACAAAAAAATCAAAAGATTTTGCATGCTTACGAACTACGTTCCGACCTGATTCCCGAGGTGGGAAACGTAGGCAGCCCACATAGGGTTCGGTTGCGCTATAACAGAAAATCTAAAAAATTATTACACAAAGAAAACCACACAGGGCCTGATTCCCTTGGCAGGATTCGTAGACTATCAACATACAGATCCGTCGCACTTAGATAAAAATCCAACAAACCTTTTACCGTTTATATAACAGAACTACGCTGACCTGATTCCCTTGGCGGGATACGCAGGCAATCCAGATCGGGTTCGGTCCCTTATTAGAAAATTTTAAACCGTTCTTATATACCTTACGAACTACGTTCTAACCTGATTCCCTGGAAGGATACGTAGGCAACCTATATAAGGTTCGGTCACACCACAACATATGTTTAGCATACCCTTCTGAACCCAAAACTGGGGCATATTTTGAAAAGATACAGACGAAAGAACGGTTGGACATCGACAATATTGAGGTTACCAGACAGGAAGTATTATAGACCAATTACTTTAGAAGTGTCACAATCTGAAGTTGGCAGAATATTTTACAACTTACATATATATACATTTACATATATATCTGTCCTTACATACATACGTTTACATATACATATTTTACAACTTATATACGTATAGTTACATTTCCTTATACATATACTTATATACCTACTCTTCAAATGAAATACTTTCTTTCAATCATTTCACTACTGTTCATCTACCGAGGCTTGAACGGAGATCGCAAGATCCAAGCAAACAAGACGAATGAAGCGCCAACAACGTCAAACTTCGAGTCAACACGAATCAATTTCCCCCCTCCCAAACTAAGAATTTTTCTTTGAGTGCAGGAACCTAAAAGCGCGAGATCAACAGTCAAGTCTATCAATCATGGCAGAAAAGCATCCTTTGGCCCATTGTGGCCTCGCCTCAAAAAGCCATACGACTTTACTTCCAACCTTATCTTTTAATTTATTTTTATCACAATAATTTTATGACTTTATGTACCTGTTTTTGTAGGTTGAAAAGATTGAAGGAGAATTAAATCAAGATTATGTGTCCTGAATTTGGCCTGAGTTTTCATCAAGTGCAGTTAAGTATGGATTTAGTCTCCTGCTAATATTGAAACAAGCTTAAAAATTGAGCAACCTTTGTTTTCTCTGGTTCAAGTTTCCCCTTTGATTTTGTCCTTAGAATGCATTAGGGGTCATTACTTGCGTTACTCCTTTTCTCCAGTAAAACGTCTTCTTTGGGTTCGTTCGATTCCATGTTTGAAAGTGGTTAATATGTGAATCTATTTCTTGTGAGATAAATTGGACTGCCTACAGATTTATGTAAAGTGGAAGTTGATCAATCTGTATCTTCAGTGGTAGTGAAAATAATGTAATTGCCTTTTTTGAAAAATGGATCCCAGATATTAAGGGACAAGTTTTGCGTATGCCTTTGAAGTCTTTGGCTAGACATTGTTTGACTTTTGTTGGCTATTGCTCAATTGTTATAGGTTGCCGTTCAGTTACTCGTGTGGCTGTTGAAACTCTTTTGTGGACATCGAATCCGAATATGAACCCATTACATTTTTTGAACTTCTTTTCTCATTACTTGTTTAATTAGTAGTCGAAAACTATTAGTCTATTTTTAGATTTGTATCATATATGTTGAGTTTTATGGATTATATACTAATCCTTTTCATTTTTGTGCATGACCATCTCGTATACGAGTCTGAGGGACTCATCCTTCTCCGAATTCGGTATTGGGCCAGAGCCCAACGTAATTTCTCTATCGAGTCAACCATATAGTAGCAGCCAACATACAACCAAACAAGGAAATAAAATTTGGGCCAAAGCCCAATTAATGTGAACAGTGACGCAGCAGCAGTCCCTGGAAATGGGCCAAGCCCATTCAACCTATTTGCTCTCCTATCTTATTTTTGTGCATCCGATTTATGTTGTATGATTAACATTGTGTTTGCTAATTTGGATAAACTTTAGTAACATTAAGGGTTTTAGTTTAGTTATGGATAGTTAATTCCATAAATTACATTCACTCCTATTTTTTAAAACTGCTTATACAGTATCTATAACATTTATTCAGAGTAATTGATTTTTAAATAGCATGACTATATATTTGAGTTAAAAGAATCAACATTTACTCTTTTTTATCTTAGGAAACTTTGAAATACACATTCGTTAAAACATTAATATTAATCTTGCAATAACTTTACAAATACATTTTAATTTGCTAGTTGACGTAATTCCTATTCAGAATACGTATGAACATCACTCATTCCATTTCTTTTGGTTTATATATAATTAAACTTTTTTTTTTATTAAATCACTATTTTTCTACAAGTTTTTCTACTTTAAATAACATTTTACTTTTGTCTAAAACTTTAGCAATACTTTAAAGATATTTTCTTAAATATTTTATAATACTATTATTTACACTTAGTCTAATTAATTGCAAGTCCGGTCGGTTAACCATTGTTAATGGGTCTTAAAGGATGCCTAATACCTTCCCTTTAGACTAATTGAACCCTTACCTGGAATCTTAAGTTTCGCAGACCTTAAACAGAGTTAACTTTAAACATAACTTTAATAAACTTTAGGTGTCCTAATTCACCATAAATAATTAGGTGGCGACTCCTTAAAATAAATAAAAACAGGAATCTCCAATATGTCGTACTTCTACTTTAATCCCGGTTAAAATGGGGTATGACAGTATTTCTCCCTCATTCCTCTCTTCGCCCTCACGTCTCTCTCCCTCGGCTAGATCTGGTTCCATCGCCACCGATCATCTTCTACCGCGGAGCTCTACCAGATCCCAACCAAACAACCATCTCTCTCTCTCTCTCTCTCTCTCTCTCTCTCTCTCTCTCTCTCTCTTCCCTTCTCTCATCTCCACACATCATATCTGGCAGGAAACTTCTTCCTCCACCACTGCTTTTCACCCTTAAATGTCGTCGCCAGCACCGTCAGATCCGAATATGAAATCACAAAGTTGCGATCAATCCATTGCCGATAGCATGGAGAGGTCGGAAATCCATGGCCTTTTCCTCCACCACTGTTTCATTTAAATCCATGGCTTCTTCTTCCACCACTACTGCTGGAAATTCTGAATACAGTCTAATACATCAAAAATATGTATATATGATTGTATTTTGCTTTGAATGAATTTAAATACAGGTGTATATGAATCAGTTGTTTTTGTGAATTAAAATACAGGTATATTGCAATAATGGTTGAATACATATGTATTTATATATGTATATGATTGTATTTTGATTTGAATGAATTAAATACAGGTTTATTTTAAATTAAACGCATTTGAATCATATGTTTTGAATGAATCATGGATGCTGAGTTATATGAATCATGGATGAATACATATGTATTTGAATCATGGCTGAATACATATGTGCTGTTTGACTCATAAATATACATACATGTGTTTTGGTGGGCTGTTATTTGACTCAGTTTTTCAAATACATATATGTATGTATTTGGATGTATTCAAGTGCTGTAGAATCTTGCAGACTTACAGTTTATCAATTAGATACATATGTATTTGACGGTATTTATATACTGTATAAACTTGCACATTCAATGTATTTCAATTTGACAACAATCTAACAATTTCTGCGTGTATTCGAATGCAGTCGAATCCACGCAAATACAACGCATGTTAGCTACGAAATGTAATTTAAAAAAATGTAGATACGGATTGAAAGCAAACATTAAAAGGTATTTATGTAAGTTGCCCAACTTAAAAGCCCATGTTCTATTCTCCAATGTATTTTGTCGGGCCTGAAACTTAGCCCACATTTGTTTTGGTAAAGAATTCTTGATTGCAGTTTTATTCCTTGATGGATAAAATAAGGATAAAGGATGTGATGAATGGAGATATATGAGAGATGAGAAATGAATAGTTGAGATTCTTTGATGTATTTTGGACATTTACAGAAGACTGATTTTATTCTTTTATTCAAGTGTACTTTGGAGATAAAATATAATCCAAATATCTAATGGAAAAATATCCATTGGTAAATCATATATACATGTTGGCAATGGCATATGAGACTAAAATTCAACTTATAATCCCATTTCTTATCTCATGCCTTTTATTAGTTGGCCCTGGACCAATTTTAGAGAAAACAATTGTTTTCTTTTCGAAAAATCAGAGCAAATCTCAGAGGTGGTTTTTCAGAAAGAGTGTTTCCAAAACAACAAAATCAGTTCTTCCAAAACTATGTTCATACACATGTCATTCTCAAAAACAAAACATAAACACTACAAGTATTTTGCAATTCAAACGCCACAGCCCACAAGTATTTTGTTATAGGCCCATGATCGAAGCAAAATGCAAACGGAGTGCATACCCCATTTTTAATACATGACACATTGTTACTTCCTTTCAAAGAGTTTAATTTCTATACATTGAGAAAGATAAATAATTCTTTTTGTACTATCAGGTCATTCAAAAATGTCTGCAAGTAACCTTTCATAAAAATTGATATTTTTTTACTAATTTATAAGACACGTTAATTACCCAATATATATATATAAAGCTAGGCATAGACAAAATGATGTGGCACCTCTCTATGGGAAGCATTCATATTTAACTTTTTTTTCTTTTTCATTTTTTGCATTTCTCATTCATTATTTTCATTAAACTAGTCTCCCGTCACGTGCATTGCACGTGTATGCCGAGTCATATAGTATATAGTTTTGTAAAACAACATTGATATTATTAACTAAAGATTTGAGTAAATAATTATATATGAAAACATAAAGTACATGTTTTTGTGAATGGATCCGCAAGGGTTGGCTGAGTTGGTTGGGTGAGTGGTTTCCCACATGGGAGACCTAGGATCGATTCCCCTCACCAGCAGCCTTCTCAGTCAGAGCTCGTCGCACCAGGCTTGCCTAATGTGGTTTACATCTCCTGTATGGTTTGCGAGCTATTACACAGTGAGTAGATTACCCATGTGCGCACCCAAAGGGTAACGGCTGCGGGCTTCCCTGGAATTTTCAAAAAAAAAAATTGTGAATGATTAATTGCGGATCGTCATATGATCATGACCTGTTTGTCGAGCTAAGATGATTGGCAATTGTCTTAATACACGAAGATGAACAACCAAAGATTAATTAAATACACGTGATTCTTTTACTTATTTTCATTTATGCGGTACAAATATGTATGGAGCATATCTCACTTAATACTCAATATGTTTTGCTTACTCTGTCATGGCCGTGTGAAAAAACCATGCTGTGGTAGATACAATTTAAAAGTGATCTCTTATATATTTACTCGACATCAACTTGCAATAGTACTTAAGTTCTTCCTTCGAAGTAATAAAATTAATTCATATGTTAGAAATTAACTAATTTATATTAAAAAAAATTTACATCAACTTGTCTTCATTTGATTAAAATATTTTCAAACTATTAAAATCTTAAATAAATAGTGTACTAACCTTCTCCGAGGTTAATTGATGTATTCTGTAACGATCTGTTAGGTCGTTTTGGTTGTTTTCTTGTTTTTGCCTAGTTTTCCCTTGTGAACCCGCGCCTTTGCTTGTTTTGGATTGTTGTATAGTGGGTGTGGTTGGCACAACTCCCGAGATAGCCTAAATATCTTAAGTCGGAAAATTGCTAAGTTAAAGAATCTTTAAGTGTTAGTTTGACTTTAGGCATCATCGGGGGTATTTGTGTCATTGTGGGAATTTCTTCAGTTCTATTAGCTTCGGAACGTCGAATGTAGGTTGTTTGAGTGTTTGGTTCAGTTCCCGAGGGTCTTGGGGGCATTCTGGTCATTTGGTTGGAAAGTGGGTTTTTGGCCGTTCAAGGTTGACTTGGTCAACGATACCTCTTTTGGAATTTTCAAGTGCGCGAGTGAGTTCGTAACATGTTTTTACATGTATCTGCATATTTGGTTTGTATCGGGGAGGTTCTGGGAGAGTCTCGGGATTTCAGGTGATCAATGTCAAAAACCAAATTTTTACTGTTTCTGGTGTTCGTGCAGTCGCGAAGGAGGTCCCGCCCCTGCAAATGCTCTCCAGCGAGAGGAGTCCCGTAGGAACGAAAGACTGGTGGTTTGACCTTGGTCCGCTTCTACGAAGATTTTCCCGCAGCGACGAAGGGAATCCCGCAGCAGCGAGCCTTAGATATTTTGAGGGGTTCCGCCTCGGCGAGGAATTGTCTGCTGGTGCGAGTTCGTTGGTGCAAGCTTTGGTGCGCAAGTGCACGGATTGCTGAACAGAATGTGCCTTTAGTGTCTTCCATCCTTAGACAATTCATTCTAAACCCTTAAGTCTTGAGAGCGATTTTGGAGAAGATTGAAGAGATTTCAAGGAGAAAACCATTGGGTGAGTCTTCTAACTTGGTATTTTGATTATTCCCATGATTTAGGTTCGTAACCCATGCTTAGAATGTTTGGATTAAAGAGGAAATGGAAGGTTTTTGGAACCTAACCTAAGAATTGGGGGTTTTGGTAATTGAGCATGAAATAGTGATTATTTATAGATGATTTTTGGTATATGAGTTATATTAAGTACGAGGATCATGATTCTAGGTTCAATTTATTGTTTTGCTCTTTTGGGTTCGGAATCCTATTTTTAAGGCTTAATTTGGGGATTTGGATTTATGTAGCAACATAGGTATTAATAGACTCATATTCTGACATATATAGACTTTGATCGTTTGGAGATTGTTCGGCTTGGAAAGAGGGCGTTGTGATTCGATAATCGGCATTCCAGGCAAGTTGAGACCTTGCACTCTTTCTTGAATGTGTGGTTGGCTAAAATAAATCTAATAAGAGGGTTATGGGGTGATTAAGGGGGTTCCGATACTCGTGAGGTGACGAGCACCAGTATCGGATACCGATCATTATGTTATGGGTATTTGCGCAATTTCAATTGTATAGTTGGTCTGAATGCCATGCTTTGGGCACTAGCTAATAGAATAGTACGATCCTTTGGATCTGTGCTTGGGGTCCGATGCCCGTACTTTATGTCTCTTGTTATTATTATTATTGTCTGTCTTATCTGTTTGAATGCATATCGCTCATATATCCTCGCTGAAATGAAAAAGGAAGTAAAAGGTAAAGCCTTTATGATATTGAGACATAATGATGGATTTCATGCTTATATACTTGTTCTTGACTTGTGGTATGCCATATTCATACTTCATGCTTATATACTTGTTCTTGACTTGTGGTATGCCATATTCATACTTTATATGTATTCATGCATACGATTTGAGGATATGATTGTGAGTCTGATGGGATCTTATTCCGGACGAGTGATGATGCTTTAGCGCGTTCCGTTGACAAATGGGTCCGGTCAGCTAAGAGATAGGTTATTGAGATACGATATAATGAGATGGTGATCCGAGGATTTACCGGAGCGGTGATATATGGGCCTCATGAGCCCCCCATGGGTCACGATTCGTTGACATTCGAACGTATGTATATCGGGAAGTGGAAACAGGCCTTGCATTGCATTTGCATCTCATTCATCCATACTTTATACCGTTGTTTTGATTATTGGTATCTGACTTGTCTTATCTTGAAATCTATCTATTATGTGGGTTTAGTTGTTAATGTGATTATCTCGTATTATGGACTAATGGCAGACTTGTTTGGTTGTGGTATCGTGAACCAACCCTCGACTCCGTTCCGGAAAGGGTTGGTCAACGATGCTGCTGAGTACCCATTGTTTATTGTACTCACGCTACACTTGCTGCACCTTTTTGTGTGCAAATTCGGTCCCCAGTACTAGCAGAGCTCATAATTACCAGCCTGCCCGCTAGAGCCCTTGCTGAGAGATCAGGGTGAGCACCATGGTTCTGGACGGCTCCAGACTCTCCTCTATCATTTACCTTCTGTCTTTCTTCATTTCAGATAGTCTCTATTTTTGTATTTTCAGACTATTTGTACTCTTGAGTAGTCATTGTGTTTGGTGACATCAGATTTTGGGAAGATTTGTAATAACTCTTAAGTATTTCTATTTAAGATTGTTAAGACTTGAAATTGACTTGTATGATTTAATTCCGCTTTTAATATTCCTTATATTTTGGGTTGTTAATGGTTTGTGTAGGCTTACTAGTACGGTGGGACTAGTGCCATCACGACTTGATAAATCGGGTCATGACATATTGTTTGATAATATTGCAACCTAAATAATATAACACGGCTTACCATAGTATCATCTTGAGTTATTTGTCTGGATCATTGTAAGATCATCTCAGATTTGTACAATCACATAATCTTACTATATGAACAGATATTCCGTATTCATGTGTGAATTACTCATGTTATCCTTCATTTGAAAGTAATTCACCTCCTTAATTGTTATTTTTTAGAATTTTCATTTTCTTTTCCACCATTAATTATCAACTAATTCTTATAACCCTTAAAAATAAAATATCTTTCACAATCTCACTAATAATTTACAAGAAATAGTATAATTTGTCAAAAACTAATTAGTGAATTTAATGTTTGCATTGCGTCGTTAATATTTTTTGCTGTATAAAGAAAATCAGGTGCATACTTAAGGGAAAAAAAAAATCTACTGATGCTTTAATTATTTGATGAAGGTATACCTTGTGCCATTTGCGTTAGTTCACAATATCCATATGAACGTGATAAAGTGATATTGACATAATTTAACAACTTTCAAGAATATCAGTCATAAAAAATGTCAACATAAATTTTAGTCCCATTTTATTAGTTTGAAAAAGAGAAGTAACTTCGTGATTCTTTTAACTCTTATATCTAAACAAATTTGAATACTTTGTGAGAAATATTTCAATTTAATTATTGACTAACTCATTTAATTTAGCATATCTGAACTTGAATAAGAAATAATAGAAGATAAAAGAAATCATGGAAAAACAAAGGAAATGGTAATGTGATAATCTTGAGAATGTAAACTGTGTGTATACATATAGGGTTTTGCTAAATTACTAATTATTTTCGGTGTAACTAACCTACTGCATAAAGATGTGTGTAAATATGATACTAATACAGAATAAACTCTTATTCAAATGGCCTACATAAATTATGAGTTATAGCGCTGGAAATAGAAACCAATTGAAGCAAAATTAAATGAAGAATTAAGCAAAGAAGGAAGTCAAACTAATTTATTTGCATTAAGCAATTGGTAATTACCAATTTGTTGAGGATAGCAAAATCCTAAAATAAAGTATTAGCCTAAAGAGTATGTATTGGACTTTCTGGAAATCAAATGAATTCACGTATACCACCAAATTGTATATCAACGAATTAATCTAATTTCTTTGGTAAAGGAATAACAAAATTATCCTTTAACATATTCCCAATGATCATATACATGCAAATGAAATAACACATTTTGAGATCATTACATAATGAATGCCTACCACTCTATCCTAATATTTGTATAAATACATTTCATAAATCATATTCCCATATTCCCAATGATCATATACATTCAAATTAAATAACACATTTTGAGATCATTACATAATGAATGTCTACCACTCTATCCTAATATTTATATAAATACATTTCATAAATAACAAATTGTAGAAATATTTTAAAAAATGAGTAGAATAAAGAAAGTAGAACTCGCCTTTTACTGTCATTTTCTTCTTGATATAATGGAGGAAGAAGATGAACCAACTACTTGTGTTGCCTTCTCCGTAATTTTGCAAAGAATAAAATTACTGAACTCATTTGCTTTCCGCTTTCTTTGTCAATTAATGAAATAAACAGCCTTGAAACTCATTTTGGAAAGATCTGCCTTTGCCTGGGTTGATAACTTGTTTGTGAAAATCTAGAATTACGCGGACCTAATCACTAACTTGTTTGAATTGGTGGAATAGTTTATATCATGGTCCCACAGCCGTAATTACATGAGTCATGCATTCACGTCACTGAAACGTCATTAACCTCTAGTCCAACTATTTTGGCCAATGAAATAGAGTATCGGGGCAAGCATTCAATGCACCCAATCGTTCCATTGCGGCTGCTGAATTCCGTTACGACGATTCACTTTCTTTGTCAAGTGAAATTAGGCACAGTTTATAATAACAAGTTTCTGAACCATCGCCATGCACGATCAAGTACGAAAATAATGGTGTGTTAAAAATAAGTTAATAGGAATAAAAAGAAGTTATATTTGTATAATGGATGGGTGTGACCGGTTGATGGTAAAATGAATGGCTGTGATCGGTTGATGGAGGAGTTTGTACGTACCCATTATGTTTTTTCTTAATTATGTAATTAATTAAATTACAAGGGCATTTTAATAATTTAACATTTGACTAAAGGGATTTTCACTTTTAATATAATATAGATATAGATTATTTAAAAAAATAAATCAAAATTCATTATTAATGGAGAAAGAATCAATTAGTGGAAGTCCAAAACCCACAATAAGAAGTTACAACCGTTACAAATCCCACGACTTAAGGAAACGACTGTTATCCTTTGTGGGCAAACCCAAAAGCCTCATTAACTTGGCTGTGTGGGTGATGTTTAAATGATGCTTCCATCGACCTAAATGTGTTCAATCTGTCATTTTGCTAAAAGGGGTTTTATAATCCTTTCGCTTGACTAGGGATCCGACACATGATATGTTGCAACCCTTCAAGATGTTACTATTCAGGTATTATTATTTTGGCTTAAGATATGTTTCAGTGACAAATATTTTAAATCTTTTGTTAGGTAATTTAGCAAATACTAGTGTTCCTTTTCCCTGGCTGAGTTTTCTTTCGTTCTTTTTTTGACTTGTAGGAAACTTATTCACATGATAATTAAATGAGGTCTTGTATCTAGATCGTGTTCATTATTTTATGAACGGAAAAGGGCCAAAATTACCCCTGAACTTTGGGAAATAGTTCATCCATTCCCTTCGTTATACTATAGGGTCAATTATACCTTCGCTGTTATATTATAGTCCAGATATACCCTTATGTTAAACGATCTGCCACGTGGCATCATCCTAGACGCCCAACCCATTTTCACCCCCAAATATTTTTTTACCCACCAATTTAACCCAACCCGACCCGGATATAATTTTTTCACCCAACCCATTTTCTTTTCTCTTTCTTACTCTCTTCTTCTTCCTCCATGCCCAACTCCTCCATGTCCACAATCTCCGATCCCTCACCCCAGCTCCTCCAATTTCCAAATAGTACCATTTTTCACTTTGAAAACAAAAACTACTTTTCTCAAATACTTCATGGCCAAACGGTCCTGGAAAACATTTTGCAAGAAAACATTTTCCTTCATACCAAACACACCCTTTAATCTCAATCAAATTGGGTCCATAGTATAAATGAATCATCTATACTTATCATTCTTCTAATCAATATAGTTTTCAATTTTGTGAAACTTAATAGATGGAATTTAACATAATTATTACCAGAAAGTTAAGATTGTAAAGATGTACCTTGTTGGATTTAACACGGATTTTGACGGCATAATCAACAACACGTTTTATGGCTACCATTATCTTCATCGTTGTAAGTTGAGACAATTTTGAGCTACACACACAATTTGCTACTGGTTTGAAAGTCTATTTTACGAAATTGAAATAGAGTTGTATAATCCAAGGGGAAGAATTTAAAACCCATTAATTTTGATCCTTAATCTAGTGGTACATGTTTGGTAATTTGGATAGAGTTAACTTAAAAAAAATATAAAAAAAAGAATGACATGGAGGAGCTGGGGTGAGGGATCCGAGATGGTGGACATGGAGGAGTTGGGCATGGAGGAAGAAGAAGAGAGTAAGAAAGAGAAAAGAAAATGGGTTGGGTGAAAAAATTATATCCAGGTCGGGTTGAGTTAAGTTGATGAATAAAAAATTATTTGGGGGTGAAAATAGGCTGGGCATCTAGGATGATGCCACGTGGCAGACCATTTAACATAAGGGTATAACTGGACTATAGTATAACGGTAAGGGTATAATTAGTCCTATAGTATAACGGTAAGGGTATAATTGACCTTATAGTATAACGAAGGGTATGGATAAACTATTTCCCAAAATTCAGGGGTAATTTTGATCCTTTTCCGTTTTATGAAAAACTTTCAAAGGTAATGTTGACATAACTTATGTCTCGATAAAGGCATGAAAAAGACATCGTGTATTATTTTGGGTCTTGTATAGCAGTTCTGTACATTGAAATTTACATCACTCTTTTACTAATGGAATTGAAACCTTCGCAAATTTGCCATTTTCATGCATTACTAAATATATAGTTTATTTTCACTCAGTATTTATATTAGCTAAGCTTATTTTTTCTCCAAAAGTACTTATTTTTTCAATGGAATTGAAACCTTCGCAAATTTGCCATTTTCGTGCATTACTAAATATATAGTCTATTTTCACTCAGTATTTATATTAGCCAAACTTATTTTTCCCCCAAAAGTACTTATTTTTTCAATAAGTGCTTATTTTAAAAATAGTGAGGTATTTGACCAAGCTTTTGGGAGAAAATAAGTGTTTTTGGAGAGTAGCAGAAACAGTTTTTTAGAAGCTAAAAAAAATAGCTTTTGCCCAAAAACACTTTTTTGAAAAGTACTTTTGAGAAAAATACACATAGAAGCACTTTTTAAAAGCTTGGTCAAACACTAATTGCTGCTCAAAAGTACTTTTTAAATTAATTGGCCAAACAGACTATAAGTTGTACTAATTTATCGTGATTAAGTTATAAATTGAAGTGATAATGTATATTAATTATGATTTAGTGAGAAATGTGTATTATGAACTCAAAATAAATACAAATTTTGGGTAGAGGATGTGTGGTGTTTCCTAACAGTTTTAAGTTGAAAATATTGTGCCTTTCCAACATTGATAATGAACTGCTTTTTTTCCAATACTCAAAACATTGGCATTTGGATTTTTATTTTCTGTATTTATGTAGACCACTTCAGCATTGAGGAGTACAGTGTTCCATTTCTGTAGATTCGTTAGCTCTTTATCTGCAAATATTGTTTGAATGTTAAATAGCTCCTCTTTTTCCTAACACTAACATTTTATTATTTCTCTACAATTGTACAGGTGTTTTTTTTCAATAGTTCCTAATAAGAAGGCTATTAAGAAGACTAAACATAGGACGTAAGACGCATCATCATTTTCGAATATGTATAACCCGTAACAGTTCTCCCATATATATGATGAAAATAGCATGTACTTTAGCACTTACAAGTATGATGAAGCCATGGATGTTGTTCCAAAATGTCTGTCTATCATATCTCGCAATTAGCTATCCTGTAGTTTTGTTAGACTGGTTTGGTACTTTACTGGGCCGTGCATCAAACAGTTAATACGTAACGACCTTATCTTTTCAATTTGAATTTTTGACCAAAATAATATATTATTTAAAACAATTAACAAGAATAATACAATACTTTTAAAATTTACCGAAATAGAATAACGTAGTTGTGAGTAACGTTTTAGGTAATATTTTATTAAAATATTTTAACGGAAAAAAGTTAGGACAGACGAAATAATGAAAATATAAAACGTAACTGTGAGTAACGTTTTACAAGTATTTCGTTACTGGGAGTTACGACTCTCTGATTCTATTAATTACTCTGCTAAAGTACAATTTGTGGGTCCAAGATGATTTTCATTTATCTCACACCTTTTTTCTATGCTTATTTTCTTACTTTTTCTTACAAAAATGAGAAATTACAATGTATATTATAGTTTCTACACAATTTTCTAAGATAAAAGATAAACTTGAAGACCATTCAATTTAAATAAACTTAAGTAAAATTTATTCCGCTGTGAAATTTGATTGATATGTAAGGACAATAATGCACTTCGGCCACAAGTAACAAAAAGTCACAAAAAGAGCCGCTCATATCAATCAAATTTCACAACAAAATAAATTTTACTTATGTTTATTTTACTATTATATATAAGAGACTACAAAAGGGCTTTTGTAGTCTTCACAAAACTTTCTCAAAAAAATATCAAACTTTTCAATTAGTTACTTCTAGGTCCTGATCTTATTTTTTAAAGTCAAATTATTTTTTGTTCTTATGGTTTACTTTTTAAAAGCTGTGAAACATTCTGCCTCATTTACTTATTCTCTATCTAGTATGCGGTACTCGCATTGAAGCTCGCCTAATCCAAATTCGCGTCGCATAGGGCCCAATCGGGGGAAGCGCTCCCTACCAAGGATTTTTTCATACTCAGGCTCGAACCCGAGATCCTGATTAAGGGAGGAACAACCCCATCCGCTGCACTTTATTTTCCCTGCTTCTTTCTTCTATTGATCTTATTATTAACCTAAAAAATAGTCATTTCTTCGCTAGATATTCTTGCTTCTTGTTGCTCTTTGTTTTCTTCTTTTTCATTTGTTGCTTATCATAGATTTTTACATGGAAACACTTCTTTTACTTTATATTTGTATTATAAAATTTGAGAATTTCTGAAAATTCTTTTACTCATATGTAGGCATTTCTTTTACTTTATATTTATACTTTAATGAGCTCATATGTGTTTACCAAGATTAATACAAAAATGATCTTCAAATAGTTTAAAGATTATGAAATGATGCCATATAATGTTGAAAATGAAAACAATATTATTAGTCAAGATCCGGTTATCTTTAAAATCTCTTATTTGGTTAACTAAAACTAACCTTTTAAGCACAAAATGAGTTTGAAGTAGGGCCATATTAGAGTGTCAGCTACCGATTTAATCGGATTCGGTAGCACTTTGGTTCAAATTATGTATTTGTCTTAAAAATTCATTTTGTATAAATTATTAATTTAGAACTAAATAAAAAAAATTAGGATTCGAAACTCATATATTTCAAATTATGGCTCCGCATTTAATTTAAATTAAATAATTTCATCAAAATGAAAGTTAAGATATTAAAGGAGTGAAATGAAAATTTTGCTTTTATATATTGAAAATATACTTATTTGAAGTTTAATTATTACCAACATAAATTATATTTCTTTAATTAAAATATTATTTTTATATTTGGAGTTGGGCCCGGGCTTAGCACGGGCCTCGTGAGACTAGTAAATTGAATGGTCTTCAATTTTATCTTTTATCTTAGGAAATTTTGTAGAAACTATAATACTTCGTAGTATAGGAGATTTCTCACCTTTGTAAGAAAAAAGTAAGAGAAGAAGCACAGAAAAAAGGAGAGAGAGAAATGAAAATCACTTGGACCCACAAGTTTTACTTTAGCAGAAAGTAATTAATAGAATTAGAGAGTCGTAACTATCAGTAACAAAATACTTGTAAAACGTTACTCACAATTACGTTTTATGTTTTCGTTATTCCGTCCGCCTAACTTTTTCCGTTAATTTTTTTTAAATAAAATATTACCTAAAACGTTACTCACAATTACGTTTATTCTATTTCTGTAATTTTAAAAATATTGTATTATTCTTGTTAATTTTTTGAAATAATTTATTATTTAGGTAAAAAATTCTTTCAATTTTGGTATGTTTATTTCACAGCTCAAGGCATATGCTCACAAACTGAAAAGTGAGTATCAAGATTTTGCGAACACGGCTAATTGGTTACCCTTTAAACCTCCTGCCAGCACGGGCCAATACACCAAGATGAGTAATGATTTCTCATTTTTCAACTTAAATCGGCGACTGATTCAAATTATTCAAAACCACTTTTAACTAAATTTAAAGACGAAATTTCAAGCAAACAGCAAAAGAAGTAATGTAAAAATTAAAGGAAACAATTAATTAATGATTATTATATCAACAGGCGCTGTCTTTGACCGGTAAAAACACCTTATGGAGATGTTCCATCATTTTGCATTTTTAATACAATGCTTAATGCCAGAGCAATTTATTAATTGTCTCGTTTATTAGTTTTTTCAAGTTTCTTAAAAAGTCAGTAACAAACTCGCCAACTTCATTTATATTCCTACTACTTTCTTGTTCAACAATATTCTACTCTTGACCTTTTCGTTCGTTATATTCTAGCTATACTATCATTACTCTAAGCTTCATTTCTAAGACAAATTCAACGCTTGTTGTTTGCTGTAAAAAAAAAAAAAAATCTAAGTTGATAGAAAATTTCCCCCCCTTTTCACAAACCTAGCTACTTGTCCCTAGCTTTGCCATTAATCTAAAACATAAAGTGACAGTTACATATTACTCCCTAGCTTTGCCATTAATCTAAAACATAAAGTGACAGTTAAATATTACTTGTCCCTACTACTTTCTTGTTCAACAATATTCTACTCTTGACCTTTTCGTTCGTTATATTCTAGCTATACTATCATTACTCTAAGCTTCATTTCTAAGACAAATTCAACGCTTGTTGTTTGCTGTAAAAAAAAAAAAAATCTAAGTTGATAGAAAATTTCCCCCCTTTTCACAAACCTAGCTACTTGTCCCTAGCCTTGCCATTAATCTAAAACATAAAGTGACAGTTAAATATTACTCCCTCAGTCTCAATTTATGTGGTACTTTTCGCTTTTCGAGAGTCAATTTGACTAAATTTTGAAGCTAAATTGGATTAGATTAACTCGATATTCTAACATTAAAATTTATATATCTGAAAACAACTATAAATTGCAACTTTTCTCATATCAATTTGATGAAAAAATACATCTTAAAATGATAGTCAAAGTTCATACAGTTTGAATATCGGGAAGCGAAAAGTGCCATATAAATTGGGACAGAGGGAGTAGAGTTTAAGTTATATATATGTTAATGTAAATAATTTTTATCCTATCAGGCTATCTTTGTCTATTATAACAAGTGACTCGTCTTATTTTTAAGATGACAAATCCATTTTTCATGGAGGCTTAATTACGACCTAGATGTAGCTTTTATTTGGGTGACTTAATAGTGTTAAACATTTTTTAAACTGACGGTACCTTTATGATATTAGTATAAGTTAAAATTTTACGTAAACTAGGTTCGATATTATAAGGTTGTCCGCATCATTGCCTGTAAAAGGTAAGAAGTTGTCTTGTTCTCAACATTGTCATGCATGAATACAAGTACGTAATTTACCATTTATGAGAGTAAAAATGACTTGCATGATGGAGATATATATCAGCTATACAACACGATGACATAAGACAAATTAATAATTGTCCTATACATCGAAAACCTACTTATGAGAAAACTAAAACAAAATAAAATTAAACCTGTGCTTTCTAGAGACACGTTTCGGACACGAGAAAAAAAATATATGCACAAGTCAAAGAGAGGGGAATATGTTCAATTGTTCATTGACAGCCTATCTACTTTAATGACATTCGTCATTATTAATTAATCAAAACAAATCAGAGCTCTTGGTGTTGTTTTCTCTAACTAAATTCTTACTTGAAACCAATCAAATCTTTTATAGATAATTCTGATCATAACACACTCCTAATTGAAGAGGACTTTCTTCATCTCTGATTTATCACTAGACTTTATGTCAAGTAATTTATCTGGGTTGTTCCCGTAATTACTTTTTCATCTCTGATGACAGAATTATCGATCATTACCATGCTGACTTAATTGCATGATAAATTACCCACCCATGCTAATATTCAATAGAAGCTTCCTACCTTGTTCAAAACATAAATCCCTGCTGGTAGTCGGTGCTTGCATAAGATCAAAAATTTTATCGTTAGTAGTTACAAATTAATTAGATGTGCAGATAAAATTGAACATATTTTTACTGTTTTGATGTAAATTATACATCACGTCGAGATACAATTTTACCTTACATAATTAAGACGAGTAGTGATTTCTCATTTTTCAACTTAAAACGGCAACTGATTCAAAACCACTTTTAACTAACATTGAAGACGAAATTTCAAGCAAACAACAAAAGAAGTAATGTAAAAATTAAAGGAAACAATTAATTAATGATTAGTATATCAACAGGCGCTGTCTTTGACTGGTAAAAACACCTTATGGAGATGTTCCATAATTTAGCATTTTTAATACAATGCTTAATGCCGGAGCAATTTATTAATTGTCTCGTTTATTATTTTTTTCAAGTTTCTTCAAAAGTCAGTAACAAAATCGCCAACTTCATTTATATTCCTACTTTCTTGTTCAACAATATTCTACTCTTGACCTTTTTGTTCGTTATATTCTATCTATATGATCATTACTCTAAGCTTCATTTCTAAGAAAAAATCAACTTTTGTTGTTTGCTGTAAAAAAATCTAAGTTGATAGAAAATTTTCCTCCCTTTCACAAACCTAGCTACTTGTCCCTAGCTTTGCCAGTAATCTAAAACATAAAGTGACAGTTAAATATTACTCCCTCCGTCTCAATTTATGTGGCATTTTTCGCTTTTCGAGAGTCAATTTGACTAAACTTGAAGCTAAATTGGATTAGATTAACTCGATGTTCTAACATTAAAATTTATATATCTGAAAACTACATGAAAAGTACTATAAATTACAACTTTTCTCATATCAATTTGATGAAAAAATACATCTTAAAATGATAGTCAAAATTCATACACTTTGAATCTAAGGAAGCGAAAAGTGCCACAAAAATTGGGACAGAAGGAATAGATTTTAAGTTATATATACGTTAATGTAAAGAATTTTTATCCTATTAGGCTATCTTTGTCTATTATAACATGTGACTCGTCTTATTTTTAAGATGACAACTCCATTTTTCATGGAGGCTTAATTACGACTTACATGTAGCTTTTATTTGGGTGACTCAACAGTTTTAAACAATTTTTAAACTGACGGTACCTTTAGGGGTCGTTTGGTAGATAGTCGAAATTATCCCGGGATTATAATCCCGGGACTAATTTATCCCATCTATTGGGATTATTTTATACCATCTAAAAGATGGTGTAAAATAATCTCAGTATAAGTGGGATAAGAAGGTATAAGCTGAGATATCCCAGCACTAATTTTTGTACCATGTTTGGTATAAGGTATAAATTTATCCCATACCTTCTACCAAATATGGTATCCCAACTTATACCTTCTACCAAACGACCCTTTAGGATATTAGAATAACTTATAATTTTACTCAAACTAGGTTCGATAGAATAAGGTTGTCCGCATCATTGCCTGTAAAAGGTAAGAAGTTGTCTTGTTCTCAACATTGTCATGCATGAATACAGGTACGTAATTTACCATTTATGAGAGTAAAAATGACTTGCATGATGGAGATATATATCAGCTATACAACACGATGACATAAGACAAATTGATAATTGTCCTATCCATCGAAAACCTACTTATGAGAAAACTAAAACAAAATAAAATAAAATAAAAC